>NC_090027.1:33335045-33938828 GCF_037176765.1 Anolis sagrei | reverse complement strand
CACTTGCCTCAAACACACAAGAACTCTTTCCCCCACCCTGGACATTCCACAGATACATAAACCTCACTTGCCTGGTTTCCAATCCTCACAACTTGAGGATGCCTGCCATAGATGTGGGCAAAATGTCAGGAGAGAATGCTTTATTCATTTATTTATTTATTTACAGTATTTAGATTCCGCCCTTCTCACCCTGCAGGGAACTCAGGGCGGATCACAATGCACATATACATGGCAAACATTCAATGCCATAGACACACAACACATATAGACAGACACACAGAGGCTATTTAACTTTCCAGCTTTATGAGGGCATGCTCGAATTCTGGCCACCGGGGGAGCTGTTGCTTCACTGCCCACTTGTGACACCGATGGAGTACTTCCTCATTCTTTTACATGCTGCTGGAGATTTTTATGGCATCATAAATTAGTCTTCTCAGAATTCAACTGACAACTCCTTTGACAAATGATCTCTGACCATGACCTGAATCCAAATTACTGTATTTAATTACTACATTTTTAAGCTAAGCTGAATTGATCCTATTTAATTGCTCTATTTCTATGCTACTACTTGTTCTATCCACCTTACTGACCAGTCTATCTTTTAATTAGTTTTGCATATTGGCCCTCTCCTCCCCCCAATATGAGTCTGTTGTTGCTTAGGATGCTTGTTTATTATTGTTTATGCTGTTTTTAAGATATTTTAATATGTTATTGTTCATTTTCTAATTGTATGTTGCCTTGGGCTTGGCCCCATGTAAGCCGGCCCAAGTCCCCTCAGGGAGATGGAGGTGGGGTAGAAAAATCAAGTTCTTGTTCTTGTTCTTCTTGTTGTTGTTGTTGTTCTTCTTGTTGTTGTTCTTCTTCTTGTTGTTGTTGTCGTTATTGTTCTTGTTGTTCTTCTTATTGTTGTTGTTGTTCTCGTTGTTGTTGTTCTTCTTGTTAGTGTTGTTATTGTTCTTCTTGTTGTTGTTGTTCTTTTTCTTGTTGTTGTTGTTCTTCTTCTTGTTCCTCTTCTTCTTGTTGTTGTTGTTCCTCTTCTTCTTCTTGTTCCTCTTCCTCTTGTTCCTCTTGTTGTTCCTCTTGTTGTTGTTCCTCTTCTTCCTCTTCTTCTTCCTCTTCTTCCTCCTCCTCCTCCTCCTCCTCTTCTTCTTCTTCTTCCCACATAAGTGGTACCTAAATTTCCTACTTGACAGATGCAACTGTCTTTCTTACTGTAAAGGTCGACAGCAAGCTAGACAAATGGTTGGGAGCTTACTCCAACCCAGACTGGCTTCGAACTCATGGAACTTGGCCATACAGCCTGGCAAACTCACAGCAACCCAGGACCATTCCTCTTTACAGCTCAATAGGAAGAAAGGAGTTTCCATCCATGCACAAACCTATCAATCCCTGCCATTTTTCTTTCTCTTTCACACACACATAGATTTCCAGGTTATGCCATGAGTAACATACCCTGGAGGTCCCAACACCATCTTTAAAGGGGCTGAAATGATTAAAAGGGTTCTCTCTCTCTTTCTCCCTCCCCAGTTCCATTTTTTTTGCCAACCAGCATCTCTGTCTGCAAGGAAGCGACCGGGGAGACGTTGGTGTTCCTTCAGAGGCCTGGGAAATGTCACTTCCCATTTCATCTAATCTGCTTCAGCTCTCCGGGGCTGTGTATATTTCCTTATTAAAAAGGCTCCGTGCATGCCTAGAGGCGACAAGCTCCGCTACCAACTCTGGAGCCCTAACCCAATGAAGGGCTTCCCCTGGAGATGTGAAGTCTATGCCGGCGAAATGGAGGAGGGAAGCTTGCTGGCTCAGCAGAATCTCTGCTCCCTTGTCCATTTGCAAACTCCAGCAAGTTTGGAAATTGCAAGCCTGGCATCTGCTGCAAAAGAGAAGGAAGGAAGGAAGGTACGCCTCAGGGATCAGGGCAGGGCTTCCCTTTGGAGGACCTGCACATGCTGGGGTGGATGCTTCTGTTATTTCTAGAAAACATTGAGGCTGGTTCCCTAGCAGAGATTTCTACCTCATTATATATATTTTTTGCTAATCTTCAACACTTGCACTACCAGCTAATCTTGTTAATGTGCAACTGCAAATAACTCAACCATTCTTGTAGCTGACAATGCTTGCTTTGGCCAAGAATGGAAAAGCAAACAGCTTCCCTTGTTTTGGCCCAAAATCGTAACCTTTAAGGACCCAGGAAGTTATAGTAATATTGTATAATACTAATATCGTGCTGTGCTAATAATATAATATATTGTATACACATTTAATATTGATAATAATATTATAATGTAATACAATATAATAATAATAATAATAATAATAATATAAAATTATTTTATTTTATATTACATGCAATATTACTAATAATATATTAAAGTATAGTGATGTAGTACAATATAGTAATACATAATACTAATATTGTGCTGTGCTAATAAGGTATTGAATAGGTAAAAAGGTAGGTAAAGGTTGTCCCCTGACATTAAGTCCAGTCATGTCTGACTCTGGGATGTGGTGCTCATCTCCATTTCTAAGCCGAAGAGCCGGCGTTGTCCATAGACACCTCCAAGGTCATGTGGCCGGCATGATTGCATGGAGCGCCCTTACCTTCCCGCCGGAGTGGTACCTATTGATCTACTCACATTTGCATGTTTTCAAACTGCTAGGTTGGCAGAAGCTGGGGCTGACAGTGGAAGCTCATGCCACTCCCCGGAATCAAACCTGCGACCTTTCGGTCAACAAGCTCAGCAGCTCAGCGCTTTAACCCACTGCGCCACTGGGGGCTCCACAATATATTGTATACACATATAATATTGAAAATAATATCATGTCATACAATACAATAATAATAATACAATAGAATAAGTATATATTTTATATTACATGTAATATTACTAATAATATTAAAGTATAGTGATGTAGTACAATTTAGTAATACATAATACTAATATTGTGCTGTGCTAATAATATATTGTGTAAACATATAATACTGAAAATAATGTAATACAATACAATACTAATAATAATACAATAGAATAATTATATATTTTATATTACATGTAATATTACTAATAATATTACAGTATAGTGGTGTATTACAATACATAATACTAAAATTGTACTGTGCTAATATTATAATATATTGTATACACATATAATATTGATAATAATATTATAATGCAATACAATACAATACTAATAATACAATAGAATAATTATATATTTTATATTACATGTAATATTACTAATAATACTACAGTATAGTGGTATGGTACAATATAGTAATACATAATACTAATATTGTACTGTGCTAATATTATAATATATTGTATGCACCTATAATATTGATAATAATATTATAATGCAATACAATATAATCCTAATAATAGGAGCCCCCAGTGGCACAGTGGGTTAAACCCCTGTGCCAGCAGGAGTGAAGACGGACAGGTTGCAGGTTCGAATCCGAGGAGAGGCGGATGAGTTCCCTCTATCAGCTCCAGCTCCTCATACGGGGACATGAGAGAAGCCTCCCACAAGGATGATAAAACATCAAAATCACCCGGGCATCCCCTGGGCAACGTCCTTGCAGACGGCCAATTCTCTCACAACAGGACACTACTGACACGACAAAAAAAAATCCTAATAATACAATATAATCATTATATATTTTATATTTTATATTACATGTAATATTACTAAGAAAACTACAGTATAGTAGTATTATTTATTTATTCATTTACAACATTTATATGCCGCCCTGCTCACCCCAAAAAGGACTCAGAGCAGCTTACAAGATATATATACATACAATATATTATTAGCATAGTACAATATCAGTATTAAATATTACTATATTGTACCATACCTTTACATTGTAATATTATTAGTAATATTACATGTAATATAAATATACAACTATAATATCATATTATTATTAGTATTATAGTACATTGCATTATAATATTATAAATATTGTATGTATATACAATATATTATATTATATTACATTATATTGTATTATTAGCATAGTCTCACAACCTCTGAGGATGCCTGCCATAGATCTCACAACCTCCGAGGATGCCTGCCATAGATGCAGGCAAAACGTCAGGAGGTGTTTTTTTTTGGGCTATATGGCCATGTTCTAGAGGCATTCTCTCCTGACGTTCTGCCTGCATCTATGGCAAGCATCCTCAGAGGTTGTGAGACCTCCCAACCTCTGAGGATGCTTGCCATAGATGCAGGTGAAACGTCAGGAGAGAATGCCTCTAGAACATGGCCATATAACCCGAAAAACCTACAACAACCCTGTAATTCGGGCCATGAAAGCCTTCAACAATACAGAAAAAATAACACTGTTCCAATTCATTGCTGCAAAAGTAACTGGGTAGAAAACTAAATCATTCCAAGGAACATGTTACTCTGAGGCTCTGGGAGGGGCTGCCGGAGAGCCCAGTGCGCTTCCCCTTGAGCTCTCAGGTCCGGATCTGTCAGCCTCCTTCTTTGCCAGGCACCGGCTTGGTGGCAGGTGGAGCTGCTAACTAGATGCTGTCCCTCTGCCAAACGTGTTTGCTGTAAATGAGGGGGAAAGGGGGGAAACAAATAACTGCAAGAGAGGGGAGAGGGAGGGAGAATTTGTCACTGCAACCTTTCCATGAAGCTGGGTTTCATCTCCAGGTTGTAAATCTTGAAGTTCCTTAAGGGGGTTTTGTTGAGAGAGATGTCACCAATTAAGCCTGCAAGAGAAACGAGAGGAAAAGCTGGAGTGAGAGGCAGAGCGACTGATGAATGGTCCTTGGGTGGAGGAGGTTCGGTGATTTGTGAGGAAATGCAACAGTAGCCACAGAACCAAGGCTCTAAGAGTCTCCACTGTAGAGGGAAGGTGGGCCATGCAAAGTTGGGGTTCTTTCACTCTGGTGTCAGTACTAATCACATAACAATAGAAAGCCATGACATCTTTTTGCTCGCCTTTGTCAGAAAACATCTTCGTAGAATCATAGAATCGTTGAGTTGGAAAAGACCACATGGGCCATCCAGTCCAACCTCCCACCAAGAAGTAGGCAAACCACATTCAAAGCACCCCTGACAGATGGTCATCCAGCCTGTTTGAAAGCCTCCAAAGTTCCACCTTGTCTCCTGTGCTATGCTAATAATATAATACAATATAATATAATGTAATATAATATATTGTGTGTGCATATATATATATATATATATATATATATATATATATATATATATATATATATTTATAATATTATAATGTAAATCTATATAAATAAAAATGTAATGTTCGTTTGTGGGATTAACAGAACTCAAAAACCACTGGATGAATTGACACCAAAATTGGACAGCATACACCTAACAACCCAATGTATGTCCTTCACTCAAAAAAATGATTTTGTCATTTGGGAGTTGTAGTTGCTGGGATTTATAGTTCACCTACAATCAAAGAGTATTCTGAACTCCACCAACGATGGAATTGAACCAAACTTGGCACACAGAACTTCCGTGACCAGCAAAAAATGCTGGAAGGGTTTGGTGGGCATTGACCTTGAGTTTTGGAGTTGTAGTTCACCTACATCCAGAGAGCACTGTGGACCCAAACAATGATGGATCTGGACCAAACTTCTCACAAATCCTCAATATGGCCAAATGTGAACACTGGTGGAGTTTGGGGAAAACAGACCTTGACTTTTGGAAGTTGTATTTGCTGGGATTTATAGTTCACCTACAATCAAAGAGCATTCTGAACCCCACCAATGATAGAATTGGGCCAAGCATCCCACATTACGAACAGAAAATACTGTGTTTTCTGATGGTCTTTGGTGACCCCTCTGACACCCCCTCGCAACCCCCCCACCCCAGAGGTCCCAACCCCCAGGTTGAGAAACACTGATCTAGACACTATATTTCTATTTATGCAGGCCAAAATCCCAATTTTTTTTACGCCGCATGACATTGTTGGCTCATGTTTAGCTTGTTGTCCACAAGGATTTCCCATCACTTAAGGTATTAGAAATGTAGTGCTACCAGTGCAGGAACTGTAGATACCAACTGCCCAGTGCACAGTACATACTGAGTCATTAAGAATGAAAAGATATTCTTGAAAAGTGTGCCGAAACCTCAGAGGTCAATGAAATGGTCAAATTAGATTTCCAGCGGGCTGGGGCAGCTTTTGACGGTTCCTTGTTACTTCCAATGACTAGCAGAAGCAAAATAAATTATGCATAATGAGATAAATTATGCAGATTGGAATAAATTAACTGCTTCATTTAAGACAGGTCAGAATTTCAGCTTTTCTTGGCACAAAGCGTGGAACTGTCTGGCTGAAAATTTTGAGGGTTTCTTTTGTCACCGAGTAGAAGAAGGCTTCTCTTATTAACTAGGGGAAATGTTTTATGGAAATGCTGCTGTCAAATGTGACTCCTTGGTATGAACTTGCCTTTCCGCTGGTCGTTGAGATGCTCTCCGTAATTGACTCGCCCACAGTTCTCGACCAGGAGCTGGAGTTGCCGGTATCCCTGTAAGTCACAATAGAGGACAAGTCAAACTGGAGCCACAAAAAATCAGAGATACCAAGACACAAAGAAATATATGAAATGTGAGAAGTCAGCCAAATCACTCTAGATTAGGGGCAGCAGCAGATGGCTGATCTGCAGATTAGAGTGAAGACAGATTGTAACACTGGATTGATCTCAGTGTATTTCCAGAACTACCTTGCTGTACTGAAAATGTTACACCTGTCTTCAAGCTAATGTACATATGCCGTGTTTAATGTATTGTCAAAGGCTTTCATGGCCGGAATCACTGGGTTGTTGTAAGTTTTTTTGGGCTGTATGGCCATGTTCCAGAACTACCTTGCCGTACTTGATTCCCCAGGCTTCTTACTGCCTGGGGGAATCCTTTGTAGAGAGGTGATTAGTAGGCATGTGCAATCCATGGTTCTAAATTATTCTCAAGTATTTACAAAACTAAAGTTCTGGTGGTGAAAACTAGGGGGCGCTGGTGCTTTGCTTCTACAGTGTTGCTAAAGTTCTGGTGGTGAAACTTTCAGAACTCTAACACAACTTTCAAAACTTCAATATAAATGGCAGTTCCTAATAGGTTCTGTCATAAAAATCACCAATAATAAAATAATAATGAAATTTTGAAGTGTCTCTCATTTGGTATCAGCCATTGATTGAGGTTCTGGGTTTGAGCCTGCCACTTTTGGACTCTCGCTTGCTGGGGGGTTCTAGCAAGTATCTCTGTAGATCTTAGAAAACTATTTCGATGTAAGTCGTTGACGTGCTGGCTGATATCCAAACAAGGGATGAGCTGGAGAAGTCTCTGCCTTGGTCCTTTCACAATTGGCTGCTACTTCCCGGTGGATGTCAGGTGGTGCAATACCAGCTAGACAGTGTAATTTCTCCAGTGGTGTAGGGCGCAGACACACCATGAAAATGCGGCATGTCTCATTAAGAGCCACATCTACTGTTTTTGCGTGGTGAGATGTGTTCCACACTGGGCATGCATACTCAGCAGCAGAGTAGCATAGCGCAAGGGCAGATGTCTTCACTGTGTCTGGTTGTGATCCCCAGGTTGTGCCAGTCAGCTTTTGTATGATATTGTTTCTAGCGCCCACTTTTTGCTTGATATTCAGGCAGTGCTTCTTGTAGGTCAGAGCGCGGTCCAGAGTGACTCCCAGGTATTTGGGTGCGCTGCAATGCTCCAGTGGGATTCCTTCCCAGGTGATCCTCAGAGCTCAGGATGCTTGTCTGTTCTTATGGTGAAAAGCACATGTTTGTGTTTTAGATGGATTAGGGATCATCTGGTTTTTCCTGTAGTAGGTGGTAAGAGCACCTAGAGCTTCGGATAGCTTCTGTTCAACCATCTCAAAACACCCTGCTTGAGCAGTAATGGCACGATCATCAGCATAGATGAAACTCTCTGTCCCTCTGTCCCACACTGTAGAAGCAAAGCACCAGCGCCCCCTAGTTTTCACCTCCAGAACTTTAGTTTTGTAAGTACTTTAGAACCATTTAGAACAATGGATTGCACATGCCTAGTGATTAGCTATCTCTGGTTGTTTCTTGCGCTCACTACACACTACATCAAGGATTCAGCCTTTGTTGTTGTTATTTGTTCAGTCGCTTCCAACTCTTCGTGACCTCATTGTCCAATCCACGCCAGAGCTCCCTGTCAGCCGTCACCACCCCCAGCTCCTTCAGAGTCAAGCCAGTCACTTCAGGGATACCATCCATCCATCTTAACCTTGGTCGGCCCCTCTTCCTTTGCTAGGGTTAGGGATACAGGTAATACTGCTTTTTAATCTGGAAGAACATCTCTCCATGAATCTCAGGATCCTTAAGAATGACTCTGGTCAACTTCTATGGTCAACTTCCACAAGACATTGTCCATAAAATCTCACTGAAGAACCTAGAGATGTTCCTCTAGGAATCTCTAGTGTAACTTCAGTGTAACTCTTCAGTGTAACTCTGGTCAACTTCTGGCAAAGGTCCCTGTATAGTCACACTGAAAGATCTTGAGATACCAAGAGAGAACAATTGCAGAATCTCTAGGCGCTTCAGTGTGAATCTAGGTAAACTTCTGGTGGATATCTATGTTGTTTATTCATTCAGTTGCTTCCGATTCTTCGTGACCTCATGGACCAGCCCATGGCAGAGATCCCTGTTGGCCATCACCACCCCCAACTCCTTCAGAGCCAATCCAGTCACTTCAAGGATGCCATCCATCCATCTTGCCCTTGATCAGCCCCTCTTCCTTTTTCCTGCCATTTTCTCCAGCATCATTGTCTTCTCTAAGCTTTTTAGTCTTCTCATGATGTGGCCAAAGTACTTCATCTTTGCCTCTACTATCCTTCCCTCCAATGAGCAGTCAGGCTTTATTTCCTGAAGTATACGCTGGTTGGAATTTCTGGCGGTCCAAGGCACTCTCAAAATTTTCCTCCAACACCACAGTTCAAAAGTGTCTATCTTCCTTTGCTCAGCCCACTTCATGGAAAAAATCAGCAACCTCAAGCTCAACTCCAACAACAAACCGATGAGCTCTGACGTGATGCCTCTATTTACCAAGGTCCCAGTAGCTGACACCATCGCGCTAATCAACCAGAAGTTCCCAGGAGACATCATAGTCCTGTTTCACCATTGCCTCTCCACAAGCTACTTCCAGTGGGACAATGCATTCTATGAACAGCTATGGGGAGTCCTCTCAGCCCAGTCATAGCAAATTTCTACATGGAACAAGCCAGACCTTGAAACTGCTAGGCCATTCAGTGCTAATCAAAGTGGCCAATTTCAACATTCACACTTGCCTCAAACAGACAACAGTTCCTTCTCCCAATCTGGACATTCCACAGATACATAAATCTCACTTGCGTGGTTTCCAACAGACCCCTCAACCTCTGAGGATGCCTGCCATAGATGAAGGTGAAACGTCAGGAGAGAATGCTTCTAGAACATGGCCATATAGCCCGAAAAACCTACAACAACCCTTCAATGGGTTTAAACACCAAAACACTGAGCTACATTGTTTCTAGGGCAAAATTATAATTAGGGATTGGGAAGTGTTAAGCAATGAAGGACTGAGTTTTAAGCCTGAAACCCTAAAGGCAGTGACAACATTCAACTGAATTCAAATGGTCTTCCTTCCCACGGACAAGATTAGGATGATGCCACATCTAACTCTAGTTTTGCCTCCTGGCAGAGATCCAGAGCCATTATTGTCTGAACTGACCCAATACAACAGAGATTTGCTGACACAGAGAAATGCCGGGGCAAAAGGGATGTTGAGCATCTCCGCCTGTAATTCACGCTGCCTCTTCTGACTACTTACCTGCCCGTCAGGGATTGTCAGTTCTTGTGTGCTGTAATCAAGGAGGCCAAAATACCGCTTATTAAGAAACATCTGTGGGAAAGAAACAGCCAGTCTCATTTGTCAGTCACAAAAAGGTGGAGGATTAGAGGAGGATTTAGGGGCCGTGATGGTGAGGCGGGAGGAGGGCTACCTGGCAGGAAGAGAGATTATTCTCCTCCAAGCATTGTCTGTAAGCTTATTATTTATCATCGTTTGAAAAGCAGTTAAACAGACAAAGAAGGGAGAAAAACTATAATAAAGAATCCCAGATTAGCAGGCATCAACAGCTATGTTGAGATGGCAACACCTCTCCACCACCATTTAAATCAATGGTTGCCAAATTTTTTGACCAGGGACTACTTGGCCAGCGACCACTTTGACCAGGGACCACTGTCCAACATTAGTACCAAAAGGGTTGCAAATCAGTTTTTGGTCAACTTTAGGTTCAGTTTGGTTATTTGAGATGCTGATTCAGAAAACTGCATTGGATAGACCACATCAGCTCTAGCTTCTGATACAGAACATATGCCATCCAGCAGATGTTCGCCCGCAGAAAACCATCTATATAAATAAAAATGTAATGTTTGTTTGTGGGATTAACATAACTCAAAAACCACTGGACGAATTGCCACCAAATTTGGACACAAGACACCTACTAACCCAAGGAGTGACCATCATTATTGTCATTTGGGAGTTGTAGTTGCTGGGATTTATAGTTCGCCTATAATCAAAGAGCATTCTGAACTCCAACGATGATGGAATTGAGCCAATCTTGGGATACAGAACGCCCATGACCAACAGATAATACTACAAGGAATTGGTTGACCTTGAGTTTTGGAGTTCTAGTTCACCTACATCCAGAGAGCATTGTGGATTCAAACAAAGGTGGATCTGGACCAAACTTGGCACAAATATTCCTTATGCCCAAATATGAACACAGATGGAATTTGGGGGAAATAAACCTTGACATTTGGGAGTTAGAGTTACTAACTACAATAAAAGAGCATCTCAACTTCTCACACAGAACCCCCATGACCAACAGAAAATACTTAATGCCATCCAGTCCAACTCCTTTCACCAAGGCAAGAAAACATAATCAAAGGCCTCCTGAACAAGAGCCATCCAGCCATAGATATAGATAGATATATAGGATTCACACACATAGAGATAAAGTATCATAGATTTGAAAGTGACGCCTAAAGAAGGACAATTATATGTTGCATGTTCCAGAGTAGGCAAACCAGACAATCTCCACATCAACACTGACAAAGAAACAAGAAAAAATACTGTTTACCCACAGAAGCCAACACTTTCTTGTTACTTTTCCAGATCATCAGACTGGGCCACAGCAATGCGTGGCAGGGGACGGCTAGTGTTTAATAATCTAGAACAGATGTGGTCTACCAATGCAATTTTCTGCATCAGCACCCCAAATAACCCCAGGAACAGGCCAATATAGCATGAAAATATCATTGCAGATTTGATAAATGTGAATTTTATATATGTGTGGGAAGGAATGGAAGAATGGAAGGATGTATGGATGGAGCTAATAATTTTGTAGACATCAGTAAAATATTAAGACCTGCAATGACTAACCAGACCTGCTTGCTGGACTATAATTAAATGTCGCCAATAAGAACGGAAAAGTAAACTGTGATAAGAACTGGACAGTGATAAGATCAATGTCTACAATGTTAAGAAGTCAACACAAGCCTTGTGTTTGTCAACACCAATCAAGAAGAGTCAACATCTGGCTAGTAAACTGAGATAGAGCCAGGATGGAAGACGGCTATCATTAATTTACAACTTTGGGACTACGTCAGCAAAATATTCCTATAAAAGACTAAATGTAACAATTCTCATATTGTGACAGAAAAAGTCTCCACTGCCACCTCATCTGACCCCCAAGACAAGTTGTGTGACCCCAAATCTGCTACGTTCTTCACCTGGGCTCTGTCCCGGATGTGGTCATGAGTATGTAATGCTCCTCCTTGAGGTAAGATAGTCTCATAGAGCGTATACCCAAAGGCCTGTCCATTTCCGTCGTTCACCGGGAGGTTCTCCATGTTAACAGGGTTTTCTGACCTGACGGGCTGCAAAAGAGAAATGACACACTTACAAGGGAATCCTAAAGGGATTTACTTATACATACCAGCGAGTTCAGAAAGGGGTAAGTCCATTCCAACTTTGATGGGTTCAGGCTACACTGCTAACATCACAGTGACTCGCATGCAAATGGCACATGCACGCCTTATATCTGCATGCAAGCTGTTACTTTATGTTACAACTGCTGGAAAGAGATATTTTCCACAGAATTTACAGAATAACACCAGCCTTAATTGCAAGACATCTCCATTAGAAATGAATTCTGAAATTGAATGATAGTAGGTTCTTGTGGGTTTTTTCGGGCTATACGGCCATGTTCTAGAGGCATTTTTCCTGACGTTTCGCCTGCATCTATGGCAAGCATCTTCAGAGGTAGTGAGGTCTGTTGGAAATAGGAAAATGGGTTTATATATCTGTGGAATGACTGGGGTGGGGCACAGAGCTCTTCTCTGCTGAAGCTAGGTGTGAATGTTTCAGCTGACCACCTTCATTAGCATTTGAAGGCCTGGCTGAGCCTGGGAAAATGTTTTGTTGAGAGGTGTTAAGATGTGCCTGGTTGTTTCCTCTCTGCTGTTTTGCTGTAATTACTCTAAAATTACAACAGCAAAACAGCTGGCTACTAAGGTGGTCAGCTGAAACATTCACACCTAGCTTCAGCAGAGAAGAGCTCTGTGCCCCACCCCAGCCATTCCACAGATATATAAACCCATTTTCCTATTTCCAACAGACCTCACAACCTCTGAGGATGCTTGCCATAGATGCAGGCGAAACGTCAGGAGAAATGCCTCTAGAACAAGGCCATATAGCCCGAAAAAACCCACAAGAACCTAGTGATTCCAGCCATGAAAGCCTTCGACAATACATTGAATGACAGTAGTTTGGGATCACGACCAAAAACTGAAAGTCAACTTCTTTGAAGCAGAATGGTACCAACCTTGACCAGAGAGGGCAGCACCTCCCAAAGAGAGACATATTGCTGCATCAGGATTGCCCCGTAGGACGCTTTACTTGAAATGACTGGAGGCTCAGGCAAAGGGCCACCTTTAAAGAAAGAACAGAAAGATGCATTCAGTACAAGTGCTCTATTAGTTGACTGGCTTCGAAAGTGTAAGATATGATATCTTCTCACCTAATTGGATTTACCTATTTCTTTAAAGTGCTTTTTACTTTACTGCTTTAGTTTTAAATGTGTCATGATTTTATTGTTTTAATGTTTTACTGTTGTTGCTTTAATGTTTATTATTTTGCTTTATGAGTTTTATTGTTGTATTTGTTATGCTGTTGTTTTATTGAGGGCCTTGGCCTTTGTAAGCCGCATCAATTCCTTCGGGAGATGTTAGCGGGGTATAAATAAAGATAATAATAATAATAATAATAATAATAATAATAATAATAATCTTCAATAAAAGGATTGTTTTCCTACTTAACGGTGTGGTGTTTAAAGTCAGAGGGCTTTTCCTGTCCTGGAGTGCAACACGTCCCTACTTTGCGGAAGGTCCTGGAATGTAACACCCACGATAAGTGAGGGAACACTGTATTACTAAGACTAGGCCATAGCAACGTGTGGCTAGATACAGCTAGTCAGAAATAAATTGAAGGCACAGGACAATACAACATATTATGAACCAGCTAACTGTTGTGGCTCAGCAGGAACCTCAGGAAGAGCAGGAAGAGGATGATGGGCTTCAGATTCCTGAAGACGAGGAGTTCCAGTTTCCCATGGGAAGGGATGTTGTCTTAGAAGATGTTTCTGATCTTAATGAAACTTCACAGGTGCAGGTGGAGGAGGCGAGCCAGCCTGTGAGCCCTCTGCCTGCCGATTCTCAGGCTGCTGATTCCCAACTCCAGGAAAATGAGTTATTCGACCTTGAAGGCTCTGCAAATTTAGATAGGGAGGATCGCTTGCAATTCAGGGTTTGCTGTCTTGCAATTCAGGGTTTGCTGTAGTACAAGGCTTGTAAACAAGACAGAGGTTAGAGATCAAAGGAATGCTTTCATGCTGGGAAAGTATATTTAGTGAACTGATTGAAGGCAACCTTTTGTCAGTGCAACTTCAGCGAACACCCTGATAACTTCTCTGGATTGTCTCGGCTTTTGGGCAATGCTTTTGGTTTCTTGGGACTTTGATGTGGATCTTGGCTTCTTGGGACTCTGTCATGCTGCCATGGAATCTTCTTTGATCAATGCTCATGGAATATGCTTCATGTTATTTGCCTTTGGACTTTGGAAACTCTGCCTTTGCATTTAAGACTCCGTTTGGCTACTGAACTTTTGCAACTTCACTTTTGTGTTTAAGACTTTTCTTTAATAAACTACAGCCTTGGTGTGTGTGGTGTTCTGAGCAAGGTGAATCTATCCCGAGGTGCGACACTAACAACATTTCTGAATCCTGAGTGTTGGCAAGCACCCACTGTTTCCCTGTCTATTGACACTTCTCATTGCCCATTTGCTGGTCCTCAGTCTGTCTTGCTGGCACTTCTGTGCTTTTGCACCATTCAGCAGATCCTACTTCATAGGATTTCAGAGTCTCTTGTTTTGTGGCAGGCACACTCCCCTCAAATCAGATAAAAAACCTGTACTTTTGCCATCACTGGTAGAGGACATTTGGATCACAGCAACCAAATAAAGCAAAAGGACAGATAGGGCAAAATTATGCAGGAAACAGTAAGGTTTTAAAAGAAGGAAAACAGACTTAAGAAGAGGCAAAAGGAACAAAAAGACGCATAAAAGGGGGACATATACATGAAATAAAAGAAGGAAGAAAGGAAGGGCTTTTCAGAAATTCAGAACACAAAAAGGAACATAAAAAGACATAAACGGTTTCAGCTTGACACTCTCTGTGCAGTTCAGCAATCTTTCTTTGAGGCACAGTTTTGCCTTAAACCAACTTCTTCAAAGAAAGCAGAGAAAAGGACCGCTTGCGGACATGGATTGGTGGCAGAAAAGAGAGCGTCAAGTTTGCTCTGGGAAGAAAAAGTCAAAAAGAGGAAAAATACGCAAAGAATTCCACCCTTTCTAATTTGCATTTGTTTTAAGTTTCCTGGCATGGAATATTCCCCAGCAGAGAGAGGTGGAAGTTATTAAGTTCGCACACCTTTCCTGCTGCTTGTGAAGTGAGCTGAAGGTCCATTTCCATAACAAGACATCCTATCTTCTCTTCTCCCCTCCCTCATGTTCCCAGCTCATCCACAGGATGTAGCTACTTGGAGAACAGCAGATGCCAAGCACACAAGTGAGGAAGCTCATTTCCAAGCTCTGCTCAAGTGGCACCAACCAGCATTTAGAGAAGGCAGGGAGGCTTCTCCAGCATACGTGTAATTACCCAGTATGTCTGTGAAAAACTGACGCAGCTTGAAGAACTTGGGGGTGTAGTCCCCAGACTCGGTCAGGATGGCATCATAGTCTGAAAAAGAAGGGTGCAAAAAGGTCAAAATGGCGTGAAAAGGAGTCCTGGCCAAACAAGAAGGAAGCATTGTGTTGGGTTTCATCCCTGGACTGCACAAGTCCCTTGTGTCATCAGGTTTCCAGACCTCAATGAGTAGCTAGAGATACTATGCATGTTTCCCAAAAGGACTTTGTCTGAACCCCTCCTGTTAGTCACTGTCTCCTCCCCGCTTTGATGATACAGGAATGGAATTCTATGAGGGAACTTCCCCTTTAAGTTTTTTTATTGCCCTGGGTTAACGATGTGGTCTCCACCATTGCTCTCTTCTGCCTTTCTTCCTTCCAGTGAGGAAGCATTTTGCCTCTTTCTAGGCAAAATGTAGCTGCATGGACTTTTTTTTTTAAAACAGCCTTTTTACCTTTTACTTTTCTGGAGAATCATAAATCATAGAGTTGGAAAAGACCTCATCAGCCATCCAGTCCAACCCCCTGCCAAGAAGTAGGACAATTGTGTTCAAAGCACCCCCAACAGATGGCCATCCAGCCTCTGTTTAAAAGCCTCCAAAGAAGGAGCCTCCACCACACTTCAGGGTAGAGAGTTCCACTGCAGTTCAGTGGCGCTTGGCATATCCTTAGGTGGACCGTACTTTGAAGCAAAAGGTAGCAAGTTGTGCGGAAAGGCTGGCATAGAAAGAAGCTGAAGCGGACAATAAAGGACTGCATGAACCCCCTAGAGTTTTTTATATTGTGTCTAGTAAGGTAGTTTTGCAGCCCACGAATTTCTGTTTAGATTCCAAAATGTAGTCCAAAAGGTCATGTTACCAAAGGGAAAGGAACAATTAATGAAAAAAGAAGGCAAAAAAAGAAAAGGTGCATATATGAATCTGATTTACACTTGCACAGACCTAACTCTTCAAATCAGTGTCCTCCACATATTTTGGGGTACCGGGGAAAGCCCAAAACAACCTAAGGGCACTAGATTGGGAGAGAATTAATTGCCTTTTACAGGGCCCTGTGAGCAAACCATAAGTTGGAAGCAACCCAAAAGCACATAGCAGGCAATACAACCTTACCATAGCTGGTGATGGTTGCCTTGTATTCATTGAAATGCTGGGCGCCATTCAGAAAGCCGAAGTTTGTGCCCCCGTGGAACATGTAGAGGTTGATGGATGCTCCCATCTTGATGACTTTTGCCACTGTTTGTACCATTACTGTTAAGGGAAGTGAAGAATTTTAGAATATTGCTCAGAGGAGTATTGCTGAAAAGTCTGGTGCAACTAGTTAGTAGCCAGCTGCATTAAATCACTACTGACTGAAAGGTCATGAGTTTAAAGCCAGCCCACGCCGGAGTGAGCTCCGACCATTAATAGTCTAGCTTGCTGTTGACCTATACAGACCGAAAGAATATTGCTCAGATGAGTATTGCTGAAAAGACCGGCGCAACTAGTTAGTAGCCAGCTGCATTAAATCACTACTGACTGAGAGGTCATGAGTTCAAAGCCAGCCCACGCCAGAGTGAACTTCAACCATTAATAGTCCAGCTTGTTGTTGACCAATGCAGACCGAAAGACAGATACATCTGTCAAGTAGAAAGTTTGGGTACAGCTTTTTGCAGGGAGGCTAATTTAACTAATTTATCACACCACAAAACCTTCCAGCAGTGTGCGTAAAAATGAGGAAGTACTCCATTAAGGACTTGGTGTCACAAGTGTATGGTGAAGCGGCAGCTCCCCCTGTGGCTGGAATCAAGCATACCCTCATGAAGCCGGAAAGCTGGAATGTTAAATTGCCTCTGTGTCTGTCTATATATATTGTATGCCTAATGGCATTGAATGTTTGCCATGTATATGTACATTGTAATCTGCCCTGAGTCCCCTGCGGGGTGAGAAGGGTGGAATATAAATACTTTAAATAAATAAATAAATAAATCCATGGAGAACTTTCCTCTGCATTTTCTCTACAAGAGATTCAAGGGAGCAGGTAATCTTATGTTATGTGGTCGAGATCATAACAAGCACTACAGATTTTAAAACATACAGAATTGGAAAGCTATTGTTAAATGCCCAAGATTATGAAAAACCCTTAAAATATATTGTCAGAGGCTTTCATGGCTGGAATCACTGGGTTGTTATGTGTTTTCCGGGCTGTATGGCCATGTTCCAGAAACATTCTCTCCTGACATTTCACCTGCATCTATGGCAGGCATCCTCAGAGGATGTGATGCACGTGAAACATCAGATGAGAATGCTTCTGGAACATGGCCATACAGCCCGGAAAACACATAACAACCCAGTGATTCCAGCCATGAAAGCCTCTGACAATATATTTTAAGGGTTTTTCATAATCTTGGGCATTTAACAATAGGTTTCCAATTGCTTCTGGAACATGGCCATACAATCCGTAAAACACACAACAACGCTTAAAATATATTGAAATCTGTCCCCTTCTTCCCTGATACATTACGAACTAAAAGTATTACCAGATTTGGTGCCTACTATATTACTACTGTGATATAGTAGTATCACAGAGGTACTACTACAGATTGCCACCCACTTTATCCAGGAAGGGTGAAGTCTAAATAAGAGGGAAGTCTATAAAAACCCTGCCTTGGTGCTAGCAAAGATTAAAATATATCGCTGTTTAACATATATATGACATACCCTCTGAGGCCATGTCTATTGCTATTCTGGAGCTAGGAAAGAAAACAGCGACCAACAGAGAAGGACAACTGATGAGGGGAACAGTATGAGGCCAAATAAGACCGGGACAAGTGTTGTCATACTGCAACTCTCATCAAGCCCCATCTCAGCAGAGCCAATGATTAGGGATGCTGGGAGCTGCAGCCCAAAATGCTGCCTATCCCTGTATTAAGAGGTGCCAACATCAGTGAGCAAAAGTGGGTAGCAACTCACCATCTGCGTCAAAGACATGATGAAGTTCTCCCCAGGAATCAAACCATCCAGTCCAGTATTCCATCACCATCTTTGGCATTTTGTGCTGCGTGGGGACAAAATATAAGAACTGAGTAGGTTAAAATTCAGCAAGTATTTGCCTCTAGTTTGAACATATAGGTGAGATGATGTGCAACCGCTTATGGAACGGACTTAGACTATCCAACCATCTGTCTACAGACGTCACATGCAACTCCTGAAACGATTCCATCAGCGCTGCCTCTGGAAAATCCTGCAAATGTCTTGGGAAGACAGGTGGACAAACTTCAGCGTGGTGGAAAAAGCAAAGACCACCAGCACTGAAGCAATGGTCCTTCGCCATCAGCTCCGCCGGACCGGCCATGCTGTCCGGATGCCCGACCACCGTTTCCCAAAGCAGCTGCTCTACTCTGAACTCAAGAACGGAAAACGGAATGTTGGTGGACAGGAAAAGAGATTTAAAGATGGGCTCAAAGCCAACCTTAAAATCTCTGGCATAGACGCTGAGAACTGGGAAGCCCTGGCTCTTGAGCACTCTAGCTGGAGGTCAGCTGTGACCAGCAGTGCTGCAGAATTTGAAGAGGCATGAATGGAGGGCAAAAGAGAAAAATGTGCCACACCAGAACACTGATCCTGGAAGACTGATCCTGGAAGACTTTTAATCAATAGGAACTAGAAACACAGGATTGGGGAGGGCCACATTCTAGTGATGGTTTGGGGCAAAAAGGCCATACGAAATACACAAGCATATTTGAACCCTATCCTCATATTGCCTACAATCCTATTGGCCTGAGATATCTGATGATGGTGAACGGCCAACCAGATGCTGCTGGGAGAGCAAATACATGTATGCAGATGCTGGCTTTGTTTAGTTGGGGGGACGCAGCACTTTATCTATCTACCTCACCCATGCGTTTTACAATTTTTATTTTTTGCATTTGGTCCAGCTCATCCTTGTTTAATTCTTGTACCGTTTTGCATTTTGTTTTATTATGCTATTGTCTTTATTTTGTTGCATTACCATGTTATTGTTTAGCATTTTTATTTTATGTCATTGTCTGTTTAGTATGAAGTTTATTTTGCCTTATTGTAACTGCCTGGACCTGGCCCCATGTTAGCCACACCGAGACTCTTCGGGAAGATGGGTTGGTAGGGTATAAATAAAGTTGTTGTTGTTGTTACTTTACTGACACAAAAACACAGTATGTCACAGCAAACGAGATCTATATGCTGGATTTCATATCACAAAATCACAGTCGAACAATTCCTAAACGTCTAGGATTGTGTGATGTATTTTCGAATGATGCGTGCAGATCCAAGTCAGGTGGCCTTTTGCAGTAGACACATCGTGATTTTGTCAATGTTTATTGTTTCCAAATGCTGGCTGAGACCTTTTGGCAGGGCACCCAGTGCGCCAATGACCACTGGGACCACCTGTACTGGTTGGTGCCACAGCCTTTGCAGTTCAATTTTGAGGTCCTGATAACGGCTGAGTTTTTCCTGTTGTTTTTTCTCAATGCGACTGTCACCTGGAATGGCGACATCAATAATTCAGACTTTTTTCTTTTCCACAATCGTGATGTCTGGTATATTGTGTTCCAAAACTTTGTCAGTCTGGATTCGAAATCCCACAGTATTTTTGCATGTTCATTTTCCATGACTTTGTGGGTTTATGATCCCACCAATTCTTTACTGCTGGCAGGTGGTCCTTGTGACATAAGTTCCAATGAATCATCTGGGCCACAGAGTTGTGCCTTTGTTTGTAGTCCATCTGTGCGATTTTCTTGCAACAGTTGAGGATATGATCAATGGTTTCATCAGCTTCCTTGCACAGTCTGCATTTTGGGTCATCCGCTGATTTTTCGATCCTGGCCTTAATTGCATTAGTTCTGATGGCTTGCTCCTGGGCTGAAAGAATCAGGCCTTCTTCTGTCTCCTTCTTCACGGTTCCATTCATGAGCCATCACCAGGTCTCCTCCTTATCAATTTTTCCTTCAATCTTTTCAAGGAACTGCCCATGCAATGCTTTGTTGCGCCAGCTGTCTGCTCTGGTTTGGAGTGCAGTTTTCTTGTACTGACTCTTTGTTTGCTGTGCTTTGAGAAGTTTCCAATTATTGACTTCAATTAAAGCAGGTTCTTGGCTTTCCTTGACATATTCTACCAGGGTGTGTATTTCTTCTTCAACTGCTTGTTTTACTTGTAAAGTCCTCTGCCACCAGACTTTCTAGGCAGATAGAGCCGGTCAACATCATTGCGAGGATGTAGTGAATTATGAATGGTCATGAGTTTTCTTGGTTTTCTGTCCAAATTGTCCAGTTCATGATGCCAGAAGTATATCTTATGACAGGTATGGCCCAGGTGTTTATGGTCTTGATGGTATTGCCTCCATTGAGCTTGCTTTTGAGAATTTTTCTGACCCTTTGAATATATTGTTTGCTGACCACAGTTTTCACATGTTCATGTTGATGTTGTCCAGCTGTAGTATGTCCAGGTATTTATAGGCCTCTGGCTAATGACACTTATTATTATTATTATTATTATTATTATTATTAGTAGTAGTAGTAGTAGTATGTCCAGATATTTATAGGCCTCTGGCTAGTGACACTTGATCGCTTGGCCATATTTATGCCTTCACTTTCAAGGATTTTTCCCTTCTTCAGTGCCACTGTCGAACATTTGTCCAAACCAAACTTCATGTTGATATCTGTGCTAAAGATTCGGACAGTGTTAGTCAGAGACTGGATTTCAGTTTCAATTTTCCATTATTATTATTATTATTATTATTATTATTATTATTATTATTATTTGAGCATGTCTCCCTCAGTTTTATTTTTCTCCATATCAAGAGCAACTTGAGAAACTGCAAATTGTTTCTGGTGTGGAAGAATTGTCCGTCTGCAAGGACATTGCTCAGGGAACGTCCAGATGTTTTTGACGTTTTACCATCCTCGTGAGAGGCTTCTCTCATGTCCCCGCATGGGGAGCTGGAGCTGACAGAGGGAGCTCAATCCTCTCTCCCCAGATTCGAACCACTGACCTGTCGGTGAGCAGTCCTGCCAGCACAACGGTTTAACCAACTGCGTCACTGGAAGGCTCCTTCTTCCTCAGTGCCTCTATCTACTTAGTTTTTCTCCAGTCTGCTTCCTGTTCCCAGTGGGAAAGAGCGGAAATGGAGACCGCATTGCCCTACCCCCTGCTGCCAAATCTTGTTCCCTGTAATTGCTAAATCAATTGATCAGTATTAGAAAAGAAATTACCAGCCCATTCAAAGCACTATAATAGAGAGATGAATGCAGACTCCACTCTGCAGTTCCAGCTCAGGCAAAGGGAATGATTTGCTCACATCTTGCTGGAGGGAAAGTCAACCCACTGTGAAGAGGCCAGGTGTATTATTCTCCAACTGAGACCATGCTGCTGTGCGGGTCCTCTCCTTACTTTGCAAAAAACTATGAAGGAGGAGAAGGGCAGCAACTACTCCCTAGATTTGCTTATTTTCCTACTTTGGGACTGCTGTGCTTTTCAGAGAAGGTTCTTAACCCTTTTTAGGTCAGAACAAAAGGGACAGGCTAGCTCTGTACCAAATGCAACGTTCAAAGTAACAAGTCCGATAATTGAAGAGAAAAATCTTTTTTTCTTCTTCTACACATCAGGAACACCAAATATTCCAGCAAATTGTCTGCCAGGAGATATCCAAGGTCCTGGCGCTCCTTTAAAGCATCTGTTGCAGTCCTTGGCCTCCTGTTTTTGGTTGGAGAAGGGGAACTGCAGGGGTTAAGTGAGTATCTGTGCAGACGTATCTCCAAGTGCTTATGAGAAACCTTTCGTTTTCACCAGCTGCACTGAAAGACCAACTTCACGGTGGCAACCTCCATTCTTCAAACGGCTTTCATTCTCGTTGACTTGGTGCATGCGCTTTCTTCCTTATTCCATATTTTCCTGTTTGTATCATCTCTTTTTACGCTATAAGACAACATTCAGGAGTTCACCTGTCCTATTGATTTTGCTTATGCTATTCTGGGAAGCTTTCAGGCACATATATGGTTTTTTAAAACTACATAAAATGTGACAGACTGCTGGAGAAGCAGTATAAAGTTGAGGAAATTAGATCTCACATAAAGAAATGCTCACCCAAATACCTGGGAGATACACTGGACTGTTCTCCGACCTATTACTTTACTATTATTTACAGTATTTATATTCCACCCTTCTCACCCTGCAGGGGACTCAGGGCGGATTACAATGTACATATACATGGCAAACATTCAATGCCATAGACACACAACATATATAGACAGGCACTCAGAGGCTATTTAACATGAGGGTATTCTGGCCACAAGAGGAGCTGTCGCTTCACCGTCCATTTGTGACACTGATGAAGTGCTTCCTCATTCCCCGTATGCTTGCTGGTACCATAAGTGGTACCTAAATTTCCGACTTGACAGATGCAACTGTCTTTCGGGCTGCAAAGGTCCACAACAACAAAGGTTGACTACAAGAAGCACTGCCTGAATATCAAGCAAAAAGTGGGTGCTAGAAACAATATCATACAAAAGCTGACTGGCACAACCTAGGGATCGCAACCAGATTACAGTGAAGACATCTGCCCTTGAGCTTTGCTACTCTGCTGCTGAGTATGCATGCCCATTATGGCACACATCTCACCACGCTAAAACAATGGATGTGGCTCTTAATGAGGTCCTCTTCTGCTGAATCTGCGGCTCCTTGGGAAGAGGAAATTACTCGTAATTTTGATGATATTGCTTGTTGTTTATGTTTTGGTTATATTTTGATGTAATATGTTGTTCGAGCTTGGCCCCATGTAAGCCGCTCCGAGTCCCCATCGGGGAGATGGTGGCGGGGCATAAATAAAGATGATGATGATGATTATTATTATTATTATAGTCACCATCTAAAACAGTGGATGTGGCTCTTAATAAGACATGCCACATTATCACAGCGTGTCTGTGCTCTACACCACTGGAGAAATTACACTGTCTAAGGCACTACTGCACCACCTGACATCTGCCGAGAAGTAGCAACCAATAATGAAAGGACCAAGGCAGTGACATCTTCGACCAACCCCGTTTGGATATCAGCGAGCACACCAACACCTTAAGTCAAGTGGTAGTTTTCTAAGATCTACAGAGATACTTATAGGAACACCTCAGCAAGCAAGAGTCCAAAAGTGGCAGGCCCAAACCCAGAACCTCAATCAATGGCTGATACCAAATGAGAGATTCCCTCCTGGGCACACAGAAGACTGGGTGACTTGGAAGGCACTGAACAGACTGCACTCTGGCACGAGATGCAGAGCCAACCTTAAGAAATGGGGCCACAAAGTGGAGTCCATGACATGCGAGTGTGGAGAAGAGCAAACCACAGATCACCTACTACAATGCAACTTGAGCCCTGCCACATGCACAATGGAGGACCTTCTTATAGTAACACCAGAGGAACTCCAAATGGTCAGCTACTGGTCAAATGACATTTAATATCATTCCAAGTTTTCTAAACTTTGTGTTTTCTCAAATATATCACAACTATATCCTTGGTTCACTCCTGATACAACAAATAAAAGTAAAAAAAAATGCTCCATTTAAGGATTCAAAGAGCTTTGCCTGAGATGCTAATCATGGCACCCTGTGTACGAGAAGAATAAAAACACTCTTCCATTTTCAGAGGGGAAAAAGTGCACCCAAAAGGTTCTGCTTTGCCTCAACAAATTCTCAGCAAGGCATCCTATATTCCAGAGCCCAACCAACCAAGTTTTAAATTGCTTTTCTGACTCATTCTTGGCAGGATCGCAAATAAGCAAAAGAGCATTCCAAGTGCATATGGAAATATGTTTATTGCATCTCCGAGACCAAGGACTTGTCAATTGTGCTCAAAAATGCTGTTGAAATATTTATATTTGCAACTAGCTGATGCGCTAGCTTTGTGTGGATGAGAAACAACTAAGATCCACACAACTACATTGCTTTTTCTCCTCTCCTCTCTCCTATTTCTTCTCCCTAGATAAAGGTAAAGGTTTTCCCCTGACATTAAGTCCAGTCGTGTCCGACTCTGGGGGGTGGTGCTCATCTCCATTTCTAAACCAAAGAGCCGGTGTTGTCCATAGACGCCTCCAAGGTCATGTGACTGGCATGACTGCATGGAGCGCCCTTGTCGTCCCGCCAAAGCGTGTTTTCAAACTGCTAGGTTGGCAGAAACTGGGGCTAACAGTGGGAGCTCATCCTGCTCCCCGGATTTGAACCGGCAACCTTTCGGTCAGCAAGTCCAGCAGCTCATTTATTTTATTTATTTATTTCTCGCACTTCTACCCCGCCCTTCTCAACCCCCGAGGGGGGACTCAGGGCGGCTTACAAAAAGGCACAATTCAATGGCGGCACAACAACAAGGTAAAAAATAAAACATATAAACAGTAATTAAAACAATTAAAACAATCCATTATACATCACAATCCCTAAAAACAATCTAGTGCTCAACATTTACCAGCTCATAGTCCGTAAATTCAAATTCCACATTGTCCAATCCATCAATTCTAGTTGTCGCTTGTCCCTTATCTATCCACCAGATTACCCGAAGGCCTGGTCCCAAATCCATGTTTTTAATTTCCTTCTAAAGGAGAGGAGGGATGTCAATGACCTAATTTCCCCAGGGAGTGAGTTCCACAGGTGAGGGACCACCACCGAGAAGGCCCTGCTCCTCGCCCCCACCAATCTCACTTGTGATAGAGGTGGAGCCGAGAACAGTGCCTCCCCAGAAGATCTTAAACTCCGAGGCAGGACATAGAAGGAGATGCGTTCGGACAGATACGCTGGGCCGGAACCATATAGGGTTTTGTAGGTCAGAACCAGCACTTTGAATTGTGCTTGGAATTGGATCAGCAGCCAGTGGAGATGACATAACAGAGGGGTGGTATGCTCCCTGTATGATGTTCCGGTGAGTAATCTGGCTGCCTTCCGCGGGACTAATTGAAGTTTCTGAACAGTCTTCAAAGGCAACCCCACGTAGAGTGTGTTGCAGTAATCAGCGGTTTAATCCACT
The DNA here is from genome assembly GCF_037176765.1 of Anolis sagrei. NCBI lineage: Eukaryota > Metazoa > Chordata > Lepidosauria > Squamata > Anolidae > Anolis > Anolis sagrei. The sequence continues at coordinate 33,913,515 of NC_090027.1, read as the reverse complement.
GTGCTACTGGGGGCTCCTTCTTCTCCCTCTTTAAAATCGTTATACCAGATATATCCTACCTTGTTCATGTCCAGCGTTTATTTTTAAATTTTAAACTATTACATTTGGCCCGGCCATAGGTTTTTAAATCCTTGTGTGATATTGTTTATATGTGATTTATATTAACTGTATTGTATTGTATTGTTTTTGTTTATTGCTTTCTTGTTTTTATTGATGTGTTGTTGGGCTTGGCCTCATGTAAGCTCCTCCGACTCCCTTGAGAAGATGGTGGCGGGGTATAAATAAATAATTATTATTATGACCATTTCCTTTTTATTCATTTCTCTCTTATTCAACCATTTCCTCTGCTCATATTCTTCCCAACGACTCCTTACCAGGCAGCAGGAAACTCTCTCAATTTGAGCTATTTGTAGATGAAAGCAGAACATGAAATTAATTGCCTAAAGGTCTTACGGAAAAATGAACTTCCCAGGCCTCTGACTTTGTTCCTCTTGGTTCGGCTACGCTTGGCCTTAGTTATGTACTTCAGCCTAGTACCTAAACATGGCACTGCAGGTACTTCCAGATTTTAAATGCCTAAAATAATTTTAATCCATTTAAGAAACAAAAATGAGCCTTGCGATGCCCCAGGGTCCTCTAAATAGCTGTGATCGTTTTCAAGTGTCTCGGTTTCACAGCCTTAGAGGGAGGAGAGAAATCCTTTTATTGTTATAGATGTCTGAGTTCAGTAAACACATTTCTGTGCAACCGGAGGCGTGCTTCCTTCCCCCAGACGTTATGTATTTGGAAGCACAGAATGCAGTAGGGATAAATGAGCAGGAGTGCAATGCGTCTTTCTTACCTGGTCAGCGTTGAGAAATACCATGATGGCTGCGTCCAACTTCTGAAAGTTAATCGTGGCCAGCGCTATTGGAAGGAAAAGGGAACAAGGAAGGAAAAGGAGAGAGTTCAGTTCGGTTTAAGGAGCAATACAGTTAGGAGTTAAGTCACAATAAAATAAGTCTGCAGAGCAACTTTGAGTTTTAACTTAAAATGTTCAGAATCTTTCAGAGGTGTGTTTGTATGTAGGAGAGAGAGAGAGATGGATGCTATGAGGCTTAATTAATTCATGGAGGAAATTAGAGATGGCTAGGATAAAAACTTGCATGACAAAACAACCCATTGGGATCTAAATCTGTGCAGATCTCCCAAGGCTTTGGTTGGAGTGACACATCATTTAGTAGCAGGAGGTTCCCAAGCATGTGCAAACAGGTGATCAAAGCGGAAGGAAACAGGAGTAAGAGTGTTTGTTTATTTGCAAGCTGGACAACTCTCCCAGTTGATGTTTACTCTGGGATTGTTTTGATTATGTTACTAGCTGTACCCTGCCACGCGTTGCTGTGGCCCACCTTACCTCCCTCTTTCTCTCCTTCTTTCCCTCATTCCCTTTTCTTCTTTCCTTCTCTCCTTCCTTCCTTCTCTTCCTCTTTCCTTCTTCCTTTTTTCTTTTCCTTCCCTTTCTCTTTTTCTCTTCTCTGCCTCTTTCCTTTCTTCCGTCCTTTAGTTTTTTTTCCATTCTTCCTTTTTTCTGTCCTTCCTTCCCCCCTCTTTCTCTTTTTTTCTCTTCTTCCACCGCTCCTCTTTCCTTCCTTTTCTTTCCTTATCTCCTTCCTTCTTTCTCTACCCATTTCTTTCCATCCCTCTTCATTTCCTCTTTCTCTCTTTTCTTCCTTCTCTACCTCTTTCCTTCTTTCCTTCACACTTTGCTTTCATGTTTCCTTCTCTGTTTCCTTCCTTCCTTCAATGTTTTTCCTCTTCCTTGATTGGGCCCGCCGCGGGGAAGGAAGGGGAAGGAAGGGGACGTGTCTTACCGGAGGGGGGTGGGAGGAGGGAAGGATTGAGTGAGGGGGGGAAGGGGTGGGGGGCGAAGGAAGGAGGCGTGTCGCGTGGGCGGGGTAAGATGAAGGAGGGGGAGAAGGGATGGTTTTGACAGGGCGGGAAGGGGCGCAGCAGGAGTGGGCGGGGCTTCCTTGGAGGCGGCGTGTTGTGGCGTGATCGTGTGGGGCGGACAGGGGGAGGGGCTGTGGTTTGGAGTGATCACGCGGGGCGGGGCGACGGAGGATGGGGGCGTGGCTTGCACGGAGGGAGCGTTGGCCGGCAGGCCATGTGCGCATGCCAGGGAACTTGCGGCTGGGTGCCATTGCGCATGCTCAGTTGTTTTGTCGTTTTGTGAGTGTGTTGTGTTGTTTTTTATTTTGATTCGATATGTTTGTACCTTGTGGGTTGAGGTATGTGCAGGGGAATTTTGGTTAATTTTCGTTGGGGGGGTTTTGAGTTTTGCTGTCCCATTGGACGCACCTTACAGATTTATAGATATAGATTTTTCATTGCTTATTTCATTTGTTGCATTATGTATTTTGTTGTGTTTAATTCTCTATTGTTTTTTATAGTATTTTGTATTATTTTTGGGCTTGGCCTCATGTTAGCTGCCCCGAGTCCCCTTGGGGAGATAGTGGCGGGGTATAAATAAAGATGATGTTGATGATGATGATTATTTATTACTCTTGTATACACAGGCACTGAGGAACCCACGCATCTCTGGTCCCACCAAACCAAATGCATCCAATTGCAATCCATGAGCAAGTGTTGTGGCTTGATGTCAGGCAGAAAAAAGACCTGAGTTGTAGGTTTTTTCGGGCTAGATGGCCATGTTCTAGAAGTTTTCTCTCCTGACATTTTGCCTGCATCTATGGCAAGCATCCTCAGAGGTTGTGAGGTCTGTTGGAACTAGGAAAATGGGTTTATATATCTGTGGAATTACCAGGGAGGGACAAAGAACTCTTGTCTGCTGGAGCTAGGTGTGAATATTTCAACTGACCACCTTGATTAGCATTTGATGGCCTGGCAGTTGTTTGGTGTGGCTTGTTAGTGCCTGGGGCAATCTTTTGCTGAGAGGTGATTAGATGTCCTTGACTGTTTCCTCTCTGTTGTTTTGCTGTTGTAATTAGAGTGGTCCAGCATTTCTGTGTTTTCAAATAAAATGCTGTGTCCAGGTTGGTTCATCAGGTGCTCTGCTATGGCTGACTTCTCTGGTTGAAGTAGTCTGCTGTGCCTTTCATGTTCCTTGATTTGTGTTTGGGCAAGGCTGCTGCGTTTGGTGGTCCCTCTGTAGACTTGTCCACAGCTGCATGGGATACGGGAGACTTCTGCAGAAGTGAGAGGATCCCTCTTTTCCTTTGCTGAATGGAGCATTTGTTGGATTTTCTTGGTGGGTCTGTAGATAGTTTGTATGTTGTGTTTCCTCATCAGCTTCCCTATGCGGTCAGTGGTTCCCTAACAACCACCATGTCAGACTACACAGAGAAGCCATTGAAATCCACAAGCATGTGGACAATTTCAACAGAAAGGAGGAAACCATGAAAATGAACAAAATCTGGCTACCAGCATTAAAAAAAACTCTAAAATAACAACAGCAAAACAACAGAGAGGAAACAATCAGGGACATCTAATCACCTCTCAACAAAAGATTGCCCCAGGCACTGCCAGGCCATCAAATGCTAATCAAGGTGGTCAGTTGAAACATTCACACCTAGCTCCAGCAGACAAGAGTCCTTTGTTCCTCCCTGGTCATTCCACAGATATATAAACCCATTTTCCTAGTTCCAACAGACCTCACAACCTCTGAGGATGCTTGCCATAGATGCAGGCGAAACGTCAGGAGAGAATGCCTCTAGAACATGGCCATATAGTCCGAAAAAAATCTACAACAACCCAGTGATTCAGGCCATTAAAGCCTTTGACAATACAGAGAAAAGACCCTTCAGAAGCACCTTTATAACACATACACACACAAACTTTACCCAGCACCTGCCTGCACAATTCATGATACAACTCAGGCAGAGCTTCTCCACACTCAAGTGTTCAGACATCATGTTAGAGGAGAAACTGGTACTTAGCAAGAAGAGCAGGCTTGGAAGCAGACACAGTCCAAGAACAAACAAGGACAAGCACAGCTGGCACCAAAAATTCTGGGCAAGATGAACACATATAGCTACAGCTCGGGGTCAAGGCTAAAGCGAGACCCACAGCATGATTGGTTTGCTGTTCTCTGAATGTAAGAGAGGAGGGAGGATTTGAGAAAGGATGTGGATGGCAGAACAAATTATTTGCTTGCAGATACATGTTAACAGAGTTGAGAATGGTCTTTCCTTGCCTTGTGGCCTTGGTGAGCCACGACCAGCCGAGCATAAACAGTATGTGCTCAATGGCCAATTGTTTTATTCAGCTTCATGTGTGTATATACATTTAGAAGGCCAGAAATGAAAAGAGAAGATGATCAAGAGTTGTGAAGTTTGCCCTGCTTTGCCCCTTTTCTGGCACCACCTGGAAATGGCAAGCATTGGAACAGGTGTTAACACGTCTTCCCTTTTGGAAATGGCTGCAATTCTCATGGAAATGAACTTTCCTGAGAATCAATGTTTGTTTATTTATTTAACGCACTTTTATCCTGCTCTTTTGAGCCCGAAGGCGACTCAGGGCGGCGTATAGACTGGCAACAACTGCATGCCAAACACACATATATAGATCCAGGGCCGTAGCCCGGGGGGGGGGGTTGAAAGTTTCGCAGGGGGGTTGAAACCTGCCTCCTAGCTCACGCTGAAGCAAAGAGCACAGCAGGGGGCAGAGCAGCCTTCAATAGCCTGCAGCTCCGCCCTTGTCAACCACCTCCACCAAGTCTGGTCTCCTTAATGAGAGCATTCAATATCCCCCCCCCCCCCCCCCCCCACAACTTGGTTGCTTCACTACTGTTCTGTCGCGCGTTGGGTCTGTAAATAATTGTCTTTAGAACAGGATGTGCAACCTTTGCCCAGCGGGAAGCCAGGGGGCCTAAAGAGAAGTTCTCAGAGGTTTCCACCACAAACAGTCTTTAGATAGCTTGAGAAGTACAACAAAGTCTTTTATTAATGAACAATCAAACAGAAACTTCTCTTGTCTTCAGTAAAGTTAAGTAAATGATTCCAAGCTTTTAGGCAACTGGTGAATTCCTAATCTTGCCCACGAAGGACAGGCAACTGTCTTCAATAACTTCTTCTTTAAAGGAAAATCCCCGTTTTAACTTCTCCCAGGCTGACTGTAATCTAACCCTTACTGATGTGGGCTCCGCTACCGGGTCAAACTGCGTCTCGAACGCCGAGTGGACCTACCAGCAAGGCAGTAGATGTTCTCCAGCTGGAGTTCTTTGGTCTTTAGGGCTGTTTTCCTGGAAATTCTTTGGAGACTCTTAAGACCTTTCTCCCCCGGAAGGTCTTAAGGGTTTAAGATTTTGTACAGGGGAAGCTTGCACACATCCTATACATAAGCTTACCTTGCTGAGACTAACTAAAAATGGCTCCCTTCCCTTCCCAATTGCCCTGATCAAGGGGTGGGACCAAAACCTAACAATGATGGACAGGTGACTTGCCCTATGACTGCAACCAAAGAAGCCACCTATCTGCAGAGTCCCTGAAACCTAGGACTGCAAGCAAACATTTAATACAAAGCAAATAAAGTTGGAGCTCCTGGTACAGCTGTACCAGAACAACTACATCGGCTATTGCTGCAAGTAATGACAGTGTGAATAAATTGCTAATATTTGCTTGAGATAGTGCTTGCAGTTCTGGAGGGACTCTTGATTTTTTGGATCTCATAGACTTAGCTTGGGGATTTGGTTAACCAGTTAAAATTCATGAGTAAACCAGTTTTTTTTAACCACCCCCCCCCCCCCCTCGCTACGGGCCTGAATACATCATTTAAAACAGGTTAAATCACATATCTATTGATTTCAACATGCGGCTTTGTGTATTACAGCTCACTTCTTCTGATATTTGGAGCAGAATTGGAGAGATTCAAGTGCATATGTGCAGCACCCTCCAACAAGGCTGGTTACCTTGCCTCCTCCTTCGCTATGGCACCACTCAGAGCCCTAGTTATTCCACACGGATTCCCTGATTACTTGACAAGTTGACTCTAATGAGCAGATTGTTGTGACATCTAAAGCATGAGCTGGGATCAAGGCGCGTTCATCATACGCGGAGTGTGCCGGAGAAGACAACTCCAAACAAGAGAATGTGCCAGCGCTAACAGGCAATAAACGCAGCCCGGCAGAGTGGCACGCAGGCCCCACTCTTTTTCTGTTCCCCAGTTTTTTGTTGGCGGAGGGAGAGCACCCCCATGCGGACACTCTCGGGAAGTGCTGGGAGGAACAAAGAGAGACCAAACCCGAACAACAGCACTACAGCAGTGTTTCTCAGCCTTCTTAATACACCTTAATACAGTTCCTCATGTTGTGGTGACCCCCAACCATAACATTATTTTAGTTGCTACTTCATAACTGTAATTTTGCTACTGTTATGAATCATAACATAAATATCTGATATGCAGGATGTATTTTCATTCACTGGACCAAATTTGGTACAACACACAAATGCTGGACCCCTCTCACAACCACCATGTCAGACTACGCAGAGAAGCCATTGAAATCCACAAGCATGTGGACAATTTCAATAGAAAGGAGGAAACCATGAAAATGAACAAAATCTGGCTGCTAGTATTAAAAAACTCTAAAATTGCAACAGTTAGGCAGGTACATCTAATTACCTCTCAACAAAAGTTTGCCCCAGGCACAGTCAGGCCATTATATGCAAATCAAGGTGGCCAGTTGAAACATTCACACCTAGCTCTAGCAGACAAGAGTCCTTTGTCTCACCCTGGTCATTCTACAGATATATAAACCCTTTTGCCTAGTTCCAACATACCTCACTACCTCTGAGGATGCTTGCCATAGATGCAGGCGAAACGTCAGGAGAGAATGCCTCTAGACCATGGCCATATAGCCCGAAAAAACCTACAACAACCCAGTGATGAAAGCCTTCGACAATACATTGGTACAAATACCCGAGATGCCCAAATCTGATTATTGGTAGGGTTGGGATGGGAGGATTGATTTTGTCATTTGGGAGTTGTAGTTGCTGGGATTGATAGAGCATCTATAATCAAAGAGCATTCTGAGCTCCACCAATATTTTATTTTATTTATCGTGTCAGCAGCAAACCAAACAGTTGTATTACATTTTTTAACAAACAAACAAAACACAAAGTTTGCAAGCTTGGTATTCGATTAAATGTCCTTTGACCAGTATCTGGCCACTCGGAGTGCCTCTGGTGTTGCCGCAAGAAGGTCCTCCATTGTGCATGTTGCAGGGCTCAGGGTGCATTGCAGCAGGTGGTCAGTGTTTTGCTCTTCTCCACACTCGCATGTTGTGGATTCCACTTTGTGGCCCCATTTCTTAAGATTGGCTCTGCATCTCGTGGTGCCAGAGCGCAGTCTGTTCAGAGCCTTCCAAGTCACCCAGTCTTCTCTGTGCCCAGGGGGGAGTCTCTCATTTGGTATCAGCCATTGATTGAGGTTCTGGGTCTGAGCCTGCCACTTTTGGACTCTCACTTGCTGAGGTGTTCCAGCAAGTGTCTCTGTAGATCTTAGAAAACTATTTCTTGATTTAAGTCGTTGACGTGCTGGCTGATATCCAAACAGGGGATGAGCTGGAGATGTCTCTGCCTTGGTCCTTTCACTATTGGCTGCTACTTCCCGGCAGATGTCAGGTGGTGCAATACCGGCTCAACAGAGTAATTTCTCCAGTGGTGTAGGGCGCAGACACCCTGTGATAATACAACATGTCTCATTAAGAGCCAGATCTACTGTTTTAGTGTGGTGAGATGTGTTCCACACTGAGCATGCGTACCCAACAGCAGAGTAGCAAAGTGCAAGGGCAGATGTCTTCACTGTGTCTGGTTATGATCCCCAGGCTGTGCCAGTCTGCTTTCGTATGATATTGTTTCTAGCACCCACTCCACCAATGATTGAATTGAACCAAACTTGGCACACAGAACTCCCATGACCAACAGAAAATACTGGAAGGGTTTGGTGGGCATTGACCTTGAGTTTTGGAGTTGTAGTTCACCTAAATCCAGAGAGCACTGTCGACTCAAACAATCATAGATCTGGACCAAATTTGGCACAGATACACAATATGCCCAAATGTGAACACTGGTGGAGTTTGGGGAAAATAGACTTTGACATTTGGGAGTTGTAGTTGCTGGGATTTATGGTTCACCTACAATCAAAGAGCATTATGAATCCCACCGACAATAGAATTGGGCCAAACTTCAGAACCCGCATGACTAACAGTAAATACTGTGGACTTACAAAAACTGGTCTACAGTAATTAACTCCATTGCTGATGTTTCTTTTTTCCTTCATTAAGTATTTTGAAAAAATTGTGGGCTGTCCTTAAAAATCCACTGAGTCTGTTGTTTATGAAAACGGTAAACAGATTGTGATCTATATTTGTGGTGGAGGTTCCTTCTTTGGAAGCTTTTAAACAGAGACTGGATGGCCACCTGTCAGGGGTGATTTAAATGCAATATTCCTGCTTCTTGGCAGGGGGTTGGACTGGATGGCTCATGAGGTCTCTTCCAATTCTTTGATTCTATGATTCTATTCTATGATTCTATGGATGGGAATATTTAATTGCCGGTTGTCTCTCTTATCTGTGGGCCCAGCTCCCATGTTTTCACCTACAACAAAACGTATCCTCTTTTAGCATGTTCTAGGTCCTCCAAGTATACTTCCACTGGAAGTTACTACAGACCTTTGAGATCTTAGCAAATTTCTAGAAAGGACTTTGCTGTCTTCAACAGAATTAATTTATATTAATACGGTTCACAATTACTGTTTCCATGGCAAGTTCAGGAACTGTATCCTCAGAGGAGATTCCATCTGAACATTAGGAAGAACTTCCTGACTGTGAGAGCCGTTCAGCAGTGGAACTCTCTGCCCCGGAGTATGGTGGAGGCTCCTTCTTTGGAAGCTTTTAAACAGACCCTGGATGGCCATCTGTCAGGGGTGATTTGAATGCAATATTCCTGCTTCTTGGCAGGGGGTTGGACTGGATGGCCCATGAGGTCTCTTCCAACTCTTTGATTCTATGATTCTATGATTCTCTGCACTTGCAGGGGTCATGCTGCAATTTGTTATGCTCCTAGTTGCTTTTTCTTCTTGGAAATAGACTGACTGAATTAATTACTGAATTCTAAGTCATTACTTATGCAAATCCCATTGATTAAATGGGCTGTATCTAGTTGTTGGAAATAGCAACTGGACTTAGACTTTAATGTTTTTTATATGGGGAAAGTGGTAGAAATCTCTCTTTGGGGGTTTTCTAAGTTTTAGGGCTGTATGGCCATGTTCCAGAAGCATTCTCTCCTGACGTTTCACCTCCATCTATGGCAGGCATCCTCAGAGGTTGTGAAGTCTGTTGGAAACTAGGAAAATGAGGTTTATATATCTGTGGAATGTCCAGGGTGGGAGAAAGAACTCTTTTCTGTTGGAAATAGGTGTGAATGTTACAATTTCCCACCTTGATTAGCGATTTCAAGGTCTGGCTTCTGACTGCCTGGGGGAATCCTTTGTTGAGAGGTGATTAGCTATCCGTGATTGTTTCTTGTCTGGAGTTCCCCTGTTTTTGAGTGTTGTTCTTTATTAACACCTACCTCCAACAGACAAGTTTTAATTTACAAAAAACCCAGTGATTCCGGCCATGAAAGACTTCGACTTTAATGATTTTAATATGGGGAAAGTGGGAATAATCTCTCTCCTACTGTCACTTCCTCATTGCCCCAGATATTACTTAGAAGGCCTCCTTCTGTCACAATAAACACAAACTGTCCAAGTCTTCTGGCATAAAACACATTATGAACTGTGGCACCACCTTTCTTGGATACAAGAAAAGTGAAAAGCAGCCAACCACATACAAAACTTGGGAAAAGTTACTCTTTGGACTGCCACTTCCCACATTCCTGAGCCTCAGTGGTTACCTTTTTTTTTTTTTGCAGCCCAACCAAGTATCTTTCCCAAGCAGTGTTATATGGCCATTCCCTGCCGCTGCCACTCCTCCCCAGCAAGTGCCAGCTGCTGACAGAAGGGCAAACGCTCCATTTTCTATTAGATTATTATGACTTGTTATCATAAGGTACTTAGTGTTAACGCTTATCGTTCTGATTTGATTTAGTGTAAGTGCTTTCTGCAATCTTGATTCGAGTTCGCTGCCATGAGCATGTTAATGGAATGAAGAAATATATATATATTTAATAAATACTTTTTAAGGAAAGGAGGGAAATGACACTTGCATTCTGGAGCTAGAAAGTACAAATTACACACATATTATTCATGCCCATGCACACTGATCTAGGGAAATATGTGCAACATGGAGTGTTGAGATGGTACAACACAGAGGGAAATGTTCAGTGAGGTTGGCCCACTGCGGCTTGGTAAGGCTACTTGTTGTGGCTATAACTCCCAGAATCCCCCAAGTCACACCGTTTTTGCCATGTTATGAGGGGCGTTCATTAAAGATTTCCCTGACCCACTTCCTGTGGACTGTGAACAACGAAACATGGCATGGTTATGAGTCCATCTCTCCATCGGTGCCACCTAGGGACACACTTCTCCCATCTTTTGGAGCAACTGTTAACACCTCACTTGTTGTAGTACAGCATGCTGATCAAGCTACTACTAGTAGTACAAGGGAAAAGAGGGCTGCTCAGGTGCTGGATCAAGAGCAGCAAAGGAAGCAAATTAGGGAGATATTCATGACACCTACAGATACTGAGTCGTTCGAAGGTTTTACAGACTCTGAGATGGAGGAGGAAGGCGATGGGAGTAGAGGCTTGAAAAGGGTTACTCGAGAGCAAGAGTCAGATGAAGAGAGGGAAAGGAAGCGGATCCGTGAAATACTTAATGCTCCAACTGAGGAAGAAGACTTTATGGGGTTCACGGGGAGTGATGGGACTGAGGAGGATGGGCTAGACTGGACCCGTGTATAAGAGATCAGGGACATATGTACTCAACACACCTCAAGTGAGGAGTTTGAGGGGTTCTCGGGAGACTGGCAACCTGGGAATACTTGGGGTGATCTAAGTCTTGATAGATGCTGGAAGAGCTGGAGGGACGGGCGGTGGCGAGCAGCTGTGGAAGTGAAAGCACCTGAGAGTGATGATGACAGGGTGGAGTCCAGCTCCACCTCTGATGAGGAGTTATAGGATATAAGAAAAGTATCAAACTATTGGAACTTTGCAGTAGGCAAAGTGTTGTATTGGGCTTGGGACTTTGTTGCTGCCTTTACTGTCCCCTTGGGTCCTGGGACTGCAGTTCATTGTGCTTACATGTTTCTACCGACTGGAATCCTGTAAGTGCTGACTTCTACTCCTTGCTGACTTCGGATTGTTTTTGGACAATGACATCGCATTTTGGACTTAACTTCTGCTTTTGGATGTGCCTCGACCTTGGACTGTTTCCTGACTACGTTTTTGCTTGCTCCCACCTTGTTACCTTGTGTTTTGTGAACTCTGAGTTTTTGAAGCAGTTTGCTTAAAGTTTTTGTTATACCGGATTATATCTCTATATAATCCAGATTATTCTCCAAATTGCGTTTTTTGCTTAGCAGTTGCTACAGACTTTATTTTATTGCTAGATTCACTGAATTCAAGTGTTTCTAAGCTATTTTTTGTTTGTTAATAAACTTTGTTTGCACCTTTTACTTGTGTTTGGCTCCTTTAAGGCTTCTGGTTCACAACTTCACTTGTAGAAATCAACAAGTTGCTCCAAAAGCCACGTTGAGACTTTGGAAATCAGAGTCTCATCATCTGAAAAATGCTTGCCCTTCAAAAATGACGGCATTGTTGGAAAGAGGTGGAAAATGATGTGAGGTTGGGTGAATAATGGAGATGTGGTCGAATGTCAAAGGCACAGAGGCATGCTTCTTCCATTTGGACAACACGTGAGCTGTGAACTGGTGAAGGTGGACACATTTGGTGAGCATGCCACATTGTCACTTGGTTTTGACGGCGTCCCACAATTTCTGCAGCAGTGAAGCATAGTATGACCCAGTGATCATGGTACCCTTTGCTAGGAAATCCATCCATCCTACTCCCAAAATATTGTGAGCATGACCTTGCCTGCTGAGAGTTGGGCACGTGACTTCTTTGGAAGAAGTGAGTTATGATGCTTCCATTGCATCAACTCAGTCTCAGGATCATAGTGATAGACCCAGATTTCATCCTGTGTGATCATTCTGTTGAAAAAGTCCTCCTAGTTTCCATGGCACATATCAACAAAGCCTGAGAGCATTCAACTCGTTCTTGCTTCTAGAAAGGTGTGAGCAGCCAGGGACCCAGCAAGCAGATACCGTATGCAGGTGAAGATGGTCTTGGGTGATTTTTTTTCCCATGGACCCCACAGTAATATTGATACTGGTTGCCGCAAATGGTTATATGACAATTTTCCAAAATGGCGACCTCCACTTGCTCGATGGTGTGTTCATCAATAGCAATGTGGGGTCACCCTGGAATTGTGTGTTGTCTTGCGGCAACCCCAGAGGCACTCCAAGTGGCCAGATACTGGTCAAAGGACATTTAACCAAATACCAAATTTACAAAATCTGTGTGGTTTTTTTTTCTTTCTTTTTTCTTTTCTTTTTCTTTTTAATCTCTGTGTTTGTTCTGCTCTGTTAGAATTGTAATACAATGGTTGCTGATGACACGATAAATACCCTGGAATTCAGTCCGACCACATTTGAATTGACAATGCCAGTTAATGACGCCATCATATGACAGAGAATCCTCACCATAAACCTCTTTCATCTCATCGAACATCTCCTTTGGTGTGCAGACTTTCAAGTAAAGGAACTTGATGACTGCTCTGTATACCACTGGGTCCATTCTCAAACCTCACACCACTACAGAACCTGTATAATCAAGTTGGTTATCAGTTCTGAGTTGTAAATTCGTACGTAACCTATAGAGACTTATATCAATACACATGTGCAGTTTCAGCATCCTGTGATAAATAGAAGTAGATCAGGGGAAATCTTTAATGACCGACCGTCGTATCTAGGGAATGGCTGGGAGTTGTAGTCCAAAGAAGCAGCTTTCACCCAGCTCTACGAATTCAGAATTGGACCACAAAAAGAACTCAGCCTTATGTAAGACTAGGTAGGGCCCTTTCCGGCAAATGCCCTCTACTGCACAGAGGGCAATCCATCCGGAAACAAAAATTCCTGAATCTCCAAACAGGTCTTTAATGTAATGACAAATTTCACAGGTGAATGCAGCTATAAGGTTTCAACACATCACTACATTTATTTGGAGGCTTTACATATCTAATCTCCGCCTTCCCAGCTCAATTCTGACACCTGAAGCCATCCTCCTTGTTCACAAAAGCAGATGCAGGGAAGGCAGACCATGCTTATTCTTATTCTCACCACCTACGACCTCAAGATTACAGGACATCCACTGACTCACAGAGCCCTCTCGCTTCAGCAAAACAGATGCTCTGAAGGAGACTGCTTATCAGGAGGAAATAATAATACTTAAAAAAAAAAAACACCCCCGAACAGATTACACAGGCCGTCTCAGAAACAGAGAGATTAATTTGCATGGGAGGCTAAGAGCTGAAAGCCGGAGAAGGTGAAGACTCCAGATGAGCTTGGGAGACCCAAAGCTCGGGAAAAGAAGCTAGAAAGTGAGTCAAGGTGAATGGCGAGATAAGAATGAGAAAGAAAGAGTCCCTGGAGCCTCTGGTGTAAAAAGGCATCACCAAGATGCTGCTTCAAAGGCCATAAATCCAACATTCCCAAGCTGAGCATGAACATAACAGCCCAATCCAACACAAATAATATAAACACCCACTTTCCATGTGAAGGACTGCAACTTCCAGAAGAGGAAGCTTCCAGGTTTTCCAGTCCAACACACTTTGGAGTATATGGATGTCCTATCTACATCTATATAAATAAAAATGTAATGTTCATTTGTGGGATTAACATAACTCAAAAACGACTGGACGAATTGCCGCCAAATTTGGCCACAAGACACCTACTAATCCAAGGAATGACCATCGCTCAAAAAATTGATTTTGGCATTTGGGAGTTGTAGTTGCTGGGATTTACAGTTCACCTACAATCAAAAAGCATTCTGAACTCCGCCAACGATGGCACTGAATCAAATGTGGTTCACAGGACTCCCATGACCAACAGAAAACACTAGAAGGGTTTGGTGGGCATTGATTTTGACTTCTGGAATTATAGTTCACCAACATGCAGAGAGCACTGTGGACTAAAACAATGAAGGATCTAGATCAAATTTGTCATGAATACTCTATATCAGCATTTCTCAACCTGGGGGTCGAGACCCCTAGGGGGGTCACGAGGGAGAGTCAGAGGGGTCACCAAAGACCTTTAGAAAACACAGTATTTTCTGTTGGTCATGAGGGTTCTGTGTGGGAAATGTGACCCAATTCCATCATTGGTGGGGTTCAAAATGCTCTTTGATTGTAGAACTATAAATCATAGCAACTACAACTCCCAAATGTCAAAGTCTATTTTCCCCAAATTCCACCAGTGTTCACATTTGAGCATGTTGAGTATTTGTGCCAATTTTGGTCCAGGTCCATCATTGTTTAAGTCCACAGTGCTTTCTGGTTGTAGGTGAACTACAACTCCAAAACTCAAGGTCAGTGTCCATCAAACCCACCAGTATTTTCTGTTGGTCAGGAGAATCCTGTTCCAAGTTTGGTTCAATTGCATCACTGGTGGAGTTCAGAATGCTCTTTGATTGTAGGTGAGCTATAAATCCCAGAAACTACAACTCCCAAATGACAAAATCCATCCCCCCACAATTCCACCAATATTCAAATTTGGGCGTATCAGTTATTTGTGCCAAATTTGGTCCAGTGAATGATAATACATCCCGCATATCAGATATTTACAATATGATTCATAACAGTAGCAAAATTAGTTATGAAGTAGCAACAAAAAATAATGTTACGGTTGTGGGTCACCACAACATGAGGAACCCCCATGACCAACAGAAAATACGTAAGGTCATCCAGTCCAACTCCCTTCACCAGGACAAGAAAACGTAATCAAAGCTCTC
Source organism: Anolis sagrei (assembly GCF_037176765.1). Classification (NCBI taxonomy): domain Eukaryota; kingdom Metazoa; phylum Chordata; class Lepidosauria; order Squamata; family Anolidae; genus Anolis; species Anolis sagrei. The sequence goes on along the minus strand of NC_090027.1, from coordinate 33,898,513 downwards.
CTGACAAAGAGCCATCCAGCTGTAGACATAGATAGATACACATGATTCACACACACAGATATAGTATCATAGATTTGGAAGGGACCCCTAAAGAAGGAATTATATGCTGCATGTTCCAGAGTGAGAAAATCAGACAATCTCCACATCAACATTGACAAAGAAACAGCAAGAAATACTGTTTACCCACAAGCATAAAGACATTACATATATTAGAAACCAACACTTTCTAAGTACTTTATTTTCCAGATCTCCAGACTCGGTCACAGCAACGCATGACAGGGGACGGCTAGTATAAATATAAAATTGACAGAGAAACGTAAACAGAGATGGTAACAATGCCTCCATCCACATACAACCCAAAGTCTCCAGGATTTTACAGTTCCCACACAATCATCCCATTCCTCTTTCCTTTTCGAGCACTTGCTCTATCAGTAGAGTAAGGAGGAAAAATGTAACTCCATGAGAGACAGAATAGATGTGCATTATCTATCTAGTACCTTAGCTGCCACTACTTCCTTGCCACAGTGGTACATATACATACCTCCTTCCACAGTGCCAGAAGCCAATCCATCGTGGTTGTCAGAGGTCATCAACATCTCCACAATCTTCCTGCTGGTCAGGGCCTGCGCAAGGAGAACCATCGACATTCAACATTACGGGATTCAAACAACAATATAACTGACATCAGGGGCAAAGTGGGGATTTGAGCATATTGTATACACTCATGTATAAGCTAGCCTCCGTGTGTCAAGGGCAGGTTCAGAGGTCAAAATTATGGATTTTGATATGACCGACGGCTAAGTCAAGGGTCATTCCATCAAGAAGGAGAAGTGTGATTGCTGCCTCAGGACACCAGTCAAGCCTTGGAGCTTCTTTTAGACTCTGTTTACTGCACAACATTTTTTAGTAAGGGTTACGCCATAGCACCTAGCCCTCCTCAACGGTGACATCCTTTGAAATCTTGAAACATGGCTCTCATGCTCCCTCTTTACCTTCTCTTCTTCCAGCTAAACATCCCTCAGGAGGAAAGAGGAAGGAAAAAAGAGAAGGAAGGGAGAGATTAGGAGAGGAGAAAGATGGATGGAAGGAAGGAACAGCAGAAGGGAAGGGAAGAGAGAAGCAAGGAACAACCAAAAGGGAGGGAGGGAGGGAGGAAGGAGAAGAATGGAAGTAAGGAAAGGTGGAATGGAATTGTGGGAGGGAGAGAGGGAGGGAAGGGAGAAAAGAGAGAAGAAATGAACAACCAAAGGGAGGGAGGGAGGGAATGGCAGGAGGGGAGAAAAGAAAGAAGCAAGGAACAACCAAGAGGGAGGGGGCAACGAAGGAACGAAGGAAGGAAGGGGAGGATGGAAGGAAGGAAAGGTGGAAGGGAATGGTGGGAAGGAAGGGAGGGAGGGAGGAAAGAGAGAACAAGGAACAACCAAAAGGAAGGGAAGGGAAGGGAAAGGAGAGGAGAGGAGAGGAGAGGAGAGGAGAGGAGAGGAGGAGGGGAGTTGAGGGGAGGGGAGGGGAGGATGGAAGGAAGGAAGGAAGGAGGAAGGGAATGGTGGGAAGGGAGGGAGGGAGGGAGGAAAGACAGAAGCAAGGAACAACCAAAAGGAAAAAAGGAAGGAAGGAAGGAAGGAAGGAAGGAAGGAAGGAAGGAGAAAGACAGAGAGGAAAGGAGGAAGGAAAGAGGGAAGGAAGGAAGGATGAAGGGAAGGAGGGAAATAGAAAGAGGGAGGGAAGGAGGAAGGAAAGAGAGAAGGAAGGTAGGATAGAATGACGAGAGAGAGGATGGCCTGGAAAAAAGAGCCCAAAGGACCGTATCTGGCTCCCGGGCCTGAGTTTGCCCATACCTGACCTATCCTGACCTGTGGATAAATTTTCACTAAATTGTCTAGGATTATACATGAGTATATACAGTCTTTGTTACTGGAAGCAAAGGGATCTCTGAACCAAAGTTCATTCGAGCGGCTGCTTTAGAGGGCAGCCGGAAGCACAGACATGGACAGGAGGTCCTCTCTTGACTTGAGCCTATTTATACTTATCCTGTGACCTAATTTACAGGTCACAGACTTTCATAAGGACCATACTTCACACCCTGATTTCCTTTTGTACTGCCTTTTCTTCAGAGCCTGAAATAGTCCAGTAGCCCTGGCACAGTGTCCCAAACAACTGACTTCTGCAAGCACTTTTTTGTCTTTATTCCACCCATGGGACTCACTGCAGCTAAAATTCAAGTGTTTATCATTAGTGCTGAGTTTTTACTTTTTCTCTCCTTTCAGATGTAAATCAGCACACCCTTTGGATTCTATCTTATCTATCAATAAGGTCTTTAATACTCTCCAAAGGTGCAGTAGTACATACTATGTTATATATGACCACCAACAAATATTATTAATAATAGGTTAATGGGATTTTTTAAAAAATAGGCATGTTGAATTTGCGTTGTTGGCATGAGAGCAATAGACTGAGCTGCATCCTGTGCTCGCAGAGTGATGCAAGAACAACAAAAATAGAAACAGCCAAGGGAGGCCCAGGTGTGCGTGCACTCAAATCATCACATCATGATGCCTTTCTAAATAGTATCTCCCACATCTGGTGCAAAGTGGGTGTCAGAAGCAAAGAGATATATATGGAGATGTAGATGATCAGAAAGTCGAAGGTGTGAAATGTGCCCAGCAGATTTAGACAAATGTTTTGCTCACATGTTGGATGCTCAAATCCTATTACATGTAAAATGGCATGCCTTTTTGGAATTTATTTTGGAATATTTTCAAGTCATGGATGGTTTCTCCATGGACAATACCCTATATATTCGAGTATAAGCCAAGCTTTTCTGCACTGTTTTGGGCTGAAAAAGTCCTCCTTGGCTTACACTCAAGTCAAAGTTATTTATTATTTTACTCTGTTATGATGATGATGATGATTACATGTATTATTTTACTCTATGTAGTATTATAATGATTACATTTACATTATTTTACTCTATTATTTTTATTTTTATTACAGTTATTATTTTACTCTATTATTTTACTGACACAAAAACCACAGTATGACACAGCAAACGAGATATATATGCTGGATTTTGTATCACAAAATCACAAGTCGAACACTTCGCAAATATATAGAACTGTATTTTACATTTATTATTATTATTATTATTATTATAAACACAACAAGATGAGTCCACAGCAGACAAGATCTCTCTGCTGGCTGTTGTATTGGATCACACGTCAGACACTTCCCAAGTGCTTATTATTATTATTATTTGAAACACAACAACATGAGTCCACAGCAGACAAGATCACTCTGCTGGTTGTTGTATTGGATCACCTCTAGATTGGACTACTGTAATGCCCTCTACGTGGAGCTGCCCTTGAAAACGGCTCAGAAATTTCAACTGGTCCAACAGGCAGCAGTCAGGATGTTAACTCAGTGTATGAACCCATGTGCTCACTTCGTTCATCCGGAGAGGCCCTGCTCGCGATTCCGCCTGCGTCGCAGGCACAGCTGGTGGGGACGCGAGACAGGGCCTTTTCTGTGATGGCCCCCCGACTCTGGAACACCCTCCCCAAAGATCTTAGACAGGCCCCTACATTGGCAGTCTTTAGAAAGAACCTGAAGACTTGGCTGTTCTGATGTGCCTTTCCAGAGTAGGAATTGTCCAACAACAAGTCCCAGAAGCACTTTATTAGAATTAAGATTGCCGCACACTGCACACTGCACTTACCCCATAATCCTTACATATCACTTGTCACGTCAGCACTTTTAATCTGTACCCATTACTCTGGCCCGGCCCATTTTTATTGCGTCTTGGTGTATTGTTTTATTGCTTGTTGTTTAATATTGCTTTAACTGTCTTTAATTTGCTTAGGTTGCGTATTGTTATGTTGTGTTTTGAGCCTTGGCCTTTGTAAGCCGCATCGAGTCCTGCAGGAGATGCTAGCGGGGTACAAATAAAGATATAATAATAATAATAATAATAATAATAATAATAATAATAATATTGGATCACACGTCGGACACTTCCCAAGTGTCTAGGACTGTGTGATGTATTGGCGAATAATGCGTGCAGATCCCAGTAAGGTGGCCTTCTGCTGCTGGCAGGTGGTAATCTTGTCAGCACTGATTGTGTTTAAGTGCAGGCCAAGGTCTTTAGGCACTGCACCCAGTGTGCCGATCATCACTGGGACCACCTTGACTGGTTTGTGCCAGTTCGATCTTTAAATCCTCATATCGTGTCAGCTTTTTCAGTTGTTTCTCTTCGATCCTGCTGTCACCTGGGATTGCAACATCGACAATTCATACTTCTTCTTTTTTAAACAGGATTGTGAGATCAGGAGTATTGTGCACCAAAACTCTATCAGTTTGAATTCAGAAGTCCCAGAGTAGTTTGACGTGTTCATTTTCTGTAACTCTTTCCTGCTTGTGATCCCACCAGACCTTTTGTCGCAGGCAGATGGTGTTTGTGGCACAAGTTCCAACGAATCATCTGAGCAACGGTGTTATGCCTCTGCTTGTAGTCTGTCTCTGCGATCTTCTTGCAGCAGCTGAGGATGTGATCTATTGTTTCATCTGCTTCCTTGCAGAGTCTACATTTGGATCACACGTCGGACTATTATTATTATTATTATTATTATTAATCTATGTATTATTATTATTTCATTTATTATTTTTCTCTAATTATTATTATTCTATTTATTATTTTACTGTATTTCTTATTGCTATTATTCCATTTATTATTTTACTCTATTTATTATTATAACATTTATTATTTTACTCTGTTATTATTACATTTCTATTGTTTTACTCTATTATTATTTTTATTACATTTATTATTTTACTCTCTTTATTATTATTGGAAAGACACATAAACACAATTACACTGAAGAAAATTAGAATAATGGTTGGACAGTCTTATCCTAAACTACAAATTTATGTAAATATTCAAAAACATTTAACCTACGGATGCCTTAATTAATGTAATTTTATTGGTATCTATTTTTATCTTGAGATTTACCAGTAGCTGCTCCATTTCCCACCCTCAGCTTATACTCAAGTCAATACATTTTCTCAGTTTTTTGTGGAAAAATTAGGTGTTTCGGCTTATATTCAGGACGGCTTATACTCAAGTATATATGGTATATACTTTGTGGCCAAGTTTGATTGTCTTACAAGGGTTGAATGAAAAGTAATGCCTCCACCTTCGTAACTCCTCAGTAGATGACAGTACTAGTATGTGGCAGGTACTGGCTTGTTCAGTAGACTCTCCTCTACAGTTCCATTTTGGTGGGAAGCCTTAGCATTGAACGATTGTGTTGCTAAAGTGCAAAGTATGGAACCCTGCGCAGACAGTCTTTCAATGCGACTTAAGCAATGTGTAGTCATTGAATTCTTGACAGCAGAAGGTGTCACCCCAAAGGAGATTCATCAGAGAATGCAAGCTGTGTTGATGTGAGTACTGTGCGTTGTTGGGCGAGTAAGTTTAAAGATGTTGCGGTGGGAACATCTGACTTGCGTGACAAACAAAGAGTTGGACTTCCTGTGACAGCAACCACCGAGTTTCACAAGCAAAAGATTGACAGATTGATTCAGGACGATCGTCATATCACTCAGAGAGAAATTTCAAACATAATCGGCATTTCACAAGAACATGTGGGTCACATTATTGTTTTGCTTGGCTATCAGAATATCTGTGCACAATGGGTACCCAGGATGCTGACGGCTGAAATGAAAGCGCACAGACTTGAAACTTCAGAGACTGGATCTCACCAGCGTATGACATCCTCCATACAGTCCAGATTTAACACTGTCTGACTGCCATCTGTTCCCGATAATTAAAGAAGATCTGCGGGGACATCATTATGCTTCTGATGAAGACGTTGAGAGAACTGTGAGATGCTGGTTGCAGAAACAGAGTGTCAACTTCTTCCGTGACAGCTTCAGAAAACTTGTTTATCGTTCGCAGAAATGTATCAAATTGTCTGGTGATTATGAGAATGCAAGCTGTTTATGGTGATTGTGTTGATGTGAGTACTGCTGGGGTGGGAACATCTGACTTGTGTGACAAACAAAGAGTTGGATGTCCTGTGACAGAAGCCACTGAGTTTCACAAGCAAAAGGTTGACAAATTGATTCAGAATGATCGTCGTTTCACTCAGAGAGAAATTTAAAGCATAATTGGCATTTCACAAGAACGTGTGGGTCACATTTTTGCTTTGCTTGGCTATCAGAAGATCTGTGCACGATGGGTACACAGCAGAACTTCAGAGACCGGATCACACCACCGTATGGCATCCTCCATACAGTCCAGATTTAGCACCATCTGTTCCTGATAATGAAAGAAGATCTGCGGGAACATCATTATGCTTCTGATGAAGATGTTGCGAGAACTGTGAGATGCTGGTTGCAGAAACAGAGTGTCAACTTCTTCTGTGACGGCTTCAGAAAACTTGTTTATTGCTGGCAGAAATGTATCCAATTGTCTGGTGATTATGTGGAAAAGTGAGTAGTGGTAGTTAAAGGGCACATTCTAAGGATTATTTCTGCTTTTGATTTATTAAAATATTCCCATCCAAATCCAAGTAATGAAGGTGGAGGCATTACTTTTCATTCAACCCTCGTACAAAGGGAAAGCTTGGTAGTGGGTCTGTAAGTGACTTTAGAGACTTATTGTGGATCTGTGTAGTCTTTTCCACTTTGTGGACATATATTTTCAGGTGGAAGTGGGTCCCGACAAGGGTTTGCTTTCCTCTTGCCATTTTTCTCCCTTATGCCTTCTTTTTTTCTGTAATTTTGATGATGTTGTTTGCTGTTTATGTTTTGGTTTCATTTAGCTGTAATGTGTTGTCCGGGCTTTGCCCCATGTAAACTGCTCCGAGTCCCCATCGGGGAGATGGTGATGGGGTATAAATAAAGATTATTATTATTATTATTATTATTATTATTATTATTATTATTATTATTCATGCCTATACAGAGGGCACACTGCTCAAGAACATTTCCTTTCCTTTCTGAGACCCACAGAAACAAAAGGATGGATTGTACAACTTCCATCTTTATAAGAAGTCTTTTCATGGAGTGTAGTTTGAAAAGAAAAATGGGAGGACACTTCTAATTATCCCTCTATCAATATGGCTACAGGTCATGCTGGCTGGTGGACTCTAGGAACTGCAGTCCAAAAGAAAAGCATTTTCAGCTCTGGGAATATGAGACTCTAATCCAGATCATAACTAGCTTGGTGCCCTTCAGTGATGGACTAGCGAGTGTTTGCCAATCTATTGAGGAACACATCAGTCTTAACTTTCTCGTTCCTGCAGTAGTAAAAAACATGGCAAGGCCTTGGGATTCTTCTTGAGATTGCAGGGAAGAGACTGCGAGTTGACGCCATTCCTCCGAGGAGGATTAGAAGTCCCATCATGTGTCTCTTTGGCCTGACTGTCTGCAGACTGTCTTAAGCAGAGGAGGGAAGGTGACATCAGCCAGGTCTAATCCCACTAATTCGCCAGTGTCCTTCTAGCGGGGAAAAAAGGCCTAAGCAGGCTAGAAGAAGTGTTACTGAAGGTCGAAGTTGCAACTGGGGACTGAGAAGCATGCTGCACTTAGGTATACACCAGAAGTGTGGAATAAGATGGGGGAATTGTTCCATTTGAAAAACCATGTATTATGCACATATGCCAGTTTGTGGCATTCTAAAGGTAAAGGTAAAAGTTTTCCCCTGACATTAAGTCTAGTCATGTCCTACTCTGGGGTTGGTGCTCATCTCCATTTCTAAGCTGAAGAGCCAGAGTTGTCCATTGACACTTCCAAGGTCATGTAGCCAGCATGACTGCATGGAGCGCCATTACCTTCCCACCAAAGCAGTACCTATTTATTTTTTTTGTCGTGTCAGGAGCGACTTGAGAAACTGCAAGTTGCTTCTGGTGTGCGAGAATTGGCCGTCTGCAGGGACGTTGCCCAGGGGACGCCCGGATGATTTGATGTTTTTATCATCCTTGTGGGAGGCTTCTCTCATGTCCCCGCATAAGGAGCTGAAGTTGATAGAGGGAGCTCATCCACCTCTCCCCGGATTCAAACCTGCGACCTGTCGGTCTTCAGTTCTGCCAGCACAGGGCTTTAAGCCACTGCGCCACCGGGGGCTCCTGGGCAGTACCTATTGATCTACTCACACTTGCATGTTTTTTAATTGCTAGGTTGGCAGAAGCTGGGGCTGACAGCGGAAGCTCACGCCGTTCCCCGGATTCGAACCTGCAACCTTTTGGTCAAGAAGTTTAGCATCTCAGCGGTTTAACCCACTGCGCCCTGGGGGACATTCTAAAGATTAATAAAAGGAGTCTCACAGAACAAATGCCAACATTTTACTGGTTTTATTTATTTACTAGCCATCCCCTGCCATGCGTTGCTGTGGCCCAGTCTATATATATGTGTTTTATGTGTGTATATGTGTGTGTATATATTTGTGTATATGTGTATATATGTGTGTGTTTTGCGCATGTGTTGTAAAGTAATTTTTTTGGCTTTTAAGTCACTTCTGCTGTGTTTTTCAGTGTTTTTATGAGTGATGGTCACTCGTTGGCCTGAGAGGTGTATTGTGTCCAAATTTCATGTCAATTCGTCCAGTGGTTTTTGAGTTATGTTAATCCCACAAATGAACATTACATTTTTATTTATATAGATTTATTATTTATGACATTTATATGCTGCCTGTCTCACCCTGAAGGGGACTCAGAGCGGCTTACAAGATATAAACACACACACATACATACAATAAATTATATTATTAGCATAGTACAATATCAGTATTATATATTACTATATTGTATTATACCATTATATTGTAATATTATTAGTAATATTACATGTAATATAAAATATATAATTATAATATCATATTATTAGTATTATATTGTAATACATTATAATATTATAAGTATCATATGTATATACAATATATTATATTACATTTTATAGTCTATTTTTTTCTGTTCTTTTGGTTTTAGGAGTTATATAGCATTTCCCTTTCTCACCTGCCATGACTGTTACCCAAAGAGAAACAAAAAGGCAGAACGACCTGTCTCATCATATCTGCACCAGAGTGGCCAAAGGGGTTTCATCTTAAGATAGACTTCCTAAAACTCCTATCCTTCAGGGATTCCTAACCAGAAAGATCAATAGCTATGGGAATTGTAGTCCAAAACACTCACTCAGAGGACATTGGATTGCAGGAAAGTGGAATGACCTGACACAGGATGGCCAACAGAGTTATTTCAAGGAACTCTCTGTTCATCTGCTTTGCTTACAATGGTGTGATCCCTCCAATGTGTCTCCTCCCGTTGGGACTAACAATGAGATTTAGGTCACTTAATTTCATAGCTGACTGAGGCCAAGAATACAGAGCTCAAGAGCCCCATTCTATTTTGCTAGCCAGCACACCACATTGGCTTCTGCAAATAAAGCTGTCATTGTCCATTCTCCCTTACAACAATGCCTAGCAAAACAAATGACCGAGCTATAACAAGACCCTTGACAATGCCTTGCTTGCATTTGAATCTCGGCTTGAAAACATCACTTTTCTTTGAGCTACAGTTCCCAGATATCCCCAGGTTGGCTGTATTCCCAGCTGAGAGAAAAAAAAAAAGGTGCTGCTCCAGAAGAATTTGCCAAGCTAAAAACGGCTTTTCTTCAGCGCTGGCCTGTTCCAGTTGTCCAAACCGCAGTCTCAATGCAAATATCGCTGCTAGATGGATGAGGCAACGGAAGGAGGCATTAGCAAAATTAGCCTGTCTCAGGATGAGCGTCAGATTACAACAGTTTACAAAACTGCCTTCGTCTGGTTTGCAAAATAATCCCTTGCAAGGAAGGTTCGGAGTCTGGCCACAGGAACAAATGCACACTTCAATGTTTATGTCCTATTTGTTTTAGAAGCTCAGTATGGGATCTGTTTGGGGGAAAAATACACCTCTCTTAAATGAGAGAACCTCTCAATCTCTCAGCTAAAAGTCAGACTTCCTATCTTTGAACTCAATGACCCAAGCACTGATAAAATTAGAAATATTTTGCAGCTAATAATAAGTTGTTTCCATTCTGCCTTGGTCTTGTATTTTTAACTGCCTTAGAGTGCTGGCTAGTTAGTTTTAGAAATCAAATGATGGTAAGCTGTATCTCAAACCCATGAGAAGAGAAATTTCCCAAACAAAATAACCACCATAATTAGGCCAGACCACTTCATATTCAGACAGGCCTTTGACCTTGAATAGGTTGAATGGGTCCATATGAAGCTGACACTTGGCACCTTGTGAATTGGTAGCCGTTAGTGTTATCTACTGTTGGGTCACACCGTGTACAGAAAACCCACACACACAGATAGATATCTACATAAAAACTCCAACCATCACCCAAGTCAAAAAAGAGAGGAAACAAAAACAGAGAGGAAACAAACAAGGACATCTCATCACTTCTCAACAAAAGATTTCTCTAGGCACTGTCAGGCCATTATATGCTAATCAAGGTGGTCAGCTGAAACATTCACACCTAGCTCCAGCAGACAAGAGTCCTTTGTCCCACCCTGGTCATTCCACAGATATATAAACCCTTTTTCATAGTTCCAACAGACCTCACTACCTCTGAGGATGCTTGCCATAGATGCAGGCGAAACGTCAGGAGAGAATGCCTCTAGACCATGGACATATAGCCCGAAAAAACCTACAACAACCCAGTTATCTACTGTTGTTTTAAAATTGTATTATTTTGATTTTATGCTACATGCGTTGACGGGGATTGTTGTTATAATTTTATATGACTTGTTTTATGCACCGTTTTTTCCTGTTGTATGTTATATGTGCACACTGGAGTGCCTTGTAAGCCGCCCCAAGTCCCTTCAGGGAGATGGTGGCAGGATATAAATAAAGATTATTATTATTATTATTATTATTGTTACACAAAAACACAGTTTGTCACAGCAAATGAGATCTATATGCTGGATTTCGTATCACAAAATCACAAGTCGAACACTTCCCAAGCGTCTAGGACTGTGTGATGTATTTTTGAATGATGCGCACAGATCCCAATCAGGTGGGCTTTTGCAGTTAGCAGATCGTGATTTTGTCAATGTTTATTGTTTCCAAATGCCGGCTGAGATCTTTTGTCACGGCACCCAGTGCACCAATGACCACTGGGACCACCTGTACTGGTTTATGCCAGAGTCTTTGCAGTTCAATTTTGAGGTCTTGATAACGGCTGAGTTTTTCCTGTTGTTTTTCCTCAATGCGGCTGTCACCTGGAATGGAGACATCAATCCAAACATTTTTCTTTTCCACAATCGTGATGTCTGGTGTATTGTGTTCCAAAACTTTGTCAGTCTGGATTCGAAAGTCCCACAGTATTTTTGCGTGTTCATATTCCGCGACCTTTGCGGGTTTATGATCCCACCAATTTTTTACTGCTGGCAGGTGGTCCTTGTGACATAAGTTCCAGTGAATCATTTGGGCCACAGAGTTGTGTCTTTGTTTGTAGTCCGTCTGTGTGATTTTCTTGCAACAGCTGAGGAGATGATCCATGGTTTCATCAGCTTCCTTGCACAGTCTGCATTTTGGGTCATCAGCTGATTTTTCAATCCTGGCCTTAATGGCATTGGTTCTGATGGCTTGCTCCAGGGCTGCAAGTATCAGGCCTTCTGTCTCCTTCTTCAGGGTTCCATTCATGAGCCATAAGCAAGTCTTCTCCCTGTCAACTTTTCCTTCAGTTTTGTCAATGCCCATGCAATGCTTTGCTGTGCCAGCTGTCAGCTCTGACTTGGAGTGCAGTTTTCTTGTACTGGTTCTTTGTCCGCTGTGCTTAGAGAAGTTATTATTATTATTATTATTATTATTATTATTATTATTTGAAACACAACAAGATGAGACCACAGCAGATACTCTGCTGGGTGCTGTATTGGATCACACTTCGGACACTTACCAAGTGTCCAGGACTGTGCGATGTATCAGCGAATAATGCGTGCAGATCCCAGTAAGGTGGCCTTTTGCAGCTGGCAGATGTTAATTTTGTCAATGCCAATTGTGTTTAAGTGCAGGCCAAGGTCTTTAGGCACTGCACCCAGTGTGCCGATCAAAACTGGGACCACCTTTACTGACATGTGCCAGAGTCTGCAGTTCGAGCTTTAAATCCTCATATCATGTCAGCTTTTCCTGTTGTTGTTGTTATTATATTATTTTGACTGGTAGATCTCACAGGACTAATGACATCAATGCTAAGGCTGTAGTGCATGGAAATAGTTTTGCTACATCAGACCAAAGGCCTACCATGTCCCTTTCCTCCTGTTTCCCACAGTAGTAGATCATGTGCCCAAAGGAAGCCCACAAGCAAGATACAAGGAAAGCAGGAAGCCCCTATGGTTGTCATCAGGAGTACAACCCTGTCACAGTTAGCAATAGTCTGGTGGCTTCATCAATATAGAGGAAGAAGAGGGGCAGGCACAACAGTAAAATCAGAGACAACAGAAAAGAGTAATTTAAGAGACCGGCAGGAGGTCTTTACCATTTTTATATACGTCATGTAACTCGGATCTTGGGCATAGGAGCCATACTCATTCTCCACCTGCACAGCGATGATTGGACCACCATACTTGTACTACAAAGAGAAGGGAGAAAAAAAATAAGCCAATCAATCTAATCTACAAAGGTTCACTGAAGAGGAAAAGGGCGCAGATAACATCATCAACCATTGATATTTTTGATCCAGTGGGTTCACAGGGATGGCTCATCACGATGGTATGTACAATCCTTGAGGATAGGAATTAGGCCAAGAGTACATTAATTATGCAAGGTCCCCTTTATTTAAGTGTTGCAGGAAGGGGACTATAGTAAAAGCAACACCTATCTCAGCTCAGCCACAAATTCTTTCAGGAACCTTGGCGGGGTGGGAGTTACCTTCTCCCAACTTTGTTGTTTGGGGTGTTCAAGTAATTTTGAACTCAGGATGACACCAAGGCAAACCTAACAAGGGATTTTCTTGGCCAGTTTTATTCAGAGAGGGTCCCTTTGCTTCCTCTGGGGCTGAGAGAGACTAACTTACCCAAGGCCACCCAGTGGCTGAGCGGGTCCAAATCCAATGCGCAAACTATCATCCAAACCAAATGTTCAACCCAAACCCAGTGCCCAAACTATGACTGAGGAGAACTTCAGAGCACTTGATATAGCGCCAACTCAAAGCACTCTGAGAATATTAAAATGGCTCATGGTGACTACAGACCCAGAAAGAAAGCTAAACATTCCCTGAATTATTTTTATTTTGCAAAAAAAAAAAAAGCCAAAATTCAGGGCATCTATGAAAACATCAATGCGTTGCAATCATCATCACACAACTCTTTCCGAGTGCAGTAGACTTGACATACCATATTTTCCGGCGTATAAGATGACAGGGCATATAAGACGACCTCCAATTTTGCCTATTAAAAGTTAGGATATACTCGCCATATAAGACTACCCCTCTTCCAACGCACACCAAATAAAAGTTTTAAAAACATGAGATTTGATTTCAATATGGTAATTTTCCTATTACTGTACCTCCTTCTCTGCCTCTCAGATCTTGCACATGAGCACCTGCACCGCTTCACTGCAGTCCTCAGGAACGACATCTGAGAGGCAGATCCCTTCACTTACACCTTCCCGGTGAGGCACCTCCTCACCTCGTCATCGGTACCATGTTAAGTCACTTCTTTCCACGAATCCTGGTGAGTGGATTTTCTTCTACCGTACTTGTACAGTGCTGCCCTTGCTGCTTTCATACGGTCGCCGCATACGGCGGGGATGCGGCTGCAGCCGTTTTTGAGCTCCCCCCACAATATGCAGTGACCGCAGACTGTCCAGTCCAGCTCGGAAGTTTCAGCACCCGCCTTATAAGACGACACCCGGTGTATAACACAGCCCCCGACTTTTGAGAAGACTTTCCTGGGTTAAACCTCTTCAATCTTCCAGGAGGCTCTTCTCTCGCTCCCAACCTCGTCCCAAGTGTAGCATGTGGGGACGAGAGAGAGAGCCTTCTCGGTGGTAGCCCCCTGGCTTTGGAACTCATTACCTGGGGAGATTAGTCTAGCTTCCACCCTGCCAGATTTTAGGAAAAGCTTGAAAACCTGGCTGTTCCACCTTGCTTTTGATGAATGAACAACAATCCCCATACCATGACTGTCCCCGCATATACTTGTCCTCCTGGTGCAGTTCACCTTATTCTTAGTGGGCAATGAAACCCCATAGCTTGTCCCTCCTGCATCTCCTGTATCTCCAACAGATAAATCACTCCAGTTTTCCCATCCCGTGTCCCCTTGTTTTTATCCTTCGTTAAACTCCTTATTCTTAATTTCTATTTTATTTCATACCCGGTGTTTTTATCCCACTGTGTTATTTTTTTATTGTTGTATTTCATTGTTTTTATTGTTTGTATTTTATTTTTGTTATTATCTGTTGCATGTACTTCATTTGCTTACTGTTTTTGTTGGGCTTGGCCTCATGTTAGCCGCCCTGAGTCCCTGAGGGGAGATGGTGGCGGGGTATAAATAAAGTTTAATAATCATGTTGTTGTTGTTCATTCGTTCAGTCATTTCCGTCTCTTTGTGACCTCATGGACCAGCCCACACCAGAGCTCCCTGCTGGCTATGGCAACCTCCAGCTCCTTAAGTCAAGCCAGTGCCTTCAAGAATACCATCCCTCCATCTTGCCCTTGGTCCCTGTCGGCCATCTCCACCCCCAGCTCCTTCAAGGTCAATCCAGTCACTTCAAGGATGCTATCCATCCATCTTGCCTTTGGTTGGACCCTCTTCCTTTGCTACGGTTAGGGATACAGGTAATACTGCTTTTTAATCTGGAAGAACATCTCTCCATGAATCTCAGGATCCCCAAGAATGACTCTGGTCAACTTCTATGGTCAACTTCCACAAGACACTGACCACAAAATCTCACTGAAGAATCTAGAGGTGTTCCTCTAAGAATCTCTAGCTTCTTCAGTGTAACTCTAGTCAACTTCTGGCAAAGGTCCCTGTATAGTCACACTGAAGGATCTTGAGATACCAAGAGAGAACAATTGTAGAGGAATCTCTAGGCCCTTCAGTGTGAATCTAGGTAAACTTCTGGTGGATATATATGTTGTTCATTCGTTCAGTCGTTTCCAACTCTTCGTGACCTCATGGACCAGCCCACACCAGAGCTCCCTGTTGGCCGTCACCACCCCCAGCTCCTTCAAGGTCAATCCAGTCATTTCAAGGATCCCATCCATCCATCTTGCCCTTGGTCGGCCCCTCTTCCTTTTTCCTTCCATTTTCCCCAGCATCATTGTCTTCTCTAAGCTTTCCTTTCTTCTCATGATGTGGCCAAAGTACTTCATCTTTGCCTCTACTATCCTTCCCTCCAATGAGCAGTCGTAATCATAATCAGAATTAAAAAATAGTCTTGTACATCAGAAAATACAGTAAGTAAACTGACCCATCCTTTTATTTTATTTACCTGAAGAGAAACCACTTGGGGAATCAGGTGATCAAAGTAGCTATCCACAGCCTCTGTGAATCCCCGGTAGGTTGTCCTCAACTGCATTTCAGGGTCTTGGAGCAACCAGCTAAAGAAGAGGAAGAGGGAAGAAAAGGTATAACGTAAGAAATAACTGTAAGATCCAGCATCCCGATCCCCATCAGGACCTAAGGGCAAAGAGTATATATAGTTCCATTAGTCTTTTAATATATTTACGATTCACACAAGCAAACATGGCCCCTGAGCAAAGCTCCTCTACCGTGGCTAAACCTCTGGTGGAAAAGACAAGCGGAGAAAAACAAGCACGTAGGACTGGGATGTGTCAGTGATTCCCTCCAGATCCGGTAACCAAGAGACTCTCTCAGCGCTTACTCTGTGATCTTCAAGGTTATTTCTTCATGTCACACTGATTCAAGAAGTTGGGAAGCTGTGGAAGATTGGCTCTCTGTTTCAAGAGGCGGCTCCCCAGGAGGGTCAAAACAAGCCAAGACGCAAAGCGAATCTAGAAAGCAACATGTGTAGGCTTGTTCTTTGATTCCTATATATGGAGGGGGTTATAGGACATCAACACAGTCACCATAAACAGCTTGCATTCTCTGATGAATCTCCTTTGGGGTGACACCTTCTGCTGTCAAGAATTCAATGACTGCATGTTGCTTAAGTCACGTTGACCGACCATCTGCACAGGGTTCCATACTTCACACTTTAACAACACGACTGTTCAATGCTAAGGCTTCCCGCTAAAATGGAACTGTAGAGGAGAGTCTACTGAACAAGCCAGTACCTACCACATACCAGTACTGTCATCTGTTGAGGAGGATAAATAAGCTGAAGATCAATCCCGACAAGACAGAGGTGCTCCAGGTCGATCGTAAGCCGGATCAGGGTATAGGGTGGCAACCTGTGCTTGTTGGGGTTGCACTCCCCCTGAAGTCACAGGTCCGCAGCTTGAGTGTCCTCCTAGACTCATTGCTAACGCTTGAAGCTAGGCATCGGCAGTGGCTAGGAGGGCCTTTAAACAATTAAAACTCAGGCGCCAGCTGTGACCATACCTTGTGAAGTCGGATCTGGCCATGGTGGTCCACGCCTTAGTCACCTCCAGATTGGATTACTGTAATGCACTCTACGTGGGGCTGCCCTTGAAGGCGGCTCAGAAATTTCAATTGATACAACAGGTGGCAGCCAGGTTACTAAATGGAGCGACTTACAGGAAGATCCTTAAACAGTTCGCTGTTTAAGGAGCTCCATTAGCTGCTGTTCCAATTCAAGGTGCAGGTTCTTACCTACAAAGCCCTGAACGGTTTGGGGCCCGCCTACCTGCGTGACTATATTTCTGTGTACAAACCCACGCGATCTCTTCGGTCATCTAGAGAGGCCTTGCTCTTGCTCCCGCCCCCTTCCCAGGAACAATTGGTGGGGACGAGGGAGAGGGCCTTCTCTGTGGTGGCCCCCCGACTATGGAACTCACTCCCCAAGGATAACAGACAAGCCCACACTTTGGGGCCTGAAAACGTGGCTGTTCCAGTGTGCCTTCCCTGAATAAGGAAACAATGCCGTGCTCTGATCAATTCTCTGCAATTGTCATCAGAAGCATTTTACTACCCATTGGGTTGCTCTCCCTACATTATCTCTTAAAACCCTCCTGCTTAAATACATCCTACCTCTGTTCACGCCCAGTGTTTATTTTAAAAAAATTAATTTATTACATCTGGCCCGGCCATAAGGTTTTAAATTCTGTGTGTTATTGTTTATATGTGAGTTATATTAATTGTACTGTTTTATTTGTTTGCTGTTTTGTTTTGACTGATGTGTTGTTGGGCTTGGCCTCAAGTAAGCTGCCCCAAGTCCCCTTGGGGAGATGGTGGCAGGGTATTAATAATAATAATAATAATAATTATTATTATTATTATTATTATTATTAGAGTTACGAAGGCATTACTTTTCATTCAACCCTCGTAAAGCAAGATCCTTTGCTGAATTCCGCCATCTAACCAAGAATTGCTATAAAATTGCAATATTTTCATTCAAAGCAGTATTTTTCATGTTAAGACACAGAATGTGACCTGGTACTGAGATGGTCAAAACTGATGGTTGCATCTTCATAGCATGCACACATCTAATAATGTGTGGGCTCTTTCATACACTGAAGGCTTCTCCTCTTCATATTTTAGAGTGGAAAAAAGGACCCTAAAGCAAAGGCATCCGGTCAAACCTCATTCAGAGACTTTCTCTGGGTCAGCACTCCCATGACCTATGAAGGGTCAAAAGGGTGAGACCAGAAATACCAGTCTATTTGAAGTTAGGGCTCTTATGGTAAGTATGAAGCTTTAGGAGGTGCACTGCAATCATTTGGAAGACAAAAAAGTCTGCACAAAAGCTGGGAAACCTGCAAATGATGGTATCAGGGGAAAGGGAGCACAGCTATCCAGACAAACCCAAAAAGCCTGAACCAACTTGATGCCCCTTAAATGTGCTGGGAAGCCACAATGGGCAAATAATGAGTGATTTAAGTCAAGACAGAACCAGTTTGGGAAAGGCTGTCCTACAGAATTCAATGCACATTGCTGCTTTTTAAATGCTATTACGTGAATACACATCTGAACAGATTCTGACACTGGATTTCTGGAAAACTGCCTGGTTTCACTTCCATGCAATGATTTACATTTTCTGTTTGTGAGGGCAGGCTTCAAACCATAGGGACGGTGTTTACACAAGGTTGTAATATTGCATGGAGAGTGTTTGCATATTATTGATACCCAGGTTTCAATGTTGACTGAAGGAAGTATTTGAGTATGGCTGATACACCTATGCGTGAAATGTGGCCTGTAGTCAAACTTCTAAGCGTGTGGAGTCCTTCTGACTAATACTGTGTTTACTCCTGCAGTTGAGTTACTTGTTTTTTCTGGTGTGGTCTATCTCTTCGAGTGATTTCTGAGATGAACCTATCATGGGATTTTTTTGAGACTGTGAGTTTCCCAAGGTCACCTGCAATAAGAAATTCAATATGCAGATTTAATAAATGTGAATGTAATCATGATGTGTGGGAATGAACGGAAGATGAATGTATGGATGGAGCTAATAATTTTGGAGATACCAGTATAATATTAAGGCCTGCAATGACTAACTACCTGCTTGCTGGACTGTAATTAAAAGTTGCTAATAAGAAATGAAAAGTAAACTCTGATAAGAACTGTGACAGTGATAACATAACTGTTTACAATGTTAAGAAGGAAATCAACACAATTTTGGAGACACCAGTATAATATTAAGCTCTGCAATGACTATCTACCCACTTGCTGGACTGTAATTAAAAGTTGCTAATGAGAAATGAAAAGTAAACTCTGATCAGAACTGAGACAGTGATAACAGAAATGTTTACAATGTTAAGAAGGAAGTCAACACAAGCCAACACCAATCAAGAAGATCAACATATATAGCCAGGAAACTGAAATGGAGCAAGGATGGAAGAAATCTATCATTAATTTACAACTTTGAGATGACATCAGCAGAAGATTCCTATAAAAGACTCAATCTAATAATGCTCAAAGTGTGGCAGACCTGAGGAGTCTGTTCCACCCGCCATGCTCTGCTCCATGGGAAGGAGAGAGATAGTGTACATATGGAGAGCGGCAGATTTGCATGGGAGCAGTCTGGTCACTTTGGCCTTCTTTCTCAAGGGAAGAGGAAGAAGTGCATTTTTGGAGTCTTGGATTTTGTGCAGGGAGTCAGGTTCTGCTGTATGGAAAACAAAGATCTGGTCCTTGGCATTGTGCTTAGGGAAAGGATGTATATTGAAGTTTTGAAATTATGTAAGTTATGAAACTATAAGTTGGCAGGCTGCAGGAAAGCAAGAGGTGCTTCTCCAAGGAGGGAAAAAGGATATGGAAATATTTTGGATGCATGTGGATGAATGTGTGTACATGTGTGTGAATGTTGAGTGAAAACATTACAAAAATTACAAAAACAAGCACGGCCTCAGAAAAATCCTGCAAATCTCTTGGGAAGACAAGTGGACAAACGTCAGCGTGCAGGAAGAAGCAAAGACCATCAGCATTGAAGTGATGGTCCTCCACCATCAACTCCGCTGGACCAGCCACGTGTTCAGATGCCTGACCACCGTCTCCCAAAGCAGTTGCTCTACTCTGAACTCAAGAATGGAAAACAGAATGTTGGAGGACAGGAAAAGAAATTTAAAGATGGGCTCAAAGCCAACCTTAAAAACTCTGGCATAGACACTGAGAACTGGGAAACCCTGGCCCTTGAGTGCTCCAGCTGGAGGGCAGCTGTGACCAGCAGTGCTGAAGAATTTGAAGAGGCACGAATGGAGGGCAAAAGAGAGAAACGTGCCAAGAGAAAGGTGCGTCAAGCCAACCCCGACTGAGACCGCTTTCCACCTGGAAACCAATGCCCTCACTGTGGGAGAAGATGCAGATCAAGAATAGGGCTCCACAGTCACCTGCAGACCCACCAGAATACTGATCCTGGAAGACTATCCTACTCGGCCATCGAGGGATCGCCTAATGAATGAATGAGTGAATGAACATACTCAGGCAAAGAAATGCAAGCCAATATGCAAAATATTGGTAATAATATACTAAGAACATGCATAGAAGTGCATACACAATGCTAATCCCATATTGATATAGATGTCCAATTATTTTTTGTGCCATCTGCTCCAAGAAGAGAGGAGGATGAATCTCTTGACATTTCCAGTGCAAACTGAGAACAAACATGACTTGTTTGTGCTGCCTCCTCTGATGGCTGCCGATACGCATTCCCTCTGGAATGTTACTAACTGGTTTTGTGCAAAATGCTAGACCAAGGGGAGGGGGAGGAATAAATGCTTTTGCTTTGACTAACTGGGACTAGAAAGGCAGTGGACATGAACAAGCCTTCCCTTTTGTTGCTGGCGACAAGAGAAACACTGGGGATGTCGCACCTCAGAATAGGTTCACCTTGCTGAAACACCAAACTGCACACAGCCTGAAGTCTTTATAGTTTATTAAAAGATAAAAAGTTTAGTAAAAAGTTTATTAAAAGATAAAAAGTTCTTAAAAGCAAAAGTAATGTTCTATAAGATGAATACAAAATAACACTTTGAAGCATGATCCAAAAAGGCACCAGCAAAGTAAAATCCCATGAGAACACGACTGAGTCCTGAGACCGTGAACACAAGAACGGCAAGATAATCCAGACAAGCAAAATGCAAGCTTCTTGGTTAACGAAACGTTGCTCTGACAAAGGTTTGGTCCCAAACACACTGCTTAATACCCTTTGCAAAACATGAAGGCGTTTTGTCGAAGGCTTTCATGGCTGGAATCACTAGGTTCTTGTGGGTTTTTTCAGGCTATGTGGCCATGTTCTAGAGGCATTTTCTCCTGACGTTTCGCTTGCATCTATGGCAAGCATCCTCAGAGGTAGTGAGGTCTGTTGGAATTAGGAAAATGGGTTTATATATCTGTGGAATGACTGGGGTGGGGCAAAGAGCTCTTCTCTGCTGGAGGTTTCTCTTCTCTGTTAATGTTTCAGCTGACCACCTTCATTAGCATTTGAAGGCCTGGCTGAGCCTGGAGGAATCTTTTGTTGAGAGGTGTTAAGATGTGCCTGGTACATCTTACAACCAGGTACATCTTACAACCTGGTACAACCAGGCACATCTTAACACCTCTCAAAAGATTCCTCCAGGCTCAGCCAGGCCTTCAAATGCTAATGAAGGTGGTCAGCTGAAACATTCACACCTAGCTCCAGCAGAGAAGAGCTCTTTGCCCCACCCCAGTCATTCCACAGATATATAAACTCATTTTCCTAATTCCAACAGACCTCACTACCTCTGAGGATGCTTGCCATAGATGCAGGCGAAACGTCAGGAGAAAATGCCTCTAGAACATGGCCATATAGCCCGAAAAAATCCACAAGAACCTAATGAAGGCGTTTCTTTGGCCTCTGACCTCCGTCTTGTTAGCTATTCTCACACTCCTTCGAACTCTGAATTCCAAACGGTCAGCACAATCTAAGGTTCCCGTTTCGTCAAGGTCAGTCTGTTCGTTAGTTATCCAGTTTGCCTTCCTGCTCATTATCGGGCTGAGAACTGTCCTCCTTTTCTGAGTCAATTTGCACCTGCACCTGGCTAGTTTCAGTATCAACAAACTCCTTCCTTGCTGTGGGAAATGGAACTTCCACACCCTGTTCCTCATTGACTATAACAGGAACTTTCTGAACCAGTTTGTGAACCTGAGTCCCATCATCCTCATCAGAGCACTCTGTGGTTCCAGCTGAGTCAAAACACGGGACAAGCTCCCCCTTCCCTCCTGCTGCAAATGAGGAAGGCAAATGAGACTCGTATAATATCTTACCTAGGCAATCCACCAAGGTCCCACTCAGAGCAGATGTACGGTCCTGGGCGGAGAATCACCCACAGCCCAACTTCTTCTGCCATCTTAATGAAAGCCCTAAAGAATTTGTAAAACAGTTGAGGCAGCAAACAACATGAATTTATTTATTTATTTTACTTTATTTTTATATACTTTCTTTTTCCTAGTGGCTAACAATAAATGGCAAGTTAAACAGCAAAGAAGAGCTCACAGTAAGCATTCAATGTGTTGTCAAAGGCTTTAATGGCGGACACAACTCTTCCCACTCTCTGAGCATTTAGAGCAGTGGTTCTCAACCTGTGGGTCCCCAGGTGCCTTGGCCCACAACTCCGGAATTTTTGGAATTCCGGATAAGGGATGGGCCACCTGTACTGTGTTCTGCTTTAATCCTGTGACTAAGGCTCAGCATCTTGCAATCCCTGCTAAAGTTCCAGAAAGCAAAATTGCCCATCCTTGGTATTACCATCCACACCGCTGACCAAAAGGTTGGCAGTTCGAATCCGAGGAGCGGGGTGAGCTCCGTCTGTCAGCTCCAGCTTCTCATGCAGGGACATGAGAGAAGCCTCCCCCAGGATGTTGAAACATCAGGGTGTCCCCTGGGCAATGTCCTTGCAGACGGCCAATTCTCTCACATCAGAAGCAACTTGAAGACTCTCAAGTCGCTCCTGATATGGAAAAAAAAAAAAAAGAAAAACATCAACAGCTGAACACAAACCGTTAAGTAACCAGAACAAAGATGATTTGTCATTTGGCCAAATGCTACCAGACACCGTCACTGTGCCTTTCTGATTCTTAATTTGCCTGGGCAAAGTCCATTCCAGACAGATCTGGCGGACTCTGAACACCTCTTATTGACAAGTGGTGTAAGCAAGGGAAAGTTAGACACAACACGCTCAGAGAACTGTAGGAGATCTCACCGCCAATAAATCTTTCTATGGAACTAGTTAATATACAAACCTCATCTTCTACTAATCTACAACCTATCTACTTCTTATGTTTTCCACTCACGACTCCTTTTTGCCTGAGAAACTTTTGTATAACCCCTAATATAAAAATCAGCATTTGCAAAGCTTGCTAAACAGGTTGATTTTCCTTTTTCTGAGCATTTCCTACATATTCCGCTGCACGTTGTTGCTAACAGATTCATGTAAATGCCTGGGTGACTTTCAGAAACCTTTTACCATTGCCCAATTTTTCAGGACCCCAACATTGAGCTAAGGCAACCCCACTTGGGGTCAGGACCCACAGTTTGAGAAGGAACACAGCTCCCATCCAATTCTTCAAAGCCTTGTTCCAACCCAACTAAACCAAGCCCCCACCTCGAAATTCCTGACTCCGCATTTTCTATGCTTTATTTATTTATTTGCGACATTAATATGCTGCTCTTGTCACCCCGAAGGAAACTCAGAACAGCTTACAAGTTATATATACATACAATATATTATTCGCATAGTACAATATTAGTATTATATATTACTATATTGTACTATACCACTATACTGTAATATTATTAGTAACATTACATGTAAAATGGAATATAAAATTATTATATCGCATTATTATTAGTATTATAGGGTATTATATTATAATATTATCAATATTATATGTGTATACAATATATTATATTATTAGAATAGCACAATATTAGTATTATATATTACTATATTGTACTATACCACTATACTGTAATATTATTAGTAACATTACATGTAAGATAAAATTTATTTATTTATTTATTTATTTGCTTTACTTTACTTGTATACCGCAGTTTCTCAGCCCAACAGGCGACTCAACGCGGTTTACAACAAGGATAAGAATCAATCAACGATATGAAGAAAATTATCCCAGATCGATACAATTTTCACATTGGAGGACTTAGTTTTTGAGATAGATTTCTTGATATACATACTGCAGGTCCAGGTTTCCACTGAAGTCAAACTTCCCTCTTATTGCCTCGTGGAGATTCCACGGGACGTACCTGGAACATAGAAGAAGTTGTCTGAGAACCTAAATCACCAATTTGAGGAGATGAGATGGCAAAACAAGGAACTAATTGGTTTTTCCAACACAATACAGTTGGCTAATAGGAAGCAATTTTCCTCAATTCAAATATGAAGTGCATTAAATATTTGATTTTGCAGTAGTGTTGCCCAGAACAGACAGGCTCAATATAGAGTCTTTCAGAAAGCCTGGACTCAAGTTAGAATGACTTGCTGGAAGAGATCTGATAACTAAATGAGTAAAATAAGCAGTAAGAATGTAAAATGCAACTGAAGATCTATCGCTTCCAGAAGGCTTATCCAGGCTTTCATGGCCGGAATCATTGGGTTGTTGTAGGTTTTTTCAGGCTATATGGCCGTGTTCTAGAGGCATTCTCTCCTGACGTTTCACCTGCATCTATGGCAAGCATCCTCAGAGGTGGTGCTTGCCATAGATATAGGTGAAACGTCAGGAGAGAATGCCTCTAGAACACGGCCATATAGCCCGAAAAAAATCTACAACAACCCAGCTTACCCAGTTGGTTTTAATTATGACTTTTAAATCACACTCTATGTTTAATGCATTTTAACTTTTAGTCTGAATATGTTTATGTTTTAATATGTACTCTGATGTTTGCATTTTAATATGTGATTTTATAGATTTGACTAATGTGCCCTTCCTCAAGCCAAAAGAAATAATAATAATCATCATCATCATCATAATATAGTTATTATTATTATTATTGACACAAAAGCACAGTATGTCACAGCAAACGAGATCTATATGCTGGATTTCGTATCACAAAATCACAAGTCAAACACTTCCCAAGCGTCTAGGACTGTGTGACGTATTTTCGAATGATGGACGCAGATTCAACTAAGGTGGCTTTTTGCAGTTGACAGATCATGATTTTGTTGATGTTTATTGTTTCCAAATGCCGGCTGAGATCTTTTGGCATGGCACCAATGACCACTGGGACCACCTGTATTATTATTATTATTATTATTATTATTATTATTACAAAGTAGTTGGAAAACAGCAAGGACCACCTGGATTATTATTATTATTATTATTATTATTACTACAAAGTAGTTGGACAACAGCAAGGACCACCTGGATTATTATTATTATTGTTATTACAAAGTAGTTGGACAACTACAAGGACCACCTGGATTATTATTATTATTATTATTACTACAAAGTAGTTGGACAACAGCAAGGACCACCTGGATTATTATTATTATTGTTATTACAAAGTAGTTGGACAACTACAAGGACCACCTGGATTATTATTATTATTACTACAAAGTAGTTGGACAACAGCAAGGACCACCTGGATTATTATTATTATTATTATTATTATTACAAAGTATTTGGACAACAGCAAGAACCACCTGTATTATTATTATTATTATTATTATTATTATTACAAAGTAGTTGGACAACAGCAAGAACCACCTGTATTATTATTATTATTATTATTATTATTATTATTACAAAGTAGTTGGACAACAGCAAGGACCACCTGTATTATTGTTATTGTTGTTGTTATTATTACAAAGTATTTGGACAACAGCAAGGACCACCTATATTATTATTATTATTATTATTATTATTATTACAAAGTAGTTGGACAACAGCAAGGACCACCTGTATTATTATTATTATTATTATTATTATTATTATTATTACAAAGTAGTTGGACAACAGCAAGGACCACCTGTATTATTATTATTATTATTATTATTATTATTACAAAGTAGTTGGACAACAGCAAAGACCACCTGTATTATTGTTATTGTTGTTGTTGTTATTACAAAGTATTTGGACAACAGCAAGAACCACCTGTATTATTATTATTATTATTATTATTATTATTACAAAGTAGTTGGACAACAGCAAGGACCACCTGTATTATTATTATTATTATTATTATTACAAAGTAGTTGGACAACAGCAGTTCCCTAAACTGCTTTGATGGCATTGCCATCTCCAGCCACATGGCAGACACTTACGTCGTGACAGTGTTCAAGCCACAGGCCTTCATCTTCATCAGGCGGTCCTCCCAGTATTCTCGGGGGATGCGGAAGTAGTGCAGCGAGCCTCCCAAAATCCGGAAGGGCCTCTCCTCCAGCAGGAACTGGCCATTCTTGGCCTGTAAGCCTAGCACCCGGCCCCTCATGCGCACCGGGACCATGTCTGTGAAGTTCAACCTGGAACAGGAAGGAAACAGGAATGGGAGCCAAGCCAAGGGAGAGAAAAAACATATGGAGACGTCCACGAATACAGTGATAGTTTAAGCCACCAATTTCTGCTGTGAACACTGCAAAGTCATGTAAACAAGTAAAAGGGAAAATTGGCAGTGGAAATGTCCCATGCATATTTGTAGTTCTCACTCATATAGAAAATCTGTATGAGTTCAAGTTGCTAGCAGTAGCTCAATTTATTGCGTTTTCATTCAAAAAGGCCCATACGTGGGGAAAAATACATCAGGTAAAGGATAGGAGGGGATCATTTCTACAATACACTGTGTTTCTAAATGCAAAGAATTATACTTTGTAGATCTGAAATCACTTGTGCAGGCTGCCCAACCTTTGAGCGAAGAACTGAGCATTCAACTATCTTTTTATTAGTTTTCCATAAAACTTAAGCCCTATGTTTTCACCTACCTGCATTCAACAAAATATGTCCTCTCTAGAAATCGTCTAGGTCCTCCAGAAAATATATGGTATGCTTATGCTGGACGTTACCACCTTAGGATAGATCTCCATTGCCATATAATATGAATTCAGAATGCCAATGAACTGTATTGAATTGGATTATATGACAGTGTGTTGTTTATTTGTTCAGTAGCTTCCAGCTCTTCATGACCTCCTGGACCAGCTCACACCAGAGCTCCCTCTCAGCCGTGGCCACCCCTAGCTCCTTCAAGGTCAAGCCAGTCACTTCAAGGATCCCATCCATTCATCTTGTCCTTGGTCGACCCCTCTTCCTTTTTCTTTCCTTTTTCCCCAATATCATTGTCTTCTCTAAGCTTTCCTTTCTTCTCATGATGTGGCCAAAGTACTTCATCTTGGCCTCTACTATCCTTTCCTCCAATGAGCAGCCGGGCTTTATTTCCTGAAGTATGGACTAGTTGGACCTTCTTGCGGTTCAAGTCACTCTCAGACTTTTCCTCTAACATCACAGTTCAAAACCATCTATCTTCCTTTGCCCAGCCTTCCTTATGGTCCAGCTCTCACATCCATAGGTTACTATGGGGAACACCATTGCTTTAACTATGCATATTACGCATAACTATGACAGTGTAGACTCATATATAATGCAGTTAATCTTCATTCTGAAACTGTATTACATGACTGTGCAGAGCCAGCCATAGAGTCTCGCTGGAGGATCCAGGCAAATTCCTAGAAAGAATACCTGTCTAAAACTTTCCTAGGTCCTCCAGTGAGACTTTATGGGAACTTCCAGCAGAAGCCATTCATCTCAAACTATTATCCATGGTTTCTGGGATTGTGGTGCAGCTGGCTGAGTGTCAGCTGCATTAAGATCACTCTGACCAAAAGGTCATGAGTTCGAAGCCAGCCCGGGCTGGAGTGGGTGTCCAGCCATTGTGTAGCCTGTTGTCGACCTTTGCAACCCGAAAGACAGTTGCATCTGTCAAGTAGGAAAATAAGGTACCACCTTGTGTGGGAGGCTAAATTAACTAATTTATGAGGCCATAAAGAAAAAAACTCTGGGATGTGGAATACGGAAGAACTTCATCGGTGTCGCTGATGGATGATGAAAGCAGCAGCTCCCCTGGCGGCCAGAAAAAAAGTTAAATAGCCTCTGTGTATTGTCTGTATTCGTTGTCTGTCAAACTGGCATTGAATGTTTGCCATATATGTGTATATTGTAATCTGACCTGAGTCCCCTGCGGGGTGAAAAGGGCGGAATATAAAAACTGTAAATAAATAAATAAATTTCCTGGTTCCACAATAAGTACTGGAACATATTACCTGTGGATATTAGGGCTGTACTGAATTTCAACCAAAATGGGTCAACCTGATTCAGTAATCCAGAGACAGAGGACTTGAGGTCTTCCAGATGTTGTTGAAGTTCAATGGTCACTAGCCCATGCTAGTTCATCCAACAGTAAAGGGTTGTTTATTTCTTGTCTTTGCTTTGTACCTGTTACTTCCAACTGCCATGCTCTCTGGTTTTCTACCCCACCTACCCTATCTCTGAATCAGCTTGCAAATAGAGATGTCTACTAAGGCTCTAGCAATATTAAGATTTTCCATCATCACAGAGTTGTTTTTCAAAATAGTGGCTGTAGTAATGTAGCATGTTAATGGAAACAATTCTTCCAGGAACAAATGTTAAAAAATGTTCTGTAGATGCCCTGACTCCACCATTCTTCCAAGGAAGAGGCAAACACAATAAGAAGAGCTCCAACTATCCCATGGTCCTGTCCCCGCATAACTAATCAGTTTCTTTCCCCCTTACATTAGTCAAAACAATAACTGATAGATAATAAGGAATCTGGCTATCCAAGGCATGCACGTTTCCAATACAAGCAAGTGGGTGTTCAAAGACCACTTCCAAGGTCTTTGGAGCTTCTCACTCCCACCTTATCCCATTCGTAGAAGCCAGAAAGATTTTCCTGAGGAAACATGCATTCAAAAGATCACTCTGGATGTGGATACAAGGCTCTGTTAATGCAGCAGCCCTATATTTATTTATTTATTTACGACATTTATATGCCGCCCTTCTCACCCCAAAGGAGGCTCAGAGCGGCTTATAAAGTACTATTATTACATACAATA
The DNA here is from genome assembly GCF_037176765.1 of Anolis sagrei. Taxonomy (NCBI): domain Eukaryota; kingdom Metazoa; phylum Chordata; class Lepidosauria; order Squamata; family Anolidae; genus Anolis; species Anolis sagrei. The sequence goes on along the minus strand of NC_090027.1, from coordinate 33,869,857 downwards.
TATTATATTATTAGCATAGTACAATATCAATACATAGTAAATAAGGAAACTCCCAACAATATGTCCCTAAACGCAATTAATTAGTGATCTAAGATTGTCTGCACATTTCATCCCTCTCCAAAACTCCTATCTCAGTTATATGTCACCTTGTCATGCCCAGTATTATTTTTAAAAAAATTTAATTATTACATTTGGCCCTGCCATAGGTTTTTAAACGCGTTGTGTTATTGTTAATGTTTATTGCTTGTCTTTTGCTTATAAGTTTATTTATTGTTTTGTATTATTGTTGTTATTGTTTATTGTTGTATTCTGGGCTCGGCTGCACCATAAGCTGCACCGAGTTCCTTGGGGAGATGTTAGCGGGGTATAAATAAATTATTATTATTATTATTATTATTATCAGCATTAAACATTGCTATATTGCACCATACCACTATATCATAATATTATTAGTAATATTACATGTACTATAAATATATAATTATAATATCATATTAGTAGTACTAGTATTATATTGTAATACATTATAATATTATAAATATTATATTATTAGTAGTACTAGTATTATATTGTAATACATTATAATATTATAAATATTATATGTATATACAATATATTATATTACAATTATTATTACAATTATTATTATTATATTGCATTACATTATAATATTATAAAGGCAGGAAGATTACTGAATAAAGAGAGAAGAGTCACCTGTCTAAAGAAACCCTGTATGTTCATAGTGGAACTGAGTTCTGAACTGGAGTTTTCCTGATCCAACACTAGTGGTTTCAACTGCAGTTGCAGAAGGCAAATAAAGAAATACCTCCTTGAATTAGGTATTTGTACCTGTTTCTCCCACCGTCCAAATTGGTGCATAGGAGCAACTTGAGCACTCTTTTCGGCAGCACCATACCTGCTACATAAGACTTGAAAATGCTGAGCTTCTAAATGCATTTCTGATCCTTGCAGGAGAGCAATTATGTCTGCGTATGAATCTGTACGGTGCATAGGTACTACCACCTATATGCCTCATCAGTGGAATGCACCCCAAAATAAAATCCAGATTCATTTCCAGTTCCTGTTTTCAGCCCAGTAGAAACCTGCTTCTTCTACTGAAGTTGCTCTGTAAAGCCTCTTCTTTTGTCTCAGAATTTTTATTAATATCAGAGAATAAACTTAGGGAGATTACCTGCAATTTGATGAAAACAACAAGGGCAAAATACAGTTTTGGGGAAGGGAATGGGGTTGTTTGGAAAGTACCCAATGCTTCTCTAGGTCTCCAAAACTGATTATTAACAAATAGGGGACAAATTCCCTTTTCTATTTTTGTTGGAGAAGCTTAGGGACCAAACAAAGCTACTCTGGAGGAAGCATGTGGCCCATGGATCAGAGTTTATCCAACCTATGACATAGGAACACCTTGGCTTTGAAGCTAGATAGAAGGAGGACCATAGTGCGTTGGAGGAGCAACTGTATTGTCAAAACACAAGGAAGGAAATAATTCTTTCTGTTGTTCTTTGGGTTCTCAGGTCCCAGAACCACACATTTATTTATTTAACATCTCCCCCCGCCCCTGCCCCAAGCCTCATCCAACTAGGTCTCCATTATGTACACCAGATCTGCACACTCATCTGTTTTTCCATTTACAAACCTGGCATTCAACAGCACCATCTTTAAACCAAAGGGACCACCATCCTGGGCACTCGGTTTTACAATGTCAGGAGACCATTTTGAAACTATCCGTACTCTCTCTCATTCCCTAGGCTGAATTGGAGGTCTCCATTTCCTGTTCACAGCTTGGGAGTTCTCCCGGATTCATCACTGAATCTGGAATTCCAGGTTGCAGCGGTGGCCAGGGGAGCATTCGCACAATTAAAACTTGTGCGCCAACTGCGCCCGTACCATGAGAAGTCAGACTTGGCCAGTGGTCCAAGCCTCGTTACATCTAGGATAGACTACTGCAACACACTCTACGTGGGGTTGCCTTTGAAGACTGCTTGGAAGCTTCAAATAGTCCAACGAGAGGCAGCCAGGTTAATAACTAGAGCGGGGTACAGGGAACATACAACTCCCATGTTACGCCAGCTCCACTGGCTGCCAGTTTGCTACTGGGCACAATTCAAAGTGCTGACTTTTGCCTATAAATCCCTAAACGGCCCTGGCCCAAATTACCTGTTCGAATGCATCTCCCCCTGTGAACCATCATGGAGATTAAGATCCTCCAGGGAGGCCCTGCTTTCCCTCCCGCCATTGTCACAGGCACGATTGGTGGGGACGAGAGACAGGGCCTTCTCGGTGATTGCTCCTCGGCTATGGAACTCCCTTCCTGGTGAGATCAGATCGGCCCCCTCCCTCCTGTCCTTTAGAAGGATGGTCAAAACTTGGCTGTGGGACCAATCCTGTGGCTCCTCCATGATGAAAGCCAATTAGATTTGACGTGGATGACTAGGATGGTTTTAAATGGTGTATTTTAATATTTTGATAAATTATTTTTAATGTTTATGTATTGTATATGAATCTGTATCTCGGCATCGAATGTTTGCCGTGTATATGCTGTGCTCCGTCCTGAGTCCCCTTCAGGGTGAGAAGGGTGGAATATCAATGTTTTAAATAAATAAATAAGTATCTTCCCTCCCTGATATTACTTCTATGGGAACCCCTTGCCTACTGGAAACCCCCTCCCCCAACATGCCCTACTCTCCCATCCTCAGCCCATGGCCTAATAGTGGTTAAATTATATGTGCAGCGCAGGAAACAAGTTATACTGAACATTGCAAAGCAAAAAACACAGCTTAAAAATCATTATTGGTCTAAACATTTAAGGAGAAATGTCACAGATCAGGATCAAGCAAACGGAGGGATGACTAAGAGTAAAAGGGATCTTTGGAGAGGAAGGTCAGGATGTTCTCAACTAAGCACGATGCCAAAGGAACTACATCGAACACTGGGAAGAGCTGGCTACAAAAGCATTGGTAGTACCTCTGTAGCACCTCATCCCCACAGGCCTCTGAAACAACGGGCAGGCACGGGTAATACCTGGAAAAGGAAGTCGGGATTAAGGACAACACAACAGAGGCACAGGAAACCCAATGAGAAGACATCTAGACCAATTGCATAGTGTCCTCCTGATCCTCTGTACAAAATCCTAGGCTCTAACTGGGCCGGTGCCCCCAGCTCACCAGCATCTCACAGCAAAGTTTATTGACAGAGAAGGTTTTCTGTCTGTCTATATTTCTGAATCTACAAGGTTTCGGAACACCGTAAGTCCCATTATAGAAGAAATGATACCAAAGAACTCATATAATCCAAAGATTGATATGACAGCTTTAAAAAGACACCGCAGATGTAGTTTCAGACAAGTTAGATCCAGGACATAAATGATAAAACTTCAGCTTGCCATCTATCAAAGAGTTCTGTGTGTGTATAAAACCCCACCTGCAAGTGCCAAGGTCAAGCTCCCATTAGCCTGATTCAGGAACTGATTTATAGCTCCGGCAATCGGTATTGCCTTACCCATTACTTTTTATGATAGACAAGGAATGGCTATATTATGCCCAACACTTGTCTAAACCCCTTAAATCATAACCAGCCAGAGGTGACAACTGTCGCAACTCAGGATAGATTCACCTTGCTCAAGACACCACCACACACCAATGCTATACTCATCATTATAGAAAATTGTATAATAAAGACAATTTACAAAAAAAAAGACACCACCACACACCAAGGCTGTAGGTTTTGTAGTTTACTGAGAAAAACAAAATCAAAACAGAGAAATAAGGATGCAAAAGTTCAATAGGCAAAACAGAGTCTTAAATGCAAAGGCAGAGTTCCCAAAACCCAGAGGCAAATAACATGAAGCATAGTCCTTTAGCATTGGTTAAACAAGAGTCCACGGCAGCAAGACAAGGTCTCCAAAAATCAGGATCAAAATCAAAGTCCCAAAGAGCCGGAAGCTTTCCGCAAAAACCAAGGTATTTCCACATAAGTTAACAGGGTATAAGCAACATTGGACTGACAAAGAATGCCCTTCTATCAGATCATTAAATATGTTCTCCCAACATGAAAGCATTACGTTAACCTCTAGCTTCATGTTTGTTGGCAAGGTGTTCGCTTCTGCGAACTCTTAATTGCAAATGGTCCTGTCTAATCAAGTCTCCACTATCTTCAAGGCCGGATAGCTCATTATCTTTTCCCTGTTGGGCCTGGTCACCCTGGGAACCAAGAGGCCCTGAGCTCCCAGGAGCCTCCACCTGGAGCTCTGAAGTTTCACGATAAAGATCGTGAAAACCACATTCTTTTCTCTGGGGAACGGAAATGCCGTCTCTTCTTCAGAATCAACACTGTCTGTATCATTTGTCTCACTAACCGGAACATGTTCAGAAATCCCATCATCCTCCTCGTCCTGAGGAAACTCAGGCTCAGAAAGCTCAGGCTCAGACTGAACCACAACAACAACCTTCCCTCTCCTTCTCCGCCTGCTTTAGCATCTTTGGACCCCAGCTCTTCCAGGAAAAGTGCAATGCATACACAACACACACCCACACAGGCAAAAAGACACACATCTGCAAATGCCATCTTTTTTGAGTGATGATTAATTTCAGTTCAGATAAAAACAACCTGCTCAATATAGTGTCATAACATTTCGCTTGTTTAAGAGGAGAACTACCACTTTTGGAGACTTGTAGCTTCCACAATTTTCAATTTTTGATTTTTAAAAAATTCTTAGGCAATCCGTTGTAGTCCAAGAATGATGGTCCTCCAAGTGTAGTGTCTTGGTGGTGAGTCCGTAGGTGGCTGTAGAGCTCTATTCTTGATCTGTATGTTCCTCCACAGTGAGGACATTGGTTTCCAGGTGGAAGGGTTGCCTGATGCGCCTTCCTCTTGACATGTTTCTCCCTCTTGCCCACCATCTGTGACTCTTCGAATTCTGCAGCACTGCTGTCACAGCTGACCTCCAGTTACAGCTCTCAAGAGCCAGGGCTTCCCAGTTCTCAGTGTCTATGCCACAGTTTTAAAGGTTGGCTATAAGCCCATCTTCAAATCTCCTTTCCTGTCCACCAACATTAAGTTTCCCATTCTTGAGTTGGAAGTATAGTAACTGTTTTGGGAGGCAATGATCAGGCATTCGGACAACGTGGCTAGTCCAGTGGAGTTGATGACACAGAAGCATTGCACCAATGCTGGTTGTCTTTACTTCTTCCAGCACGCTGACATTTGTCCGCCTGTCTTCCCAAGAAATTTGCAGGATTTCTTGGAGGCAAGGCTGGTGGAATTGTTCCAGGAGTTGAGTGTGACAGTCCACATTTCGCAGGCATATAACAGGGTTGGGAGGACAATGGCTTTATAAACAAGCACCTTGGTCTCCCTACGGATGTCCCGATCCTCTCGGCTTCGTTTGGAAAAATGCTGCGCTCACAGAGCTCAGGCAGTGTTGTATTTCAGTGTCAATGTTGACTTTTGTGGGGAGGTGGCTGCCAAGGGAGTGGAAATGGTCAACATTTTCTAATGTTACACCATTAAGCTCCCAGTAAGGTTACACCATTAAGCTGTATTTCTGGCATTGCAGAGAGACTGGCTGGTGAGTGCTGTAAGAGTGCTTTGGTTTTCTCAATGTTCAGTGACAGGCCGAGCTTCTCATATGCTTCTGCAAAGGTGTTAGAGTGGCTTGTAGGTCTTCTTCTGAATGTGCACGGACTACAATATCATCGGCATACTCGAGTTCTATAACAGATGTTGATGTGACCTTGGTTTTGGCTTTCAGTCTGCTGAGGTTAAATAGCTTGCCATCTGTCTAATAGATGATTTCCACTCCGATGGGAAGGTACCCATCAACAAGATGTAGTATCATAGTGATGAAGATGGAAAGTAAGGTTGGGGCAATAACACATCCCTGTTTGACACCTGATTCCAGTTTAAACGGGTCACTTTGGGAGCCATTGCTGTCCAAGACTGTTGCCATCATGTCATTGTGGAGGAGCCGCAGGATGGTCACTAATTTGTCAGGGCACCCGATTTTTTGGAGGATGGTCCAGAGAACATCAGGAGGAAAAGGACTGCAAAACCTCACTGGGAGCCATATGCAGCCCAGGAAGAGTGTAATTTCTATGCCTGTGCTAAACTGTAGTCAACACCTGATTTTAAATATAATATAGATATATAAATTTTAAATATAATATAGATATATAAATATAGATACCCTATAGACTTATTCCTCATCTTTCCTCTAACCAACTAAGTGTACCATGCATGTTTATCTTTATCACAGAGTTACAGAACTATAAGGTTATCCTTGAGAGCAAGAGACTGCCCTCATACAGAACAATGCTTATCAAAATGATTTTTTAAAAAGCAAAAATTGAGGTCGTATATTGAACACATTTGCAGGCAGTCCAAGTAGGTTAAAATAGATTACACAAGCTTCTCTAATATTCTACAATGGTTGCTCCAAACAGGGACACAACACGACTGATCAATTTGTACTTAAGCTCTGGCAGATGTTGACCCAATATGAGTTACACTAAAAGGCCCAATGACACACATTTCCCCCCTGGGCTGTGCTACCATTGTGCAGCTTTAATAGAGGAACGAAGGTAAGAAAAGCTGACCCGGCTTAGAAAAGGACAACTCTGGGAGCAAGAGATTTATTTATTTATCATGGCAGGAGTGAAACAAACATTTGTATTGTATTTAAACACACACAAAGTTTGCAAACTTGGCATTCTATTAAATGTCCTTTGACCAGTAGCTGGCCACAGTAGAGTGCCTCTGGTGTTGCTATAAGAAGTTCCTCCATTGTGCATGTGGCAGGGCTCAGGTTGCAGTGTAGTAGTGGTCTGTAGTTTGCCCTTCTCCACACTCGCATGTCGTGGACTCCACTTTGTAGCTCCATTTCTTAAAGTTGGGTCTGCAACTTGTGGTGCCAGAGCGCAGTCTGTGTGCCGAGGAGGGAGTCTTTCACTTGGTATCAGCCATTGGTTGAGGTTCTGGGTTTGAGCCTGCCACTTTTGGACTCTCGCTTGCTAAGGTGTTACGAGTGTCTCTGTAGAGCTTACAAAACTATTTCTTGAATTAAGTCGTTGTCATGCTGGCTGATATCTGAAATGTCACTGCCTTGGTCCTTTCACTATTGGTTACTAATTCCCGGCAGATGTCAGGTGGTGCAATACCAGCCAAACAGTGGAGCAAGAAATAGTAAGAGGTGAGTAAGAGCACTGGATGGCTTATTTATTTATCATATCAGGAGAGAACCAAGGGTACAGTTGTAATGTATTTAAAACACACACAAAGTTTAAAAACTTGGCATTATACTAAATATCCTTTGACCAGTAGCTGGCCACTTGGAGTGCCTCTGGTGTTGCTATAAGAAGGTCCTCCATTGTGCATGTGGCAGGGCTCAGGTTGCATTGTAGCCGGTGGACTGTGGTTTGCTCTTCTCCACACTCACATGTCGTGGACTCCACTTTGTGGCGCCATTTCTTAAGGTTGGCTCTGCATCTCGTGGTACCAGAGCATGGCCTGTTCAGTGCCTTCGAAGTCACCCAGTGTTCTGTGTGCCAGGAGGGAGTCTCTCATTTGGTATCAGCCATGGCTTGAACAAAAAGTGGATTGTTGTGTGTTTTCTGGGCTGTATGGCCATGTTCCAGAAGCATTCTCTCCTGACGTTTCGCCTGCATCTATTGCAGGCATTCTCAGAGGTTGTGAGGTCTGTTGGAAACTAGGAAAATGGGGTTTGTATATCTCTGAAATGTCCAGGGTGGGAGAAAGAACTCTTTTCTGTTTGAGGTAGGTGCGAATGTTTCAATTGGCCATCTTGGTGAGCATTTAGTGGCCCAGCAGTTTCAAGGTCTGGCTTCTTATTGCCTTAGGAAAAAAATAGAACACTCTTTCAATAGGGAGAAGACGGGCCCGATGAAAGTTTCTATGCACTTCAAGTGTTGCGAAAGTGCATTAAATCCACAGAGTAGATGAACATCACTCATATCCATCCCTCTATATTATTGTTGTTGATATTATTATTATTATTATTATTAGCTGTCCCGTGCCATGCGTTGCTGTGCCCAGTCTGTCTATACATGTTTTGTGTGTACCGTATATTTATTTGTGTTTATGTGTATCTATGTGGTTTTGTACATGCGTTGTAATGTATTTTTTGTTTTTTTGCTTTTTAAGTCCCTTCCGCTGTGTTTTTCAGTTTTTTTTATGAGTGATGGTCACTCGTTGGCCTGATAGGTGTCTTGTGTCCAAATTTGGTGTCAATTTGTCCAGTGGTTTTTGAGTTCTGTTAATCCCACAAATGAACATTACATTTTTATTTATATAGATTATTATTATTATTAGGTTCTTGTAGGTTTTTTCGGGCTATAGGGCCATGTTCTAGAGGCATTTCTCCTGACGTTTCGCCTGCATCTATGGCAAGCAGCCTCAGAGGTAGTGAGGTCTGTTGGAAATAGGAAAATGGGTTTATATATCTGTGGAATGACCAGGGTGGGACAAAGGACTCTCTGCTGAAGCTAGGTGTGAATGTTTCAATGTTTATTATTATTATTATTATTATTATACTTTTCATATATATCCATCTATATTATTTTTAATTTTGTTATTATATTCTACATCCATCCTATCTATATTATATCTTATATTATATCTAATAATAATAATAATAATAATAATAATAATAATATAGGACTGTAAACCACCCTGAGTCACCTGCAGACTGAGAGGGGTGGTATATAAACATAGTAAAATAAATAAATAAATAAATAAATAAATAAATAAATACTTTTTATATCTTTTTTAAGGGGGTATAGTTTAGTTGTTAGTCTTAGTTGGCAGGGATGGGGAACAGGTACAGAGAATGTTATGGAGTCATTTTTGTATCGGATTCTTTAATTTGTCCCTCACTTTAGCGCCTGTGTTTATTTGTCCCATTTTTAATTTGTTGCAATAAGTAACAAAACAATGCAAGTGGAAAATAATGCAAATGTACTAAAATACAAACAGAAAAAATAAATAGGAAAACAGTGTTGGTAATATTATCCAGAAACTCACAAAAACCAATCAAGTCAGTTTACTGCCTACTGAGGATTAGAAAACCAAATATAATAATGTGAGTACATTCTGTCTGTCTCTTATCAACAACGATAGCAAAAGGGAGTTGGCTCTTTGGTATGAGAAGCAAGTTGACGCCCTATTTTATTTCCAATTAATTTATTTATGACGGAATAGCTGTCATTATTTATTTATTTATTTATTTACTTTGCTTGTATACCGCAGTTTCTCAGCCCGTAGGTGACTCAACACAGTTCACAAGAAGAGCAAAAAGACAATCATAACAACATACAATTTAAAAACCATTAACAGCATAGTATACAAAGTAATGACACATCAATACAACACCTTAACGTCTCGTCACTAGAATCGTGATCCAATTCGTCGTCCGTAATTCCGTTCCTATATTCATCATATTCATTGCACTGTTTATCCGAATGCCTGTTCAAACAGCCAGGTTTTTAGTTTCCTTCGAAACACCATTAACGTTGGAGCTGATCTAATGTCCATGGGAAGGGTGTTCCACAGCTGGGGGGCCACCACAGAGAAGGCCCTGTCCCTCGTCCCCGCCAGCCGTGCTTGTGATGCAGGCGGGATCGAGAGCAGGGCCTCCCCAGAAGATCTTAGAGTCCTGGTGGGTTCGTAGGCAGAGATACGTTCGGATAGGTAGCTTGGGCCAGAACCGTTTACCAACTCCTAATGCAGTTTAAGGAGCTCCACTGGCTGCCGTTCATTTTCCGGTCCCAATTCAAGGTGCAGGTTCTTACCTACAAAGCCCTAAATGGTTTGAGACCTGCCTACCTGCGTGACTGCATTTCTGTGTACAAACCCACATGATCTCTTTGATCATCTGGAGAGGCCCTGCTCGCACTCCCACCTCCTTCGCAGGCGCGATTGGTGGGGACGAGGGAGAGGGCCTTTTCAGTGGTGGCCCCTCGACTCTGGAACTCACTTCCCAAGGACATCAGACATGCCCCAACTTTGGCAGTCTTTAGGAGGAGCCTGAAAATGTGGTTGTTCCAGTGTGCCTTCCCAGAATAACGAAAACTCTTAGCAATATGTCCTCAAATGCACTTTAACATTGATTTAGGATTGCCTGCGCACCTTCACCTTTCTTTGAAAATCCTATCGTAGTTATATCCTACCTTGTTCATGCCCAACATTATTTTTTAAATTTTAAATTATTACATTTGGCCCGGACATAGGTTTTTAAATGCTTGTATGTTATTGTTATTGTTTATTTTTGTTTTGAGATTTATTTTACTGTTTTGTATTGATTATTTTGTTATTGCCTTCGTTTTATTGATGTACTGTGGGCTTGGCCTCATGTGAGCTGCACCGAGTTCCTTGGGGAGATGGTAGCAGGGTACAAATAAAGCTATCTATCTATCTATCTATCTATCTATCTATCTATCTATCTATCTATAAATGCTCTGTGCATAATGAGTACCTTAAAAACAAAAGAACCAATTAACGAAATCACACCAATTTTGGCAACAAAACGTCTCACAACACAAGGAGTGACCATCACACAAAAAATTATGATTTTGTCATTTGGGAGTTTTAGTTGCTGGAATTTATAGTTCACCTAAAATCAAAGAGCATTCTGAACTCCACCAACAATGGAATTGAACCAAACTTGGCACACAGAACTCCCATGACCAACAGAAAATATTGGAAGAGTTTGGAGGGCATTGACCTTGAGTTTGGGAGTTGTAGTTCAGCTACATCCAGAGAGCACTGTGGACTCAAACAATGATGGATCTGGACCAAACTTGGCACAAGCACTCAAGACGCCCAAATATGAATACAGATAGAGTTTGGGGGAAATAGATCTTGACATTTGGGAGTTGTAGTCACTGGGATTCACAGTTCACCTACAATCAAAGAGCATTCTGAACCCCACAAATGACAGAATCGGGGCAAACTTCCCACACAGAACCCCCATGACCAACAGAAAATACTTAAGGCCATCCAATCCAACTCCCTTCATCAGGGCAAGAAAACGTAATCCTGACAAAGAGCCATCCAGCCATAGAGATAGAAAGATATATATGATTCACACACACACAGATATAGTATCATAGATTTGAAAGGGACCCTTAAAGAAGGACAATGATATGTCGCATATTCCAGGGTGGGCAAACCAGACACTCTCCACATCAACACTGACAAAGAAACAACAAGAAATACTGTTTACTCACAAGCATAAAGAAATTACATATATTAGAAACCAACACTTTCTCGTTGCTTTATTTTCCAGTTCAACAGATTGGGCCACAGCAACGCATGGCAGGGGACAACTAGTTATTATTATTATTATTATTATTATTATTAAAGCCATGCTCTGAAAAGGGGAGAGATTCTTTTTCTGAGCATCCGCTATGATGGTCAAAATGCAATGATAGCAACATTTACAATATATTTAGGTGGCAATCCCCAACATATTTGACTGGGAGCAAATCCTGCAGAAATCGATGCGGATTAGCTTTCAGTTGAAATGTTTAGAGCTGGGCCGCTAATCTGCTTTAAGTGTAGATAGAGAAGCATCCTTAGGAGAAACGTGTACCACTGCATCATGGCTTCGATGGCACTCCCTAAAAGAAGAGCCTGGATTTAACTGGTTTCTCGATAAGGATTTTATGATATGTTTGGCTTGAGCTAAACCTGGCTCGCTTCCATCAAATCAATCAAAGGGACTGTGCAAACTTTGAAACGCGGTTATTTACGACTGACAGCAAGGAAAAACAAAGGCATTAAAACGCAATAAACCTGTGTCATAAAAGACCGAGATCCCAAAGAAGGATAACTTGCAGAATAAATCAAGAGGTAAATATGGAAATACATATCAGAGACACCAGATCTCGCTTTAAGGTAAACTGCTTGTCACTGTAAGCTTTGGATGCATCTGCAAAGTTGAATGAATGAAGTTTGGCACCATTTGAACTGCCGTGGCTCAATGTTGTGCGATTATGAGAGTTGTAGTTTTAATAGGGTCTTGCGCTTTTCCTGCCAAAGGGTGCTGGAACCTCGCCAAACTACAACTCCCACGATTCCATAGCATTGAGCCATGATTCTTAAAGCAGTATTGAACTGCATTAATTCACACACTCATATATAGAAAATTGGAATAACTACCGTATATACTCGAGTATAAGCCAACCCAAATATAAGCCGAGGCACCTAATTTTATCACAAAACACTGGGAAAACATATTGACTCAAGTATAAGCCGAGCAGCTACTGGTAAATTTCAAAATAAAAATAGATACAATACAATTACATTAATTGAGGCATCAGTAGATTAAATGTATTTGAATATTTACATAAAACTATAATTTAAGATAAGACTGTAGAACTCTGATTAAACCATTATTATAACCTTCTTCAATGTAAATGGGCTGCTGACAGGTCTATGAAGACAGCTCCTGTGATCTGCTGCCTTTCAAAGCCATCTTCTATGTGCTGAGTCAGGTTCAGCACTTGCGATGTGCAGCTTTTGCCTTTTCTGAAGCCGGCTTGCTGTGGGATCAGACAAGGGTCTATTTTTTCTGTAATTCTATGCAAAATAAGTCTCTCCAGAACATGAGAGAAGAGGGACATGAGAGAAGCCTTCTCGCAGGATTGCAAGACATCCGGGCGTCCCCTGGGCAACGTCATCGTAGACGGCTGATTCTCTTGCCACAGAAGCGACCAGCATGCATGCAAGCAAGCAAAACAACCAACGGACCTTTTCAGGACCAACCATGACAATAATCTCAAGCAACATCGAAGGCATGTCAGCTGCCAAAGAACAACTGCTCTATGAACTGTGCCGAGATAAGAAATGCGATGTGCTGTGTGTCCAAGAAACACACAGGGATGAACAACAGAAACGATACAAAGTTCCAGGAATGGTCTTAGTAGCGGAAAGACCACATGCGCAGTATTATTATTATTATTATTATTTATTTATTTATTTATTTGTACCCCGCTAGCATCTCCCGAAGGACTCGATGCGGCTTACACAGGCCGAAGCCTCAAAACACAATACAATAGAGAACATAACACAACAATAGCAAAGCAAATCAAAACAATAAGCAAAATAACGACAATGGCAGTACATCAAGACATTATTAAAAACTGGTTCGGCCAGCGCACTGGGGTACAAGGGTTAAAAGTGCTGAAATGGCAGGAGGCACGTAGGATTAAAAGTGCGGTGTGCAGCGACGATTAGTTATGCTAAGGTGCTACTAGGACTTGGGGTGGGGATTCCTAGTCTGAGAAGGCACAACGGAACAGCCAAGTTTTTAAATTCCTTCTGAAAACGGCTAGAGTAGGGGCCTGTCTGAGATCTTTTGGGAGGGCGTTCCAAAGTCGGGGGGCCGCCACAGAAAAGGCCCTGTCCCGTGTCCCCACCAAGCGCGCTTGCGACGTGGGTGGGATCACGAGCAGGGCCTCTCCAGATGACCGAAGCGAGCGTGTGGGTTCGTAGATGGTGATGGGTTCGTATGGTGTGGGTTCGTATGGAAGCGCTGTCTTTGTCAAACCAGGCATCCAAGTCAGCAGTGCCCACAACACTGAAGAAAACAATATTGAGGTTATAACAGTAGAGCTTAATCACCATCACCTCCGTGTACAAACCCCCAAATGAAGAGTTCTGCTTCTCCTCCCCCGAGAACTTTGACAGGCACCAAAGGGCGGTAGTAATTGGGGACTTCAACAGCCATAGCCACGTATGGGGCTGTGCTCAAGAGGATAAAAATGGAGAGGATGTCCTGTCCTGGTCTGAACTGCACAAACTATCACTCATCCATGATAGCAAGCTCCCATCATCCTACAACAGTGGGAGATGGCACCGAGGATATAACCCAGACCTCTTATTTGTGAGCGACAGCATCGTACAGCAATGCACCAAATCAGTGGGACCACCAATCCCAAACACACAGCACCGACCAATAGTATGCCAACTGTTCCCAACTATAAGGCCTCAGGAAGTTCGATTTAAACCAAGATTCAACTTCAGAAAGGCAGACTGGACTAAATTCTCAGAAATGTTAGATGACATTATCACATCGGCCGTGCCTATCCCTGAGGAATATGAGCATTTTATTGAAATAGTGAAAACCTGCTCACGGGCCTCCATACCGAGATGCTGCAGAACCAACTACCTTCAGGGCATTACCCCTGAAACAGCTGCCTTGTTGGAAAACTATTACAGGCTCCACAACGAAGACCCATTTAGTGAGCAAACCCTTCAGGCAGCACAGAGCATTGTGTCCTCCATCTCTGAAGCCAAGAAAGAACAATGGATCAAGCTGATCACAGAGGTCGACATGGGCAGGAGCAGCCAGAAGGTGTGGAGGCTGCTGAGACGGTTGAGCAATGACCCCTCACAAACTAATACCCATGCCAACATAAAGGCAGATCAGATAGCACACCAACTCTTGAAGAATGGGAAACCCAACTTTGCCACCAAAGTAGGAAAGAAACCAATAGCCAGACAACCAGAGATTGAGAACAACAACCTCCATGAACCCTTTACACCTACTGAATTGGACATGGCTCTCAATAAATGTAAAAATGGCAAAGCAGCTGGCCTAGATGATCTACGGATGGAACAAATCAAGAACTTTGGTCCAAAAGCAAGGTGCTGGCTGCTGGAGCTGATGAACAACTGCACTGCATCCTGTCAGATCTCCAAAATCTGGAGGAAAGCAAGAGTCATCGGCATCTTGAAGCCAGGCAAAGACCCAAAAGCTACAGACCAATTTCCCTGCTGTGCCACCTCTACAAAGTTCTGGAGATCAAAAACATTAAAGCAATAACAGTAAACAGTAAAAACAGCACACCGTGACACAATAAAACTAGGCCGGGCAAATGTACTGGGTACAGATTAAAAAGTGCTGAGTATGCTGAGTGATATATAAGGATTTTTGGATAGGTGTGCCGATGTGCCTTCCCAGAATAGGAAATCTCCAATACCAAGTCCCAAAAGCACTTTATTAGAACTAAGATTGCCACACACTGCACACTGCACTTACCCTATAATCCTTACATATCACCTGTCACATCAGCACTTTTAATTCTGTACCCATTACTCTGGCCCGGCCCAGTTTTATAGTGTCTTGGTGTATTGTTTAATATTGCTTTAATTGTTTTTAATTTGCTTTAGGTTTTGTATTGTTATGTTGTGTATTGAGGCCTTGGCCTTTGTAAGCCGCATCAAGTCCTTCGGGAGATGCTAGCGGGGTACAATAAAGTCAATAATAATAATAATGGGTTGTTGTAGGTTTTTCCGGGCTATATGGCCATGTTCTCGAGGCAATTTTTCTCCTGACATTTCTCCTGCATCTATGGCAAGCATCCTCAGAGGTAGTGAGGTCTGTTGGAACTAGGGGAAAAGGTTTATATATCTGTGGAATGACCAGGGTGAGACAAAAGACTTTTGTTTGCTGGGGCTAGCTGTGAATGTTTCAGCTGATCACCTTGATTAGCATTCAATGGCTTGGAAGCGCCTGGGGGGAATCTTTTGTTGAGAGTGATTTCATGTGCCTGTTTGTTTCCCCTCTGTTGTTTTTCTGCTGTGACTTTTGAGTTTTTTAATACTGGTAGCCAGATTTTGTTCATTTTCATGGTTTCTTCCTTTCTGTTGAAATTGTCCACATGCTTCTTGTGGATTTCAGTGGCTTCTCTGTGTAGTCTGACATGGTGGTTGTGCGAGTGGTCCAGCACTTCTGTGTTCTCAAATAATATGCTGTGTCCAGGTTGGTTCATCAGGTGCTCTGCTATGGCTGATTTCTCTGGTTGAAGTAGTCTGCAGTGCCTTTCATGTGCCTTTCATAATAATAATAATAATAATAATAATAGGTGCAATGTGCGGACAATCTCAATCTCTAATAAACGTGTTGCTGGGGTTTCCTATTCTGGAAAGGCACACCGGAATAGCCAGGTCTTCAAGCTCTTCCTAAAGACTGCCAACGTAGGAGCTTGTCTGATGTCCTTGGGGAGAGAGTTCTAGAGTTGGGGGGCTACCACAGAGAAGGCCCTGTCCCTCGTCCCCACCAGCCGAGCTTGCGACGCAGGTGAGATCGTGAGCAGGGCCTCTCCAGATGAACGAAGAGAGTGTGCAGATTGGGATAGGCGGGGTAGAAATGCTGGAAATTATATATATATATACACACACACACACACACACACACACAATATATATTATATTTGCTGCATTATATGAGTCTACAGTCTCCTTGAAGGAGCTAGGGGTGGTGACGGTTGACAAGATGCTCTGGCATGGGCTGGTCCATGAGGTCACGAAGAGTCGGAGACGACTGAACGAATGAACAACAACAATAAGTCTACATTAGTATGGCTTTCCCCATTAATCTGGATTCAGAAGAGCCTGCCAACAGCATAAAGAGAGAGATGGGAGTCAAACTGGGCAAAAGTTTTGGTTTTGGACTCCAGTACCTACAATCCACTTGAAAATAAGGCCAATAGCCATTCTGTCTGCAATTACTGAACATCTAATACAATTAGCATAGAGAGATGGCAGGGGAGGTCTACTTAAATGTAGGAGGCGTGGCCTAGACGACCGAGGGCGGGGTCTTATGCATACCAGCTTCCCAGCCACGCCCCCTTCTGCTAGCACGCCAAGCCAGAGCAGTGGGCGTGGCCTAGAAGTGAGGCGTGGTTTAATTAGCATGCCGGCTTCCACGGCCACGCCCCCTTCTCGGCACGCCGCTTGGCTTTATCAGCTGTGGGCGTGGCCTAGAATCGGGGCGGGGCTTGATTAGCATACCGGCTCCCGGCCACGCCCCTTCCTCCTCAACGCTCCGCCGGCGCCTTTCAAGCTCACCTGCGCACCACCACGGCCGCCATGAGGACCAAGAAGACGGCCCCCAAGATCCTCCGCCGCCGCCGGCCCCCGCAGCTCCACATCCCTGGGAAGAGGCCCGGCCCGGCCCCGTTACCAGGGACTCCAGCTTCCCCCACCATTGGCGCACCGCTACGCACCCGGGCTCCTCCCATTGGAGAAAGGCGGGTCCTTCCTCGGCCGCCATTGGCTGCCGCCGAAGAGGAGGCGGGGCTTTTGGAGAGAGTCGGTGGCACTCGGTGGTGGCGTTCCCAAAGAGGCGGGGCGGAGATCCCTCTCCTGATTGGAGGGCTGTCCAATCCGTCACGCCGCACTCCCCGCCCCTCCCTCCCTCCTTACTCACCTGTTGCCATGGCGATACTATCAGGCCAAGGCCTTGAGGGAGAGGTTTATTTATTTATTTACTTTATTATTTGATAACACAGAAATGCTGGACCACTCCAACAACCACCATGTCAGACTACACAGAGAAGCCATTGAAATCCACAAGCATAGAATCATAGAATCAAAGAGTTGGAAGAGACCTCATGGGCCATCCAGTCCACCCCCCTGCCAAGAAGCAGGAATATTGCATTCAAATCACCCCTGACAGATGGACATCCAGCCTCTGCTTAAAAGCTTCCAAAGAAGGAGCCTCCACCACACTCCGGGGCAGAGAGTTCCACTGCTGAACGGCTCTCACAGTCAGGAAGTTCTTCCACATGTTCAGATGGAATCTCCTCTCTTGTAGTTTGAAGCCATTGTTCCGCGTCCTAGTCTCCAAGGAAGCAGAAAACAAGCTTGCTCCCTCCTCCCTGTGGCTTCCTCTCACATATTTATACATGGCTATCATATCTCCTCTCAGCCTTCTCTTCTTCAGGCTAAACATGCCCAGCTCCTTAAGCCATTCCTCATAGGGATTGTTCTCCAGACCCTTGATCATTTTAGTCGCCCTCCTCTGGACACATTCCAGCTTGTCAATATCTCTCTTGAATTGTGGTGCCCAGAATTGGACACAATATTCCAGATGTGGTCTAACCAAAGCATGTGGACAATTTCAACAGAAAGGAAGAGACCATGAAAATGAACAAAATCTGGCTACCAGTATTAAAAAACTCTAAAATTACAACAGCAAAACAACAGAGAGGAAACAACTAGGCACATCTTAACACCTCTCAACAGAACATTTTCCCAGGCTCAGCTGAAACATTCACACCTAGCTCCAGCAGAGAAGAGTCCTTTGCCCCACCCCAGCCATTCCACAGATATATAAACCCATTGTTCTAATTCCAACAGACCTCACTACCTCTGAGGATGCTTGCCATAGATGCAGGCGAAACGTCAGGAGAAATGCCTCTAGAACATGGCCATATAGCCCAAAAAACCCCACAAGAACCTAGTGATTCCAGCCATGAAAGCCTTCGACAACAATACAAGAAATGCCTCTAGAACATGGCCCGATAGCCTGAAAAAACTTACAAGAACCTCTTTATTTACTTTGCTTGTATACCGCAGTTTCTCAGCCCGTAGGCGACTCAACGCAGTTCACAAGAAGAGCAAAAAGACAATCATAACAACATACAATTTAAAAACCATTAACAGCATAGTATACAAAGTAATGACACATCAATAACAACACATTAACGTCTCGTAACTAGAATCGTGATCCAATTTGTCGTCCATAATTCCGTTCCTATATTCATCATGTACATTGCACTGTTTATCTGAATGCCTGTTCAAACAGCCAGGTTTTTATTTATTTATTTATTTATTTTATTTACTTTGCTTATATACCGCTGTATCTCAAGCCCAAAGGCGACTCACAGCGGTTTACGGCAGTAAAAAACAGTAAAACAGCAGTAGTTCATACACATATAACAAATTAACTTAACATATTATCCACAAATTACTAATAAACAATTACAATACACAGTTATTACAAAAACCGCACCGAAACGTCTCATCATCCAAGCGTAGTCCAAGTTCGTCGTCCATTGTTCCATTCCTATGTTCCATTACCAGATTGCACTAGATTACTCGAACGCCTGCACAAACATCCAGGTCTTCAACTTTCTCCGGAAGGTCATGAGAGATGGCGCCAGCCTAATGTCCGCAGGAAGGGTGTTCCACAGCCGAGGGGCCACCACAGAGAAGGCCCTGTCCCTCGTCCCCGCTAGCCGTGCTTGTGATGCAGGCGGGATTGAGAACAGGGCCTCCTCAGAAGATCTTAGAGTCCTGGTGGGTTCATAGGCAGAGATACGTTCAGATAGGTAGCTTGGGCCCGAACCATTTAGGGCTTTAAAGGCCAACGCCAGCACTTTGAATTGAGCCCGGTAGCAAACTGGCAGCCAGTGGAGCTGGCGTAACAGAGCAGTTGTGTGCTCCCTGAGTGCCGTTCCTGTTAACAGCCAGTGGAGTTGGTGCAGCAAAGGAGTTGTATGCTCCCTGCGCTCCGCTCCTGTTAGTATCATGGCTGCCGAGCGTTGGACTAGTTGGAGCTTCCGGGCCGTCTTCGAAGGCAACCCCATGTAGAGAGCGTTGCAGTAGTCTAGATGGGATGTAACCAGAGCGTGGACTACCATCGCCAAGTCAGACTTCCCAAGGTACGGGCGCAGCTGGTGCACGAGCTTTAACTGTGCAAATGCTCCCCTGGTCACCGCTGAAACCTGGGGTTCCAGGCTCAGCGATGAGTCCAGGATCACTCCCAAGCTGCGAACCTCCGTCTTCAGGGGGAGTGCGACCCCGTCCAACACAGACTGTAACCCTATGCCCTGTTCGGCCTTGCGACTAACCAGGAGTACCTCTGTCTTGTCTGGATTCAGTTTCAATTTGTTCGCCCTCATCCAGACTGTCACAGCGGCCAAGCACCGGTTCAGGACCTGGACAGCCTCCTTAGTAGCAGGTGGAAAGGAGTGACAGAGTTGGACATCATCTGTGTACAGATGACATTGGATTCTTTGCCTGCACTTGAGTGCCTGCAAAAGTGTGGCCCTTTCTTGGTGGCTGCAATAATACATATTCTTCAGTGGGAGCAGTCTGGATATGCTCAGAGGAGCCCTTTTCTTAATAATAATAGTAATTTTATTTATTTCTTTTTAAAAAAAAATCTTTATTGAATATTTACAAGTTACAAGGTTAATTTTTTTTAAAGAGAAGGGAAAAAAGAAAAGAGAGAGAGCAAAAAAAAAAGAAATATGTAGGGAAGAAGGGGGAGGGAGGGACCATGAGGAGGAGGGAGGGAAAGAAAAATAAATCTTACATATATACTAGCCGTCCCCTGCCACGCCTTGCTGTGGCCCACTCTGGTGGTCATGGGGGTCTGTGTGGGAGGTTTGTGGTGTCTGGTGGGGTTCAGAATGCTCTTTGATTGTAGGTGAACTGTAAATCCCAGTAACTACAACTCCCAAATGTCAAGATTCTGTTTCCCCAAACTCCACCAGTGTTCACATTTGGGCATATGGAATATTCGTGCCAAGTTTGGTCCAGATCCATCATTGTTTGAGTCCACAGTGCTCTCTGGATGTAAGTGAACTACAACTCCAAAACCAAACGACACTGCCCACCAAACCCTTCCAGTATTTTCTATTGGTCATGGGAGAAATGTGTGCCAAATTTGGTTCAATTCCATCGTTGGTGGGGTTCAGAATGCTCTTTGTAGGTGAACTATCAATCCCAGCAACTACAACTCCCAAATGACAAAATCAAATTTTTGAGTGAAGGACATATATTCGGTTGTTAGGTGTCTTGTGTCCAAATTTGGTGTCAATTCATCCAGTGGTTTTTGAGTTCTGTTAATCCCACAAACGAACATTACATTTTGATTTATATTGACTAGCCGTCCCCTACCACACATTGCTGTGGCCAGTCTGTGTATATGTGTTTTGTGTGTGTGTATATTTGTGTATATATGTGTGTGTTTGCGTGTATATATATATATATATATATATATGTGGGTGTATATATGTGTGGGTGTATATATGTGTGTATATATTTGTGTGTTTATATATTTACATGCATATTGTGTATATGTGTGTGCTTGTCTATATGCATATTTTCGTGTATATGTATGTATATGTGCATGCATGTGTATATGTATATGTGTATATATGTATATTTGTGTGTGCATGTGTATGTGTGCCGATCACCACTGGGACCACCTTGGCTGGCTTGTGCCAGAGTCTTTGCAGTTCAATCTTTAAATCCTCATATCGTATCAGCTTTTCCAGTTGTTGTTATTATCATTTCCTTGTAAAACTATAACTGCCAAGGATTAATTAGTACTGAGCCATGGCAGTGAAATGTAGTGTCAAACTGCATTCATTCCACAGTGTAGATGCACCTGGTGATGAGTCAAGCTACAATATTTATTTGCAGAGAGCAGCATTTTGGGGCATTCTGCTGAAGACCTTCAGGGCCCTTAGAAAGATCAGTAATGCAATGCAAAAAGAAAAATAATAATGCAAAAGCAAATGAGCAACTGAACAAGAGTGAAGAAGGTTGGCTCATTAGGATCATTTATCCTGGAAATAAAAAGAGAGAGGAAGAAGCAGAAAACCATTTATTGATTCCAGCATTGTGGAAGAGAAAAGGAAATCCACTTGAATCAGCACTCCCAAATCCTTGCATTATTGGATAGCTGAAAATTGTGGTGCGTCTAAAGCACTTCCTGCCGCAATACCACCAGGTTCGATGATAAAAAAAATCATTAGTCACAATTGAAAGGGAGAGGGCAAGAAACAGATCTCCTTCCCATCCTCTTCCCTGTTGTTTGACCTAAGAAAAAGGAGATAGTTCCCAAAAAGGGTAGGGGAAAAGAGTTTAAAAGGCCTTTGTGGTGTGATATGCGCTCCATGGGCATGAAACGCTGAACCGATCAGTTCCCACCCCCAGATAGGATTGCTTGGGGCATCAGTGTGTTATAAAGCCAGCACTTTGTAACGTCAAGTCAGAGCAGATGGTCAAAGCTAGAACAAAAGACTCATTTGAGAGCGTTCGCCAAGCGCTGCCCGATACAGAAATGCAGAAAGGTGCCTTGAGCTGAATATCTAACTGGGCTGCCTCCAGGAAAGACAGTCCTCCCCAGTGCAGCTCCATCACTTCTTCCCTGTTGATGGTTATTTAAAAAACAATCTTCTTTTGGAGTGCAATGGGCAAGAAATCCAACTCTGGAGTTAGTCCTGTAACAGGCTCCTGGCCACAATCATCTTCATCACTTCGTTGGTACCTATAGCAAGAGAAGGCGGAGAAAAACAAAAAGAGGGAGACAGGTGGATATTTTTCTCAAGCACGTTATTGTCAGTGTTGGCACTGCACACAATATCTCTTTGTAGAACCCAAGATAGGCAAAGGAAGGCTTTCTCTTGGTCCCATCACAAAACAGAGCCTTCATGGTGGTGGCTCCCAAGTTTTTTTTTATTTCGTGTCAGGAGTAACTTGAAAAAGTCGCTGCTGGTGTGAGAGAATTGGCCATCTGCAAGGACGTTGCCCAGGGGATACCCAGATGTTTTGATGTTTTGCCATCCTTGTGGGAGGCTTCTCTCACGTCCCTGCATGGGGAGCTGGAGCTGACAGAGGGAGCTCATCCATATTCTCCCTGGATTCGAACCTGTGACCTGTCGGTCTTCAGTCCTGTTGGCAACAAGGGTTTAACCCACTGTGTCACCGGGGTCTCCGCCTCCCAAGTTGTAAACCTTCCTTATTTATTTACTTTATTTATTTACCTTATAATTCTATATTTATATTACATGTAATATTACTAATAATATTACAATATAATTGTATAGTGCAATATAGTAATGTATAGCACTGATATTGTACTGTATTCATGGTATAATGTATTGTATGTATGTGTGTGTGCGTATATGTATGTGTGTGTGTGTGTGTGTATATATATATATATATATATATATACACACACACACACACACACACACATACACATATATATATCTTGTAAGCTGCTCTGAGTCCCCTTCGGGGTGAGAAAGGCAGCAAATAAATGTTGCAAATAAATAATAAATAAATACTTTTCATCCCTCCCTATAGTTACTCAAAGTAGCTAACCATGCCATAACATAACCCAATAGGATTTAAAAACAAGGCAAACACATGTGAATACAAAAATTAATGTGTGTGTGTGTGTGTGTCATGGATCCAAAAGTTAAAACAAAATAAAAATACAACTAAAATTACATTTTAAAACTAACCTCCCAAATTCCACCAAGCAGCCTGCCACTCATTATTCCTCAAATGCCTGTGTTCTTTTTAATGCTGTTTTTAATTTAATTTAACGGCTGAGTCTACAGTGACCATATAATGCAGTTACAAACTATTGTTGTGAGTTTTCTGGGCTAAATTCTGTGGCAGTGTAGATGGAGCCAGAGACCAGAGATTTTGAATCCTAAAGATCTCTGCTTTCTTTCCATTATATCACTAGTTCATCATGAGACTCAGTTTGTACACTGTAGTTGCTGTCAGGGAGGAAAGGGGATCAGAGGAGCTTAGGATGCTGTGACCCATCTAATATGGACAAGACCCTGGTCACAGCACTTTATGAGTTACCTTCCAAAATCTGGTGCACTCTGATGTCTCGCATAAACTGCTGGACAGCATAATCCTTCAGGTACCCGTAGCCACCATGCAACTGCAGGGCCTGGTTGCAGATCTGCACAGGAGAAGATGCATTTAGATTAAGAGAGAACCATGGCAGGGACTTCACAATTAAGAAGGAGTACATAAGGGACAAAGAGTTGTAAACGCCACCTGAAAAGGTGGAGCACTGCAAGAACACACTTCTCTGAAACTCAGCATTTCTCATATACTGTTAGGCTCCATCTGCACTGTCATATAAAGCAGTTTAACTGCATTGAAGTACATTAGAGGAGTCTAAAGTTTTATCTTTTTGTTTCAACTATGTTATGCCTCGACCCACAAGGAGAGGCAGATAATAAATAAATAAAAATAATAAATTATCCATAGATGTATTATGCAGGCAAAATGTAAGTAGAGAGAATGCTTCTGGAACATGACAATATAGCCCAGAAAACTCACAACAAACCATTCACTCTGGCCATGAAAACCTTTGATAATAGATTATTATTATTATTATTATTATTATTATTATTATTATTGACACAAAAGCACAGTATGTCACAGCTAACAAGATCGATATGCTGGTTTTTGCATCACAAAATCACAAGTCGAACACTTCCCAAGCGTCTAGGACTGTGTGATGTATTTTCAAATGATGCGCGCAGATCCAAGTCAGGTGGCCTTTTGCAGTTGTCAGATCATGATTTTGTCGATGTTTATTATTTTTTTGGGATGGCACCCAGTGTGCTGATGACCACTGGGACCACCTGTACTGGTTTATGCCAGAGCCTTTGCAGTTCAATTTTGAGGTCTTGATAGCGGGTGAGTTTTTCCTGTTGTTTTTCCTCAATGCGACTGTCACCTGGTATGGCGACATCAATAATCCAGACTTTTTTCTTTTCTACAATCGTGATATTATTATTATTATTATTATTATTATTATTATTATTATTATTTGAAACACAACAAGATGAGTCCACAGCAGACACTCTTCTGGCTGTTGAATTGGATCACACGTTGGACAATTCCCAAGTGTCTAGGACTATGTGATGTATCGGCGAATAATGCGTGCAGATCCCAGTAAGGTGGCCTTCTGCAGCTGGCAGATGCTAATTTTTTTCAGTACCGATTGTGTTTAAGTGCAGGCCAAGGTTTTTAGGCACTGCACCCAGTGTGCCGATCACCATTGGGACCACCTTGACTGACTTGTGCCAGAGTCTTTGCAGTTCGATCTTTAAATCCTCATATCGTGTCAGCTTTTCCAGTTGTTTCTCTTCAATCCTGCTGTCACCTGGGATGGCAACCTCGACAATCCATACTTTGTTTTTTAACACGATCGTGAGGTCAGGAGTATTGTGCTCCCAAACTCTTATTTGTCTGAATTCAGAAGCCCCAAAGTAGCTTGACGTGTTCATTCTCTTTAACTTTATTATTATTGTATTGTCGAAGGCTTTCATGGCCGGGATCACTCAGTTCTTGTGGGTTTTTTTGGGCTATATGGCCATGTTCTAGAGGCATTTCTCCTGACGTTTCGCCTGCATCTATGGCAAGCTTCCTCAGAGGGTGAGGTCTGCTGGAGCTGGGAAAAAGGGGGTTTATATATCTGTGGAATGACCACAGTATGCTGTGTATACAGCCCATTGTATGCTAATCAAGGTGGTCAGTTGAAAAGATTCACACCTAGCCCAACTTACAAAAGCCTTTTGTCTCACCCTGGTCATTCCACAGATATATAAACCCCTTTTTTCCCAGCTCCAGCAGACCTCACCCTCTGAGGAAGCTTGCCATAGATGCAGGCGAAACGTCAGGAGAAATGCCTCTAGAACATGGCCATATAGCCCAAAAAAACCCACAAGAACTTTATTATTATTATTATTATTATTATTATTATTATTATTCTGCTATAGAATGCAGTCAACCTGCACTATGAAACTGCATTGCATGTCAGTGTAGATAGGGTTTCAGGTATTTTTTTTTAAATAGGGACATTTCTCAAAAGTGCCTTTAAAAAGGCAGCAGCATTATAAGAAAATGCAACCCTACCATCTAGTGGCCAAGATCACAAACAACTGGACAATGATTTGGATAAGCAAAACATATATATAGTCAGCCTTCAACATTCGCTGCGATTAGAGGCACAGGCCTCCCATGAAAGTTAAAAGCCTTACATTTAAAAATCTCAACTTTTTTCTCTCTCTATAGGTCCTACAGCATGACTTTCTAGTTAATTTTCCAGCTATGGCAAGTGGGCATGCGAAGGACTGCACCTACCGCAAAGCACTCATCCGTGGCAAAGAGCTTGGCCATAGAGCACAAGGCTACGGCATCCTCCCGCTCCTCTTGCAGAGCTTTGGCCGCATTACGCACCATCAACCGAGCCGCCACTAAGCGGGTGGCCATCTCAGCCAGCTGGAACTGGAGGTACTGTCAGGAGACACAACATCAGGTTTCGGATCACAAAATAATAGGAAGCAGGAGGGGAATGGACTCAGTCGCCCGACCTGCCTCACAGGGGCAGCGAGAATGAAGCAGGGACAAGGAGAAGCCAACATGAGGAGGAAACAAGGGGCAGAAAGATCCCAAATAATAAATATTCACCTGATAGTTGGCCAGGATGTCTCCAAACTGTTTACGGACCTTAAGGTGATCCCGAGCCAGCAGGATCGAAGCGTGGGCAGCCCCTAGAGAACAAGAAGCTGTGGGGGAAGAGGAGGGATGATCCTTTTTGCATGAAATGTTTGCACTACATTCAGAAGAAGAAGAGGAAGAAGAGGAGGAGGAAGAGGAAGAAGAACAACAACAGCAACAACAACAACAACTGTACTTTTGTATGCTGCCTCCATCTCCCCGAAGAGACTCGGGACGGCTTACATGGAGCCAAGCCCAAACACATACAGTGAAAAAAATAGCAAATAAAATATTAAAACCACATAAAAACGGCATTATAACAATAGTAAGACAAACATCATAAGCAGCAACCAGAGATACTTCAAGTCTCATTTTGGGGCGGAGGGGGTGCTGGTGTGCAAACAAGTTAGAAGATAGGCTGGTCAATAAGATGCATGCCAATAAGGTAGCAGCCAATAGTGAAAGGACCAAGGCAGTGACATATCCGGCCCACCCCGTTTGGGTATCAGCCAGCACGCCAATGACTTAAATCAAGAAATAGTTTTCTAAGATCTACAGAGACACTCGCTGGAACACCTCAGCAAGTGAGAGTCCAAAAGTGGCAGGCTCAAACCCAGAACCTCAATCAATGGCTGATACCAAATGAGACACTCCCTCCTGGTCACACAGAAAACTGGGCGACTTGGAAGGTGCTGAACAGACTGCGCTCTGGCACCACGAGATGCAGAGCCAATCTTAAGAAATGGGACTACAAAGTGGAATCCACGACATGCGAGTGTGGAGAAGAGCAAACCACAGACCACCTGCTGCGATGCAACCTGAGGCCTGCCACATGCACAATGGAGGACTTTCTTATAGTAACACCAGAGGCACTCCAAGTGGCCAGCTACTGGTCAAAGGACATTTAATCAACTACCAAGCTTGCAAACTTTGTGTTTTGTTTCTTTGTTTGTTAAAAAAATGTAATACAACTGTTTGGCTTGCTCCTGACACGATAAATAAATAAATAAATAAGGTGCATAGAACTAAAAACACAAAACTAAGATTTATAAGCAACCCTGAGGGTCACCGTAGCCACACATTTTGTGACGGACAATGGCTTCTGTGTGTATAGCATAATGCATCTAGATTTAAATGTCAAAAGAGTTGTCCATGGGACCTATCCCTAAAAAGAGGTTCCGCATCCTAAAACTCCTTTTAAATTCACGTTAAAACCCAGGATGGACTCACTACTCCCACTGAGATGCAAGCCACACCGGCCAATACTTCTGCCTTCCCTCTTGACTCTTACCAATGTTAATTCGGCCTCCATTCAAGCCCTTCATGGCAATGTTGAAGCCCTGGCCTTCTTCGCCAAGCCGGTTGGCTACTGGGACGGCACAGTCCTCAAACACCACGGCTCGAGTCGGCTGAGAGTTCCAGCCCACCTGACGGAGAAGGAGGGAGAAATGCACACCAGGTTCAGATGCTGGAGCCGCTGCACCCAAAGCCAAAAGATATAATAAATGGCAGCTGGGAAGGTGGCTTTCCCTCTCTGAATCCTCTGGATGGGGATATTCCAGTCAAACGTAAACACGGACTCTGGGTTTGGAGTTCAGTATATCTTCAGAATTTTTTTTAAAAATATTTGTATACTGCCTTTCTCAACCCCGAAAGGGACTCAGGGCAGTTCATAGTACTGACAACAATTCAATGCCATTGATAAAACAGTATAAAACATTAAAATTGACCCTCCCTTAATAATTTATTATTATTTATTTATTTATTATTTGCATTTGTTAACCGCCACTCTCAGCCCGAAGGCGACTCGTGGCGGTGTACAGAACATAGAACATAAAGACAACAGTTACAGTAAATTCAGAGCCATAACACACATCTTACTAACACACAGCTAATTAAGCTAAAAATCCGCTTCGTCTTGTTTGGGTCATAATCAGTCTCGTAGTCATAGTCCATTCCGGTGGTCATTCCAAAGCATAGCACTTAATTGAAGGCCTTTTCAAAGAGCCAGGTTTTCAGGCCCTTTAATAAAACATAGAATCATAGAATCATAGAGTTGGAAGAGACCTGATGGGCCATTCAGTCCAACCCCCTGCCAAGAAGCATTATTAAATACATCACATAAAATAAGATCACCTATCACACAGAGCCGTTGTCGTAAACAGTCCTGGGTCATTGCACTTTCAACTTTCACTTTAAATATTTCTATGATGGGCCGAATGCTTGGTTCAACAGCCACGTCTTTCAAGGTCAGGAGGGATGAGGCCAACCTGATCTCACTCAGGAGGGAGTTCCACAGCCGTGCAGACACCACCAAGAAGGCCCTGTCCTTCGTCCCCACCAGCTGCACCTGTGAGGCCGGTGGGGTCGAGAGCAGGACCTCCCCGGAAGATCTTAATCTACGAACTGGTTCATAGAGGGAGATATGTTCAGACAGGTAAGTTGGACTGGAGTCGTTTAGGACTTTATAGGCTAAAGCCAGCACTTTGAATTGTGGTCAGTAGCTAATAGGTAGCCAATGGAGTTGCTACGAAAGGGGGGTTGTATGCTCCCTGTGTGACGCCCCAGTTAACAACATGGCTGCAGCGCGTTGAACTATTTGGAGCTTCTGAACAGTCTTCAAAGGCTGCCTTGGAACGTCCTCTCTCCTCCTCTGGAAATTCTTAAACAGAATCTAGATGGCTAACAAACCCTATGGAGAACAAACCCTATGAGGAGCGGCTTAAAAAGCTAGGCATGTTTAGCCTTCAGAAGAGAAGGCTGAGAGGAGACATGAAACCCATGTATAAATATGCGAGAGGAAGTCATAGGGAGGAGGAAGCGAACTTGTTTTCTGCTGCCCTTGAGACTAGGACATGGAACAATGGCTTCAAGCTACAAGAATGGAGATTCCATCTGGACATTAGGAAGAATTTTCTGACTGTGAGAGCTATTCAGCAGTGGAACAGCTGAACAGAGGAAGTAACTGGTCAAACCACTTCTGGGTTTCCTTGCTTGAGAAAATCCTATTACATTCAAGAGAGCAAGCTTGTTTTCTGCTGCCCTGGAGACTAGGACGCAATGGAATAATGGCTTCAAACTACAGGAAAGGAGATTCCACCTGAACATTAGAAAGAACTTCCTGACTGTGAGAGCTGTTCAGCAGTGGAACTCTCTGCCCCGAAGTGTGGTGGAGGCTCCTTCTTTGGAGGCTTTTAAAGCGAGGCTGGATGGCCATCTGTCGGGGGTGCTTTGAATGCAATTTTCCTGCTTTTTGGCAGGGGTTGGACTGGATGGCCCATGAGATCTCTTCCAACTCTATGATTCTATGATTTGTCACGAGGGCTTTGATTGTGCTTCTCCTGGAGGGCAGGATAAGGTTCGACTGGATGGCCCTTGGGATCTCTTCCAGCTCTATGATTCCATAATGATATGCCAAGAAAACCTCAACCAAAAATGACTTGAAGGTACATAACAGGGTCTTGCTCTGAGGCTGAGAGGGTATGATTCGACCAAGCGGGTTTCCATGACTGATCAGATACTGAAACTCTGGTCCCCAAAGCAATGACACCAGGTGGGCTTTTGAATACTGAGGTATAACTTAATTAAGCACTATTTTCCAGTTCAGAAGAAAACATCCAGTAAAAAAAGAACCACCAAGCTGTTCCGCAGTATGGCTTTCTGTTGATCTCAACAGCACTCGAAGTCTCTTACCTTCCTCTCCTTTTTCCCAAAGCTCAGCCCAGGGGTCCCTTTCTCCAGCACCAGGCAGGAGATGCCCTTGGGGCCCGGGCCTCCCGTCCGGCACATCACCACATAGAGATCCGTGTCTCCACCACCACTGATGAAAGCCTGGCGCGGGAAGGACAAGAGGGAAAGGTTATTACACAATGGCAGAAACACTCTTCTTCAAAAGTTCTGCTTACTAGAGGAACCAAGATGTTGCTGCAAATGACAGAGCTTGGAAAAGTTACTTGCTTTTAGACGACAGCTCCAAGATTCTCTAGGCATCACTAGGTCCAACTTCTGGCAAAAGCGTATCATAGAATCACCAATAAGACCTAGAAAATGCCTAGAGAAGACATATTTTGACATGGGTAAATGAAACCACAAGGGCTGGTCCCATGGATATATGGGGTAGCACTGTAACATGACGTAACTTTGGCTAGTTAGGTCATGCGAAGCCATGTTCGTTTCCCCTTCAAGTAGCCATATTAAAGAAAAGGTGGGGTGCAAATGAATAAAATAAACTTAATTTACAAAATGCACCTTTTTCCCAAGCTCTGGATCTGAGTGGGGCTGCCCCTGTTTCTACATTGCAGAACACAGACAGTGAGACCTGGCCTTCCTCTCATGAGTAGGAGATCTCACTCATTTCAAGTGAAGGAGTTGTTGTTATTGTTATGTATGTATGTATGTATGTATATATGTATGTATTTATTTATTTATGCATTTATATCCCACCCTTCACCCCGAAGGGGACTCAAAGTGGCTTACAAACTATATGTACATACACTATATTATATTATTAGCATAGCACAATATTAGTATTATATTACCATACTGTATTAGACCACTATACTGCAATATTATTAGTAATATTTCATGTAATATATAAAAGTATTATATTATTATATTGTATTATTCTTAGTATTATATTGTATTACAATAATATGATCAATATTATATGTACAAACATTATATTATATTATTAGCATAGCAAAATATTAGTATTAATATTATGTTGTACTATACCACTATACTGCAATATTACTAGCAATATTACATGCAATATATAATATATAATTATTATATTATTATATTATATTATTAGTAGTATTATATTACATTGCATTACAATATTATGATCAATATTATTATTAATTTTTATTTATTTATTTATGACATTTATATGCCGCCCTTCTCACTCCGAAGGGGACTCAGAAAGGCTTTCAAGTTAAAAGTAAATACAATATATTATATTATTACTATAGCACAATATTAATATTATATATTACATTGTACTATAACATTATGATGTAATATTACATTTAATATAAAATATATAATTATAATATCATATTATTAGTAGCAGTATTATATTGTATTACATTATAATATTATCAATATTATATGTATATACAATATATTACATTACATTACATTACAAGCACAGTGCAGGAGACAAGTTGGAACTGCCTTCCTGGCCCCTCTCTTCACTCTGATACAATTATATTGCATTATTATTATTATATTGTATTACAATATTATGATCAAAATTTTATGTACATGCAATATATTATATTATAAGCATAGCACAATATTAGTATTATATATTATTATATTGTACTACAGCATTATACTGCAATATTATTAGTAATAGTAAAGTTTTCCCCTGACATGAAGTCCAGTCGTGTCCGAGTCTGGGGGTTGGTGCTCATCTCCATTTGTAGGCTGAAGAGCCGGCGTTGTCCATAGACACCTCCAAGGTCATGTGGCTGGCATGACTGCATGGAGCACCGTTACCTTCCCGCCAGAGTGGTATCGATTGATCTACTCACATTTGCATGTTTTCGAACTGTATTAAATTTATTGTCGAAGGCTTTCATGGCTGGAATCACTCAGTTCTTGTGGGTTTTTTCGGGCTATATGGCCATGTTCTAGAGGCATTTCTCCTGACGTTTCGCCTGCATCTACAAGAACTGAGTGTATTAAATTTAATATATAATATACAATTATTATATTGTATTAGTATTATATTGTATTATATTATAACATTATGATAAATATTATATGTACAGTGCATATAATATATTATATTATTAGCATAGGACAATATTAGTATTATATATTATTACTAGCTGTCCCCTGCCACGTGTTGCTGTGGCCCAGTCTGTTGATCTGGAAAATAAAGTAATGAGAAAGTGTTGGTTTCTAATATACGTAATTTCTTTATGCTTGTGGGTAAACAGTATTTCTTGCTGTTTCTTTGTCAGTGTTGATGTGGAGATTGTCTGGTTTGCCCACCCTGGAACATGAAACATATCATTGTCCTTCTTGAGGGGTCCCTTTCAAATCTATGATACTATATCTGTGTGTGTGTGTTTTTTCTTGCACTGGTGAAGGGAGTTTGACTGGATGGCCTTAAGTATTTTTGTTGGTCATGGGGGTTCTGTGTGGGAAGTTTGTCCCGATTCTGTCGTTTGTGGGTTCAGAATGCTCTTTGATTGTAGGTGAACTATGAATCCCAGTGACTACAACTCCCAAATGTCAAGATCTATTTCCCCCAAACTCCATCTGTGTTCATATTTGGGCGTATTGAGTGCTTGTGCCAAGTTTGGTCCAGATCCATCATTGTTTGAGTCCACAGTGCTTTCTGGATGAAGGTGAACTACAACTCCCAAACTCAAGGTCAATGCCCACCAAACCCTTCCAGTATTTTCTGTTGGTCATGGGAGTTCTGTGTGCCAAGTTTGGTTCAATTCCATCATTGATGGAGTTCAGAATGCTTTTTGATTGTAGGTGAACTATAAATCCCAGCAACAACAACTCCCAAATGACAAAGCATCATAATTTTTGAGTGACGGTCACTCCTTGTGTTGTGAGACGTTTTGTTGCCAAATTTGGTGTGATTTCGTTTATTGGTTCTTTTGTTTTTAAGGTACTCATTATGCACAGAGCATTTTTATATATATAGATAATGTCTTTTCTTTCTAGAAAAAGAAGTTGGTACCTTGGAACCATTTAGGATGTAAGTGTCTCCGTTCCTCTTGGCCGACGTTAGCAAAGACGCAGCATCACTGCCACTGCCTGTTTGGGAAAGGGAGAAAAGAACAAACGAAAGAAAGAAAGAAGAGAAGAGAATCCTT
Source organism: Anolis sagrei (assembly GCF_037176765.1). NCBI lineage: Eukaryota > Metazoa > Chordata > Lepidosauria > Squamata > Anolidae > Anolis > Anolis sagrei. Next base: position 33,836,906 of record NC_090027.1, on the reverse strand, counting down.
AGTCTGAAAAGGGTTTGTGACACTTCACCCAGCAAGGCATACTAGATCGAAGTGTTAGAGGAAGGCACAGAGGAACTAGGCTAGGCTTGTGAGTGGTTTACTCTCTTAGCTCTGGGTCAATCATTGCAGCTAAGAAGAAAGAGAGATAAATTAGAGGGTTCTTGGTTCTACTGTCTTCCTCGCCAAAAATTCATTGGATGGTTTAAAATAAGCTGCTTTCTCAACCTCGGCCTTGCTATCCTAAATATGGGAACGGACTCTCCTTATAGTAGGCTGCATTAAGATGGATTTGCCTTTCAAGGTTGGAATATAGATTCCACACAATGCACTTCTAACACTCGAAATGCTGCAACAGTTTAATAACAAAAGCAGAAGCAACAAAGTGAATAATTTAAAGAATACATAATAGAAATGTAGCAGCAGCAACAAACAATTACTACTAATAATATTATGATGAGAAACAATTAAATGATCATAACAATTGCTGTTGCTGTTCATCATTATGCAATTTATAAAGGCCATCAAGACAGTGTATCCATTTTTTTTAAAAAAAACCCCACCAAAAATGAAATATTAGGGGAGCAGCTATAATATAGAATTTATTATTTATTTACTATACTCGAGGAGGTTTACATTTGGCAATCAATGCCCCACAAGATAAAATACAGTAAAAAACAATTACATATAGTATAAACCATATAAAAACAATAACAATAAAAAATTAAAATAATAAAATACAGTTCTCAGCGTCTCATCATTAAAATCATTTTCCATCGCATCGTCCTGTCGTTCCATGAGTCTCAATTAATCAGTTATACTGCATCTGCAAATGCCTGCTCAAACAGCCAGGTATTAACTCTCTTTCAAAATGTCAGGAGGGAGGGGGCCGATCTAATGTCCCTAGGGAGGGCATTCCATAGCTGAGGGGCCACCGCTGAGAAGGCCCTGTCTCTCGCTCCCGCCAATCAGATCTGTGAAGAAGGCGGGGTTGAGAGCAGGGTCTCTCCAGATGATCTTAAACCCCTAGATGGTTCATAGGAAGAGATGCGTTCAGACAGGTAAACTGGGCCAGAACTGTTTAGGGCTTTAAAGGCTAAAGCCAGCACTTTGAATTGTGCCCGGTAGCAAACTGGCAGCCAGTGGAGCTGGCGTAACAGAGCAGTTGTGTGCTCCCTGAGTGCCGTTCCTGTTAACAACCTGGCTGCTGTCTGTTGGACCATTTGAAGCTTCCAAACAGTTTTCAAAGGCAGCCCCACATAGAGAGCATTGCAGTAGTCTATACGGGATGTAACCAGAGTGTAGATTACTGTGGCCAAGTCAGACTTCCCAAGGTACGGGCGCAGCTGGCGCACAAGTTTTAACTGTGCAAATGCTCCCCTGGTCACTGCCGAGACCTGAGGTTCCCGGCTAAGCGATGAGTCCAGGATCACACCCAAGCTGCAAACCTGCATCTTCAGGGGGAGTGTAACCCCATCCAACACAGGCTGTAAACCTATGTCCTGTTCGGCCTTGCGACTGACCAGGAGTACCTCTGTCTTGTCTGGATTCAGTTTGACACCACTTCAACTGTCATGGCTCAATGCTATGGAATAACAGGAGCAGTAGTTTTACAAGGTCTTTAGCTTTCTCAAGGAAAGGTGTACTACAATGACTATTCCCAGTATCCTATAGCATTGAAGTAATGTCAAATTGCATTCATTCTACAGTGTAGATCAAGCATAGGCAACTTTGGCTTTTTATGTGTTTTGGATTTCAGCTCCCACAATTCCTAACATGCCTGCTGGCTTCACTTAACAGTATCATCTGATTTGTGTTGTTGTAGGTTTTTGTGGGTTTATGTCCATGTTTTATAAACATTCTCTCCTGACGTTTCGCCTGCATCTGTGGCAAGCATCCTTAGAGGTTGTGAGATCTGTTGTAAACTAGGAAATTGAGTTTATATATTTGTGGAAGGTCCAGGGTGGGAGAAAGAATTTTTGTCTGCTGGAGCTAGGTGTGAATGTTTCAATTTGCCAACTTGATTAGCATTTGATGGCCTGGCAGTTTTTAGGTCTGGCTTGTTACTGCCTGAAAATTCCTTTGTTGAGAGGTGATTAGGTGTTCCTGATTGTTTCTTGTCTGGAGTTCCCCTGTGTTTGAGTTTTGTTTTTTATTTACTGTTATAATTTTTTAGTACTGGTAGCCAGATTTTGTTCATTTTCATGTTTTCTTCCTTTCTGTTGAAATTGTCCACAGAAATATAAACCCAATTTTCCTAGTTTCCAACAAACCTCACAACCTCTGAGGATGCTTGCCATAGATGCAGGTGAAATGTCAGGAGAGAATGCTTCTAGAACATGGCCATACAGCCCAAAAAACCTATAACAACTCAGTGATTCCGGCCATGAAAGCCTTCGGCAATTCATCTGGTTTGAATGGAAGTCAGAGGTGATTCTGCTCAGCCTATGGGTGTTTCCCCTGCTTCTCTCACCTGGCTCCGTCAAGCAGTAAGAGGCCAGTTTTTCCATGCTGCAAAGCGAGGGGCAAAACCTCTGCCGCTGCTCCTCCTTCCCGAAGACGTCGACCATCCAAGCGCACATACTATCAGAACGAGAACAAAACCCATCACGGCGGGGATGGCCGAAGGTGAAGCCCTATCCAAACCCCAAGCATTCCCTCGCTCACTTGTGGATGCTGAGATAGGCAGTCGTGCTGACACATCCGGTCGAAAGAGCCTCAAAGATGATGGAGGTGTCGAGGCGTGACAGTCCGGATCCCCCCACGTCTGGCCTCACGTAGATGCCACCGAACCCCAGCTGAGCCGCTCTCCGTAAGGTTTCCACGGGGAAAATCTCCTGCAAAAAAACCACAAAATCATTGCATAACCCAAATCAATTCAAGAATCAGTACATTTTAAACAAGGAGTTTGCTTTTCTAGTTTAATTATTCTTGTGTTTTGAATATAGATCAAAAGTGCCATTTTTTTAAACTCTCATATTGAGGAAACCTAGAATTTCCCAGACTGATATTGCACAGGATTTTGCTTATAATTAGTAAGTATTGAAAACACTCAGATGAAAGAAAATCTTAGGAAATATATTTTGGGTTTTAAGGTCCCAAAACCCTTATAGGGTTATGCTGGCAAGGGGACTCTGGGGCTGGATCTACATTGACATACAATGAAATTCTAAATGGCACTATATGGTCAGTATGTAGATTCATATAATGCCATTTAACTACATTTATCTATTTATTTTTGGAGCCCCTGGTGGCGCAGTGGGTTAAAGCGATGAGCTGCTGAGCTTGTTGACTGAAAGGTTGAAGGTTCAATTCCCGGGAGCGGCGTGAGCTTCTGCTGTCAGCCAACCTAGCAGTTCGAAAACATGCAAATGTGAATAGATCAATAGGTACCGCCCCGGCGGGAAGATAACAGCACTCCATGCAATCATGTCGGCCACATGACCTTGGAGGCGTCTATGAACAATGCCGCTTCTTTGGCTTAGAAATGGCGATGAGCACCACACCCCAGAGTCGGACATGACTGGACTTAATGTCAGGGGACAACCTTTATCTTTTATCTATTTATTTATTTATGACATTTATATCCTGCCCTTCTCACCACAAAGGAGACTCAGAGCTGCTTCCAAGTTATATGTACATATAATGTATTATATTATTAGCATAGCACAATATTAGTATTATATATAATACTATATTATACTATACCATTATACTGCAACATTATTAGTAATATTACATGTTATATAATATATATATATAAAGGTAAAGGTAGTCCCCTGACATTAAGTCCAGTCATACCTGACTCTGGGGTGTGGTGCTCATCTCCATTTCTAAGCCGAAGAGCCAGCGTTGTCCGTAGACACCTCCAAGGTCATGTGGTCGGCATGACTGCATGGAGCGCTGTTACCTTCCCTCCGGAGCGGTACCTATTGATCTACTCACATTTGCATGTTTTCGAACTGCTAGGTTGGCAGAAGCTAGAGCTGACAGCGGAAGCTCACGCCGCTCCCCGGAATCGAACCTGCGACCTTTCGATCAACAAGCTCAGCAACTCAGTGCTTTAACCCACTGCGCCACCGGCACAGTGGGTTATAGTAATATTATAATACTATAATATTATAGTATTATAATACTATAATAATATAGTATTATATTACTATACTGTAATAATATAATATATTATTAGCACAGCACAATATTAGTATTATATATTCCTATATTGCACTATACCATTATACTGCAATTTTATTCATAATATTACATGTAATATATGTAATTATTATATTACTATATTATAATAATATAATATATTATTAGCATAGCACAATATTAGTATTCTATATTACTATATTGTATTATGTGGGCCTACACTGACCATATAAAGTAGTTCCAAACTGCATTATACAGCAGTGTAGATCCAGCCTGAGAGTTATAGTCCAAAGTTTCAAAAGTGGACTATCTTTCTGCACATAGGATAAAATGTCCTATATTTCACCCTTGTCTTACATGCCTTGGAGTGGTCACTGAAGGAAAAGTGACACAATCTACAGAAGCTAACACTGATAAAGTGGGAGAAAAAAAATGGATATCTAAAAAATATTTTCTGGTAAAAAGCAGCTCCAGAGAGCAAAGCTGGGCAGAGAGCCAAGCAGTACTTGCAAACAGCAGGTGCTGTGAAGGGCTGCTGACGCATATTATTATGCCCTGTTATTGAAATGGGCATTTCTGGAAAGAGTTGCGCTCTCACCTTTTCATCCCACTCCGCCATGTGCGGGGCCATCTCTTTGGCAGCAAAATCAAAGGCCACTTTTTGGAACTCCTTCTGTTCTTCGGTGAGACCCACAGAGGCTGCGAGGCAAGAGGAAAGTGGTTTGTTAAATAAATAAAAAGTAAATAAATAAAAATAAGGAATGAGTCTTTGATAAGGTTTGTTATTAAGCATGAAGAATCTGGCAATGCAGAAAATCTCTTATCTAAAAACACTGTTTTAAAGAATAAGGTAAACTTCCAAACATTATTATTAGACTGCAATTCCAGCATCCCTAACCCATGGCTGGCATTGCTAGCTGGAATTCCTGCAATGAAGCACTGGCCTTCACACACCTGGTAAAGAATCCCTGCAGTAAAGCATCAATCTTTGGAGAAAAAGTAGGACCGGTAAGATCTCTCCTTGTCCAACATGTGAAAAGTCCAGGAGATTTGCATGATTGCCAGCCTCACAATAAAGCACTTCCCTTTGGAGACCTGTTGGATTTCTGCCTGTCACACATCTAACAAAGTCAAGGAGCCTTCCGCAATGCTCATCCTTACAGTATAGCACTGTCATTTAGGAGGAAAACACAACCTGTTGGGATTCTGCCTGTCACACATCTAACAAAATCAAGAAACCTTCCATAATGTTCATCCTTATAGTAGAGCATTGTCCTTTAGGCAGAAAGGGCAACCTGTTGGATTTCTGCCTGTCACACAGATAACAAAGTCAAGAAGCCTTCCATAACGTTCATCCTTATAGTAGAGCATTGCCATTTAGGCAGAAAGCACAACCTGTTGGATTTCTGTCTGTCACACATCTAACAAAGTCAAGAAGCCTTTCATAATGTTCATCCTTACAGGAGAGCATTACCTTTGAGGAGGACACAACCTGTTGGATTTCTGCCTGTCACACATCTAACAAAGTCAAGAAGCCTTCCACAATGCTCATCCTTACAGTGCAGTATTACCCTTGAGAAGGAAAGCACAACCTGTTGGATTTCTGCCTGGCAGACATCTAACAAAGCCAAGGATCCTTCCATAATGCTCATCCTTACAGGAGAGCATTACCCTTGAGGAGGAAAGTACAACCTGTTGGATTTCTGCCAGAGGACAGGAGCAGGATTCAAAACGATCTTGATAGATTGGGCCAACACTAACAAAATGAAGTTCAACGGGGGCAAGATGCTTATCCTTGGAGTAAAGCATTGCCATTAAGGAGGAAAGCACTACCTATTGGATTTCTGCCTGTCACACATTTCACAAAATCAAGGAACCTTCCACCATGCTCATCTTATTGCCCTTGAGGAGGAAAGCACAACCTGTTGGATTTCTGCCTGACACACATTTCACAAAATCAAGGAATCTTCTACCATGCTCATCTTTGGAGTAAAGCATTGCCCTTGAGGAGGAAAGCACAACCTGTTGGATTTCTGCCTAGCACACATCTAAAAAAGTCAAGAAGCCTTCCATAATGTTCATCCTTACAGTAGAGCATTACCCTTGGGGAGGAAAGCACAATCTGTTGGGTTTCTGCCTGTCACACATCTAACAAAGCCAAGGAGCCTTCCAAAATGCTCATCCTTACAGTACAGCATTGCCCTTGGGGAGGAAAGCACAACCTGCTGGATTTCTGCCTGTCACACATTTCACAAAGTCAAGAAGCCTTCCACAATGCTTATCTTTGGAGTAAAGCATTGCCCTTGGGGAGGAAAGCACCACCTGTTGGATGCCTGCCTGCCTGCCTGCCTGCCCTCCAATGCCTCGCATGCTCCCCCTCTCCTTACGGTCAATGCAGGAGGCAATCCCCCTTCGCCCGCCTGCCTCTCTCCAGCCATGCCTCCAGCGAAGCCCCAGCCGGCAGCAGCCCCTCCAAGCCATGGCCAAGCTTTAGGCCAGCCAAGCCCTGGAAGGAAAGCCGCGGAGCATTTTGGGTGTTGTAGTTCTCGTAGTGCACATTGCCATTACTCTCTCTACCGGGTGTCTATGCCAAGAGACTACAACGCCCAGGAGGCAACGCGGCCATCCGCTAGGCCTACTGTTTCTTTAATTCCCAGGCTCTGCCTTCCTATTGGTCAAAAAGAGGGGGCCGGTCTTAAAGGCGCAGAGGTGGTTTGCATAACAATTATTTGTCCTCCGAATTGTATCGAAATAGTGGGAGGGATTTCTTTGAAGCTTGCAGAGGAGTGGAAGCCGTTTCTGTGGAGTTGCAAACCTCAAGAGGAAGCATCCAGGTGTCTCATATTCCTGCTGCCACTGCAAAAATATTTCAGGTGCATTAAATATTTTTGATTTCCTGCACTGCAATTGGCTTTTGATATGTATGCATGTTTTCTATGCAATGGCTCCTACTAAAATGCATTTATCAACAGATAGCACAATGTAGCCTGGCTCACTTCCTTGAGTGAGCTCAAGTTATGTGCAAATAGTAATAATAATAATACTATAGTGTAAGTGTAATACAATGCAGCCTGGCTCACTTCCTTGAGTGAGCTCAAGTTATGTGCAATAGTAGTAGTAGTAGTAATAATAATAATAATAATAATAATAATAATATAGTGTAAGTGTAATGCAATGCAGCCTGGCTCACTTCCTTGAGTGAGCTCAAGTTATGTACAAATAGTACTAATAATAATAATAATAATAATAATAATAATATAGTGTAAGTGTAATACGATGCAGCCTGGCTCACTTCCTTGAGTGAGCTCAAGTTATGTACAAATAGTACTAATAATAATAATAATAATAATAATAATATAGTGTAAGTGTAATGCAATGCAGCCTGGCTCACTTCCTTGAGTGAGCTCAAGTTATGTGCAAATAATAATAATAATAATATAGTGTAAGTGTAATACGATGCAGCCTGGCTCACTTCCTTGAGTGAGCTCAAGTTATGTACAAATAGTACTAATAATAATAATAATAATAATAATAATATAGTGTAAGTGTAATACGATGCAGCCTGGCTCACTTCCTTGAGTGAGCTCAAGTTATGTACAAATAGTACTAATAATAATAATAATAATAATAATAATAATATAGTGTAAGTGTAATGCAATGCAGCCTGGCTCACTTCCTTGAGTGAGCTCAAGTTATGTGCAAATAATAATAATAATAATATAGTGTAAGTGTAATACGATGCAGCCTGGCTCACTTCCTTGAGTGAGCTCAAGTTATGTACAAATAGTACTAATAATAATAATAATAATAATAATATAGTGTAAGTGTAATACGATGCAGCCTGGCTCACTTCCTTGAGTGAGCTCAAGTTATGTACAAATAGTACTAATAATAATAATAATAATAATAATAATATAGTGTAAGTGTAATACGATGCAGCCTGGCTCACTTCCTTGAGTGAGCTCAAGTTATGTGCAAATAGTAATAATAATAATAATAATAATACTATAGTGTAAGTGTAATACGATGCAGCCTGGCTCACTTTCTATGGCAGGGAGCCTCACAGCCTCCATAGATGCAGGCGAAATGTCAGGAGAGAATGCTTCTGGAACATAGGGCCTGGAACACTCACAGCAACCCAGTGATCCTGGCCATGAAAACTTTCAACAACACATGGAAATGGAACTGTATGGCAAATTTTGCAAGATGCTTTTAATTTTGCGTTTTATATTTCATCGCCGTTTTAGCTTCCAGAATTCGTTTCTTGCCATTAGGAAGATGAGCAATAAACCAGAGGGCATCAAATCCCTTCTGCACACATGCTTTGTGAGTTTGTGGTGTGATCCATGAGACTGTTTTCACAGGTGCCCCAAGGCCTTGTGAGTGGCTGAAGAATGCCTTTGCGCGGCAAGAAAAGAGGCAGAGGGGCATTACCAGGTCTGTATGGAAACCAGGCCCAATTATTCTTCTAAGGGTGCATCTCTACACTGTAGAATTAAGGCAATTAGAGACCACTTTAACAGTCATGTCTCCATGTTATGGCGTCCTGGGACGTGCAGTTTGATGAGAAAGCTAAAGACGTTGCAAAGCTACTATTTTCATGGATCCATAGCACTGAGCCAAGGTGATGAAAGTGGTGTAAATGCAGTGTAAAAGCACCCCTGATCTTTTGTTTCTGGTGGCTTACAAAAGAGACCTATTCTCTTATTACAGTATTATGGATCATTTCCAAAGTATAAACACAAATAGCTTAAGCCCACTATATGGGTATTTGTCTTAGGCATGCAGTCCCCAAGTTATGTTCTATAGGTTTGTTCTTAAGTTGAATTTGTAAGTCGGAACAGGTACATTTTTAAGTTTAACTCCAGCCATATGGAGTAACTTGAGACTGGAGATATATACACACACACACACACACACACACACACATACACACACACCCCCATATATGTGTGTGTGTATTTGTGTGTGTTACCTCAAGTTACACCATAAGGCTGGAGTTACACTTAAAATGTACCAGTTCTGACTTACTTGGGATAACACACACACACAAACACACATCTATTTTTCTATCTACTATCTATCTATCTATCTATCTATCTAAAAGCTTTGGATAGCATATATATATATATATATATATATATATACTCACACACACATACATACACACATATAGATATCTAGATATATATACAGATATACATATATATACATACACACATATATACATACACATGTGTATGTGCTTTGGATAGCATAGGTAAGGGTGGACACCTCTGTGGGGTTTCCTTTGCTGCTTGTGTCGCTTATTGTGATTGTATTTTTGTACTGTTTTTAATGTATTCTTATGTTTTATTTATTTTATTGCTATGTTTGTTTTGTGTTTTTGATTTTATTTTGTTGTAATGCACTACTGAGCTTGGCTTCATGTAAGCCACCCCAAGTCCCTATTGGGGAGATGGTGGTGGGGTATAAATAAAGATTATTATTATTATTATTATTATTATTATTTCATTGACACAAAGACACAGTATGTCACAGCAAACGAGATTATATACTGGATTTCGTATCACAAAATCACAAGTTGAACACTTCCCAAGCGTCTAGGACTGTGTGATGTATTTTCAAATGATGCGTGCAGATCCAAGTCAGGTGGCCTTTGGCAGTTAATAATAATAATAATAATAATAATAATAATAATAATAATGTCGCTGTTCAGAAGATTTCCCCTCTCTTTCCCTGAGATAACTAGATTGTGATCAAACTGTCTTACTTCCTTTTAATTCTTGTTTGCTCCAAGCTACAAAGGAACCTGATTCTAAAATAGCCAAATCTGAGCCTCCGAAGAAGAGAGCAGCTCCCAACCCGGCAAAAGGCAAGACCAAACTCCTGGCATCAGAAAAGGGCGATGAGCTGGAAGGAAGCAAGAAAACCTATGGCCACTGGCTCATGAAATCTGAGCCTGAGAGCAGGTTTGAAAAAGGGGTGGATGTGAAAGTAAGTCAATGACGCTTCATTGCAGAGGTAATGTTGCATACATATATATTTCAATGATGCAACATATCGGACTCTAGCCTTAAAACAAAACCTAACCAAAAGTGCAGTAGAGTAATTTCTGTTTTCAATTTATGATTGTGCAGTTTGGCATTGAAGACCTAAAAGCTCAACCCAACCAGACAGCATGCTGGGATGGAGTCAGGAATTATCAGGTAAAGGCATTTATGGATTCTTCATTCTTCGGTGTGAATTTCAGCTTGAAGCAGCAAAACATGGGATGAACAAGGTCTTAAAACTCCATATAAGTCTTTTTTTTTTTGTTAAAACTGTTTATTTTGATTATGGTACATAACAGAAAAGTAACCCATGGCAAATCAGATATAATCAGGTACCAAAATTTTTGACATGTACATGCCTCTCTACCTTATTCAATCAAACAGTTAATTTTGACGTTAAGTACAAATTATTATCATTTACATATCTTAATACACATAAACTTGCTATTTCTAGCTGTTTTCCAGTGCTTTCAGTCAGAGCTTAGTATTAAATTTTTTCATAACATTCAGGAAATCAGCACATGGCATTTTACACACAAACCCCAGACCTTACACTCAACCCAAAACCCCTATCCTAAACAAACTAAACCCTCATCCCCACACCCGTGCACCCTTCACCATGACTTCCAACACCAAAACACAATGAAGCCTTTAAGCCTATTTATCTATTCTTATTCATGGTAAACCTAAATTCCTAATGGAGCTCCTCTATATTACTGACTCTCTATTCAGATATGCCATGGCCAACTTCCATTTTTCTAGAAAGTCCTCATTACTCTTATTCCTCCTGTTATAAGTTAGTCTGGCCTTTAGCATATATTCTCGCATTCTTTCCCTCCAATCCTTTTTGGTTAGACCTTTTTCCCCTTTCCAATCTTTGGCTATGGTCAATCTTGCCGCTGCAAAGCTATATTGATATATTTCTTGGTCCTTCTGATTATTGTTTTCTCTCTGTAGACCTAGCAGACATAGTCCAGGGTTTTTTTTTATCTTGTTATGTAACATTTTATTTGTCTCCGTAATTAACTTATCCCAAAATTCCTGTATGATCACACAGGTCCACCACATGTGGAGAAATGTCCCTTTCTGTTTCCTGCACCTCCAGCAAATACCTTGTTGTGATTTGTCTATTTTAGCCAATGTAGCTGGAGTGATATAACATCTGTAAAACATTTTGTATTGATTCTCCCTGATTGAACCCGATAAAGTAAATTTGAATTCTTTGTTCCATAGGTATTCCCATTTGTCCAATTCTATTGGTCTGCCTAGGTCCTTGGCCCAGGATATCATTACTGTCTTGACTCTGTTGTCCTCCATGTTATAACTTAGTATGTATTTGTATAATCTAGAGATTAACCCTTTATCCCCCTTTTTCCATATTCTTTCCAATTCTGATTCTTTGGTTGCAAATCCAATCCTCAAGTCTTTTTTGTATCTTTCATGCAATTGGTGATAACGAAACCAGTCATTAATCTCCATTAAACTCCATATAAGTCTTTCCAAAGACAAGGGCTGGTATTTTCTTTGTTGTCATGTGCCTTCAAGTTGCTTCCAACTTATAGCAAACTTATCATGGGGTTATCTTTGCCTTCCTCTGAGGCTGAGAGAGATAGCTCCCAACGGCCATGCTTGGTGGGAGATTCAGGAATTATAGTGCAACAGTAACTTTCTTTGGTCTTTGTTGTTCATGTCCTCTTATTCACAATCTTAGGAACACGGGCTGCGACAGTCTCTGTCAGCCGTCATGTTCTGCCATGTCATCCTCCTTTCTTGAGATGTGAACTGGGTGGTTTCTGTCCTCCTTCCTTGTTCAGGCACGGAATTTCCTGAAGGATATGAAAGTCGGCCAGGAAGCCTTTTTCTACCACAGTAACTGTAAAGAGCCTGGGATCGCTGGCATCGTCAAAGTAAGGGACTAAATGCATGTACTATTTGTCACTGAAAGGGTTAAAAGGACCCAATAACTCAGCAAAAGCTGTAGTTCTATATAAGCAGGTATACCTGTAGCTTAGTAGCCCTCAGTCTGAGAGAGCCCTCAGTATGAGAAGGCCTCAGTGTTAGTTTGCCTCAGTATATGAGAGGTGTCAGTCTGAAAGAGCCCTCAGTATGAGAAGGCCTCAGTGTTCGTTTGCCTCAGTATATGAGAGGTGTCAGTCTGAAAGAGCCCTCAGTAAGAGAAGGCCTCAGTGTTAGTTTGCCTCAGTATATGAAAGTCCTCAGTCTGAGAGAGCCCTCAGTATGAGAAGGCCTCAGTGTTAGTTTGCCTCAGTATATGAGAGGTGTCAGTCTGAAAGAGCCCTCAGTAAGAGAAGGCCTCAGTGTTAGTTTGCCTCAGTATATGAAAGTCCTCAGTCTGAGAGAGCCCTCAGTATGAGAAGGCCTCAGTGTTAGTTTGCCTCAGTATATGAGAGGTGTCAGTCTGAAAGAGCCCTCAGTATGAGAAGGCCTCAGTCTTAGTTTGCCTCAGTATATGAGAGTCCTCAGTCTGAGAGAGCCCTCAGTATGAGAAGGACTCAGTCTTAGTTTGCCTCAGTATATGAGAGGCGTCAGTCTGAAAGAGCCCTCAGTATGAGAAGGCCTCAGTCTTAGTTTGCCTCAGTATATGAGGTGTCAGTCTGAGAAAGCCCACAGTATGAAAAGGCCTCAGTCTTAGTTTGCTTCAGTATATGAGAGGCGTCAGTCTGAAAGAGCCCTCAGTATGATAAGGTCTCAGTTTTAGTTTGCCTCAGTATATGAGAGGCGTCAGTCTGAGAGAGTCCTCAGTATGAGAAGGCCTCAGTCTTGGTTTGCCTCAGTATATTAGAGGCGTCAGTCTGAAAGAGCCCTCAGTATGAGAAGGCCTCAGTCTTAGTTTGCCTCAGTATATGAGAGGTGTCAGTCTGAAAGAGACCTCCGTCTTAGTTTGCCTCAGTATATGAGGCATCAGTCTGAGAGAGCCCTCAGTATGAGAAGGACTCAGTTTTAGTTTGCCTCAGTATATGAGAGGCGTCAGTCTGAAAGAGCCCTCAGTATGAGAAGGCCTCAGTCTTAGTTTGCCTCAGTATATGAGAGGCGTCAGTCTGAGAAAGCCCTCAGTATGAGAAGGCCTCAGTCTTAGTTTGCCTCAGTATATGAGAGGCACCAGTCTGAAAGAGCCCTCAGTATGAGAAGGTCTCAGTGGGAGAAATGCCTCAGTGTGAGGTAACCCTCAGTGTTTTAGTAGGCCTCAGTTTGAGAAGACCTGGTGTGAGAAGCCCCAGGTTGAAGGCCATCATGTGTGAAGGCTGCTGTGTTTAAAAAGCTCCTGTGTGAAGCTCCTGTGTAACTCTGGTGTAAAAAAGAGGCACGTAAGAGCGAAGCTGTTTCTCTGCATACGAAAGAAGCCCAGCGTGGAAGCAAAGAAGAAAGTGTAAAGAACTTTGTGTTATGGAAACCTTGTTCCATATTATTTTGCTATAAAGAAATGTCTCTCATGGAAGAGATAATATTGGTCTGTGTGCTTTTTTTAATCACTTTGGGCTACTGGTGCTGGGTCATGCTGCTGCTGATAAGTTACTCTGTGGTACATTTATGAGGAGGATCTTTTGTTAATAAGCCCACTCGCCCAACAGTATTTTGATCTGAAAGTATCAGCACAGGCTTTTGGGAATAGCAGAACATGGATCTGAATCACAAATGGAATAATTGGGTGAATTTCAGTGAACCTCAGAGCCCAGCCCAGACACATCTTCACCTTCTGAATTGCCTTGCCCTTCCTTCTCTACTTCACCAAATAACCTGCAGCAAATTCAATCTGCAACAGAGATAGCAGAGAATGCTTGTAGTTGAGGTACAGAGTTTGCACTTTGTTGTTGTTGCTGTTGAGCACCTTCAAGCCTTCCTCGTTTCATTCTTTGAACCCCCTTCTCTCTCAAACCTAGATAGTGCAGGAGGCCTATCCAGATCACACCCAGTTTGATAAAAAAGACCCTCACTATGATGCGTCCAGCACCAAAGAGAAGCCCAAATGGTTTATGGTAAGGCACTTTTCACTGGCCTTTTTATTAGTGTTTCCAAATGCAAAAAACCCCCAAATATTTCAAATAAAGACATTGAGCTGCTCCTGATTTTCCGCTTGTTCCTCACACTGAGAAGGAAAGTCATGGTGAATCCTAACTTCTTATATTGAATGTGGAAGATGCTGCTTTGTCTGCCCAAATCCTGTTGTTAATCTGAACTAAAAGACACCTAATGGACACTGTGTGTATGTTTGTATATATGTGCCTTCACGTTGCTTGATTTATAGGATTTTCTTAAGAAAGGAATACTCAGAGATGGTTTTGCCATCCGACCTCTTGTTTCCTCTGACCATAGCACCCAGTATTCAGTGATAGTCTCCCGTCTACGTACTAACCAGGACTGACCCTATTTAACTTCCAAGATTATATGAGATCTGGTATCATTGTCATTATCATAAGGTAAAGGTTTTCTCCTGACATAAAGTACAGTCGTGTCCAACTCTGGGGGTTGGTGCTCATCTCTATTTCTAAGCCGAAGAGCCAGCGTTGTCCATAGACACCTCCAAGGTCATGTGGCTGGCATGACTGCATGGAGCGCCGTTACCTTCCCACAGAAGCGGTAACTATTGATCTACTCACATTTGTATGTTTTCGAACTGCTAGGTTGGCAGGAGCTGGGAGTAACAGCAGGAGCTCACGCCGCTCCCCGGATTCGAACCTGCAACCTTTCAGTCAACAAGTTCAGCAGGTTTAACCCACTGAGGTCCTAATACCAGAACTTGGTATATAAATCCCATTTTCTCCTAATCACAGCAACAAACAATTTATTTGGGTATCAATTCAGTTTCTTGTTGAACTTGCAGGTTGATGTCCAGTTTGTGCGCATGACCAAGAGGTTTATCCCTTTGGCTGAACTGAAAGTCCATCACCAAGCACACAAAACCTCCGGAGGACCCTTGAAAGCAATGTCTCTTTTCACAAGACAGAGGCTCTCTGTCCAGCCCCTGACAGACGGTGAGAATGAAGCATCTCTTGGTTCCTTGCATGCCATAGTATAGCGAAGTGGGTAAATAAGCCAGAGCTAGGAAATGTTAACCTTAGTGATCCAAACCCAGCAATATTTAGCAAATGGCCCACTTGAACTCACTGTTTTCTTTTTCTTTTGAAGAGGAATTTGAGTTTGTTCTGAGCCTTGAAGACCAAAAGCCGTAAGAAATGACTGCAATGCATGCCAATCTGGCCAAAATGTCAACAACAGTTTGCTTCTGGACAATCCTAAGGGAAAGGAAGCTGAAAGCCTGAAACTAAGCTGAGAGTCTATAAAACTGTATTGTGTTTACTACTGGTTGCCTTTGTTTGAAGTTAAGTTGCATTGTTTTCCAAATAAAAACATATATTTTATCTATGAGGTGTTTAAAACTCAAGAACATATTGAATAAATACGGTAGGTAATGGTTTTCCCCTGACATTAAGTCTAGTCGTGTCCAACTCTGGGGTTGGTGCTCATCTCCATTTCTAAGAGCCGGTGTGGTCTGTAGACACCTCCAAGGTCATGTAGACCAGCATGACTGTATGGAGCGCCGTTACCTTCCTGCTGGAGCGGTACCTATTGATCTACTCACATTTGCATGCTTTCGAACTTTTTTTTTTTGTCGTGTCAGGAGCAACTTGAGAAACTGCAAGTTGCTTCTGGTGTGAGAGAATTGGCCGTTTTCAAGGACGTTGCCCAGGGGATGCCCAGATGTATTGATGTTTTTATCATCCTTGTGGGAGGCTTCTCTCATGTCCCCGCATGAGGAGCTGGAGCTGATAGAGGGAGCTCATCCGCCTCTCCCCGGATTCGAACCTGCGACCTGTCGGTCTTCAGTCCTGCCGACACAGGAGTTCAACCCACTGCGCCAGCGGGGGCTCCTGCTTTCAAACTGTTAGGTTGGCAGAAGCTGGGGCTAACAGAAGGAGCTCACCCCACTCCCCGGATTCAAATCTGCGACCTTTTGTTCAGCAAGTTCAGCGGCTCAGCGGTTTAACCCACTGCACCACTGGGGGCCCTGACTCGGCTTGGTATGGAGGGAATAGGGACAACTCCTTGTTGACCCCAAGGCCTAGCTTACATCTGAGTAGGCTACTAATAGGATGCAATTGATAGAAAAACATGTCAACACTGGTCCTTTGAAAGCCTTAAGTGGCCATTTTTTTTAATTGGAGACAAAAAAAATCATTTAAAAATGCAGCCATTTCAAAGACAATGAATTAAGAAACATGTAAACAATGCAGGGGCTTATAATTTACAAGTTGCACTGCTTCATTTAGTACCTATAGGCTCCTTCCTGCACATAGCCCTCCCACGCCATGATCCGTTCGGACAGCCTTTTTTCCACTCGGTCTGAGGTTGGAGATTCGATTGAAACATGGCTTTTTCCAGGAATGACCAGATGCAAGTTGGAAATGCAGCACACTATGGGCAGGAAAATAACGTTCTGCGCAAAGCCATATAAATTATGCAAGAGTAATGCAGTATTTCCCATAGTCTTGATGCTTGCAACTTTGCACAGCTTCTATTTGGAATGCAAGAAGAGAGCAGAGCTTGGAAAAGTTACCTTTTGGTATTACATCTGCCAAAACTGCCTCCTCTCCACTCTCCAAAAAAATATGGCCAACGTAATGGAAAAGGGTAACTTGTCCAAACTCTTCAAGAGAGAGGTTTAGATCCATAGCCAGTCCTCCAAAACCTTCTGACCCCATGCAGTCTTACCTTCAGACTGTGCTGTCATCTTTTGCACTGATGGCACTGAAATGCAACCTTGGAAACCATGAGGGACCATTGTTCTTCTGGAAAATGAAAGCTGAATGGCCAGAATCACAGAGTTGTTGTAAGTTTTCCAGGCTGTATGGCCATGTTCCAGAAGCATTCTCTCCTGACGTTTTGCCCACATCTAAGGCAAGCATCCTCAGAGGTTGTGAGGTCTGTTGGAAACTAGGAAAATTGGATTTTCCTAGTTTCCAGGGTGGGAGAAAGAACGCTTGTCTGCTTCTGGCAGGTGTGAATGTTTCAATTGGCATTTAATGGCCTAGCAGTTTCAAGGTGTGGCTTCTTACTGCCTGGGGGCATCCTTTGTTGGGAGGTGATTAGCTGGCCCTGATTGTTTCTTGTCTGGAATCCCCCTGTTTTTGAGTGTTGTTCTTTATTTACTGTTATGATTTTAGAGGGTTTTTTTTTAAAATACTGGTAGCCAGATTTTCATTTTCACGGTTTCTTCCTTTTTGTTGAAATTGCCCACATGCTTGTGGATTTCAATGGCTTCTCTGTGTAGTCTGACATGGTGGTTGTCTGACTGGTTCAACTCTGGGGTGTGGTGCTCATCTCCATTTCTAATCCAAAGAGCCGGCATTGTCCGAAGACACCTCCAAGGTCATGTGGCCAGCATGACTGCATGGTGCGCCACTACCTACCCGCAGAAGTGGTATCTATTAATCTACTTACATTTGTTTTTGAACTGCTAGGTTGGCAGAAGCTGGGGCTAACTGCGGGAGCTCACACTAGATTTGAACTACCAACCTTTCAGTCAGCAAGTTCAGCAGATCAACAGTTTAACCCACTGCATCACCAGGGGCCCCTAGTGGACTGCCTGCTTTATTTCAAAGAACATATATATCAGCATTTCTCAACCTGGGGGTTGGGGCCCCTGGGGGTCGCGAGGGGGTGTCAAAGGGGTTACCAAAGACCATCAGAAAATAAAGTATTATCTGTTGTTCATGGGGGTTCTGTGTGGGAAGTTTGGCCCAATTCTATCGTTGCTGGGGTTCAGAATGCTCTTTATTGCAGGTGAACTATAAATCTCAGCAATTACATCCCCCAAATGTAGTCAATTTCCACCAAACTCCACCTGTGTTAACATTTAAGCATATTGAGTATTTGTGCCAAGTTTGGTCCAGATCCATCGTTGTTTGAGTCCATAGTGCTCTCCCAAACTCAAGGTCAATGCCCACAAAACACTTCCAGTATTTTCTGTTGGACATGGGAGTTCTCTATGCCAAGGTTGGTTCAACTCCACCATAGGTGGAGTTCGGAATGCTCTTGGATTGTGGATCCCAACAACTACAACTCCCAAATGACAAAATCAATATCCCACCCCCAGTATTCAAATTTGGACGTTATTGCGTATTTGTGCCAAATTTGGGCCAGAGAATGCCGGCACAGGGGTTTAACCCACTCCGCCACCGGGGGCTCTTTTTTTTTTTTTTTGAATGAAGGACATACATTGGGTTGTTAGGTGTCTTGTGTCCAAATTTGGTGTCAATTCCTCCAGTGGTTTTTGAGTTCTGTTAATCCCACAAACGAACATTACATTTTTATTTATATAGTCAATGACCAGCACCAAAGCCATAGGACAAATGTACCAAATCAAGCAAAGAAGTTGGCATCAAGGCAATCCAAACTGTGCCCTGAAAACCTGAATGGTTGCAGCCATGTTGCAAAGTAGGCCATTATGTTCAATTAAACTACACACTTCAATAATGCTTTTGCACATGTTCTGGCTTTGCTTCCTCTTGCAGAAGATACAGGACACTGGAAATCGTTCTGCTTTTGACGCTGCAGCCATGAACCGTTTGCCATTGCAATCATAAGGTCTCTCTTCTTACAGAAGAGGTGACGTCACGTCTTCCTGGCCTTTCAGAATCTCCACAGAAGCACAATCCTACACCTCTAAGATCTAAAACTGCACTTTTATTTTATTACAGAAAGGAAACGAATATACAACTATATAAAAAAAGCGTGTTATGTCCAAGAATTCGTTAAAACTGTGGGCATCTCGGCTTTCCTTTTCTTGGAGGGGAAAGGGGTTTTCGAATTCCAGTCCCCATCCTTTTCCGAGAAGGGCGATGGGGAGAAGCTTAAAACACATTCCTCAAAGTGCTGAAGTCAAAAGGCAAAATAGGAAAGTATTCACTAAGTTGTTCAATGACATGCAAACGGTTTCTTTTGGAGGAAGGACGGTCGGCTCAGCTTGCAAATTTACAAGAACTCGGAACTAACATTCAGTATTTTAGGCCCTCTACGGAAGGAAAGTGCATATTTATCACAAAACAGGGACAGGGGGTAGAAAAGCAATGGCAATTGTCTGTTATGTCTATGCAAAGGTTGGAAACGAAAAGAACGACCCATGCTGGAGGAAGAAAACATCCATCTAACTCTGTACATTTTTAAGGGCAAAGATATTGCTCCCATCTCTTTAGAGCTTTGGCTCCGATGTTTTGATTTTTTTAGGTTTGGAGAGGCAGTTTTTGCAGGACTCTCTTGGCACTTTGGAGAAAGCGTCCAAATTTTATTTGTGCTTCCTAGACTCGGATCACACCAAAATACACTTTTGCAGCAAAGGCTGAAAAAATTATATATTTTATGGTTGCCTGATCTGATCTGGAGTTCTTCACCAAATAGGGAACCCTTCTGGAAAGGGTTTTTAGATCATCCTGGGGACTTTTTTTTGTCGTGTCAGGAGTGACTTGAGAAACTGCAAGTCGCTTCTGGTGTGAGAGAATTGGCCGTCTGCAAGGACGTTGCCCAGGGGACGCCCAGATGATTTGATGTTTTTATCATCCTTGTGGGAGGCTTCTCTCATGTCCCCGCATGAGGAGCTGGAGTTGATAGAGGGAGCTCATCCGCCTCTCCCTGGAGTCGAGGGAATCATTCCTAGATTGTCATGTTGAATGAACTAAGGGATCATGAGTCTCTCTCTCTCTGCCCAAGGCTTTGCACACAGCAAAAGATTTTGGATAAGAAGTAACAGCTAGGAATCGTTCTTGGTGGGGCGCTTTCTCTAAGGCAGCGTTTCTCAACCTGGTGGTTGGGACCCCTGGGTGGGGGGGGGGGGGGATTGCAAGGGGGGCTCAGAGGGTATGCCAAAGACCACCAGAAAACAGTGTTTTCTGCTGCTCGTAGAGGTTCTGGGTGGGAAGTTTGGCCCAATTCCATCATTGGTGGGATTCAGAATGCTCTTTGATTGTAGGAAACTATAAATCCCAGCAACTACAACACCCAAATGACAAGGTCTATTTTCCCCAAACTCCACATTTGGGCATATTGAGTATTCGTGCCAAATTTGGTCCAAATCCATCATGGTTTGAGTCCACAGTGCTCTCTGGATGTAGGTGAACTACAACTCCCAAACTCAAGATCAATGCCCACCAAACCCTTCTAGTGCTTTCCATTGGTCATGGGAGTCCTGTATGCCATGTTTGGTTCGATGCCATCATTGGTGGAGTTTGGAATGCTCTTTGATTGTAGGTGAACTATAAATCCCAGCAACTACAACTCCCAAATGACAAGGTCTATTTTCCCCCAAACTCCAGTGGTGTTCACATTTAAGCATATTGAGTATTTGTGCCAAGTTTGGTCCAAATCCATCATTATTTGAGTCCACCTCCAAAACTCAAGGTCAATGCCTACCAAACCCTTCCAATATTTTCTGTTGGTCATGCAGGTTGCATATGCTAAGTTTGGTTCAATTTCATTGTTGGTGCAGTTCAGAATGCTCTTGAATTGTAGGTGAACTATAAATCCCAGCAACTACAACCCCCAAATGACAAAATCAATATCCCCCCCACCCCAACCATACCAGTATTCTAATGTGGACGTATTGGGTATTTTTGCCAAATTTGGTCCAGTGAATGAAAATACATCCTGCATATCAGATATTTACATTACAATTAATCACAATAGAAAAATTATAGTTATGAAGTAGCAACGAAAATGATGTTATGGTTGGGGGTCACCACAACATGAGGAACTGCATTAAGGGGTCACATCAGCCTTCCTGCATTCTCTTGGTTTGGGAGCAGTAAGGCTGTGTTGATTGGATTCCTTTTCCTAAAAGCACAAACATGCCTAGGAACAGCAGGAGGCAGGAAGACCTCTCTGCAGGGGCCGATTTGGGGTTTTCAGAGAGCTCTGAATCTCACATTTCAAGTGGGAAAATACTTCTGATTTCCTCCTATGTAATGTTTCCTCAATGGAATATAGCATGGGGATTGGACAGGATGGCCCATGTGGTCTCTTCCAACTCTATATTCTAGTAGCTTGAGGACCCAGCAATACCCGGGTTACTTGAGAAAAGCAGTGTTTGTTTTGGGAAGTTTGGTAATTCAGTATCTCTGGATGCAGGGTGAACTACAACTCCTGCACGGGCGGGTCATTCCCCTCTCCCTAACCCCAGCAGAATTTGAAAAACAACATTGTTTGCCATAGGAATGGGTAGGAAAATGTTAAACGAGAGGCAGTGGGTGGGGTCATGCAAATTTGGAGAGAGAAAGGAACCCTAGGATGTCCATTCTGGAGATATTACCATTCTGGTAATACAATATCTCTGGATGAAAGGTGAACTACAACTCCTGCATTCTGGTTATACAGTATCTCTGGATGCTGGGTGAACTACAACTCCTGCATTCTAGTAATACAATATCTCTGGATGCTGGGTGAACTACAAGTCCCGCATTCTGGTAATACAGTATCTCTGGATGCAGGGTGAACTACAACTCCCGCATTCTGGTAATACAGTATCTCTGGATGCTGGGTGAACTACAACTCCCGCATTCTGGTAATACAGTATCTCTGGATGCTGGGTGAACTACAACTCCCACATTCTGGTAATACAGTATCTCTGGATGCAGGGTGAACTACAACTCCTGCATTCTGGTAATACAATATCTCTGGATGCTGGGTGAACTACAACTCCCGCATTCTGGTAATACAGTATCTCTGGATGCTGGGTGAACTACAACTCCTGCATTCTGGTAATACAGTATCTCTGGATGCAGGGTGAACTACAACTCCCACATTCTGGTAATACAGTATCTCTGGATGCTGGGTGAACTATAACTCCTGCATTCTGGTTATACAGTATCTCTGGATGCTGGGTGAACTACAACTCCCGCATTCTGGTAATACAGTATCTCTGGATGCAGGGTGAATTACAGTTCCCGCATTCTGGTAATACAGTATCTCTGGATGCTGGGTGAACTACAACTCCCGCATTCTGGTAATACAGTATCTCGATGCTGGGTGAACTACAACTCCCGCATTCTGGTAATACAGTATCTCTGGATGCTGGGTGAACTACAACTCCCGCATTCTGGTAATACAGTATCTCTGGATGCTGGGTGAACTACAACTCCTGCATTCTGGTAATACAATATCTCTGGATGCAGGGTGAACTACAACTCCCACACAGGAAGGGTCATTCCCCTCTCCCTAACCCCTGCAGAATTTGAAAAAAAAGCATTGTTTGCCATAGGAATGGGTAGGAAAAGGTTAAACAGGAGGCAGTGGGTGGGATCGTGCAAATTTGGAGAGAGAAAGGAACCCTGGGATATCCATTTTGGAGAAATTACCATTCTGGTAATACAGTATCTTTGCTCTCTGAACTGTACTCCAAACACAGACTCAGAAACACATAGTGACCTTCTCCTTGGTGAACCTTTGGTCCTCCAGATGTTTGGAGCCCAAGATCTACCATCTCTACATTTGAAAAGCCTTGGAAGAGACCTCATGGGGCATCCAGTCCAACCCCATTCTGCCAAGAAGCAGGAATATTGCGTTTAAAGCACCCCCAGCAGATGGCCATCCAGCCTCTGTTTGAAAGCCTTCAAAGAAGGAGCCTCTACCACACTTTGGGGTAAAGAGTTCCATTGCTGAACAGCTCTCACAGTCAGGAAGTTCTTCCTAATGTTCAGGTAGAATCTCCTTTCCTGTAGTTTGAAGCCATTGCTCCGTGTCCTAGTCTCCAACGCAGCAGAAAACAAGCCTGCTCCCTCCTCTCTATGACTTTCCCTCACACATGGCTATCATGTCTCCTCTCAGCCTTCTCTTCTGCAGGCTAAACATGCTCAGCTCTTTAAGCCGCTCCTCATAGGGCTTGTTCTCCAGACCCTTGATCATTTTAGTCGCCCTCCTCTGGACACATTCCACCTTGCCAATATCTCTCTTCAATGGCCCTTTCTGGATACCAACAACAAAATGCAACTACCCATTTTAATTTTTCCCTCGATGCTGAATGAAGGGGATTTTCCCACATGTGCCTCAGATACAGAACTATGTATGCATACGTGTGAATGATGCAAGTGGGAGTGAGGGAAGGGAGAGAAAGGAGGAAGTTCAGGAAAAAAATTGTATGTACAGTCAAATCAACAAGGTTCGTTACGTTTTGAATCCACAAAAAACTGCTGCAACACAAACACTCTTTTCCCACAGTCCCCCTCATGCTCGCCAAGCATCAGACTTTCCACCCCACCCCAGGGAACATTGAATGTTGCCGTCACATGCGCCGTTTCCCTCCCTGTCCTGCACGTTGCTAGTCCTTAGGAGAAAAAGGAATAAAGAAATGAATAAGAAGGGGAGAAAAACACGCACACACACTCATAACCCAACAGATAATGTGTGTTTGCAAGTCTCTGGTGAAAGATGGCATCCTCCTTCCTGCTCTGCAGGTCCAAGGCTTGACCGAAGGACCTTCTCCTGAACCTCCTCCTTGGCCGGGCCTCTCACTGTCGGCCGTTGTTCTCTGATGGCTGGCTGGACGGCCTGCTTTCTGTCTGGGAGGACGTGCCTTCGAAACGCTGGGAGGCAATCGCAGCCTGATGGGACATGCTCTTCCGTACAATGTCCCCTTTGCGCCATAACACCACCTCCTGGTCAAAGAGAAGAGACATCAGTCATATATCACTGCGCACTTCTCCTGCTATGTCACACATTATTATTATTATTATTATTATTATTATTATTATTATTGGCACTGAAGAAGGGAAAAATCATTGAAAGTGAGGGCATAAACATGCCCAATGGCCAAGTGATAAAGTGTCACCAGCCAGAGGCCTATAAATATCTGGACATACTAATAATAATAATAATAATAATAATAATAATAAGTGTCACTAGCCAGAGACCTATAAATATCTGGACATAATAATAATAATAATAATAATAATAATAATGTCATTAACCAGAGGCCTATAAATACCTGGACATACTACAGCTGGACAACATCAAACATGAACATGTGAAAACTGTGGTCAGCAAAGAACACATTCAAAGGGTCAGAAAAACTCTCAAAAGCAAGCTCAAGGGAGGCAATACCATCAAGGCCATAAACACCTGGGCCATACCTGTCATAAGATATACTGCTGGCATCATAAACTGGACAATTTGGACAGAAAAACAAGAAAACTCATGACCATTCATAATTCATTACATCCTCGCAGCGATGTTGACCGGCTCTATCTGCCTAGAAAGTCTGGGGGCAGAGGACTTTTACAAGTCAAACAAGCAGTCGAAGAAGAAAAACACGCCCTGGCAGAACATGTCAAGGAAAGCCAAGAACCTGCTTTAATTGAAGTCAATAATCGGAAACTTCTCAAAGCACAGCAGACAAAGAGTCAGTACAAGAAAACTGCACTCCAAACCAGAACTGACAGCTGGCACAACAAAGCCTTACATGGGCAGTTCCTTGAGAAGATTGAAGGAAAAGTTGACAAGGAGAAGACCTGGTGATGGCTCATGAATGGAACCCTGAAGAAGGAGACAGAAGGCCTGGTTCTTGCAGCCCAGGAGCAAGCCATCAGAACCAATGCAGTTAAGGCCAGGATTGAAAAATCAGCTGATGACCCAAAATGCAGACTGTGCAAGGAAGCGGATGAAACTATGGTTGCAAGAAAATCAGCTGTTGCAAGAAAATCACACAGACGGACTACAAACAGAGGCACAACTCTGTGGCCCAAATGATTCACTGGAACTTATGTCACAAGTACCACCTGCCAGCAGTAAAGAATTGGTGGGATCATAAATCTGCAAATGTCATGGAAAATGAACATGCAAAAATACTGTGGGACTTTCGAATCCAGACTGACAACATTTTGGAACAAAATACACTAGACATCACGACTGTGGAAAAGAAAAAAGTCTGGATTATTGATGTCGCCATTCCAGGTGACAGTCGCATTGAGGAAAAACAACAGGAAAAACTCAGACGCTATCAAGACCTCAAAATCGAACTGCAAAGGCTCTGGCATAAACCAGTAGAGGTGGTCCCAGTGGTCATTGGCGCAGTGGGTGTCGTGCCAAAAGATCTCAGCCGGCATTTGGAAACAATAAACATTGACAAAATCACTATCTGTCAACTGCAAAAGGCAACCTGACTTGGATCTGCACGCATCATTCGAAAATACATCACACAGTCCTAGACACTTGGAAGTGTTTGACTTGTGATTTTGTGATACGAAATCCAGCATATAGATCTTGTTTGCTGTGACATACTGTGCCAGAATAATAATAATATTCTGGCAGCCCAAGAACAAGCCATTAGAACCAATGCCATCAAAGCCAGAATTGAAAAATCGATGACAGTTCCCAAGTGTAGACTCTGCAAGGAAGCAGATGAAACAATAGATTACATCCTCAGCTGCTGCAAGAATATCGCGCAGACAGACTACAAGCAGAGGCATAACACCGTTGCTCAGATGATTCATTGGAACTTGTGCCACAAATACCATCTGCCTGCGGCAACTAACTGGTGGATCACAAGTCGGAAAAAGTTACAGAGAATGAACATGTCAAGCTACTCTGGGACTTCTGGATTCAGACTGACAGAGTTTTGGAGCACAATACCCCTGACCTCATGATTGTGTTAAAAAACAAAGTATGGATTTTTGATGTGCAATCCCAGGTGACAGCAGGATTGAAGAGAAACAACTGGAAAAGCTGACACAGTATGAGGATTTAAAGATCGAACTATAAAGACTGTGATACAAGCCAGTCAAGGTGGTCCCAGTGGTGATTGGCACACTGGATGCAGTGCCTAAAGACCTTGGCCTGCACTTAAACACAATCGATGCTGCAAGATTATCATCTGCCATTCTATGAATTGCTAGACATCAACTCCCAAAAGTTCCAGTTAGTAGCATGGTGTCCATCTAACAACAACAAAATTGACTAAATCACGATCTCTCAACTGCAAAAGGCCACCTTACTTCAATCTGCATGCATTATTCAAAAATACATCACACAATCCTAGACGCTTGGGAAGTGTTCGACTTGTGATTTTGTGATATAAAATCCAGCATATATATCTTGTTTGCTGTGACATACTGTGTTATTGTAACAATAAAATAATAACCACAACAATTTAATTGTTACATCTTGAGGTGGCGTACAACATAGTCAAAACACACATACCAAAATACTTAGTATAAAGATAGTGATAGAGAATGCAATTCACATTTCACAGATAGGCCTGCAGGAAGAGAGAAGTCTTTACTTGCATCTTAAATTTTCACAGCTCATTCATACTATAGAATTAAAACAGTTTGGCACCACTTTAGCAGCCCCTGGCAGTCAGGATGAGGGTGTGAGCATCTGTAAATCTGGGTATCCGCAGGCAGTCCGGGAACCAATCCCATTCAGATATGGAGTCCTGACTGCAGTGAGGTATACTCATTCTGGGGAAATTCCTACCACAGGATCCCATGATCTCAAGCCTTCCTGGGCAAGAGTCCAGGGAGGGTCCTCCTCCTTACCTGCTGTTTAAAATAGCGCCGCTCCTCTTCATCAATCAGCACCAGGTTGAGGTAATAGCGCACTGAGAACTTCTTATTGATGTCCCTCATGGTGGGCGTCAGCTCATAGCCGGCCAAAAAGAGCCTAATGGGGATGGATTCCCCTGAAAAGGAAGCCAAAGGGTAGGAACACAGGTTCAAATGTAAATACAGTGATGTCTTAATTTACTACAAGTCTACACTGATACTTCTCTTGTCTTCCAGCGAAAGAGAAAGAGGAATGAACCTCAAAGGAGTGTGTGGTTGGATCCATGCTTGACCTTGCTCCTTCCGAGAGGACCAGGCTGTGGCGCAGCTAGTTAGTTGCCAGCTGCATTAAATCACTACTGACCAAGAGGTCATGAGATCGAAGCCAGCCTGGGTCGGAGTAAGCTCCCGACCATTAATAGTTGCTATTCACCTATGCAGCTAGAAAGACAGTTGCATCTGTCAAGTCGTAAATTTAGGTACCGCTTTATGTGGGGAGGCTAATTTAACTAATTTACGATGCCATAAAACCTTCCAACAACATGCAGAAGAATGAGGAAGTACTCCATCAAAGGACCCGGAGTCACAAGTGGATGGTGAAGCAGCAGCTCCCCCTGTGGCCAGAATCGAGCATACCCTCATGAAGCCGGAAAAAGCTGGAATGTTAAATTGCCTCTGTGTCTGTCTATAGATGTTGTATGTCTGAATGGCATTGAATGTTTGCCATGTATATGTGCATTGTGATCCGCCCTGAGTTGCCTGCGGGGCGAGAAGGGCAGAATATAAATACTGTAGGTAAGTAAATAAATAAATTTCTCCTGCTGGTAAAGCTCACTTAAGATGAAAACTATTCCAAAAGTCACCCCCAAAGCATCTTCTGAGGAAAGTCTCCTCCACCTCACCTCTTACTGGAGCCCCATCCATGATCTCGTATTTCGCTATTGTATCGTTCTCGTGGTACACGTTGGGCCCAGTCCCCGTGGTCTCCCTCTTGATGATGTCGATCTCCATGTGCTTGATCTTGATCCGCACCAGGAGGAAATAGATCTTCCCAACAATCACGTCTTTTAAATGGTACCTAGGAACGGACAGGAAGTCAGCAAGAGAGTTGAGTCAAGTGGACAGAGCTCAGGATAGATTCACTTTGCTCAAAACACCACCACACACCAAGGCTGTAGGTTTTGTAGTTTATTAAAGAAAAAGCAAAATCAAAAACACAGAAATGAAGTTGCAAAAGTTCCATAGCCAAAACAGAGTCTTAAATGCAAAGGCAAAGTTTTCAAGGTCCAAAGGCAAATAACATGAAGTATAATCCAATAGCATTGGTCAAACTAGAATCCATGGCAGCATGACAAAGTCCCCAAAGACCAAGATCAAAACCAAAGTCCCAAAGAGCCAAAAGCTTTCCCCAAAAGCCAGGACAATTCCAGAGAAGTTAACAGGGTATAAGCAAAGTTGCACTGACAAAAGATGGACTTCAATTAGATCGTTAAATATGTTTCTCTAGCATGAAAGCATTACGTTGAACTCGAACTTCCCGTTTGTTGGCAAGCCGAGCACTTCGGCGTACCCTTAACTGCAAACGGTCCTCCCTAATCAAATCCCCATCACCTTCAAGGCCAGATAACTCATTATCCTGGGACTGTCACCCTGGAAACGGAGAGGCACTGAGCTCACAGATGGAGTGGTCGACTCCTCCACCTGCCGCTGTGAAGTTTCACTTAAATCATGACCTTCATCTAAAACAACATTCCTTTCTCTGGGAAACAGAAATGCCGTCTCTTCTTGAGAATCAACACTGTCTGCCTCAACAACAGGGACGTGTTCAGAAATCTGTAACCCATCATCTTCCTTGTCCTGAGGAAATTCAGCCTCATCCTGTGGAAACTCGGGCTCAGAATCAGCCTCGTCCTCAAGCTCAGAAAGCTCAGACTGAAACTGAGCCACAAGAAGAGCTTGGAAACACTGGTTTTGGGGGGTAAGGGGGACTACAGCTCCAGGACTCCACTAACCAGGATGGCTACAAGTTGCATTTCCAAGTCTTAAAAAGAGAAAAGATTCCCTTTCCCAACTAATTTCATCATATTTAAATATATTTCTCTGCAAAAGAAATATCAGTGGGGATAATCTTTCAACCCAATGAAACAACAAAGAAGTTAGCACTGCAAGTGGAACAATCCAGGGAAGAAGAGATGATGTTGAGGCAGAGGAACACAAAGATCAAGAGGACACAAGAGAAATCAAAAGCTACAGAACTTCAGGAAAAAAAGGTGTTCCTGCAGGTCTGAAACACTGACAACATGGGCATTCCTGGGGTAGGGAGTTCCATAGGTTGCATCACCCCTTTTGCAAACTGCTTCAGATCCTCCCCAACTCAGCCAGAAGACACTTACTTGGATTTATTGTACTCAAACTCAATGTGCAGGCAATCTTCAATCCCCACTTCCATCTTGATGGAGGAGTTGAGTTCGGGATACGTGCTCAGCGTGTGCACAACAATGTCCATTTCCTTCACTACATCATTCAGCCTCCGGCTCACCGTGGCACGGAGGAAATACCTAACGGAAGAGGAGGACATGAAATAGGCTTGTGAGCCTCCAATAACTATGGCACTCATGTGGACAATGCTTTCGAAATTGGGCCCTTGTTTGGTGTGGCAGTTGTTTGGTGTGGCTTGTGGTGCCTGGGGCAATTTTTTGTTGAGAGGTGATTAGATGTCCCTGATTGTTTCCCCTCTGTTGTTTTTCTGTTGCAATTTTAGAGTTTTTTAATAGTGGTAGCCAGATTTTGTTTATTTTCATGGACAATTTCAACAGAAAGGAGGAAACCATGAAAATGAACAAAATCTGGCTACCAGTATTAAAAAACTCTAAAATTGCAACAGCAAAACAACAGAGACGAAACAATCAGGGACATCTAATCACCTCTCAACAAAAGATTGGCCCAGGCACTGCTAGGCCATCAAATGCTAATCAAGGTGGTCAGTTGAAACATTCACACCTAGCTCCAGCAGACAAGAGTTCTTTGTCCCACCCTGGTCATTCCACAGATATATAAACCCCTTTTCCTAGTTCCAACAGACTTCACGACCTCTGAGGATGCTTGCCATAGATGCAGATGAAACGTCAGGAGAGAATGCCTCTAGAACATGGCCATATAGCCCGAAAAAACCTACAACAACCCAGGAAAATAAGTGTTTTGTGGCAGCCATAAATCTGTAAAGCAATAGGCTGAAATAAACTGCCTAGTCTTAAGAGTTGAAATGTGCAGCAATACATTTCCAAGGCAGAAACTTTTCTGACATTTTACTGTGGAAAATTTCCCCACATCATTCATGCATAGTTAAATATACCTATATCTATCTATATATACAACCAACAGTATCCATAGTTACCCGAATTGTCATACTGCAGCTCTTCATGTTAGAAACACTGAATATTGCATGGAACTATCTACTTTTTCTTCTACTGACAAGCATTGACAAACTCTAAGATTCAAGAGAAAAGGACTAAAGACATGTCTGAGTTTGTTCCTAGTCCACAAAATCTCTTGCTTCTCAAAAAGTCACAAGGAGACAAGCAAAAATGTGGTCAGTTGCCTATATGCACAGGATGACAGACCTTATTTACTGAAATATAATGTGTGACCAATTGTACTGAATCAGGTTTTCCTCTCCTTTAAATGGAATGGCTACGTTCCACAGTGAGTGCAGCTTACAGTACTATAGTTTAGCCTGCCCAAGAAAATTGTGTGTCCTAAACATTAAAAGAATTCTTTAAAATATAGTCAATTTTTGTAAAATATAACAGTGTATGCTGTTAAATGTATTGTCGAACTCTTTCATGGCTGGAATCACTGGGTTGTTGTAAGTTTTTCGAGCTACATGGCTGTGTTCCAGAAGCATTCTCTCCTGACATTTTGCCTGCATCTATGGCAGGCATCCTCAGAAGTTGTGAGGTCTGTTGGAAACTAGGAAAATGGCAGTAAGAAGCCACACCTTGAAACTGCTAGGCCATTAAATGCTATCAAGGTGGCCAATTGAAACATTCACACCTCCCTCCAATAGACAAGAGTTCTTTCCCCCACCCTGGACATTCTACGGATATATAAACCCCATTTTCCTAGTTTCCAACAGACCTCACAACCTCTGAGGATGCCTGCCATAGATGCAGGTGAAATGTCAGGAGAGAATGCTTCTGGAACACGGCCATTCAGCATGGAAAACTTACAACAACCCAGTATATGCTGTTCTCTTTACTTCATGATAAATATTCTAATGCATTCACAACACTCTGAATTTGTTTTGAATAGAACATTAAAACCCACACAGGCAAAATCAGATATTATTTGAAATTTTAAAACATTTTATTGAGAAAAAATATCCCAAGATGGTAACCAAATTCACCTTAGCTTCACGTTCTGTCCGGTATAAGACTCATAAGGTTTCTCGACATGCGTGAATTCGAAATCGAAGGTCTGCGATTGGGTGAATTCGCCGGGACGGGCCAAATCCTTCACCAAGGACACAAATTCATGGTGGTTCCCTCGGTCGTAATACAGTTCTGGAATTAAAAGACACTTGGTAGAACATGGTACTCAACACTGCAAAGAAAAGTCACTTGAATTGTGAGGATGTCACAAGCAGAGTTCAGCTCCATGCAACAATAATCTAGACTGGAAAGTATAGACCAGGGCTATACTAATAGCATCCTAAGGGTTGAAATAATATTCACCAAAGTCCTTAAGTAATCTCTTATCACGATAGGTATATAGCCATTCTTCTCCCTTATCTTTGAGAACCGGGTTGTGGCGCAGCTGGTTGGGAGTCAGCTGCATTAAAATCACTACTGACCAAGAGGTCATGAGTTCGAAGCCAGCCCAAATCGGAGTGAGCTTCCGGCCATTTCTCTAGCTTGCTGTCAACCTTTTTTAAAATTGATTGACAAGGCTAAAAGACCACCATCAATATCCAATATCTATATAATATATACTAGGTAAAGGTTTTCCCCTGACATGAAGTCCAGTCATGTCCAACTCTGGGGTGTGGTGCTCATCTCCATTTCTAAGACGAAGAGCCAGCGTTGTCCATAGACACCTCCAAGGTCATGTGGATGGCATGGCTGCATGGAGCACTGTTACCTTCCCACTGAAGCGGTACCTACTGATATGCTCACATTTGCATGTTTTTGGACTGCTAGGTTGGCAGAAGCAGGGGCTAACAGCGGAAGCTCACGTCACTCCCCGGATTCGAACCTGCAACCTTTCGGTCAACAAGCTCAACAGCTCAGTGCTTTAACCCACTGCGCCACTGGGGGCTCCATATAACATATACTATAATATAATATAATATATTGTATATACATATAATATTTATAATATTATAATGCAATGCAATATATTAATAATATATTATAATAATATATTTATATTACATGTAATTTTAATAATAATATTACAATATAATGGTATAGAACAATATAGTAATATTTAAAATCTGATATTGTACTATGCTAATAATATAATATATTGTATGTATATGTGTGTGTGTGTACATATATATATATATATTAGGGCTGGGCGGTTTCGTTTCGTTAATTCGTAATTCGTTAATAATTCGTTAATTTTTTCAATTACAAAACGATAACGAACCATTCTGGAGCAATTTTTTTAAAAAACGAATTTTTAAATACGTTTTGTAAATGCTTCGTATTTCGTTATTGTATTCGTTTCGTTATTATTTCCGCATGTCTGGGGCAAGTTTTTTGTTTAATTAGTGAAAAAAAATATATAATATCACACCAACAGTCAACAACAGAGGGAGAGGGAAGCTTCAGAAGTTTTTGGGTTTTTTTAAGCGTATTTCACGGTCGCGTCCACCATTAACGAATCGATTCGTTATTGTTTTGGAATCGATTCTTTAATGTTTTGTAATTTTTTTCACATTTACGAAATTTCGTAAATATCGAACTTTTTAAAAGGAAAATTTTGTAATTATTTTAAATATCGAAACAAAAAAACCCCCCAAATACAAATCGATTTTAGAAACAAATTTTTCCGTTGTTACCCAGGCCTAATATATATACACACACACACACACACATGTATATTCCGGCATATAAGACGACTGAGCGTGTAAGACGACCCCCAACATTTCCAGTTAAAATATAGAATTAAGACGACTCCCATGCATAAGACTACACCCGCATAAAAGACGACCCCTGACTTTTGAGAAGATTTTCTTGGGTTAAAAAGTAGTCTTATACGCCAGAATATACTGTATGTATGTATGTATGTATGTATATGTGTATGTATGTTTAGATATATCTATCTATCTATATATCTTGTAAGCCGCTCTGAGTCCCCTTTGGGGTGAGAAGGGAGGCTTATGAATACCATAAATAATTAAATAAAATAAAATAAATTTTGCAGCCCAAAAGATAGTTGCATCTGTCAAGTAGGAAATTTAGGTACCGCTTATGCGGGGAGGCTAATTTAACTAATTTACAACACCATAAAAACTCTCCAGCAGCGTACAAAAGAACGAGGTGTCACAAGTGGGTGGTGAAGCGACAGCTCCCCCAGTGGCCGTAATTCAGAAAGCATATCCTCATGAAGCTGGAAAGTTAAATAGCCTCTGTGTATCTGTCTACATATGTTAGCATTGAATGTTTGCCATGTATGTGTGCATTGTGATCCGCCCTGAGTCCTCTGCGGGGTGAGAAGGGCGGAATATAAATGCTGTAAATAAATAAATAATCTGGAGGATTCTGGGACAGCAAACCAAGACAGTAACTTTTCTACGCTCGGCACTGAGTAATGGATCATGTGGAATAATAGTACTTTAATCACAAAGTCTGAAAGGACTTGATCTGCTCTATTTTGAAACTGGAAGTGCCGAAGACTGTACTGAGTCCCTTCTGTTTGCAGACATGTGCCTTAACCACCAATGGCCTTCGAAATCTGCAAAAACATCCTCCGGCTACGAAGGACTAACCACTCCATTAAGACGCTATTATGAACCAGAATTAAATGGAGATCTACAAACATTTATTGCATTTAATCAGAGCGATGGAAAAAAAGGTCAGCAGAAAACAGTGCTAGTTCAGAGAATGATCAGAGCTGATCACATGCAACAGGGGACTCAAAGGAAAACTTTGCCAGGATTATTTTACAATGTCACCTGAGATGCTTGTCCGTCTTTAATTGCCAAAACATAGGAAAATGGGCAAAACATAGGAAAAGGGGCAACACATCTCATAGGAAAAGGGGACTCAGAGTGGCTTACAAGATATATAAACATACCAGTGTGTGTGTGTGTGTGTGTGTGTGTGTATACATACATACACGCACACACACACATATATACACACACAACCCAATGTATGCCCTTCACTCATAAAAACACTGAAAAACACAGAAGGGACTTAAAAAGCCCCAAAAAGCAAAATGACGAAAAGCTAAATGACAATACAGAAAAAAGGGAAGAAAGAAGGAGGGAAGGGGAGAAAAGAAAGAAAGGAAGGAAGAAAAGAAAAGAAAGAGGGAGGGAAAGAAAGAAGGAAAGGGAAAAGGAAACATGGAAGAAAAGAGAGAAGGAAGGAAGGAAAGAGGGAAGGAAAGAAAAAGGGCAAAAGAAGGAAAGTTAGAGAAGGAAGGAAGGAGAGAAGGAAAGAAAAAAGGAAAAGAAGGAAGGAAAGAGGGAGCGAAGGAAGGGGGGAATGTAGAGAAAGAGGGAGGGAAGGAAAGAAGGAAAGAGAGAAGGAAGAAAAGAGAGACAGCAGAAGAGAGAAAAGAGAAAGAAAAGGGGGGAAGGAAGGAAAGAGATAGAGAAGGAAGAAGAGAAGGAAAGACGGGAAGGACGGAAGGAAAGAGGGAAGGAATGAAGGAGAGAAAGAGAGAAGGTTGGCCACAGCAAAGCGTGGCGGGTACAGCTAGTGTGTGTGTGTGTGTGTATAAACATTCTCTCCCACAGAAAGACCAAACCAACCTCTGAGGATGCCTGCTATAGACGCAGGCGAAACACCAGGAGAGAATGCTTCTAGAACATGGCCATACAGCCTGAAACACCTACAACAACCCAAACCAACTGTGTTACACAAGGAAGCAACAACTTGGTGCAGGTGGGCATCGCAAGGAAACATCAACAATGGCGGATGACCGTCTTGTAACCCTGTCCATCATGGGTATCTTCTCACAAAGACTCCATGACAACTTCCAAAGGAAATAAACGATTATCCAGAACACCATTCGACAGAAAGTGTATGGAACTGGTGCAAATCACCATATCTTACCAGAGGCCAAGGGACAATGAACAGAGAATGGATTGCCATAGAGCAAAGCCTGTGAACGTTTCTGCTCCTTGTGTTGGTGGGAAACGTTCCCAGCCTGTGGGATTTGGACCACTGGTGGGCCGCGAGACTAAAATAAGGTCCATTGCTTGAGATGATTAAATGTGGTTTTCTGTGGGTGAGGAGATGGCGACTACTGGGTGACATATGTTCTGTATCAGAACCTAGAGCTGATGTGGTCTATCCAAAGCAATTTTCCAAATCAGTACCCCAAATAACCAAACTAAATCAAAAGTTGATCGTAACCCTTTTTGTACTAATGTTAGAGAGTGGTCCCTGGTCAAAAAAAGGTTGGGAAC
Source organism: Anolis sagrei (assembly GCF_037176765.1). NCBI lineage: Eukaryota > Metazoa > Chordata > Lepidosauria > Squamata > Anolidae > Anolis > Anolis sagrei. The sequence continues at coordinate 33,801,513 of NC_090027.1, read as the reverse complement.
CACTGCATAGAAGATCATGACCAATACAAAGGTTATTAAATAAGGAAACACCTTTGCAATATGCTTCAGCATCCCAAACACAGATATCCCAGAGCATGATTGTTCTTTCACGCATCTCATTTCCCTTTCTGTAAATTTGGTATTGAATACCCTAAAGGGTATTATAGGGCATTTAATACCCTAAAGCAGTGGTTCCCAACTTTTGGTCCTTTAGGTGTTTTGGACTACAACTCCCAGAAATCCCAGCCAACTTACCAGCTGTTAGGAAATATGGGAGCTGGAGTCCAAAACACTTGAAGGACCAAAGGTTGGGAATCACTGCCCTAAAGGCACCTAAATCCTTCTGAGTTTGCAAGCTAAGCTGAGTCAGTACTTGAAAGGGAAGCCACCAACAAATGCCAGGCGCTGTATATGAATTTGAGAGGAAGGAACTGGGAAAACCCTATGAAATTCATGGCCTCACCATAAGTCAACAGGTGACTTGAAAGCACACACACACAAAGTATTAATTCATTTATGTGAATTCATAGCAAGGACCAGTTTAAGCTCTGGCTGAAAGAAAAAAAAGTCCGTAACTCAGTGGTAGAGCCTCTGCATTGTGTGCAGAAGATCCCAGGTTCAATCCCTAGCACCTCCAATTATTACTCGAGTATAAGCTGACCCGAATGTAAGCCGAGGCACCTAATTTTGCCATAAAACACTGGGAAAATGGATTGACTCGTGTATAAGCTGAGGGTGGGAAATGCAGCATCTACTGGTCAGTTACAAAATATAGATACCAATACAATTACATTAATTGAGGCATTAGATCAGTGTTTCTCAACCTGGGGGTCGGGACCCCTGTGGGGGTCGCAAGGGGGTGTCAGAGGGATTGCCAAAGACCATCAGAAAACATAGTATTTTCTGTTGGTCATGGGGGTTCTGTGTGGGAAGTTTGGTCCAATTCTATTGTTGGTGAGGTTCAAAATGCTATTTCGTTGTGGGTGAACTATAAATCCCAGCAACTACAACTCACAAATGCTGAGGTCTATTTTCCCCAAACTCCACCAGTGTTCAAATTTGGGGATATTGAGTATTTCTGCCATTGTTTGAGTCCACAGTGCCCTCTGGATGTAGGTGAACTACAACTCCAAAAATTCAAGGTCAATGTCCACCAGCCTCTTCCTCTTGGTCATGGGAGTTCTGTGTGCCAAGTTTGGTTCAATTCCATTGTTGGTGAATTTCAGAATACTCTTTGATTGTAGGTGAACTATAAATCCCAGCAACTACAACTCCCAAATGACAAAATCAATTCCCCCGACCCCACCAGTATTCAAATTTGGGCGTATCGGGTATTTGGGCCAAATTTGGTCCAGTGAATGAAAATACATCATGCATATCAGATATTTACATGACGATTCATAACAGTAGCAAAATGACAGTTATGAAGTTGCAACGAAAATAATGTTATTGTTGGAGGTCAGCACAACATGAGGAACTGTATTAAGGGGTCGTGGCATTAGGAAGGTTGAGAACTACTGTATCAGATGGTTAAATGTTTTTGAATATTTATATAAAAGTGTATTTTACGATAAGGCTGTCCAACTCTGATTAAACCATTATTCTAACCTTCTTCAATGGAAATGTGCTTATGTATCCTTCCAATAATAAGAGTGAAATAATAAATGTAATAATAACAATAATAAAATAAAATAATAAATGTAATAATAATAAGAGTAAAATGATAAATGTAAGAATAATAATAATAATAATAATAATAGTAATAATAACAACAACAAAACAACAACAACAACAGAATTCAATAATAAATAATCTTGACTCAAGTATAAGCCGAGAGGGACTTTTTCAGCCTAAAAAAGGGCTGAAAAACTAGGCTTATACTCGAGTATATACAATAACTGGATCATAGGGCAGATGATAGGAAAATGTTTGAGATCTTGGAAGTGCTTGGAAGTGCTACTGTCCATCAAAGAACGTAGTATCGGTTATAACAGGTAAAATAAAAGTGGTTTCACACATCAGGATGCCGCTTAGTGGCTATTTTTTGAAGACACTATTTTGTTACCATTTTTTAAACAGATAATACTGTGGTGACACGCAGATGCTTGGAATTAATATGGGTGGATGCTGCCCACACACTAGTTCCCAACACACACACTGGAGCATTGCTACCTGAAGGATGCTGATGGGAAAAGGAAACTGGAGGACTTTCTCCAATTCCTAGAGAACAGCGTGGACCATTGGTCATGGCCTGGCAACGTGAGAACAGGTTCAGAACAGACCCAGCTTAGGAAGTTAAAACTATGGAATTCACCACCACAAGGTGTAGTGGTAGTCACCACCAGCTGTAAGAGGGGACTGGATGTATTCCTGGAGCAAGTTGGAGCAATCAACGATGACTATAGGATACAGGGAAGCTTTACTTACAAGACCTTGCTGCTTCCTTTAATCACAACAATCTACTGATACGTTTATTCAGCACCAGAACTGATCTACCTACAGGTTGAGTTACCCTTAACCAAAACCCTTGAAATCAGAAGAATTTCAAATTTTGAGAAATGGATCATTGTAATAATAATAATAATAATAATAATAATAATCTTTATTTAATACCCCGCCACCATCTCCGCAATGGGGACTTGGGGCGGCTTATAAGAGGCCAAGCCCAACAGCATATTACAATAAAATAAAACCAAAACACAATAGCAACACAATAAAATACATACAACATATGAGTACAAAAAAAAACTACAGCAAAATCATACCCAATAAAATAACAATGAGCATGTTCGAGATAAAAAACTAAAATACTAAATATACTAAAATCAGGATGAGATAGGGATGGAGCAGATTGTTTGTGGGGGAGAAACTCATAAAGGAACGGGGTCATAAATATGGACCTTCATACAGGTGGGGAAAATATACTCTGGTATATTACATAGTATCTTGGAGATGGGACTCAACTCTCAACATGATACTAATTTATATTTCATATTTAGCTTCCACACCAGTGATTCTCAACCTGTGGATCCCCAGATGTTTTGGCCTTCAACCCACAGAAATCCTAACAGCTGGTAAACTGGGGGCCCACAGGTTGAGAACTACTGTTATACCCGTAGCCTGAAAGTAATATTATAAACAATATTTTAATTTTGCACATGAACCCAGGTTGGTGTCCAGAAAGCAAAGATGCCCCTATCTCAGCAACCTACATGAACCATTTTGGGGCATTCCAGATTTCGAGGTAGAGATGGTCAACCCATCTATTGTCACAGTGGAAGGTTTAACCTCCAAACTACACACAGATGGAACCGAAAGGTCTGCCAATCTTACCAATTTGCCCGATGAACTCCACCTTGATGCCTTGGTGCTCCAGGCGTTTGTTGGGGTGCTTGAGGGTGAGGATGACCCTCCCCGAAACCGTCTCTCCGTCATAGAAGAGGAAGTACTTCTCCTTCTTGCCTTCTTCGGTCTTGTGTTCTGCCCGGCGCCTGCTTTCGGCGTCGCTCAGGACCAGTTCCAAGTCGGCGGTCTGTCCGAACCCAAAGAAGCTCATGGCGGTGGCGGGGAGAGAATGGGGCCAAACCCCAAGGAGCAAAAGCAGAAGGACCCGGCGATCTCAACCCAATGAGTTCTCCAGTTCGGAGGAGTTGGACCAACCCCTTTCACAGATCCAGAGAGATGATCCTGTCTTCTTTCGGAAAGGTTACCAAGCCAGGAAGAGAAAGCAGCAGGAGGTGGCTATCCTTGCTCATAAGGAATCCCAGGCCGTGGGCAAAGAGCGGGCTTTCCTCCTGAGGCTGCCAAGTTGCCAGGCTTGAATGAGGAGACAAGGCAAGTGGAAGCAAGGCTTCAGAAAACAGGCAAAGCAAAACCAATCCGGGATGCTACTTGCATCTAACGATATTAAAAATGGGGTCCAATTTCAATCCACAAGCAAATCTCAATGAGGGTTCTCTAGTTCGGTGGAGTTGGACCAAGTTTTTCAGAGATCCGGTGATCCAATTGCGTACTTTTCCAGGAAGCCAAGAGAGGGCTTTCCGTCTAAGCGTGAATGAGGAGCGATAATAATAATAATAACAATTTATTTGTATTCCGCCCTATCTCCCCGAGGGGACTCAGCAAAGAAGCCAAAAAGGGCTTCAGAAAATGGGGAAAACAAAGCACATCTCAAGATGCTGCTTGAACCCAATGATAATAGTAATGGGATACGGTCTCAACCCACTGGCAGCGCTTAAGGATCAGCAGAGCTAGACAAAATCTTTCCCAGATCCAGAAATATAGTTCTATCTTGCTTTGGCGTAGGAATGGCTCTTGGCTTGTTTCAGCAAGGGGACAGCTACCAAAACAATAAAATGTCAACCCCAGAGGAAACTTTAGACCAAGGTGCAGTCCTGGCTTCAGAAAATGGGGAAAGCAAAGCCCATCGGGGATGCTGCTTGAACCCAATGATAATAGTAACGGGATATGGTCTCAACCCACTGGCGGTGCTTTAAGGATTCAGCAGAGCTGGACCAAACCTTTCCCAGATCCAGAAAGACAGTCCTGTCTTGCTTGGGCAAAGGAATGGCTCTTGGCTTGTTTCAGCAAGGGAACAGCTACCAAAACAATACAGTGTCAACCCCAGGAGAAACTTTAGACAAAGGTGCAACCCTGGAGCAAGCCAAGACTTCAGAAAATGAGGAAAGCAAAGCCCATTCGAGATGCTGCTTGAACCCAATGATAATAGTAACGGGATATGGTCTCAACCCACTGGCGGTGCTTAAGGATTCAGCAGAGCTGGACCAAACCTTTCCCGGATCCAGAGAGTTGGTCCTTGCTTTGCTTTGGCGAAGGAATGGCTTTTGGCTTGTTTCAGCAAGGGAATGGCTACCAAAACACTAAGAGGAAACTTTGGACAGAGATATAGCCCTGGGGAAAGCAAAGCCCATTGGGGATGCTATTTGGGACCAATATGGAGAAGGATGCAGGGAGGCTTCATCTGCTTCCCTCTTGAGATGCTAAATGAAGGCCCAGAAGGGATTCAGAAGATGGGGATCAGGGAAGCAGGGGTGCTGTATAAGAATAGCAACAAGGGGGGTGCTCTGCAAAGCTTCATGGGTCCTGCAATGGTCCTGGAGAGGGAATGAGCTGGGGAAGGCAATTCCTCCTCCTTCTGACCTCCAAGGGAGGCGTGCAAAAGAGGGTGCAAAAGGAGGAGTGCAAAGAGGAGGCAGATCTAATGCATCTCCAAGCCCAGGCCTGCCCTCAAGGCTGTTGCAAGGTGGGCCTGATCCCAGGGATTTCAGGGGGCGTTGCTTTCCCAGGCAGGAGGGAGGCAGGCCTGGGAAGGAGGCTGCACAGAGCAGGCTGCAAGGAGGCCTCCGCCTCCAATGCAACGCAGCTCCAATGCAATGCAAGAAAAAAACCCAATCCTGCAGCTTTTTTTCTTTTGCAGAAGGAAGCTCCGATGCGCTGTCCCGGCTTTGCTTTTTTTTTTTCCACCCGCTGCTGCTGCTGCTGCCTCTGCTGCTGCTTCTGCTGCCGAGCTCGCGCCGCGTCCCGGGAAACTCTCCAACTGCGCATGCGCCCCGCCCGGGCCGCGCAGGCAGGCAGAATCGACAGGAGGGAGGGAGGCAAGGAGCGCATGCGCACTCCTCCCCTTAGCTGTGATTGGCTGGATGGTGACAGAAGGCCGCGATTGGGTGGCGGTGAGGAAACGCCATGATGGGGCGTGAGGCGGTAATTGGTCGGGAGGTAAAGCGAGGCTGTGATTGGCTGGTGCGAGTAGGAGAAGGGAGCTGGTGATTGGTGGAGCGGTCGAAACAAGGCGATAATTGGCTGAGGGGAGAGGGAAGGCCGTGATTGGCTATTTGGAAGGTGGCGGCGGTTTAGATTTGAAGTTGTGGCAATTATGGCGGCCTTGTTGGGCGCTCTGGAGCGGTGGAGACTCCGGGCTGTGAGCCAAGGTGAGTGAGGGGGGCCCCGGCTGGAATTGTCCTGTCCTGGCTTAGGCCCATCTCCTCTCACTTACTTAGGCGATCCCTCGTAGCTCGAGGATGAGGGCCTTCCGGATGTGGTGTCTTAGCGGTGGGTCCCTAGGTGGCTGGGGAGCCCTATTCTTCATCCGAATGTTCTCCCAGACGGAAGGTGGTCCCAGTCAGGGTTAGCTTGACGTGCCTCCCCCTTGGCACGTTTCTCCCTTTCGCTCTCCCTTTTCTCTCTCCCTTCATGCCTCTTCGAATTCCGCAGCACTGCTGGTCACAGCTGACTTCCAGTTAGAGCGCTTAAGGACCAGAGCTTCCCAGTTCTCGGTGTCTATGCCGCAGTTTTTAAGGTTGGGGTGATAGTATGATAGCTGGGTCCAGAAGCTCCGAGTGTTACGAACAGGCCTGTAGCGAGGGGGTGGTTTTAGGGGTTCAACCCCCCCCCCCGAAATGTTTCAGATTTTTTTTAAAAAACCTGGTTTACTCATGAACTTTAACTGGTTAACCAAATCCCCATGCTAAGTCTATGAGATGCAAAAAATTAAAAGTCCCCCCCAGAACTGCAAGCACTATCTCAAGCAAATATTTATAATTTATTCACACTGTCATTACTTGCAACAATAGTTGATGTAGTGAAGCAACCAAGTTGTGTGTGTGTGTGTTGAATGCTGTCATTCAGGAGGCCAGACTTGGTGGAGGTTGTTGACAAGGGCGGAGCTGCAGGCTATTGAAGGCTGCTCTGCCCCCTGCTGTGCTCTTTGCTTCAGCGTGAGCTAGGAGGCAGGTTTCAACCCCCCCCCCCCGCAATATTTTCAACCCCCCCCCCCCCCCCCCGAAAATTTCAACTCCTCCCAAATTTTTTTTCTGGCTACGGCCCTGATTATGAAGATACCACAAAGGCGGCTGGGAATAAGGGAAGAGAGGGGGTGGAGTGAGAGTGGGGAGAGCGAAAGAAGGATAGAAAGGAAGGGGTGCTTACGGTATGGTTTAGGGTTTGGGTTAGGGGTTACGGTTAGGGTACAGTTTAGGGTTAGGGTAAAAAGGTAAAGGTTTTCCCCTGACATTAAGTCCAGTCATGTCTGACTCTGGAGTGTGGTGCTCATCTCCATTTCTAAGCCGAAGAGCCAGCATTGTCCGTAGACACCTCCAAGGTCATGTGGCCGGCATGACTGCATGGAGCGCCGTTACCTTCCCGTCGGAACGGTGCCTATTGATCTACTCACATTTGCATGTTTTTGAACTGCTAGGTTGGCAGAAGCTAGGGTGACAGCGGAAGCTCACGCCGCTCCCCGGAATCGAACCTGCGACCTTTCGATCAACAAGCTCAGCAGCTCAGTGCTTTAACCCACTGCGCCACTGGGGGCTCTAGGGTTAGGATAATAATAGTAATAATAACACTTTATTTATATTCCGCCCTTCTCGGCCCAAATGGGAATCAGGGAGGATCACAGTATACATAAACGGCAAACATTCAATGCCGCTTTGTATAGACAATACACAGACAAACAGAACAGAAGGAGATGACATGGAAGGTTGGGCTCAAATCCAGGGGGTGCTGTTGCTCTTTCCTCTATGACAAAGACCTGACGGGACTTCCTCCTTCCTTTTGGTCATCCAGGATTTTCTGATCTTCTTTATGGTGTCGTAAAACACCTCCCCTGCTTTTAGCAGTACCTAATTTTTCTAATCACAGCTAAATCTGTTTTTGAATTCCTTAGGTAAACAATGAGCTAGGCTGACAGTTGGCAGCTCACGCCAACCCGGGCTTCAAACTTGCAACCTTTTGCTTGATAGATCTTATAATTGCTGATGGTTTACCAGCTGCGCTAAACCTCTGGGTAAGGTTTAGGGTTTTGGTTTGGGTTAGCGTAAGGGTTAGGGTAAGGTTTAGGGTTTGGTTTATGGTAAGGGTTAGAGTAAGGGTTTGGGTAAGGCCTTAGGCTTACAGTACGGTTCAGGGTTAAGGTAAGGGTTACAGCTTCTCCATTAAAGAACTCTTACATTCCTTCTATATTATCTGTCTCTGGCCTGGCTTACATTAGCTAAGTCTCTCTTGCCCAAACAATGCTCCCGCAGGAACGATGTGGCATATCCGTAACGCTCGGAGCTTCTGGACCAAGCTATCATACTATTACCAAGGTTGGCTTTAAGCCTATCATTAAATCTTTTTTCCTGTCCACCAACATTTCGTTTTGCATTCTTGAGTTCGGAGTAGAATAACTGCTTTGGGAGACGGTGGTCGGGCATTTGGACAACGTGGCCGGTCCAGCAGAGTTGATGGCGGAGGAGCATCGCTTCAATGATGGTGGTCTTTGCTTCTTCCAGCACACTGCCATTTGTCTGCCTGACTTCCCAAGAGATTTGCAGGATTTGTCGGAGACAACGCTAATGGAATTGTTCCAGGAGTTACATATGACGTCTGTAGACAGTCCGCGTTTCGCAGGCTTATAGCAGGGTTGGGAGGACAATGGCTTTATAAGCAAGCACTTTGGTATCCCTACGGATGTCCCGGTCCTCAAACACTCGCTGCTCCGTTCGGAAAAATGCTGCACTCGGAGAGCTCAGGCGGTCTTGTATTTCAGTATCAGTGTTGACTTTTGTGGAAAGGTGGCTGCCAAGGGAGCGGAAATGATCAACATTTTCTAATGTTAAGCTGTATTTCTGGCATTGCAGAGGGGTTGGCTGGTGAGTGCTAGCAGAGCATCCATCTCCTCTGCATATCTTCTGAGCTCCCCCCTCAGACACATACTACTCCATATACTTATCTCACCCAGGGTTTTATCAATTTTATCCTGCGCATTTGGCCCACCTGTGTTTTTATTCCTTCACCAAGTTATTTTGCACTTGTTTATTGTATATTCTATTATTTTATGTATTTTATTTTGATATTATTTGCTTGTTTGTATTTTACTTTGTTGTATTGTAATTTTGGGCTTGGCCTCTTGTTAGCTGCCCCGAGTCCCCTTGGGGGAGATGGTGGCGGGGTATAAATATAGATTATTATTATTATTATTATTATTATTATTATTATTACCTTACTTACTTATGCAATTCCTCATGGCCCTAGGAGAGATCATCCGTAGTTTTGGAATGCAGTGCCACCTATATGCAGATGATACCCAACTCTACTACTCCTTTTCGCCTAAAGCCAAGGAAACTGTTCTGTTCCAAGGAAACCAGTGTCTGTCATCAATAATGGTCTGGGTGAGGGCAAACAAATTGCAACTTAATCCAGACAAGACAGAGGTACTCCTAGAGAGTTGGAAGGCAGACCAGGGAATAGGGATCCAGCCTATGCTGGATGGGGTCACACACCCCCAGAAGACACAGGTCTACAGTTTGGGGGGTCCTCCTGGACTCAGTGCTGAACCTTGAGGCCCAGGGATCTGCGGTGGCCAGAGGAGCCTTTGCACAATTAAAACTTGTGCACCAACTGAGCAGCTCCACTGGCTGCCAGTTTGTGCTGGTTATGACCTCTAAAGCCCTTGACAGTTCAGGTCCAGGCTATTTGGCCGACCGCATCCCCTTGTATGAACCTGCCCAGGCCCTGACATCTTCAGGAGAGACCCTTGTCTCGGTCCCACCTCCATTGCAAACTCAGTTGGTGGGAATGAGAGAGAGGACCTTCTCAGTGGTTGCCCCTCGGCCCTGGAACTCCCTGCCTTGGAAAGCCAGGATGGACCCCTCCCGGCAACAGACTAAAATCCTTTTTTTTCGACAGACTTTTAAAGATGAAGGTGTTTAAGATCAATTAAGGTGTGCTGTGGTTTTTCTTTGAATGTGTTTTAATGGTTTTTAACTGGGAATTTTTAATACTGGTTATATTTAATCCTGTTTTAATGTTCATATATTTGTATATTTTTAAATTGTTATGCTGATACTATTATGTTAAGCTGCTTTGAGTCCCTTTGGGGGAGATAAAGTGGGATATAAATAAATATTATAATAATATAATGAGTCGATAGGTCTTTTATAACAGCAAAACCAAATGTTTCTTCAAGTTAAAAATATATGTACTGTAAATCATAATTTTTAAATTGATGTTAGTGGAAAGTCTGAAAAATCATCTTTAATTTTCTTTTTCTTCCCTTCAGCCTGGGTTGACACTATTTGGGAACTAGAATTTACTGAGACAGATCCTTTGGATCCGAGACTGGAGAGTCAGATCACAGACGATAGTTTGGAAGCCTTCTCTCACCTCTATGACGCTCTCAGCCCCTTCGCTGCAGATGACGGTGCGGCCATTGAGGTAAGAGGCAAAGCAGAGCTTTCTACACATTCCCTGTTGGTGTTTCCAGATGTGGCCTTTGCCTGGGGCAACTGGTTCTTTTAAATTATCTGGAGCAAAAAATTGTCCCAGCTTGAAGAACACCAACATAAGAGCTGAATAGACACCAGATCTGGATTTAAACACTATGCATGTAACATTTATTCAGGCATTTACTACAATATAATGATAAATAAAGGGTGTCCCAACAAAATGTATACACAATTTACAAGCCAATTGAAATGTTGCTCCTGCAGAAATATTCTGTATCAATAGCAGAGTACAGTGTTTGGTGTCATGATCAGGAAAGGCATTTAGTCTCCTTCTGTCAGTTTTCCATCTCTTTTTTCAGAGTATCTGGTCCCTGTGTGCAGAGAACAATATCTCCCACAATGCCCTGGTTGCCGTGTTGCATCATTTTGTCCAAGAGGCTAAGAGTAAGACAGCCAATCTTCATCAGCGTTTGTGCGCCCTTCACGCTGCTAGGTTGTACTTTGTGTTGATTGAAATACCAGGTAAATATGAGCTCCTTGGATAATTCTTTCACCTGTGAGTGTGAATTTACTTCAAGCAGAGTCACTTTTTGTATAAGCTATCTGGCATGATATAAGAGTCTAGAGTTGCTGATTTTATTAACTCCTGAGGAAGGGGATTGCTTTCCCCGAAACAGGGTACAAAAATACCCGGGCACCCCTGTTGAATGCCATTTGGACCTTTCCTTTGAAGACTTATTTTGAGAAGCAGTGCTCCATTTTCACTGGACTTGATTTGGATTTTTTCCATGGAGATTGTTTTGAGAGTGGCACTCCATCTTCATTATTGTCTTCAGTTTACGTATAGCCTCATGACTCAATGCTTACTTTGTTTATATGACTTTTCTTATTGAATGTATCCCTGAAGCCTATATACAGTGGCATCCTTATCCAGACTGAGAACTGTTACGTTTGAGAGCGGCTGCTCCTTTTGATTTTGCTGTGTACCACTGAATTGAGCTATGTACTGGGGATTTTGGTAAATTGAATACTATATGCACTTTTGATAATACACTTTGACATTACACATATATTTTTTGTGTTTGTGCTGTGTTATTGAAATGCCTTGAGTAAGGCAGCAGTCCCTGCTTATGGTTGTTGTTGTTCATTCGTTCAGTCGTCTCCAACTCTTCGTGACCTCATGGACCAGCCCACGCCAGAGCTCCCTGTCGGCCGTCACCACCCCCAGCTCCTTCAAGGTCAGTCCAGTCACTTCAAGGATGCCATCCATCCATCTTGCCCTTGGTCGGCCCCTCTTCCTTTTGCCTTCTACTTTCCCCAGCATAATTGTCTTCTCTAGGCTTTGCTGTCTCCTCATGATGTGGCCAAAGTACTTCAACTTTGTCTCTAGTATCCTTCCTGCTTATGGTATTGTAGTCTAATCAGCCAAAATACAAGTGGAAAAAGAACAGCAGAGAAAAAGGTTTATTTGTGCGTTTCTTTGTTCGTTTCAGACTTAGGTTGGCCCTGAGTGAGGGCCGGGTAAATGACCTTGGAGGACCGTATTTGGCCCCCGGGCCTTAGTTTGAGGACCCCTGTTTTAGAGGAATTACTGAACCTGGTTCACATATCACCTTCTTCTGGTTCTGCTCAAAATATCTGATGCCTAAGTTAGATCAGTTATGTCAACGTTATCGTTTACATCATCTTTTTGTACAATGAATCCAATGTATAGATGGCACTAAGTACTTTGCAGTCATGCCAGCCACATGATCTTGGAGATGTCTACGGACAGCTCTTTGGCTTAGAAATGGAGATGAGCACCAACCCCCAGAGTCGGACACGACTGGACTTAATGTCAGGGGGAAACCTTTACCTAAGTACTCTGAGTCCATATGCTTAAATATTTTAACCTGATCCTTTAAAATCATTAGCCATTCTCAGATGGATGTGAGGTGAAGGTGACACAGGACTTTAAAAAAAATCACTGGGTTGCTTATATGGGAGTTCAGGTTATTTTAAGGGTTTTCTGTTGTGGTCTACTCTTCTGCTTCTGAGGAGGCGGTAGAACAGGAGGCTGAAGAGGTGGCACGTGGGGATTTGGGGCCAAGTGTTAAGGACGAAAGAGAAGACATGGAAGACATACTATAAGTCCCTACGTTTCAAGAACGGCGAAGGGCAAAAATTGAAAGAAGAAGGTCAGTTAGAATTGAGGCAAAAACATTGAGCAAACACACCTTGCTCTAGGAAGATCTGTGCTGGGGCTCAGGGCCAGTAGTCAGCGCCGGCAGCAACCGACCTACTTGGTGCACTGCCATGCTACAGCTACAGTGTCAGCTTTGCAAAAGACTTCTTGTCAAATACTCTTGTTCCTGTATACCAGGGATCCTCAAACTAAGTCCCGAGAGCTGGATATGGCCCTCCATGGTCATTTGTGTGGCCCTCGTTCAGGGCCAGCCTAAGTCTGAAACTACCTGAAAGAACACAACAAAAACAACAATCCTATCTCAACAGCCAAAAGCAGGCCTACACTTCCCATTGAAATACTAATAAGTTTATATTTGTTAAAGTTATTCTTCATTTTAATTATTGTATTGTTTTTAAGTGGGTTTCCCCCCCATTACAAATAAGATATATGCAGTGGGCATAGGAATTCATTCATTTTTTTTTTCAAATTATAACCCGGCCTCCAACAGTTTGAGAAACTGTGACCTGGCCCTCTGTTTAAAAAGTTTGAGGACCTCTGCTGTATACTGTAAGCCTTTTTGCCAAAGACTCTTGCTCCTATCTGCTGTGAAGACTTGTTCCAAAGACTTTTGTTTCACATCTTCTGTTAAGACCTTGCATTTTCTTTTGGACTTTAGCTTCCATTTCCTTTAGTGCTGTTTGCATTATTATTATTATTATTATTATTATATGCTGAAGTAAAGTTTTTTTAGTTACTTTTTCTTGTGTTGTAAGACTGTTTCTGGATCAAAACAAAACATTTTCTGAGTCACAACCAGCACTTTAAGTTCTTTGCATTCTGGCAAAGCGTGACTACCTCCACTTCTATACATGCATGTACTTCCCAGTAAACTAATTGGAATTACTTGTGTTTTCTCATTGTTTTTTATAAACACACTAGCCGTCCCCTGCCACGCGTTGCTGTGGCCCAGTCTGATGATCTGGAAAATAAAGTAATGAGAAAGTGTTGGTTTCTAATATATATCATTTTTATGCTTGTGGGTAAACAGTATTTCTTGTTGTTTCTTTCTCAGTGTTGATGTGGAGAGTGTCTGGTTTGCCTACTCTGGAATATGCAACATATAATTGTCGTTCTTTAGGGGTCCCTTTCAAATTCATCCAGTGGTTTTTGAGTTATGGTAATCTCACAAACAAACATTACATTTTTATTTATATAGATGTAGTACACATTAAAGTAAACCAGCCCAATTTTTCTTCTCTCAGGACCATCTGCAAGGAACTGTGCTGAGTGCCATAACTTCCAAAAATAAATACGAGTCCCCAGATATCTATCTATGGTTTCTTGCTATTAAAGCTATTTAAAACCCATTTACATTTCTCCAACATGTAGACTCCCCTGTTTTTCCTTTTGGGCAGGCAGCATAGCCAATCGGGTATTCCATCCAGTGATGTTTGAAAAATGTCTCCAGACATTGTCTAAATGCTGGCCCCAAGAATCAATCATGCCCAGGAAACGGAAAAGAGACCACAATAAAAACCCCTCAGGTGGTCGGAAGAAGGGGAAACCTGGAAGAAAAGAAAACCTCAGGGTAGGGAAATCATGTCCTTGTAATACATATTTTGTTTTGTTTCGTTTTTGAGAAAAGGTAATAATTCCCATAGCATGCATGTATTATTTCTTTATTTACGACATTTATATGCCACTCTTCTCACCTCGAAGGGGACTCAGAGCGGCTTACAATAATAAATACAATATATTATATTATTACCATAGCACAATATTAATATTATATATTACTATATTGTATTATAACATTATACAGTAATATTATTAGTAATATTACATGTAATATAAAATATATAATTATAATATCATATTATTATTAGTAGTAGTATAACATTGTATTACATTATAATATTAATATTATATGTATATGCAATATATTATATTATATTATATTATATTATATTATATTATATTATATTATATTATATTATATTAAGCATAGTGCAGGAGATAAGGTGGAACTGCCTTCCTGGTCCCTCTTTTCACTCTGATCTCAGAGCAGCAGTTTTTGCTGGAGGGGTAACTCCAAACAGCACACTCAGTGGGAATGGTAGCTCAGTAATCATTCTTTCAACAAATCTGTGATCTGTTTCTTCCTATTTTAGTTGGAAGAGAACTTTGAAGAGGAGGAAGAAGAGGAAGAAGAGGTTTACTTCTCTGCACACAAATTGCTTCAAATCCGTGAGGCACTTTTCCTTCTCCTGAAAAGTCTCCTTCGCCTTCTTTCCAAGTTCTCCCTAAAAGAGAGACCGCAATGTGTGGAGACGTGCATTCAGGTGACTGGAAGCATCAGGGGTTAAGCAATCTTAAAATGGAAGTAGCAGAAGCATGTATTTGCCATTATAACTTGGTCTCTCACTTGGAGGCTTTCAGAAAGGGTTAACTTCATGGAAGATTTATATTTCCACACTAGGGTGGGAATCATACAGACCTCCAGATGATGTTGGACTGGATCTCATACAAGTCTTAACTACTGGCTATGCTATCTAAGAGTGGCGAGAACTGCAGTCCAACATCTGGAGGACCACAGATCACAACCCCCATCTAGACAAGGGCTGGACAGCTCTTAGCCATCAGATATCTGCATTTACCTTATTAGAGATTTCAAATTATCCCTAAATGTCCCCCAATACCTTCTAAGGCAGGGGTCCTCAAACTAGGGGCCGGATGCGGCCCTCCAAGGTCATTTACCCGGCCCCTCGCTCAGGGTCAACCTAAGTCTGAAACGACTTGAAAGCACATATCAACAACAACAATCCTATCTCATCAGCCAAAAGCAGCCCAGTGACCTCATTTGACTACGTAACCAACCCACACCATTTTGTGAACCCTTGCTAGCTGTTGTATACTAATGTGGATGTTTTGTTTAGATTTATGTTATTATAGAATTTTGTTTGATTATGTGTAGTTTAATTTATTGATGTCATGTTTAATTTACTGATGTTAGGTTTTAATTTGATGTTAGGCTTCAATGTTACTTCTATATGTTTACTTTTAAGCTTTTTTTATTGTATTTCTATTTGAATTACTCCTAAGCTTGTTATTGTATTTATATTCAAATTATCACCTCATGTTTATTATTGTATGTTTGAATTGATATGTTAATTGTTTAAATTCATATGTTATGTTTATTATTATATGTGTAATGCGGCATTGTATGCCATGGATTGTAAGCCACCCTGAGTCCCCCACTGGGGTGAGAAGGTGGGGTATAAATGTATCATTATTATTATCATTACTATTATTATTATATATTAACCTCTCATTTATGTCCTGTTAGGGAAAAAAGCTTAAAATGTCCCATAGACATAACATAGTGGTGAAATTTCCCCCTTATCCTTTAGATGTCATCTATTTCTAAGACAAAAAGTAGAGTCTGCTAAAACTTAAGCAGGGCAAAATATTTTTTTGGGACCTTATGTCTTTTTGTACCTGTTCTGCATTTTCTCTCTTTCTCTAATAAGGTTGGCCATTACTTTGAGCAAATTTTCAATGAGCTTTATCCTAGTGCCAATCAAAGGAAATCTCCCAGTTTTGTCAGAACTTTTAGGATTATCACTGAGCTGGGAAACAGATCTGAGTGTGAAAGGCATCAGATAATAATAATAATAATAATAATAATAATAATAATATAAAACTTTATTTGTACCCCGCTACCATCTCCCCAAGGGACTCGGTGTGGCTTACATGAAACCAAGTCCATCAATAAACAAAGCAATAAAAATGATAAATACAAAACAGTTAAAATAAACTCAAAAACAGAAAATACACAAAAAGCAATAAACAATAACAATATTAAAAACATACAGCATTTAAAAACCTATGAGACTATTATTTTTGTGCTATGCAGTCTGGCTCCTAACTAGCTTGTTTGTCTCTTAGATCTTTGTTAATTTGACCCATTTGGAGCCTTGCTCACTGGAGTTTGCGGCTTTTGAAAAGAGGTGAGTGACAGCTCTTACTGCTGAATTTTAGGCGAAAATGTTGATGCATATGGAAGATGTCCTATAAATGTTTTAGTCAAGCCAGTCCCACCAGCCCCCATTCCAATTTGTTTAAGAATATTTGAACATTTTGATACTTTTTTTTTCAAGCCAGATCAAAAGACAACCTCAATTTGTTAAATTTTATTTTATGTGGAACAGGAGCATTGACCAAGCCAAATACATCCCAGAGCTTGCCTACTATGGCTTACGCCTGTTGTGTTCTCCACTTCACAGCCTGGAAGATAAGGTAAACATAAACCTTGGGATCAGGTAAAAATAAGAAAATGTATTGACTCGAGTGTAAGCCGAGGGTGAGAAATGAAGCCGCTACTGGTAAATTAAAAAATAGATAACAATAAAATTACATTAATTGAGGCATCAGAAATGTTGTTGAATATTTACATAAAATTGTAATTTGAGATAAGGCTGGCCAGCTCTGATTGAATCATTATTCTAACCTTCTTCAATGTAAATGTATGTACGTATCCGTCCAACAATAATAAAGAGAGTAAAAGAATGAATGTAATAATAATAATAATAATAATAATAATAATAAGTAAAATAATGGAAATGTAATAATAACAGTAATAATAGAGTAAAATAATAAATGTAATAATAGAGTAAAATAATAAATGTAATAATAGAGTAAAATAATAAATGTAATAATCATAATAATAGAGTAAAATACTGTAAAGGTAATAAAATAATACATGAAATAAAAATAATACTGATAACAGAATAAAATAATAATAACCTTGACTCAAGTATAAGCCAAGGGGAGCTTTTTCAGCCTAAAAAAAGGGCTGAAAAACTAGGCTTATACTCAAGTATATACAGTAATTAATTTTAATGTTTGTGAAAATGCAGTTCTTCAGTTTGGCAGCTAGAGGGAGCTTTTATATCAATTTATTAGATTGGTTTGCTGGATTTCGTGATGGTAAATGGTAAGGATGGTAAGAGGAAGAAGCGTTTTTTGAAATCGTCTGAGGTGAAACTTGAGAAGATTCTCTTTGATCCTTACAGTACCTTGGAAAGTTGAAGTTTATATGCTTTTATTTAATTGAGCCATGCTTCTAGGTGCGTTGTTTTTAGTTTAGAATATCCCTTCCTTAAATAAGAGATTGTGTGCATCAGCAACTGTTCCAAAAAGGAGCTTGCGGGAAGAAATGAAAAGTCTCTCTGCTGCTGCCCTTCTTTTTTTCAAGTTGTATGTTTCAGCAGTACAGTATAACACCACTGTTTGCTAACCCTAACTACTGACCACATTGGCGGATTGAGTTGAACTTGATTCTATCTTGGTGATTTGGCTTATGTGTATTTATTCTTTTTGTATGTTAACTTATTATGATTTTATGATGTTTTTAGTTGTATTTGTGCATTGAATTTCTGTTGTTAGCCAGTCTGAGTCCCTCTACAGAGGTAGAGAAGATCAGGATATAAAAGTTTTAATAATAACAATATGTAAGGATTTTTTAAATAAGTGCAATTTATTGACACTTACCTGGCTTAGAATCATAGAGTTGGAAGAGACCTCATGGGCCATCCAGTCCAACCCCATTCTGCCAAGAAGCAGGAACATTGCATTCAAAGGACCCCTGACAGATGTCCATCCAGCCTCTGTTTAAAAACCTCCAAAGAAGGAGCCTCCACCACACTCTGAGGCAGAGCGTTTCACTGCTGAACAGCTCTCACAATCAGGAAGTTCTTCCTAATGTTCAGATGGAATCTCCTTTCCTGTAGTTTGAAGCCACTGTTCCATTGCGTCTTAGTCTCCAGGGAAGCAGAAAACAAGCTTGCTCTCTCCTCCCTATGACTTCCTCTCACATATTTTATACATGGCTATCATCATGTCTCCTCTCAGCCTTCTCTTCTTCAGGCTAAACTTGCTCAGCTCTTTAAGCCGCTCCTCATAGGGCTTAAAGACCCTTAGGCGCCCTCCTCTGGACGCATTCCAGCTTGTCTACATCTCTTTTCAATTGTGGCTCCCAGAATTGGACACAATATTCCAGGTATGATCTAACCAAGGCAGAATAGAGGGGTAGCATGACTTATTTATTTATTTACATAGCAAACTTGTAAATAAATAAGTTTGCTATGGGGGGACTCAAAGCGGTTTACACATAAATAATGGCAAAATTCAATGCCTTGCATTGGGCACCGATAAGATGACAATACAAACAATTACAATAGTAAAACCACGATTAAACATAAATCATAATTAAAACGATACATCAACAAGCATTAAAACAATAAAACAGTCTCGTCAGTCGAATCACCATTCCAGTCAATGTCCCTTTAAAATGCTACATACATCTACTGTCCGAAAGTCTGGTCCCAGAACCATGATTTTCATTTTTTCCTAAAAGCCAGGAGGCAGGGAGCAGATCTTACCTCATTTGGGAGTGTGTTCCATAGGCGGAGGGGGGGGGGCACAGCTAAGAAGGCCCTGTCTCTCGTGACCGCCAGATGCATTTGTGATTTGTGATTGTGACTTCCCTGGATCTAGACGCTAGACTCCTATTGATGCAGGCCAAAATCCCATGGTCTTTTTTTGCTGCCGCATCACACTGTTGGCTCATGTTTAACTAGTTGTCCACGAAGACTTCAAGATCTTTTTCACACGTACTGTCCTCGAGCCACGCATCCCCCATTCTGTAACATTCTCTTGAGCCATGCGTCCCCCATTCTTTTGACAGTGGCAGCAAAACCTCAGTTTTGAATTGAACCAAAGTAAGGAGTTTTCACTCATTCCGTTCTAGATCCTGCGCCATGTTTTCCATCGATTTCTCAACATCATCCTCATGTTGACAGGAACAGAATCATCTGGTGGCGCATCAGCCGTTCTCCCATCTCAGGCTGTTAGCGCAAGGAACCAGGCCATCCAATTCATCAGGTGCAGCTCAAGTGTTCCTTATTTTATTCTGTTTTGTTTTATGCTTCTGCATATTTTCAGAGTTGTGTCAAACCTCCATTACCGTCCAACTTTTTAAAAATAGTCAACAGCTCTTATAAATGGCCGGTGGGGTGAATGTGATTTTTCTGCTTCTCCATTACCAGTCTTTTGGAGTGTAATAGTGTGATAGTGTGGTGAACCTTACCTGGTAGGCTGGAAAGGGAGCCTGGCCTCCATTTTGGGAGGGAATGCCAGGGAGGCAGCCATCTTGAGTGAGGATGGTTGGAAGAGGGGAGGAGTTGGGAGACTCCTAGGTTTGGTCAGAGCAGTTGGGAGGAGCCAAGTCAGAGGAGGGAAAGAATGTACCTTCAGGGGGTTTTAAAACTGTTTTTTTTTTGTTTGTTTGTTTGTTTTAGAGAGAGAGCTAGGAGAGAGAGTGTCTGTGTTAGACAGTGCTGTGAGCTGACAGGAAAAAGGTCAGACAGCAGTCTGATCTCTTGTGAGAGTTAGCACAAGAGATTGGCTCTCCAGGCTGGGTTGGTTAACAGGAAGAACTAGCCTATCTAGGTAGCCCCTGGGTTATTAACTAACTCTACCCTAGAGTAACCCAGGAGCTACCTAGATAAGCTAGTCAGACTCATCACTATTCTCTGAAATAGAGCGAGGGTTTTGTTACCAACAGTTAGTTCTGTTTACTTAGCTCTGTCTAGAACAAAGTGAAGAGAACTGTTCAAGCAACCAATCAAGCTGACGTACTTTTGTAACAAGTCACGCTTTTTGTACATCTCATGAGTGGTTAGTTGCCTGTATTAAAAATAAATCCTATTCTATTTAACTTTCAACAAAGTCTCTACTGTACCTCGTCAAGCTTTTGTGATAGTTCCAGCAATTTTAACACCCTGTTGCTACAGAAAAGCCTCTCAACAAACAGTTGTTTGGGAGCCAGGGATAAGAGCAGCGTTGGCAGGAGTGGGAAAAGTTCACCTCAAATATATATATTTTTGGAAATCCTAAAAACATCTTAGGTTGGTGGCAGCTTTAATGCAAAAGTTTAAAGACGAGCAGTATTCACCATAACACATATCCATCATCGCCTCGCTATCATATTGGAGGCACAGAGGTGGGATTTTTCTTTTTTTAAGGAAAGAAAAACCTCTGGGAAGATCCATCCTGCCCGGACATAATATTAATAAGTCTCCAGCCTCGCGTCTTTTGTTATAGATAGGTATTGGAAAAGACCCCATATTATGGCTGCCAATGTAAACAATAAGAGCCAGCTAGCTCAGTAGTCCATATGCGACAGCTTTGTTCTCAGATAGAAAATCTACTGATAAGTTTGTAGGGCTTCTTGCCAAATAATTTCTGGTCCTCTTGGTCTGTGCAGCTCTCTCATTGAGGAACTGAAAGAAGCTGCCTTCCCTGTCTTGCGAATCTTACTGCAGCACATTTGCGTCAAGGTAAGCTTCAATCACTGTACTCTAGAAGTGACGAAAGAGCTTTTTTCCTTTAAGAGTAAGCTTGTTTTCTTACAGATAACTATAAAGTGGAGGTATTTGGGTTTCCTAACCTGCTGGGAATTTTCCTTGGCCAGGCCTTGGTCTATGTTTTGCCAATTGATGGCTTCCAACTTCAGCCAAGTTTCATTGGCTTTCAATAATATATGAATAGACATAGAATTTTATGGGACACGTTTCTGTCAGAACTCTGTCATTGGCTGGCTGAGGCAATGTTTTTTCATGCTGTTATGATGCAGTGGAGCTCTGTGCTATCCCTCAAGAAATCATCTTCAGCCTATTGTCTTCACTTTCCTGTATTTAGTAAACCAGAGTTTGAGTTGGCTGTCTCCTGAGTTATCAACTGGATCCAGTCAATGGACAACCTCTGCCTTGTTCCAGCTTTCAAGAACATTCTCACAAATCATCCAATTTCACTTTCTTTTGGCCATTTTTTTTCCTTCAAGGTTCCTGATAAGTCAGAATACCGAACGCATGCAGCCCAGGCTTTGACACAACTCCTGTACAGACTTCCTTGTGCAAACCATGCCGACTTCATAGCGTGGCTGTATAGATTCTCACTCAACAACAAGGTGAGAGCTGGTACTTGCTAGCCATTTGGACTGTCAACAATCTTCTGGTCATTCCAATGCCATTCTGAGTGGCAAATGGGTCTTCAGCAAGCCTCCAATCATATCTGGCTTATTGTGGAATGACCTGCTGGACAAGATCTGACGGCTAAATGAACTGTCAGAATGTAAAACACAACTGAAGACCTCTCTGTTCCGGCAGGCCTCTCTAGTTCATTTTAATTGTGACTTAAATCACGTTCTATGTTTATTGTGTTTCAAATGCTGTCTTGGATATTATAATATTTGTATGTTTTAATGTATGCTTTTATACTTGCATTTTAAGTATGTTTTAGTATGTGATTTTATAGATGAATATGTTGTGCCTTGCCTTGAGCCGAAAGGAGAGGCAGATAATAAATGAAAAAATATCTTCTTCCTCCCCCCCCCCTTTTTTTTGGACTGTGTTTCTATATACTGTATATACTCGAGTATAAGCCTAGTTTTTCAGCCCTTTTTTTTAGGCTGAAAAAGTCCCCCTCGGCTTATACTCGAGTCAAAGTTATTTATTATTTTACTCTGTTATTATTATTATATTCATTTCATTTATTATTTTATTCTATTTATTTATTATTACATTTACTCTATTATTATACATTTATTATTTTACTGTATAATTGTTATTGCTACATTCATTATTTTACTCTTTTTATTTTTATTATTATTATATTTGTTATATTGCTCTCTTTATTATTATTGGAAGGATACATAAGCACATTTACACTGAGGAAGGTAAATAATCATTTCATCAGAATTGGACAGTCTTATCGTAAATTACCATTTTTGTAAATATTCAAAAATATATAACCTACTGATTCCTCAATTAATGTAATTTTATTGGTATCTATTTTTATTTTGCAATTTACCCATAGCAGCAGTATTTCCCACCCTCGGCTTATATTCGAGTCAATCTGTTTTCTCAGTTTTTTGTGGTAAAATTAGGTGCCTCGGCTTATATTTGGGTCGGCTTATACTCGAGTATATACGGTACTTCCTTGGCCCCAGTTTTCTGACCCTTGAAGCCTTGTACCAGACCTTCAACACTTCCACATTTCTAAAAATTGGCATGATTCTTCAGTACTTATTCCACCCCCACTTTTTTGTGTCAGGAGGGACTTGAGAAACTGCAAGTGGTTTCTGGTGTGAGAGAATTGGCCATCTGCAAGGACGTTGTCCATGGGACGCCTGGATGTTTTGATGTTTTACCATCCTTGTGGGAGGCTTCACTCATGTCCCCACATGGGGAGCTGGAACTGACAGAGGAAGCTCACCCACGCTTTCCCCGGTTTTGAACCTTCGACCTGTTGTTCTTCAGTCCTGCCGGCACAAGGGTTTAACCCATTGCGCCACTGGGGCTCCCCCACCCCTTCTCAAACTAGCAGAAAATTTTCCCAAATTCGTGAAAATATGCAAAATGCCCTAAACCTCCAGAAGCGTCTCAGAACACTACTACTCCAGATACCTCCATTTTCTTTTGCATTCCTTCTCAAAATGACAGAAGGAAGTGATGTTTACATCATCTCCCCATTTTGGGATAGACTTCAGAAGAAAACTGAGGTATTTGGATTTATGTCAAGAGGTGTGCAGCCCACAGGGGGAGGTAAAGGCTGGGAATTGGCTCTTGACTCCATGATGTTGGCCACCCCAGTGGCGCAATGGATTAAACAGTCCTTGTGCTGGCAGTACTGCTGACCAAAAGGTTGATTCAAATCCGAGGAGCAGGGTGAGCTCCCATCTGTCAGCTCCAGCTTCCCATGCGGGGACATAAGAGAAGCCTCACACAAAATGGTAAAATATCCGGGCGTCCCCTGGGCAGTGTCCTTGCAGACAGCCAATTCTCTCACACCGGAAACAACTTGGAAGTTTCTCAAGTCGCTCCTGACACAAGACAAAAACCCCATTCTAAGTGATCTGACAGTATTGCATTCATCTCCATCAGATCTCCTACAGGGTATTTGCTATCGATGCCGCCTTGGCCCTATTGGATCTTCCAGAGCGTGAGCCAGACGTCCCTTTGACTGAGGAACAGCAGAAGTTCATGAAGCACAAATTCCTGGTGCAAGTAATGATCTTTGGTCGGTGCTCCGACAAAGCGCCAACGGTTCGCAGCAAAGCCCTTTCAGGATTTGCTCAGTGTCTGGAAGCAAATGCCAAGTCAAATGCCGAATGGATACAGGAGCAGTTGCAGGGCAGTAAGTATTGTGGGAAAACAATTGAGATGTATGATTAATCCTCATGATCTTCTCACTGAAACATTGAACTCGCAGGTCCTGGATTCAGATCCACTATCACCTGTTTTAGGCCCCATCTACACTGCCATACTATCCAGTGTAACTACACTGAATTGCATTACATGGGAGTGTAGATAGAACTCATGTCTACTCCATAGAAATGTTATATAGAGGAGTGAGATAACTTGTCTTCACCTTTCGTTGAGGCAAGACTGTTCCTGAGATATATAGAACCTGCTCAACTGCATGTCCCACCCATTTATTTATTTATGTATTTACAACATTTATATACCACCTTCTCACCCTGAAGGGGACTCAGAGCAGCTTACAAGATATATATATACATACAATATATTAATATTACTAGCATAGTACAATATCAGTATTATCTATTACTGTATTGTACTATACCATTATGTTGTAATATTATTAGTAATATTACATTTAATATAAAATATATACCGTATATACTCGAGTATAAGCCGACCCATATATATGCCGAGGCACCTAAAAACTGAGAAAACAGATTGATTCGCGTATAAACCGAGGGTGGGAAATGCAGCAGCTACTGGTAAATTGCAAAATAAAAATAGATACCAATTAAATTACATTAATTGAGGAATCAGTAGGTTATATATTTTTGAATATTTACAAAAATGATAATTTAAGATAAGACTGTCCAACTCTGATTAAATGATTATTTACCTTCAATGTAAATGTGCCTATGTATCCTTCCAATAATAATAAAGAGAGCAACATAACAAATATAATAATAACAATAATAATAAAAAGAGTAAAATAATGAATTCAGCAAGAACAACAATTATACAGTAAAATAATGTATAATAATAGAGTAAAATGATAAATGTAATAATAATAAATAGAATAAAATAATAAATGAAATAATAATAATAATAATAATAATAATAATAGAGTAAAATAATAAATAACCTTAACTTGAGTATAAGCCGAGGGGGACTTTTTCAGCCTAAAAAAAGGGCTGAAAAACTAGACTTATACTCGAGTATATATAGTAATTATAATATATTAGTAGTAGTATTATATTATAAATATTATATGTGTATACAATATATTACATTACTATATCATATATTATATTATATTATTAGTATAGTACAGGAGACAAGCTGGAACTGTTTTCTAGCCCCCTCTCTCTTCACTCTGGCCCAGATGAGATACTCAGATGGAAGTTATAACTCTCCATATACTAGCTTTCAAGTCATCATTCCCCCCCCCCCCCCCCCCCGCCGCCCAAAAGAAACCCCATCAATATGGACATGATTAGTACATCTGTCATGAGGGGCGGCATGCATGCTTTCATTCACATGTTTATAGCCCTGGCTTTGTTATCACCAGTTTCATCGTGGTTCTTCAGAAGTACAGTTTGTGTAAAGCTTCCTTAGGTTTCTAAATGGTGTTTGTTTCCTCCCCTGTCTGTCCTCAGGTACACGTGCTTCCACAGTCATGGATACAGACTGTGGAACGCATGTTGGAACGTTCCTGACCAGTTCAGGAGGTAAGCATGCTCGACTCTTCCACTTTTCAGATGTTGTTTTTAGTTTTCCAGGAAATTTTGAACATGTTAGGAAAACTCTGTCCTGGAAAGAAGATAGGAAGACGGTCTTCTAATTTCTCCTTTTCTCTTGGAAACTCTGTCATGAGGACATCATAGCAACCTTGATCTGTCTGTGATGCCAGTCAACATAGCTGGGCCTTATCGTTGCCTTTTGGTGCTTTGAAATCGTCCCCTGAATAGTTAATTTGTGGGTGACCTATTTCTAAAAGGAGTGAATGAGTTTTGTTGTCCTTCTGTGAATGTTCCCTTTTTATCTTTCAAGTTTCCTCCAGCCATCCCATGAAGACTTTCCCAACATTCAAAACCATCGAAGTAACTGAACGCGACTCCTCTGAGTTAAATGGTATGTAGCTGGAGACATGATTTGTTTTTCCTTTCTTTTTGCTTATTCTCTGCCTTGATCTCTCTTGCTCTTCCTAACAATGACAATGCTAACCCATTTTATAGCACTACGTAATGTCCTGAATATATTGGCATTTCCACCGGTCACCCAAGGAAGCTAATAATTATATGATATTATAATTATATATTTTATATTAAATGTAATATTACTAATAATATTACAGTATAATGTTATAGTACAATGTAAAATATAATATTAATATTGTGCTATGATAATAATATATTGTATTTACTTTTTACTTGTAAGCCGCTCTGAGTCCCCTTCAGTGTGAGAAGGGCAGCATATAAATGTTGCAAATAAATAAATAAATAATCCCAAGCCCTCTAGTCTCTAGAGAAATGGTTGGGTGAGGGGGGTTATTAACAGAAGACCCTCCCCATAATTGTACAGCAGAGTAACTTACTAGCAGCAGCGTGACCCAGCAACAATAGCCAAGCATGATAGAAAGAACAAAAACACACAGACCAATGTTATCTCTTCCACAGGAGGCTTTTCTTTGTAGTTAAATAATATGGTTGCATTATCCACAATAACAAGTTTTCCATAATATAAATAATTTCTTTATACTTCTTTTTGCTTCCCCGCTGGGCTTCTTTCTCATGCAGATAAACAGCTCTGCTCTTACAGAGCTTCTTCGCACATTGAACTCACCCAGGAGCTTCACACAGTAGCTTAACACACAGCAGCCTTCACACTGGAGCTTCACACACGATGGCCTTCAACCTGGGGCTTCTCTCACCAAAGTTTCTCACACCAGGCCTACTTATACTGAGGTCCACCTCACACTGAGGCCTTTCTCCCACTGAGGGCTCTCTCACACTGAGGCAGACTAACTCTGAGGCCTTTCTCTCACTGAGGGCTCTCTCAGACTGATGCCTCTTATACACTGAGGCGAACTAACACTGAGATCTCTCTCACACTGAGGGGTTCTCATACTGAGGCCTACTAACACTGAGGCCTTTCTTCCACAGAGACCTCTCACAGACTGAGCCCTACTAAGCTTCAGACACACCTGCTTATATTGAACTGCAGCTTTTGTTGAGTCATTGCATCCATTTAACCCTTTCAGTGCTTGACTCACATTTTTGTAATTAAAAATACCTCGTTAATTTTTAATATTTCTGACAGAAATGAGACTTATTAAAAACAGGATGTGAATCATTTTAGGTTCGATAAGAGATCATAATCCTGGAGTTATCCATGCCAGATTTGATTATCCAAATGCACATGCTGAAATGAACATGCTGCATAATAATAATAATAATAATAATAATAATAATAATAATAATAATCTTTATTTATACCCCACCACCATCTCCCCGACGGGGACTCGGGGCGACTTACATGAGGCCAAGCCCAGACAACATATTACAGCAAGATAAAACCAAAACATAAGCAACAAGCAACAAAATCAAAATTACATTAAAAAAACATATGAATACAGTAACAAAATAACACTATAAGCCCTTTCGTGTTTCTTAGTTTAAAGTGTTGATCTGTCAATTCTCTTAATGCATGACACCCACTTTGGAGACTTAGCATATTATGTTTTTGTAATGTTCCTCTGAGCATTCCTCGCTTCCTTCAACTCCTCCTCTCTCTCTCTCTCACCAAACAGGAAAAGAGATCATGGGCATGCTGAGGCTAAGAGCTGGCGATGAAAAGATAAACGTTCGAAAATCTGCCCTCCAGGTATGTTTCTTGTTGCTTTGGTGTTCCTATCAATTGTGCACGTTCTTGAGATGAACACTTTATAAATATTTATGTATATACTTTTGGAGCTAGTGTTCAGAACAGGTTCACTCAGTGGTGAAAGTCAATATGAATGCTGGCCTCGGATGAGATTTTTCACTGCTGTTTCACCATCTTTGCCTCTCCCTCCAGTTCGGAGAATGGCTGGAGAATCTTGAGCTTCCTCCCAAAGGCCTTTTCCCCCAACATATCAAAGGCAATTTTCTGCCCACTGAGTGTGGACTTCATGCACAGTATCATGTTCTTAGTATACCGTCATATACCTTATTCTGATTCTTCGTGTTTTAATATGTCTTATTGTGGTTCCTTCTGAATCTCAGTGTTGTCAGTGATAAATAATGGATTTGTGTAGAAAGGTAATGAATCAATGTCCATCTGAATATGTACTGTTTAAACTGAATTCCACATGTTTCTGTAATAGTATGCCACAAACCATTTCGGTCTTTGAAATAAAATTCAAATTTCTATGGGCAGGAAATCTGTCACCAACTTTCCCAATGGAAATAATGTATGTGACTGAGAGCACCCTTGTCATGGACATCCGTCTCATGTGCCACATCAGAATATTTCTTGTTCTTAAGAATGGTAGATGTTTCTGCAGTGACTATAGCTCACTCTTTCCTTCCTTGACCATTCCCTGTCTCAGAAGGCTGGAGTCTTTTATGTTTTTGATGCAGCATCATTCCGAGAGCCAAGGCTTCAGCTCCAGCTCAGTCATGAAACCACTTGGTGATCTTGGGCAAATCTCACTCTTCCAGCCTCTGAGGAAGGTCATGACAAACCTCTTCTGAAAAAGTATTGCCAAGAAAATTCTTTGCTTCAGGGTCGCCATAAGTCCAAAAATGACTTTTAAAAACACATCAACAAATCTGTTCTTTGCCATGTTGAGCCTTGTGACTTGGCTGCTCCCTAGGTGCTGATGAGCATCTTGAAATACCAGGTGATTCCATGCACCACTGAAGACTTGGCTACGCTACAGGATCGCTGTCGGGATCCTGCTGTTTCTGTAAGGAAGCAGGCCCTGCAATCAATAACAGATCTCTTACTGGTGAGAAAAGACTGACTGGAATTTGTAAAATATTTATTGGAGGTTTTTTTTTAGTATGATTAAGATGATAATGATAAAGGAGAAAAAAGTAAGGTAGAGAAGAGAATGCATAGAATATGAACATGGGCAGACACTTATTTTAATACTAGCCGTCCCCTGCCATGCGTTGGCTCAGTCTGGTGATCCTCCTTCTCTATCTCCCCTCCCTCTTTCTCCTTGCATCCTTCCCTCTCTTTTGTCCTTCCTTCATTCACTCTTCCCTTCCTCTCTCCCTCTTTCTCCTTCCTTCCTTCCCTTTTGTCTTTCCCTCCTTCTCTCTTTCTTTTATTTCCCCTCCTTACATCCCTCTTTCCTCCCTCCTTCTCTCTCTCTCTCTCCTTCCATTCTTCCCTTCCTCCCTTTCTTTCTTCCATCCATCCATCACTGGGAAGCCAGTTTGTTTATTTATTATTTATTTACATTATTTCTATCCCGCCCATTTCAGCCCGAAGGCGACTCAGGGCACAGTCGGCACAATTCGATGCCGAAACAAAATACATACATTAATAAAGCAAAAACATCAAGTGCAAATTAAACATAAATGACAGTGCATAATAAACAATTTAAAAAGAAACTATGTCCTCTCGTTCAAATTTTCATCCGTTACATTGTCTTGGCCATTCCTGGGTCAATTTCTAACTCTAGTTTGTCTGTTTACTCGGGGGTTCCAAATGTTTGCTCAAAGAGCCAAGTTTTTACTCTTTTTTGGAAAGTCAGGAGGGAGGGGGCTGATCTAATATCCCTAGGGAAGGAGTTCCACAGCTGGTGGCCACCACAGAGAAGGCCCTGTCTCTCGTCCCTGCCAGACGTGCCTACAAAGCAGGCGGAATCAAGAGCAGGGCCTCCCCAGACGATCTTAAGTTCCTGGGGGGTTCGTAGGGAGAGATGCGTTCAGATAGATAAACTGGGCCAGAACCATTTAGGGCTTTATAGGCTAAAGCCAGCACTTTGAATTGAGCCCGGTAGCAGACTGGCAGCCAGTGGAACCGATTCAACAGAGGAGTTGTATGCTCCCTGAGCCCCGCTCCTGTTAGCAACCTGGCTGCCGCACGCTGGACCATTTGAACCTTTCGGGCCGTCTTCAAAGGCAACCCCACGTAGAGCGCATTGCAGTAATCTATACGGGATGTAACCAGAGC
Organism: Anolis sagrei; assembly: GCF_037176765.1. Lineage (NCBI taxonomy): Eukaryota > Metazoa > Chordata > Lepidosauria > Squamata > Anolidae > Anolis > Anolis sagrei. Next base: position 33,771,844 of record NC_090027.1, on the reverse strand, counting down.
GTTCTCCTAGCAGGGAGTGCTAGTATACGGCCCCCAAGTTAGAAAGTTTGTCCACGCCTGTACTGCAACCATCCACCCATCTTGTTTTTTACCTGCATCCCTACCACCCCAATTGTAAGTCATGTTGGGGTTCTCTGCAGCATTGCATCCAAACCGGGAGGGGGGCTATAAAATCTTCTTTGGAGGGTTGGGCATCTTTGGCTTAGAATTCTTAGTATCACGTCTCTTTCCTGTTTTCCCCTGAGGAGTAGTTGTCTCATCAGGGCGCATGAGCCCTTGATGCCTTCCTCTGAGCCCTTTAAAGAGCCACTCTCTTTTTCAGAGCCAGCCGGAGAACATTCTGATTCAGAAGGCCTGGCTGAAGGGAGTCATCCCTGTCATTATGGACTGTGAGACCTCTGTGCAAGAGAGGGCCCTAGACTGCCTTGACCAGATCTTGCTGCAGCCCATCAAGTCCCGGAACAGATTCACTCCACACAACGAAAGCCAAGCGCTAGCTTGGGATCTCCTTACACTGCTCACCAAAGAGAGTCAAGAGCTCAGGTAGGGGCTGCAGTTTCTAAGTGTGTTTAGAGTTCCCGTAATCCAACCTATATGTTTAATAGCATGGTATCCACTGGAGTTGGTTTCCTAGTCTTTCTTTGGATACTCAGGTTCTTTATATGCAGTGGCACAGTAAATGGCGTCCTTTGTATAAAATGGCAAAATCAACTTTTGTATATATTTTGGGAGTATTTCCAAAGCATGGACGGTTGAATTTGCATTATATTACAGCTATACATTTATTTTGTACCCTGTGTTTGGTGTATGTATTGATGATTATGTATTTTTATCTATGTACTAGCCGTCCCCTGCCACGCATTGCTGTGGCTCAGTCTGGTGATCTGGAAAATAATGAGAAGTTGTTGATTTCTAATATATGTAATGTCTTGATGCTTGTGGGTAAACAGTATTTCTAGCTGTTTCTTTGTCAGTGTTCCTGTGGTGATTGTCTGGTTTGCCTACTCTGGAACATGCATAGAAGTGTCCCTTTCAAATCTACGATACTATATCTCTCTCTGTGTGAATCATATATATCTATCTATATCTATGGCTGGATGGCTCTTTGTCAGGAGGGCTTTGATTACGTTTTCTTGCCCTGGTGAAGGGAGTTGGACTGAGTGACCTTAAGTATGGGGGTTCTGTGTGAAAAGTTTGCCCCAATTTTGTCGTTTGTGGGCTTCAGGGTGCTCATTAATTCTAGATGAACTATAAATCCCAGTAACTACAACTCCCACATGTCCAGGTTTATTTCCCCCAAACTCCATCTGTGTTCATATTTGGGCATATGGAATAATTGTGCCAAGTTTGGTCCAGATCCATCATTGTTTGAGTCCACAATGCTCTCTGGATGTAGGTGAACTACAACTTCCAAACTCAAGGTCAATGCCACCAAACCCTTCTAGTGTTTTCTTTTGGTCATGGGAGTCCTGTATGCCACGTTTGGTTCAATGCCATAATTGGTGGAGTTCAGAATGCTCTTTGATTGTAGGTGAACTATAAATCCCAGCAACTACAACTCCCAAATGACAAAATCATTTTTTTAGTGAAGGACATACATTGGGTTGTTAGGTGTCTTGTGTCCAAATTTGGTGTCAATTCGTCCAGTGTTTTTTGAGTTCTGTTAATCCCACAAACGAACATTACATTTTTATTTATTTAGATTAAGCTACACTGCAAACATTTTAAAAGATGAATTTCTGCTCCTGGAGCATGGAGGGATCAGGAACCACAGAAACAGTTGTAAAATTCTCTCTGTGCAAACTATTTAAATATGTGTTGTCGAAGGTTTTCATGACCTGAATCACTGGGTTGGTGTGAGTTTTCCAGACTCTATGGCCATGTTAAAAATATACATACTTAAAAATGCACATCCGCATAAAATATCCCATTGTTTTAGGTTAAATCTGATGTTTGTCATTGAGCCTGACTCTTTGCTTTGTCCTTTCTTTCAGCCGCTACTTAAGCAGAGCATTCCACATTTGGTCCAAGCAGGAGAAGTTCTCTTCCTCCTTTGTGAACAGTGTCCTTTCCCACACGGATACCGATCACGCTGTGCCTGCTTGGATGCTGCTGGCCAAGGTGGCCGGCTCCTCACCCAAACTGGACTTCTCCAAAATAATCGAGGCCTGGAACAGTCTCGACAGGCAAGTGTGGCCTTGCGCAAAAGGGCTGTGGTTCTCTACATCCCTCACAGGGTGGAGCTTCCTCACTTTAGCTGATTTCTGACTTCACTTTGCTTTTTTGGTTTTCTAGGCACCTTGAAACCAGTTCGGAATTGGTGGTACACATCCTGTGTGTAATTGGGAGCATTGCAAAGCATCTGCCCAGCAGCATCCAAAGCAGGCTGATGGGTAGGTGCCCCTTGAGAAGCTTTGTCTTCCATTGTCTTCAGCTACTTACTTAGGTGATCACTCACAGATCGAGGATGATGGTCTTCCAGATATAGTGTCTTGGCGGTGGGTCCGTAGGTCTCTGTGAAGTCCTATTCATGATCCACATGTTTTCCCGCAGTGAGGACATTTATTTCCAGACAGAATGTGGCTTGATGTGCCTTTCTCTTGGCACGTTTCTTCCTTTCGCCCTCCATTCCTGGCTCTTCGAATTCTGCAGCACTGCTGGTCACAGCTGACTTCCAGTTAGAGCACTCAAGGCCCAGGACTTCCCAGTTCTCGATGTCTATGCCACAGTTTTTGAGGTTGTATTTAAGCCCATCTTCAACCTGTCTTCAGCAGCTCATGCTGGATCTCTCGCTTCCTTTTTAAAGGTGAAATCAAGCAATGGTTACAGGATTTCCAATGTCCTCTGGAGGTGATCAGTCCTGCAGTTGAGGCTGTGCAGAAACTTTGCCTTGCTTCCACGGATGAGCCAAAGGAAGCTCAGGTCAGTCTTGGAAGCCCATTCTCTTACATTTTTATTTACAAGTGCTTTCGCTTTCAGAGATGGTAATAATAGCCCTTGCTCCTATTGTGCACCTGTTCCTGTTTTGCAGCTTCAGTTAGTCTGATTCTCAATATATGATTCTTAAACTAATCCAATGCCCAGGTCGGAGTGAGCTTCCGGCCATTTGTCTAGCTTGCTGTCAACCTTTGCAGCCCGAAAGACAGTTACATCTGGCAAGGAGGAAATTTAGGTACCGCTTATGCGGGGAGGCTAATTTAACTAATTATGACACCATAAAAAAACACTCCAGCGTGCAAAGGAATGAGGAAGTATTCAATCGGTGGCACAAGTGGGTTGTGAAGCGACAGCTCCCCCAGTGGCCGGAATTCAAAAAGCATACCTTCATGAAGCTGGAAAGTTAAATTGCCTCTGTGTCTCTGTCTATATATTTTGTGTGTCTATGGCAGGGATCCTCAAACTAAGGCCCGGGGGCCGGATCCGGCCCTCCAAGGTCATTTACCCGGCCCTCACTCAGGGTCAACCTAAGTCTGAAACGACTTGAAAGCTGGTAACAACAACAACAACAACAACAACAACAACAATCCTATCTCATCAGCCAAAAGTAGACTCACATTTCCCATTGAAATACTAATCTATATAAATAAAAATGTAATGTTCGTTTGTGGGATTAACATAACTCAAAAACCACTGGACGAATTGACACCAAATTTGTACACAAGACACCTATCAGGCCAACGAGTGACCATCGCTCATAAAAACACTGAAAAACACAGCAGAAGGGTCTTAAAAAGGCAAAAAAATTAAAAAAATACATTACAGCACTTGCACATATGCGCAAACACAGATATATACACAAATATATACACACACATATTCACACACAAAACACATATACACAGACTGGGCCACAGCAACGTGTGGCAGGGGGCGGCTAGTAAGTTCATATTTCTTAAAATTGTTCTTCATTTTAATTATTGTATTGTTTTTAGGTGTTTTTGCACTACAAATAAGATATGTGCAGTGTGCCTAGGAATTCATTCGTGGTTTTTTCAAATTATAATCCGGCCCTCCAACAGTTTGAGGGACTGTGACCTGGCCCTCTGTTTAAAAAGTTTGTGGACCCCTGGTCTATGGCATTGAATGTTTGCCATGTTTGCCCTGAGTCCCCAGCGAGGGGAGAAGGGCGGAATATAAATAATGTAAATAAATACATAAATAAATGCCAATCTTGCTGGGCAGGTAATAAAGGAGGCTCCTTGCTGCCATAGAGGGATGTTTGGTGTTGGATAGGTTTTACATGGCATGGGAAGGGAAGAAAGTCTGTTCGCAGATTTTGCTTCAAATATGCAAGGGGTTGGGCGAGATGACCCATGTGGTCTTTTCCAACTCGTATTTTTCTGTGATTTCCTGTCTGAACAGGAGAAATTAAACAACATATTTGGCGAGCTGGTGTCCGTATGTGAATCCTACATCTCGAGAATTGTTCTCCAAGAAGATGGAGCAGAGCAGCTGAAGGAGGAAGTCTTGGTAAGTAAGGCCACTCAAAGTGTGTTGAATCTTAAATTCTAACAAAGCCTACAGACAAAACAAGAGATATCAGAGAGTTGGGAACCTTGGACATGTTCTCCCCTCCCTAAACAAACAGATATTATTTCCCTTTTGATGAAGGCATTTTATCTCATTGGCAGGTGAGATATCTCTTCACGCTGGGTGAAGCGGCCCAACTCTGCCCAGCCAGAGTGGAGAAACGAATTTTCTTACTGATACAGTCCATCCTAGCCAGTCCTGATGTCATGGCCAAGTGTAAGATCATCTTGTACCTTTGGCGAGTGAACATATATTGCATTTGGCCCACCCATTGTGCCCTATTTCTCTCTCATGTTATTTTGTAACTGTTTATTTTATTTTGTTATTTCATGTATTTTATTTTGATGTTATTAACCTTTTAACATTTTACCTCATACATTTGGCCCGCCCTCTGTGTCTGGTTTTACTATACTGTTTTATATTGTTGATTTTATTATTTTATATTTTGTTATGATGTATTTTGTTATTGTGTGTTTATTATGTTGTATTATTTTGGGCTTGGCCTCATGTTAGCCGCCCCAAGTCCCCTTTGGGGAGATGATGGCGGGTTATAAATAAAGTGTATTATTATTATTATTATTATTATTATTATTATTATTATTATCATTGTTTCTTTGTATTTTATTTTGCTGTACTGCAATTTTGGGTTTGGCTTCATGTTAGCCTCCCAGAGCCCCCTTTGGGGAGATGGTGGTGGGGTACAAATAAAGATTGTTATTATTATTATTATTATTATTATTATTATTATTATTATCTGAAACACAACAAGATGAGTCCACAGCAAATAAGATCCCTCTGCTGGCTGTTGCATTGGATCACACGTCGGACCCTTCCCAAGTGTCTAGGACTGTGTGCTGTATCGACAAATAATGAGTGCAGATCCCAGTAAGGTGGCCTTCTGCAGCTGGCAGATGGTAATTTTGTCAACTCCGAATGTGTTTAAGTGCAGGCCAAGATCTTTATGCACTGTACCCAGCGTGGCGATCACCACTGGGACCACCTTGACTGGCTTGTGCCAGAGTCTTTGCAGTTCGATTTTTAAATCCTCATATCGTGTCAGCTTTTCCAGTTGTTTCTCTGCAATCCTGCTGTCACCTGGGATTGCAACATCGACAATCCATACTTCATTTTTTAACATGATTGTGAGGTCAGGAGTATTGTGCTCCAAAACTCTGTCTGTCTGAATCCGGAAGTCCCAGAGGAGTTTGGCATTTTCATTCTCTGTAACTTTTTCCGGCTTGTGATCCCACCAGTTCTTTGTCGCAGGCAGATGGTATTTGTGGCACAAGTTCCAATTAATCATCTGAGCAACGGTGTTGTGCCTCTGCTTGTAGTCTGTCTGTGCGATCTTCTTGCAGCAGCTGAGGATGTGATCTATTGTTTCATCTGCTTCCTTGCAGAGTCTACATTTGGGATCTGTTGTCGACTTTTCAATTCAGGCTTTGATGGCATTGGTTCAAATGGCTTGTTCTTGGGCTGCCATCATCAGGCCCTCCTTTGTCTCCTTTTTCATAGTTCCATTTGTGCGCCACAGCCATGTTTTTTCTTTGTCAATTTGGCTCTCAATTTTTGCCAGAAACTGTCCATGGAGTGCCTTCTTTTGCCATTTTTCTCTTCTGCTCTGGATTGTGTTTTTACGGTACTCCCTCTTTGTCTTTTGCACCTTAAGCAGTTTACTACAATTTATTATTATTATTATTATTATTATTATTATTATTATTATTATTATTTACAATGGAACTGTGCCTCCTTCAATTTTAATGTCCTAACAGCCAGCGTAATATTTCCTAGTGTCCAGCCCTGTGGACAATGAAGATATTTCCTCCTCTCTGCCATTATCCCAGTTCAGAGGTTCTGTGATGCCTTCCGTCGTCCGCGCACATGCGTTCATTACTCTAGGTAGGAATTCTCCCCTTGCCATGCGCTTTCTCTCCATTCCTTCAATAATTAGCAATACATTTTCTCCTGTCTGGAGTCCATCAACAGGTCAGTTCTAACCCTCCCCTCCCTCTTTCTCTGTGACAGGTAAGCTTTGTCTGCAGCATGAGGACCTGGCAAAGAGATGCATTCCTGCGCTGGCGCGGGAACTCGAGGTGTCCCAGGACGTGGCCATTCGCAACAATGTCATCATTGTGATGTGTGACCTCTGCATCCGCTACACCACCATGGTGGATAGATACATCCCTGACATCTCAGTCTGCTTAAAGGACCCGGAGCCTCTCATCCGGAAACAGACGCTCATCCTCCTTACCAACCTCTTGCAGGTGAGCAAAGCAGGTGGACACTGAGACCTTAAAATGTGCAGGCCTCGTTGGGACATGTCACTTCTGCTTCTGGGATATGGCTGGAATATGGAAAACATCTTTACTTTTGGGAAATGAGGAACAAACAGTCATGTTTTCGTTGGCCTAAGATTCAGTATTGGCATTTTGAACAAGCGCGATTGGTGGGGACGAGGGACAGGGCCTTCTCGGTGGTGGCCCCTCGACTCTGGAACTCACTCACCAAGGACATCAGGCATGCCCCGATACTGGCAGTCTTTAGGAGGAGCTTGAAAACGTGGTTGTTCCAGTGTGCCTTCCCAGAATAAGGAAACTCCAAGCAATTTGTCCCGAATGTACTTTATTAGAGATCTAGGATTGTCTGCACGCCCCACCTATCTTCAAAATACCTATCCTATTTCACCTGGTTATGCCCAGCATTTTTTAACAATTTTAATTATTACACTTGGCCCTGCCATAGGTTCTTTTAATACGTTGTGGTGTTATTGTTGATGTTTACTGCTTGTTTATGAGTTTATTTATTGTTGTATTGTTGTTGTTGTTGTTTTACTGATGTATTTGGGCTCGGCCTCTTATAAGCCACACTGAGTCCTTTGGGAGATGGTAGCGGGGTACAAGTAAAGGTTTATTATTATTATTATTATTATTATTATTATTAAGTAATATGAGATCACAACACACATCTTTTTTTTCAGTGGGAGAGTTTGAATCTAATTTATTCAGGAACTCTCTGGTTAAAGAAGGGTACTAGACTGAGTTTTAATTTTGTCTTCTTTATACTTAATTTTGAAGGTAACCTGTTGCCCTCTAGTTGTTACTGGACTGAAACCCATCGTCTCTCATCACTAGATGAGAACTGCAACCTATATGACTTAAATTGCAATTTACCCATCCTTTCCTTGAGATCACAACATACCCACCCATACCTTGAAGCTAATTGAATTTAATACTTATATTGCCAAATGAATGCCAAGAACTTTGGTATTTAATAATTCCTCGCATAATAGTCGCACCCATAGTTCACTACAAAAGATTCCATCTCTTCCTGTTTCTCCTCTGTCAGTCACTCAAGGGAGAGACCAAGATCAAACTGATGCACTAAATTAGTGGTTCTCAACTTGTGGGTCCCCAGGTCATAACACTCATCTTGAGTAGCTGCAAACAAGGGAAGGTTGAACATTTACATTAGGTGTTAACAGATTTATGCATGCTTTGTGTGTTTTTTCATGCGAACTTGCAACTATTTTAAGTATCTTTAAGTCGTAACCGGACCGTATTTGTTTTGTTATAGGAGGAGTTTGTGAAATGGAAAGAATCCCTCTTCTTCAGATTTGTCAGTGTTTTGGTGGACCCAAATGAGGACATTGCCAGGTAAAGAAGCAGCAGAACTTCACATGAAGCAAAGGTGTTCAGCTAAGTCTTTTGCTGGCTGATCTTGAAAATAGCTTCTCGTGTTGGAGGGAAAATCTTTTTTTTCTTCACAAAGCATCCACAGTCTCTCCCAGCTACAGATTCCCACCATCCAGAGAATAAGTGCCACCATGCTTTGTCTTAAAAAGGACATGTTTGAACCTCAAGATTAGTCAGATTTCTCCAGAAACTAAATCTGGAGTAATTACTGTATATACTCGAGTATAAGCCTAGTTTTTCAGCCCTTTTTTAAGGCTGAAAAAGTCCTCTTCGGCTTATATTCGAGTCAAGGTTATTTATTATTTTACTCTGTTATTATTATTTTTATTACATTTCTTATTTTACTCCATTATTATTATTAGTATTATTACATTTATTATTCTATTGTTACTGTTATTATTACATTTCCATTATTTTACTCCATTATTGTTATTATTGCATTTATTATTCTATTATTACTGTTATTACATTTCCATTATTTTACTCTATTATTATTGTTATTATTACATTTATTATTTTACTCTATTATTGTTGGAAGGATACATAAGCACATTTACATTGAAGAAGTTTAGAATAATGGTTTAATCAGAGCTGGGCGGTCTAATAATAATAATAATAATAATAATAATAATAATAATAATAATTTTAAATAACTTTATTTGTACCCCGCTACCATCTACCCAAGGGACCTGGTGCGGCTTACATGAAGCCAAGCCACAACACATCAATAAACAAAAGCAGTAACAATAATACAAAACAGTTAAAATAAACTCAAAACAGAAAATATACAATAAGCATAACAATATCAAAACAGCATTTAAAAACCTATGGCCTGGCCAAATGTAATAATTCAGGTTTAAAATTAAAAATTATCTTAAATTACAGTTTTATGTAAATATTCAAAAACATTTAACCCACTGATGCCTCAATTAATGTAATTGTATTGGTATCTATTTTTATTTTGAATTTTACCAATAGCTGCTGCATTTCCCACCCTCGGCTTATACTCGGGTCAATATGTTTTCCCAGTTATTTGTGGTAAAATTAGGTGCCTCGGTTTATATTTGGGTCGGCTTATACTCGAGTATATACGGTACTTCTTCCCTCATGATGCTAGTGAAAAATGGCTTAATTCTAAAGAGTTTCTTGCTCTATACTTTGAGTTAAGTAATTTTAGAGAGGTGCAAAACTACCTCTAAGTGAGAGCTTTGCATTTTCTCATGAGTGCTTTTGTAAAATCCTTAGGTTTTCTGTTCAGTTCCCACCCTGAAAATACTCAGTCTCATCTTGACTTTGAAAACTAAGCAGAATTGGATCTGTATTGTCGAAGGCTTTCATGGCTGGAATCACTGGGGTGTTGTAGGTTTTTCAGGCTGTATGGCCATATTCTAGAAGCATTCTCTCCTGACGTTTTGCCTGCATCTGTGGCAAGCATCCTCTGAGGCTGCCTGCCATAGATGCAGGCAAAACGTCAGGAGACAATGCTTCTAGAACATGGCCATACAGTCCAAAAAACCTACAACAACCCAGAGTTGGATCTGGTTAATACAGAAATGGGAAACCATTAGGAAATATCAGATCTCCCAAGTAGGACTAGGGAAAAAATCCTCCTGCTTCTGGAAAGTGTTGACAATCCTAGACTAACAGTTGAAGTGGATTTAACACAGGCTGTTCAATATAAGGCAGATCCCTTTAGTTCTAATCCATGGACACTTATTTGAGATGGAGTCCAGAAAAATGTGAGCCTGGAGCCAGCCGAAAAAGGTATTATGGTTCAAAAGAGATAATCTATCCTTTACAACATAGTTTAAAACATAGTTTTTAATTTGCGTCATGGTGTTATTGTTTAATGTCTATTGTTATCAGTTAATGTTTATTGCTTTGTTTTATGAGTTTATTTATTGTTGTATTTGTTATGCTGTTGTTTTGCTGTTGTATTTGGCCTCGGCCTTTGTAAGCCGCACCGAGTCCTTCGGGAGATGTTAGCGGGGTATAAATAAAGGTTAATAATAATAATAATAACCTGTGGGTAAGGACATTGCCCCGGTGGCGCAATGGGTTAAAACCTTGTGTCGGCAGGACTGAAGACTGGCAGGTCGGAGGTTCGAATCAGGGGAGAGTGTGGATGAGCTCCCTCTGTCAGCTCCAGCTCCCCATGCGGGGACATGAGAGAAGCCTCCCACAAGGATGGTAAAAATATCAAAACATCCGGGCATCCCCTGGGTAACCTCCTTGCAGACGGCCAGTTCACTCACACCAGAAGCAACTTGCAGTTTCTCAAGTCGCTCCTGACACACCCATAAAAAAAAACCTGTGGTTCCCGAGATATTTTGACCTTAAACTCCCAGAAATCGTAACAATTGGTAAACTGGCTGGGATTTCTGGGAGTTGTAGGCCAAAACACCTGGAGACCCACAGATTAAGAACCACTGCTTTACAAAGATAGTAATGATTTTGGAGTGATATTTTTCCTTATCCTACCAGTAGATGGAAGTCTTGCACCATCCTTTCTTCTTGGCAGTAGTGTGGTTTTTATAAATTGAACTAGCTATCTCGTGCCACGCATTGCTGTGGCCCAGTCTGTGATCTGGAAAATAAAGTAATGAGAGTTGGTTTCTATATATGTAATTTCTTTATGCTTGAGGATAAACAGTATTTCTTGCTGTTTCTTTGTCAGTGTTGACGTGGAGATTGTCTGGTTTGCCCACTCTGGAATATGCAACATATAATTGTCCTTCTTTAGGGGTCCCTTTCAACTCTATGATACTATATCTCTCTGTGTGTGTGTGAATCATATATATCTATATCTATAGCTGGATGGCTCTTTGTCAGGAGGGCTTTGATTACATTTTCTTGACCTGGTGAAGGGAGTTGGACTGGATGGCCTTAAGTATTTTCTGCTGGTCATGGGGGTTCTGTGTGGGAAGTTTGCTCCAATTCTGTTGTTCATGGGCTTCAGAATGCTCTTTGGTTGTAGGTGAACTATAAATCCCGGTAACTACAACTCCCAAATGTCAAGGTCTATTTCCTCCAAACTGGACCAGTGTTCACATTTGGGCATGTTGAGTGTCTGTGCTAAGTTTGGTCCAGATTCATCATTGTTTGAGTCCATAGTGCTCTCTGGATGTAGATGAACTACAACTCCAAACTCAAGGTCAATGCCCCCCAAACCCTTCAAGTGTTTTCTGTTGGTCATGGGAGTCCTGTATGCCATGTTTGGTTCAATTCCATCATTGGTTGAATTCAGAATGCTCTTTGATTGTAGGTGAACTATAAATCCCAGCAACTACAACTCCCAAATGGCAAAATCATTTTTTGAGTGATGGTCACTTCTTGGGTTAGTAGGTGTCTTGTGTCCAAATTTGGTGTCAGTTCATCCAGTGTTTTTTTAATTATGTTAATCTCACAAATGAACATTACATTTTTATTTATATAGATATGTATGTAAAAAATACTTCTGTGTTTGTTACTGTATGTCAGGACTGTCCAGCAGTTGAAGAAATCTCAATTGATTGTGTGAGTCCATCAATTGTGAGCCACAAGTATGAATTTCCAATCGTGTTCAACTGTGAATCGCACATATGGTGGTTTCTGCGCCTGAACAGACAGCTTTGGAACCTTCTAGATAGATTTGAAAAACTTTGGCAATTGGCCCCGCCCACTCTCCCCTTGCAAGTATAAGTGGCAGGTGGGCAGTGCCACCGCCTCAGTTCTTTTCATCCGCCGCTTATGCAGCAGTTATGGAACCTCTCTCTCTCTGATCTTTCACTAGTTTATTATTATTATTATTATTATTGTTATTATTATTAAACTGTGTTACTAATTTGGTTTTTGCCTGGACTACACTACATAACAGGCCGGTAATAGCGTTTACCGCCTCTTTGGTGTGTGTGGGGGTGTGTGTGTGTGGGGGGGGGGGGGAGTTGATTGGCCCTAATGGGTATGCTATGTGTCTCTGTCTATGGGCTTGCCTTTCCCTTCTGTGCCACAGAGAAACATATGTTACTGTATGTTTGTTACTGTATGTCAGGGCTGTCCAGCAGTTGAAGAAATCTCAATTGATTGTGTGAGTCCATCAGTTGTGAGCCACAGGTATGAATTTCCCATCGTGGTCAACTGTGAATCGCACATATGGTGGTTTCTGTGCCTGAGCAGACAGCTTTGGAAGCTTCTAGACAGATTTGAAAAACTTTGGCAGTTGGCCCCGCCCACTCTCCCCTTGTGAGTATAAGTAGCAGGTGGGCGGCGTCACCGCCTCAGTTCTTTTCATCCGCCGCTTATGCAGCAGTTATGGAACCTCTCTCTCTCTCTCTGATCTTTCACTAGTTATTATTATTATTATTATTATTATTATTATTATTAAACTGTGTTACTAGTTTGGTTTTTGCTTGCACTACACTACATATCAGGCCGGTAATAGCGTTTACCGACTCTTTTGTGTGTGTGTGTGTGGGGGGGGGGGTAGTTGATTGGCCCGAATGAGTGCGCTATGTGTCTCTGTCTATGGGCTTGCCTTTCCCTTCTGTGCCTCGGAGAGACATATGTTACTGTATGTTTGTTACTGTATGTCAGGGCTGTCCAGCAGTTGAAGAAATCTCAATTGATTGTGTGAGTCCATCAGTTGTGAGACACAAGTATGAATTTTGTAACCAGAAGGGGCAAAAATTGGTGGCATAACAAGTGCCTCTGAGGCATATTAAACCTGTGCGTCAGGTTAGGCTGTATTCTCGCTTGAAAAAAAATTCTCTGGCTCTTCAAAACCGGCCGCATACTGGAAAAAAAACCAGATTGTGAACAAATACTGACGGAACCAGGCGAGACTCTCATTTACACATTTCAGAGCAAAAAAAAAATGTTATGCTAATCTTTCAAGCTAGCTATTCAAACTGCTCGCAATCAGATCCTGTGAATGTTTGAGACTCTTTTGAGATGGCAGATGAAAATACGACTCTTCCTAAGCTCTCCTCGTAAATCTACTGCTATCCCAGGCATTAATTGGTAACATAAGTTTGCAATTCACAGCACATCTGGGTTGCTGATCCTTATTGCCCTCTGTCTATCTATCCCTTTCCATCAAGCAGCTCGTTGCAGCTTTTCTTCATTTAGATCTCCTGTTGCATGGAGATAAAATCTGCAGGATTTGCTTGAAGAAATGGGCTTAATCAACTCCCTACTGTTAAAGGGATGTGTGTTGTGTGTGGAGGGCAATCTGTTCTTGTTCATTGGGACATCTTGGTCTAAGATCTTTTTTTGCAGCCAGATAGTACACGGGCATGAGAGTGCAGGGCCTGTGTGTGCATTTTCCAAAGTAGCAAAACTTTTGCTCTAAGATCAGAAATTCTGATCCAGATTGGACCCTACAGTAGGCCAATAAGCTAAAAGGTTATTTATTTATTTATTGTGTCAGGAGCGAACCAAACCAGTTGTATTGCTTTATAAAACAAACAAACAAAACACAAAAATTGCAGACTTGGTATTCTATTAAATGTCCTTTGACCAGTAGCTGGCCACTTGGAGTGCTCCTGGTGTTGCTGCAAGGAGGTCCTCCATCGTGCATGTGGCAGGGCTCAGGTTGCATCACAGCATGTGGTCAGTGGTTTGTTCTTCTCCACACTCGCATTTGTAGCCCCATTTCTTAAGGTTGGCTCTGTATCTCATGGTGCCAGAGCGCAGTCTGTTCAGCGCCTTCCAAGTCGCCCAGTTTTTCTATGTGCCCAGGGGGGTGTCTCTCATTTGGTATCAGCCATTGATGGAGGTTCTGGGTTTGAGCCTGCCACTTTTGGACTCTCACTTGCTGAGGTGTTCCAGCGAGTGTCTCTGTAGATCTTAGAAAACTATTTCTTGATTTAAGTCATTGACGTGCTGGCTGATACCCAAACAGGGGGTGGGTCAGAGATCTCACTGCCTTGGTCCTTTCACTATTGGCTGCTACTTCCCGGCGGATGTCAGGTGGTGCAATACTTGCTAAACAGTGTAATTTCTCCAGTGGTATAGGGCGCAGACACCCCGTGATGACACATCTACTGTTTTAGCATGATGAGATGTGTTCCATACTGGGCATGCGTACTCAGCAGCAGAGTAGCATAGCGCAAGAGCAGATGTCTTCACTGTATCTGGTTGTGATCCCCAGGTTGTGCTAGTCAGCTTTTGTATGATATTGTTTCTAGCGCCCACTTTTTACTTGATATTCAGGCAGTGCTTCTTGTTAGTCAGAGCATGGTCCAGAGTGACTCCCAGGTATTTGGGTGCGCTGCAATGCTCCAGTGGAATTCCTTCCCAGGTAATCCTCAGAGCTCGGGATGCTTGTCTGTTCTGAAGGTGAAAACTTCATGTCTGTGTTTTAGATGGATTAGGAATCAGCTGGTTTTCCCTGTAATAGGCAGTAAGAGCACCTAGAGCTTCAAAGAGCTTCTGTTCAACCATCTCAAAGCTCCCTGCTTGAGCAGTGATGGCATGATCATCAGCATAGATGAAACTCTCTGTCCCTTCTGGCAGTGGCTGGTCATTTGTGTAAATGTAAAAAGGTAAAGGTTTTCCTCTGAAATTAAGTCCGGTCGTATCCGACTCTAGAGGTTGGTGCTCATTGTTGCGCTAAGCATATTTCAGTCAAGTCCAATGCAGAAGACACAATAATATTTCACCCAGGCAAGAGGAAAAAAACAGAAAAACTTTGCTCTTATCAGCAGAGTTAAAACATAAACTTGCAGTGTTGCAAACAAAACAAACAGTGCGACCAACTTATATAGTTTTTGTAAGCAATACATAATGAGAGAGCAGTACAAGTGGTTAAGCAAAATGCCTGAGCAAAGGCTCCTCAGAGCAAAAACTGAACTGTATTCTAAAATCCATACAGTTATACCCCAACCAGTGCGGTCCAAGCTTGCTAGTTGACCTACATTAGCAGCTGCCCATAATAATTAACAGCATAAGGTTTTCTTTAACCCGCACACATAAGTGATCCTGTTACAACTTACTGTAACATCTCTATTTCTAAGCCAAAGAGCCAGCATTGTCCATAGACACTTTCAAGGTCATGTGGCTGGCATAACTGAATGGAGCACCATTACCTTCCCGCCGGAGCGGTACCTATTTATCTACTCACATTTGCATGTTTTCAAACTGCTAGGTTGGCAGAAGCTGGGGCTAACAATGGGAGCTCGTGCCAGTCTTTGGATTCAATCCTGCAACCTTTCGGTCTGCAAAATGCCCGAGCAAAAGCTCCTCAGAGCAAAAGCTGAACTGTATTCTAAAATCCATGCAGTTATACCCCACCGGGTGTGGTCCAAACTTGCTAGTTGACCTACATTAGGAGGTGCCCATAATAATTAACAGCATAAGGTTTTCTTTAACACACACACATACGACTTACTGTAACATCTCTATTTCTAAGCCAAAGAGCCAGCGTTGTCCATAGACACCTCCAAGATCATGTGGCCGGCATTACCTTCCCGCCACATCTACTCACATTTGCATGTTTTCAAACTGCTAGGTTGGCAGAAGCTGAGACTAACAGTGGGAGCTCGTGCCATTCTCTGGATTCAATCCTGCAATCTTTCGGTCTGCAAATTCAGCATCTCAGCACTTTTAACAGACACTGAGCAATAGGGAGATTTTAACCCGATTCTGTTCTTTCCTCCCAATATAGATTCCTCCCTCTGTATGCATTCAGAACACAAGACAGAGAAGGGCTAAAGTATATAGGACACAATATATGGGGTAGGGTTTTTTTTGCCTCAATGGACCATTTTTGTGAATGAAGGCAACCAATTTTTTCTTTAAGATGCTCCCAGTCACTATAAATTCCAAGCTGAGACTCAGGCCAGATCTCTTAATAAGGTCTTGCCAGCATGCATGACTGCTACTTAATTATCACTAACGCTGTAATTGCCGTCGGTGCTTACTGTACAATTGAGTTGTTTTTCTCTTTAATTATATTGAATTATAATGAGAAGCAAAGTTGTGGGTTGGTCCTGTAAGCGTCTCCAAGGAGTCCTGGGTGAAGGAGTAGCATAAAAATAGACGGTATGTTTCTTGAACAGTCTAGTTTCTAAACAAGGTTCTAGTCTGAAAGGAATTGGAACATGAGAGGCTTCCTCTGGCCACATGCAAAGTGCAAGCTGTAAATGATGTAACTAATCTTGAAGTATGTTATTGTCAGACATTGCCTCAGTTGTGTTTCAAGGAAAAAAAACCAAAGCTCTATTAGTAGTATGATCTGTGCAAAAGAGGAAAAAGTAGCTCAGGAGTTGCTAATTATATTTTATATTTTAATTTCTGTATTTTTATGTTGTACATTTGCATTGTTGTATTGCTGGGCTTCGCCTCGTGTAAGCTGCCCCGAGTCCCCTTGGGGAGATGGTGGCGGGGTATAAATAAAGTATTATTATTATTATTATTATTATTATTACTACTACTACTATTACTACTACTACTACTATTATTTCCTCTTGAGACTAAGTCAAGTTGTGTCCAACTCTGTGGGGTGGTGCTCATTTCCATTTCTAAGCCGAAGAGCCAGCGTTGTCCGTAGACACCTCCAAGGTCATGTGGCCAGTATGACTGCATGGAGCGCTATTACCTTCCCGCAGAAGTGATACCTATTGATCTACTCACATTTGCATGTTTTTGAACTGCTACGTTGGAAGAAGCTGGGCCCAGCAGCAGGAACTCACAGTGCTCTCCGGATTCAAACCACCAACCTTTTGGTCAGCAAGTTCAGTGGTTTAACCTGCTGCAGCACCAGGGGGCTGTAATTATATTACATTGTGATAATAACTTAGGTAAAGGTTTCCCCCCTGATGTTAAGTCCAGTCGTGTCCAACTCTGGGGGTTGGTGCTCATTTCCATTTCTAAGCCGAAGAGCCAGCATTGTCCATAGACACCTCCAAGGTCATGTGACCAGCATGACTGCATAGAGCACCATTACCTTCCCACAGAAGTGATACCTATTGATCTACTCACATTTGTATGTTTTCGAACTGCTACATTGGCAGAAGCTGGGCCCAGCAACAGGAGCTCACCCTGCTCTCTGGATTCAAACCACCCACCTTTCGGTCAGCAAGTTCAGTGGTTTAACCCGCTGCAGCACCAGGGAGCTGTAATTATATTACATTGTGATAATAACTTAGGTAAAGGTTTTCCCCTGACATTAAGCCCAGTCGTGTCCTACTATGGGGGTTGGTGCTCATCTCCATTTCTAAGCCAAAGAGCCGGCGTTATCCATAGACACCTCCAAGGTCATGTGGCCAGCATGACTGCATGGAGCGCCATTACCTTCCCGCAGAAGTGATACCTATTGATCTACTCACATTTGCATGTTTTCGAACTGCTACATTGGCAGAAGCTGGGCCCAGCAGCAGGAGCTTACCTTGCTCTCCGGTTTCAAACCACCAACCTTTCAGTCAGCAAGTTCAGTGGTTTAACTTGCTGCGGCACCAGGGGGCTGTAGTTATATTACATTGTGATAACAACTTAGGTAAAGGTTTTCCCCTGACGTTAAGTCCAGTCATGTCCAACTCTGGAGGTTGGTGCTCATTTCCATTTCTAAGCCAAAGAGCCGGCGTTATCCATAGGCACCTCCAAGGTCATGTGGCCAGCATGGAGTGTCATTACTTTTCTGCCAGAGCGCTACCTATTGATCCACTCACATTTGATTGTTTTCGAACTCCCTGGATTCGAACTGGTGACTTTTCAGTCAGCAAGTTCAGCAGCTCAGCGGTTTAACCCACTGCACCACTGGGGGCTTCTGAATAATAATAATTTAATGAGGGATAATTTCACCCCATTCACTGTTTCCCAATTAGCTCATTTCCTTTTTCCCCACACTGGTGTCAAAGGGTGATTGGCTGCGCTCTGCTCACTATGGAGGGGGGTCATATGTGGAGCCGAGCCCTTGCACCTCTCAGAATGTGGCCCATGTTTATAAAGCGTGATGCCAACTGAGCTCTCTCTCTGAAGGGTTTTCCTTTCTTTGGTCTCTGTCACAGCTTGGCCACATTCTGCCTGGCCCACCTCCTGCTCAAGAGGAATCCAGCCATGTTCTCCCAGCACTTCATCGAATGCATCTTTCACTTCAACAGCTACGAGAGACATGAAAAGTACAACAGATTCCCGCAGAGTGAACGGTGTGTGGATTTTCACTTATTTTGTTTTATATTTTGTTTGCATGTAATGGCGAGTCGTGCATGGATATCATGTCATTTTTATGATTTGCTGCAATCCCCAGCATGCATGCCTCACCATTCACTTATACCAACTAGAGCTGATGGGTCTTGTAGTCCAACAACACCGCCTTGATGTGGTTACAGGTCATTGATACCATTCATTGTTATAGGTGTTGCCAGCATAGACATTTAATGGGAAATGTCTATTGTGATGAACCTTGGCAGCGATTGTCAGTCTCTTTCTCCTTTATAGTTAAGAGCTGGATGTATTACAACAGTATCTTCCCTTTATTTTCCTTGAGAAACCAAATATATACTAATCCACTAAATCAGTGTTTCTCAACCTGGGGGTCGGGACCGGGGGGGGGGGGGTCGCAAGGGGGTGTCAGAGGGGTCACCAAAGACCATCAGAAAACACTATTTTTTCTGTTGGTCATGGGTGTTCTGTGTTAGAAGTTTGGCCCAACACGATGGTTGGAGGGGTTCAGAATGCTCTTTGATTGTAGGTGAACTATAAATCCCAGCAACTACAACTCACAAATGTCAAGGTCTATTTTCCCCAAACTCCACCAGTGTTTAAATTTGGGCATATTGAGTATCCGTGTCAAGTTTGGTCCAGATTCACAGTACTCCCTGGATGCAGGTGAACTACAACTCCAAAACTCAAAGTCAATGCCCAGCAAACCCTTCCAGTATTTTCTGTAAGTCATGGGAGTTCTGTGTGCCGGGTTTGGTTCAATTCCATTGTTGGTGGAGTTCAGAATGCTCTTTGATTGTAGGTGAACTATAAATCCCAGCAACTACAACTCACAAATGTCAAGTCTATTTTCCCCAAACTCCACCAGTGTTTAAATTTGGGCATATTGAGTATCCGTGTCAAGTTTGGTCCAGATTCACAGTACTCCCTGGATGCAGGTGAACTACAACTCCAAAACTCAAAGTCAATGCCCAGCAAACCCTTCCAGTATTTTCTGTTAGTCATGGGAGTTCTGTGTGCCGGGTTTGGTTCAATTCCATTGTTGGTGGAGTTCAGAATGCTCTTTGATTGTAGGTGAACTATAAATCCCAGCAACTACAACTCACAAATGTCAAGTCTATTTTCCCCAAACTCCACCAGTGTTTAAATTTGGGCATATTGAGTATCCGTGTCAAGTTTGGTCCAGATTCACAGTACACAGTTCAGGTGGAGTTGGTGTTGGTGGAGTTCAGAATGCTCTTTGATTGTAGGTGAACTAAAATTCCCAACAACTACAATGCTGAAATGACAAAATCGACCCCCACCCCCAGTATTGAAATTTGGGCGTATGGGGCATTTGTGCCAAATTAGGTCCAGCGGATGAAAATACATCCTGCATATCAGATATTTACATGGTGTGGGGGGAGCTCAAAAATGGCAGTGCCCGCATCCCTGCCGTATGCAGCGACTGTATGAAAGCATTAAGGGCGACGCTGTACAAGTACGGTAGAAGAAAATCCATTCATCAGAATTTGTGGACAATGCGGTCCCAATGGTGAGGTGAAGGGGCGCCTCACCGGGAAGGTGTAAATGAAGGGTGGAGCAAGCTGCAGGTGTCCAGAGCGCCCGGGGTATGGAAAAAAGAGAGAGAGTGGCTCTGGGCCCAGAAAAACACACCTCTTTTACCTCTCTGGCCCGCCCTTGTATCCTATTACCGTGCCTCCTCCTCTGCCTCTCAGATCTTGCTCCTGAAGACTGCAGTGAAGTGGTGCAGGTGCGCATGTGCAAGATCTGAGAGGCAGAGGAGGTACAGTAATAGGAAAATTACCATACTGAAATCAAATCTGATGCTTTTTAAATTTTATTTGGTGTGCATTGCACTTTCCTCTTTCACCTTGGTTAAAAGGTTCCTCAGCTCCTCCTCACTTTCAGCCATCAAAGTGGTATCATCTGCATATCTAAGGTTGTTAATATTTCCTCCAGCAATTTTTACCCCAGTCTTGCATTTGTCAAGCCCCACATATCGCATGATGCGTTCTGCATACAAGTTGAATAGGTTAGGTGAGAGTATACAACCCTGTCCTAGATAAGCCCAACCTTTTCAAACATGGAAAGAACCCAGAAGATGGCCGTGTATGCATGTTAGCTGATGGATCTGTCATTTGTCTTCACTTGATACAGGGAGAAGCATCGGTTTTCCCTGAAAGGCAAAGCCAACAAGGAAAAGCGGATGCATATTTACAAGTTTCTGCTTGAGCATTTTACCGATGAACAGAGATTCAACATCACCTCGAAAATCAGCCTGAACATCTTAGGTAAGCCATTGTCTTTGGATATCAAGTGCATGGTGTGGAAAGCAAGCATGGTTTTCTTTTCCTGTCCCTTCCGTAGACTTAAATATGCTGTCAGGACTACCAAGTCACTCCTAACTGAAACACTTTGGAGTGGCATATGCACCTTTCTTGTTCTCTCTCTGTTGTTCCTCTTAGCCTACTTTGTTGATGGAGTCCTCCCTCTTGACATGGAGGCCAACGAGCTGCTCTCAGACACCTTTGAGATCCTGAGCTGCAAGGAAATCAAGTTGTCAGCCATGAGATCCAGACCAGAGGATGACCTCCAACCCGACGAGGATGAGCTGGCCATGGCTAATGCTGTCATGCAAGTGGCACAGAAGAAACTCATCTCCCAGGCAAGTATTGCGGCTCCAAAACTATATAGAGCAGTGTTCTCAACCTTCCTAATGCTGTGACCCCTTAATACAATTCCTCATGTTGTGGTGACCACCAACCATAACATTATTTTCATTGCTACTTCACAACTGTAATTTTGCTCCTGTTATGAATCATAATGTAAATATCTGATATGTAGGATGTATTTTCATTCACTGGACCAAATTTGGCACAAACAACCGATATGCCCAAATGTGAATAGTTGTAGGGGTTGATTTTGTCATTTGTGAGTTGTAGTTGCTCGGATTTATAGTTCACCTACAATCAAAGAGCATTCTGAACTCCACCAACGATGGAATTGAACCAAACTTGGCACACGGAACTCCCATGAGCAACAGAGAATACTGGAAGGGTTTGGTGGGCATTGACCTTGAGTTTGGGAGTTGTAGTACACCTACATCCAGAGAGCACTGTGGACTCAAACAATGAGGGATCTCAACCAAACTTGGCGGAGATACTCAATATGCCCAAATGTGAACACTGATGGAGTCTGGGGAAAATAGACTTTTGGGAGTTGTTGCTGCTGGGATTTATAGTTAACCTACAATCAAAGATTTTGAACTCCACCAACGATGGAATTGAACTGAACTTGGCACACGGAACTCCCATGACCAACAGAGAACCCTGGAAGGGTTTGGTGGGCATTGACCTTGAGTTTTGGAGTTGTCGTTCACCTACATCCAGAGAGCACTGTGGACTCAAACAATGAGGGATCTCAACCAAACCTGACACGGATACTCAATATGCCCAAATGTGAACACTGATGGAGTTTGGGGGAAATAGACATTTGGGAGTTGTAGTTGCTGGGATTTATAGTTAACCTACAATCAAAGAGCATTCTGAACCCCACCAATGATAGAATTGGGCCAAACTTCCCACACAGAACCCCCATGACCAACAGAAAATACTGTGTTTCATGATATATATTTCATATCAAAAGCATTGCATAAATTAGTATAAAACCAATAAAAATATAAGGAGTGCAGGTGGCTAAATATCTTTTGTGACCCTTCCGACAACCCCTCGCAACACCCCTTGGGTTGAGAAATACTGGTATAGAGCAAGTAAGCGAGTGCTGGAGCAGAACATGTATTGCAGCTGCTTCTTCAATGATGGAACCTTTATCTAGGCGTGGGTGGTTGTTCCTCCCAAACTGCCCTGTGTTTTGTTTCTTTCAAGCCTTTCTGTCTAGAGATGTTCTTTCAGTCCTACCCCTTATCAACACACTAAACATCCCTCTTGTGTGGAACAAAGCACTCTTCTTCATCTTAGTCCATTTACCTGTCCTTTTGATTTCTTCCATAGGTTCAAAAGCGACACTTTATAGAAAACATCATCCCCATCATCACTTCACTGAAGACCTTGTTGGAGCAAAACAGGCTTCCAGTACTGCGAGAGCTTATGAGCTACCTGCGGGTAATGCTTCCTGCTCCTTTCGTGCAATTAAACTGGGAAAGCCAGGAACAATCCTCCACCTGAACCCTGGCTCTTCCTATTTTGGTTGTGTTGTTCTATCTCCCAGAATGTGTTAATTGCTCATTCTTTCGAAACAATTTGCCATTGGACACTTTTGATCTGTGCAAAGCCTTTGGCTCAAAAGTAGACAGAGACCCAACATGTCCTTCCTTGACCAAATCTGACTCTGTTGAATTTTCTAGGTGGTGATGCAAGACTACAAAAATGAGGTCAAGGAGTTCTTTGCCATGGACAAGCAACTGGCAGCTGAGTTAGAGTATGACATGAAAAAGTATGAGGAGCAGCTGCAAACGGAGTCTGAGGAAGGCCAGGAAATGCCCGGAGCCGTGGAAGCCCTGAACACTCGGGCCGCAGGCCAGGTAAGGACATCTTCTGAAGTCACTGCCCGTTTTGTACCAACCCACTTTGCCAACGTACCAATCCTTTCCACAATAGCCTGTGGCTAATATGACTGCAGGGTTTGCTTTTTTTTTTTTTTAAGATTTGTGATTGTATGTTGTAGTATTTATTTATTTATTTACAACATTTATATGCCGCCCTTCTCACCCTGAAAGGGACTCAGAGCAGCTTACAAGATATATATATGTATATGTATGTATGTATGTGTATATATATATGTGTGTGTGTGTATATATATATATATATATATATATTACTAATAATAATACAATATTATATTTATATATTTTATATTACATGTAACATTATTAATATCACCACAATATAATAGTGTAATACAATATAGTAATATATAATACTGATATTGTACTATGCTAATAATTTAATTATATATATATATACACACACACACACATATATATATCTTTTGTTTTTGGAAGATTTGTGATTGTATGTTGTAGCATGTATTTATTTATTTACTTACGACATTTATATGCCATCCTTCTCACCCCGAAGGGTACTCAGAGCAGCTTACAAGATATATATAATACTATTAATAATACAATATTATAATTATATATTTTATATTATATGTAATATTACTAATAATATCACAATATAATGGTGTAGTACAATATAGTAATATATAACACTGATATTGTACTATGCTAATATTTTAATTATATATATATATATATATATATATATATATATATATATATCTTGTAAGCTGCTCTGAGTCCTTTTCGGGGTGAGAAGGGCGGCATATAATCTTGTCTCCTGTGCTTTACTTATAATATAATATAATATAATATATTGTATATACATATAATATTTATAATATTATAATGTAATACAATATAATACTACTAATAATAATACAATATTATAATTATATATTTTATATTACATGTAATATTACTAATAATATCACAATATAATGGTGTAGCACAATATAGTAATATATAATACTGATATTGTACTATGTTAATAATTTTATTGTATTACATTATAATATTACAAATATATGTATAAACAATATATTATATTATTATTAAAGCATAGGAGACAAGATGGAACTGTCTTCAACCCCCTCTTCACTCTGGCCAGAGCAGCAGTTGGTGCCAGGGGGGCGGGGGGAGGTGGGGTTGTCCCCTGACATTAAGTCCAGTTGTGTTCGACTCTGGGGGTTGGTGTTCATCTCCATTTCTAAGCCGAAGAGCCGGTGTTGTCCGTAGACACCTCCAAGGTCATGTGGCCAGCAAGAATGCGTCGAGCACCGTTATGTAGTAACAATATCAAAAAATAGCTGGGCAATTCTGTGGGTTATAGTCCCAGACAGGTAATTATCCTCAGCTCTTGAAATGACCATCTTGTCGTAATCTGATGGAGCCGGAAGCTAGTGTGTTGGAGGGGAGAGGGGTGGCTGTCGAAAGAATGAAAAAACTAGCTGGGATTTATTAGACTGAATCTTACATTCCCTGGGTGCAGGGTACAGATCTTTTCATACTACTGACTCTGATATTGCTTTTACATTGGCTTTAAATGCTGCTTTGATTCATTTCATCCTCTCTATACTATGGAGCCCTTGGTGGTGCAGTGGGTTAAACCGCTGAGCTGCTGACCAAAAGGCTACCAGTTCAAATCCGGGGAGTGGGGTGAGCTTCTTTTGTTAGCCCCAGCTTCTACCAACCTAGCAGTTATTTATTTATTTATTTATTTATTTATTTATTTATTTGCTATATTTATATACTGTCCCTCTCAGCCTGCAGGCGACTCGGGGCGGTTTACAGTCAGTACCAAGACCATAAAATACAATTACAAATATTAAAATAATATAAAACCATAGCAAACTCCATAAAAAATATATCATTAGGGTCGCCTTGTTAAAACATTGACCAGTTTGAAAACATATAAGTGTGAGTAAATCAATAAAGTAACAGTGCGCCATGCAGTCATGCCGGACACATGACTTTGGAGGTGTCTACAGACAACGCCGGCTCTTTGGCTTAGAAATGGAGATGAGCACCGACCTCCAGAGTCAGACACGGCTGGACTTAATGTCATTGGAAAACCTTTATCTTTACCTATACTTCGGGGCAGGTGCTGGAAATTCTCTGATGTGGTCTTCATGCTGCACCACCCTTCCGTGGGTTGTAGGATAAAATCTTCTTAACACAGTCGTCTGCCATGACCTGACATGGCCATCAGCTGTTTACATACAACGTCTGTTTATAAATGGGAATAGTAGTGGTGTGCATTGCTGAGTCACTGCAATCTCAGTGATAAAGGCCCTCTGCATTATGGAGAGTAAGCATGCTACTGCTTTCTCCTTTCAGTTGCAGTCTCCCACTTCGGAGAGACCTGTACTTCCGTCCATTGATCCAAATCCAATGGGTTCTCCAGCCACTACAAGACGTTCTTCCTCTTCAAAATCCCCTCCTCCTTCAGCTCCATTTGTGTTTACTACACCCAGGCCAGGCATTCTGAAACCTAGGAACAGGTATGGCATTTGACAGATTTGGTTGTTTAACACTTTCCTTTTCAGTTCGGTTTGGATCTGTCTTGCACCACCAACAGTGTTTGATGCAGTTCAGAGTCTAAGAAAGACCTAAAGACTTGGCTTTTCCGATGTGCCTTTGGAGAGTGACCATATATTCCAGTTCTGTTGTTTCACCTACACTGTTTTTCTCATATTGTACTTTTCCCCCACCTCATTGAAAGTCTAATTCCACTGTTCAGTCCCCTATGAGCTCCTCCCCCACAAATATATCTTTTCATTGCTATCTCATCCAGTGTTTCATCATTTTATGTCATGCATTTGGCCCGCCCACTGTGTTTTATTTTCCATTATGTTATTTTGTACTATTTATTTTACTTGATTGGTTTATGTATTTTTCCCGTTGTGGTCAGCTGGGAATTTGCACATATGGTATATTCCTGCACTTGCGCAGGCATCATCAGAAATTCTTGAGACCAAAAAGACCGTTAGTGTAGCCCCGCCCACTCTCACCATCAGCATAAATAGCCCGTGGGAGGGGCTACTGCCCAGTTCTTCTAATCCACCGCTACAAGCAGCTAGGAAATTGAGACCCATCGAACTGCCCTCAATTTTATTTAAACTTATAACAACGGTATAGGATTTCTATAACAGTTGCCAAATTAGAAACTATAAGAACCATGCATTGCTGTGGCCCAGTCTAGTGATCTGGAAAATAAAGTAATTAGAAAGTGTTGGTTTCTAATCTATGTATTTTTTTATTTATTTTTTTTGCTTGTGGGTAAACAGTATTTCTTGCTATTTCTTTGTCAGTGTTGATGTGGAGATTGTCTGGTTTGCCCACTCTGGAACATGCAACATATAATTGTCCCTTTAAATCTATGATATTATGTGTGTGAATCATATATATCTATCTATATCTGTGGCTGGAGGGCTTTGATTACGTTTTCTTGCCTTGGTGAAGGGAGTTGGACTGGATGGCCTTAAGTATGGGAGTTCTGTGTGGGAAGTTTTCCCAATTCTGTCGTTGGTGGGGTTCAGCATGCTCTTTGATTGTAGGTGAACTATAAATTCCAGTAACTACAACTCCCAAATGTCAAGGACTATTTTCCCCAAACTCCATCTGTGTTCATATTTGGACATATGGAATATTCGTGCCAAGTTTGGTCCAGATACATCATTCTTTGAGTCCACAGTGCCGTTTGGATGTAGGTGGACTACAACTCCCAAACTCAAGGTCAATGCCCAGCAAACTCTTCTAGTGTTTTCTGTTGGTCATGGGAGTCCTGTTATTCCGACAAACGAACATTACATCTTTATTTATATAGATTATATTATTTTGTACTGTTTATTTTACTTGATTGGTTTATTTATTTTATTATGATGTTATTTTGTTGTTTATTTTATGTTGCTGTAATGTATCACTGGACTTGGCCTCATGTAAGCCGCTCCGAGTCCTCTTTGGGGAGATGGTGGCGGGGTATAAATAAAGATGATGATGATTATTATTATTATATAAGACATTTGGAGCACACCATTTTCCCAGCCCTGAAGCAGTGACTAAACCTTCTCCAATCTTTTCTGCCCTGTTCTACTTTTTTGTAGGAGTATGTCCCTCAATATCTTCGCCATCCTTAATTCTGCAAAAAAGGCAGCAGAGGATGCTAACAAACATCGCAGTAGAAGTCTGGGACAGAGGCTTGATTCTCCCGAGGATAGTAAAGGTAAGCTCCACTTCCCCACCTCAAAAAGGATTTTCTGCAAAAGCAGCCAGTTCAACCATCAGTCACTGCATTTCAAGCTTCTCTCTCTTTCTCCCCTTCTCCTTTGTTTCCTTTTTTTTTTCTTTCTTTGCTTCCAGCATCTTTCTGCAGTCTAAACCAGCAATCTTCTAGATCAAGTATTCCGATGGAAGCCCGAGCAATCAGCACTCCAGAGAGTAAGTTTATGAAACAGTAATATGTTCAAGAATGGAATACTTATTTTGGAATTAGAACATTAAGAGGTATCGCAAGGGCCATCTAGTCCAGTGACTTGCAATCTGTGGGTCCCCAGGTGTTACAACTCCCAGAAATCCCATCTAGTTTACAAGCTGTTAGGATTTCTGGGAGTTGAAGGCCAAAACATCTGGGGACCCACAGGTTGAGAACCTCTGATCTAGTCCAAATTTCTGCTGTGGTGGAATATATTCCTAAAGTACTCCTAAGAGATAGTTATCCTATCTCTGTTTAAAGACTTCCAAAATGGAATAATTACCCCTCCCCCCCCCCCCCCCCCCCCGCCGCCCCCATCCTGGCCATGTCTTATAGTCAAAAGATTCTTAATCTTTAGCTGGAATCTTTTTTCTGATGATTAGATCTGCTGGGGAGGCCCTTCTCTTGTTTCCACCTCCATCACAAACTCGGTTGGTGGGGACAAGGCAGAGGGCCTTCTCGGTGGTGGTCCCCCAGCTCTGGAACTCTCTCCCTAGGGAGATTAGCGCTCACCCTGTCCACTTTCCGTAAAGACCTAAAAATGTGTTCCAATGTGCCTTTGATTAATCAGTTCACTAGATGTATTGGCCCTTTTAGCCTTAATTTTCAGCTCTTGCACTTTATTATTGTCCCTGCCCTGTAATTGTAGTGCACAAATTTAACTTGGCCCTTCTAGTCCTTATTTATCATCTGGCTCTTGCGCTTTTCTAAAAGCCCTGTCCTTGCAGTTGTATTGCACAAGCCATTGCCCCATAGTTTTGAAATGTCCAATAAGCTCAGCTACTAGTTGTTGTATGATGAATTATGTTTTTATGATGTTTGTATATGTATTTTTATCATGTATATTTTAACTCTGACTGTTTGGGCTGGGTCTCCATGTAAGCACCCAAGTCCCTTCAGGGAGATGATGGCGGGATACAAAAATAAAATTATTATTATTATTATTAATATTATTTGAAACACAACAAGGTGAGTCCACAGCAAACAAAATCACTCTGCTGGCTGTTGTATTGGATCACACGTCAGACACTTCCCAAGTGTCTAGGACTGTGTGATGTATCGGCAAATAATGCGTGCAGATCTCAGTAGGGTGGCCTTTTGCAGCTGGCAGGTGGTAATTTTGATTGTGTTTAAGTGCAGGCCAAGGTCTTTAGGCACTGCACCCAGTGTGCCCATCACCACTGTGACCACCTTGACTGGCTTGTACCAGAGTTTTTGCAGCTCGATCTTTAAATCCTCATATCATGTCAACTTTTCCAGTTGCTTCCCTTCACTCCTGCTGTTGCCTGGGATTGCAACATCGACAATCCATACTTTTTTTTTTTAATACAATCGTGAGGTCAGGAGTATTGTGCTCCAGAACTCTGTCAGTCTGAATCCGGAAGTCTCAGAGTAGTTTTACGTATTCATTTCCTGTTGTTGTTAATTATTATTATTATTATTATTATTATTATTATTATCATCATCATCATCTCAATATACATTATTCCAAACGTCACTTTACCTTATAAGATGCTTTACGCATTCCTTAGATGTGTATCTCCAATTACTCATACCCTCTCCCCCCATTCCCCCCCCCCCTTTTCTGGAACAGCCATTCCAAATGATGTCATAGCATCGATTTAACTGTGTGGAAAGCCTGGTTCAAAATGCTATATCTATCATCCCCATCTATTTTGTCGGTTAGAGTATACCATTTCCTATACCAGTTTTGTTTTGTATGACTTCTTCATATATTTGTTTTTCCTTTGATTAATGAAATTATTGATTATGTATTCCAAGAGATAAATCCACCAGGTTTCTAAATCCCATCTTGGATTGTCTCTCCATCCTCGGGCTATCACAGCCTGTATTGCGGCTATCATATATTTTAGGATTTCTGTCCAATTATTGTTATCTTACTTTGCCTCTATAATGAGATACATGAATCTGGCTTTATCCCACTTTATTTTTTCCCTATGATTTCTTCCATTACATGTCTTATTTTACTATAATAGTTCTGAATTTGTCTACAATCCCACCACATGTGGGAAAATGAACCTCCTCCCCTACAATTATGTCAACCTGCCCAATAGAGTTGCCACTAAGATGGGTTGTCACCCTTTCCCTCACTCGGGTGTCAAAAGATTTGATGTTAACACAGGCCGCCCTTACAGTTCCCTCGTCCGCTTTGCAGAAAAGCTTGGGATGCCACCGCGAGGGAAATAGTGCCTTCCTGTCTGCCCTGAGGCTTGTGCTGATGTTCCACTTAAGTGACATATGCTGAGGAACAAGAGGGAGGGAGGGAGGGAAGCTGTTAATCCCTGAGTGGGCCAAGGATTAAAATTCCAGCTTTCCTTCATCACAGAGACACAAGCTGTACGTTGCATTACTGCCGCCTGAACTGGCCATGTCCTTAAATGAGAGAACAGTTTTCCTGTCTGTTCTGTTGTCATTCCTTCTCCAACTAAAACCAGTTAAGATAATTCCCAGCGAGGAAGTTGCAAATTCAAAACAGTGAGCTTGGCTTCTGGAGCCTTTTCTGGACCAGGCTTCTTCCACTGTGTGAGTAGCATCCGAAGGTTGCACAACTTTCCATGACAGTTGCTAGGCTGTTCTTCTGCTCTATGGATCCCTTCAAGACAGAAAATCCACTTTCCTTCTCGAAAGGGAAACATGGTGGGAAAACACCCACGATTCTGGTAGCGCAAACAATAGCTGTTATCAACTTAAGCTTTGGGGGTGTAAAAAAAGAAGGGATGTGAGGGTGCTCCTCACTCCTGTTTCAGAGAAAAAAATACTTGAGAGACCTGGCAGGGGGGAGATAAATTGCCTGACTCGTACCTAAGCTAGGCTGCACTAATCTCCCAAGTCTGTGTGTTTTCCAGAGTCGATTAACAACATGACCTTTGGGGCTGGAGTCAGCTGCATCAGCCTGGCACACACACCGGCTTCAGCTAAAGGTAAGTTGCTGCTGTTCCCACTCGTACTCCATACATATGTAAAACTGTTGGGAATCGGAACTGTTAGGCTCAAAATAAACCTCACTTGGGGTGATTTTACAAAAATATAGCAGAGTGCCATAAGCAGAATTAATTCATAACCAGCAGAAACTTAAGTGTGATGAGATAGGATTAACTTTCATTCAAGAGGATGGATCAGGATTGAAGAGTCACAATTTTAGGTTCCAAAAATATATTTTTTTGAAGTAAAAGAAATCTATTCTAGAAAGAAAAAAAGGTATTGGGACTACCTAGCTTACTAAGCTATCTTCTAAGGAAGGTAAAAGGATAAAATAACACAAGTATCCATGCAGCTACATTTTGTCTGGAGAAAGGCAAAATATGTCCTCACTCAAAGGAAGACAAAGGCAGAAGAGGAAGGGCCAAAATGGAGAAAAGTCCACGTGGCCAACAAGCCAGGGCAATAAAAATATCTTTAAAGAGGAAGTTACCTCGTGCTATGATGAGATTGGATTAGCTTTCATTCAAGAGGATGGATCAGGATTGCAGAGTCACAACTTTAGGTTCCAAATATATATATTTTGAAGTAAAAAGAAATCCATTCTAGATAGAAAAAGTCTTGGAACTACCTAGCTTACTAAGCTATCTTCTAAGAAAGGTAAATGGATAAAATAACAAAAGCATCCATGCAGCTATATTTTGTCTGGAGAAAGAAAATGCGTCCTCACTTGAAGGAAGACAAAGGCAGAAGGGAAAGAGCCAAAATGAAGAAAAGACCACATGGTCAACAAGTCAGGGCAATAAAAATGCCTTTAAAGAGGAACTTACCTCATCCTGTGATGAGATCGGATTGGTTTTCATTCAAGAGGATGGATCAGGATTGCAGAGTCACAACCTTAGGTTCCAAAAATATATTTTTGAAGTAAAAAAGAAATCCATTCTAGATAGAAAAGGTCTTGGAACTACCTAGCTTACTAAGCTATCTTCTAAGGAAGGTAAAAAGATAAAATAACAAAAGTATCCATGCAGCTACATTTTGTCTGGGGAAAGGCAAAATGTGTCCTCACTTGAAGGAAGACAAAGAAGAGGAAGAGCCAAAATGGAGAAAAGACCATGGCCAACAAGCCAGGGCAGTAAAAATACCTTTAAAGAGGAAGTTACCTCGTGCTGTGATGAGATCGGATTAGTTTCATTCAAGAGGATGGATCAGGATTGCAGAGTCACAACTTTTTAAGTTCCAGAAATATATTTTTGAAGTAAAAAGGAAATCCATTCTAGATAGAAAAGGTCTTGGAACTACCTAGCTTACTAAACTATCTTCTAAGGAAGGTAAAATGATAAAACAACACAAATATCCATGCAGCTACATTTTGTCTGGAGAAAGGCAAAATGCGTCCTCACTCGAAGGAAGACAAAGGCAGAAGAGCAAGAGCCAAAATGGAGAAAAGGCCATGGCCAACAAGTGAGGGCAATAAAAATACCTTTAAAGGGGAAGTTACCTCATCCCTCACAGCGATCACGTTGCTACATCTTCAAAGTGGGGAGGAGAGAGTGGCAAGAGAAGAAGTGTAAAGACTGGGATAAGCATGTATAGAAATATGGGGAAGGAATCCCTCATTCTAATCCTATCTAATCTAGGTAATCATTGAGAACTGGAGACTTGTGTAGTCAGAGATAAAACCCAACAAAAACTTTAAATGGGACAACTAAAAAATGTTCGTATTTTTACCTTTCCCCCTTTAGACAAACAAGGTGCTCAGAATTCGCAAAGAGAGATTATCTGTTTGCCGTCACCTGATAAGCCGTGAGTATCACAAATGTCCTGGCCAGCGACCATATTGCCAACCAAGTCAGTTCCTGTCAAATTCACTGCTGCTAGCTTATCTATTTTTAATTTATTTCCTACGTCTTTCTTCTGCCCTTCCTCTGAGGAGCTGAAGGTGGCATTCCTGGGCCTGCAACATCTTTCTTTTTTTGCAGTGAGACTGAAGCCCAAGCGTCTCAGGAGGAATGTGGTCTCCAGATTTGGATTTAGGCTTTCCCAAATTACTGCATGGGCATTGCGTCTTGGTACCTCTGCAGATGAATTACATTTCCTGTCTGCATTGCACTGTTTACCCCTGGCAGAAGGAAGGACTTAAATCCTCTTCTGTTTTGTCCTTGCATGCAAGGGCAAAGAATTATTGCTATCGTTTTCTCTCTGTAAAATGAGTTTTTCCTCACCAGTGTCTCTTCTGCATTCAGATATCAAATGTTGCCAGGGAATTATTGGGCAGAGGAGAGAAAAAAACATGTTTTATATGCAAAACAAAATCTCATCACTGTTTTCTGTAGAAAGATGTGACTGTTTCACAGGGCATTTGAATCCTGAAATAATGGGAAGGAGGCAGATTACTACCCATGAGGGGAAAGGAGGAAGGAAGGAAAGGGGGAAACAGAAGGGGAAGGGGAGAAATTAAAAGGAGGGAAAGAAACAAGAGAAATGAAAAGGGGAAAAGGTATGAGAAAAGGGAAGGAAAAAAGAAAGGAGGGAAGAGAAAGAAAAGGAGAAAAAGAAAGGAAAAGAGCAATATATATTCAAGAAAGCAAGAGAGGAAAGGAAGGAAAGATGCATGAGGGAAATAGAGGAAGGAAAGAATAAGCTGCAAAGAGTGCTGCCATGGGGACATTATGAGGTAGGCCTTCTCAGAGCTGGAGAAGGGAGAAAGCAGGCAGGGAGCAGCCCTTCTGACACTCAGGCAATGCTATATGCACTAGTAAGTAATTAAAATTAGCAAAATTTAAAGATTAAAAAGTAATTACTTGATAGGTAAAGGTACAGATTTCCCTTGACTTTAAATTTAGTTGTGGCTGACTCTGGGGGATGGTGCTCATCTCCGTTTCTAAGAGCTGGCATTGTTCGTAGACAGCTCCAAGGTCATGTGGCCAGCATGACTGCATAGAGTGCCCTTATCTTCCCGCCGGAGGAGTACCTACTGATCTACTCACATTTGCATGTTTTTGAACTGCTAGGTTGGCAGAAGCTGGGCCTAATATTATTCAAAAGTAGTTAAATATACCTATAGCTATCTATCTATATCAGGAGCCATCAAACTAAGGCCCAGGGGCCGGATGCAGCCCTCCAAGGTCATTTACCTGGCCCTCGCTCAGGGTCAACCTAAGTCTGAAATGACTTGAAAGCACACAACAACAACAATCCTATCTCATCAGCCAAAAGTAGGCCCACACTTCCTATTGAAATACTAATAAGTTTATATTTGTTAAAATTGTTCTTCATTTTAATTATTGTATTGTTTTTAAGTGTCTTTTGCACTCCAAATAAGATATGTGCCGTGTGCATAGGAATTCATTCATAGTTTTTTCAAATTATAATCCAGTCCTACAACAGTTTGAGGGACCGTGACCTGGCCCTCTGTTTAAAAAGTTTGAGGACAATATCCATAGTTACCTGAGTTGTCATACTGCAGCTCTTCATCGTTAGAAACACTGAATATTGTATGGAAGTATCTACTGTTTCTTCTATTGACAAGCATTGACAAACTCTAATACTCAAGAGAAAAGGATTAAAGGCATGGCTAAATTCATTCCTATACCACAAAATCTCTTGCTTCTCAAAAAGTCACAAGTAAACAAGCAAAACTGTGGTCAGTTGCCTATACGCACAAAATGACATCCATCCTTTAGTAAAGATAAAGGTTTTCCCGCTGACATTAAGTCCAGTCATGTCTGACTCTGAGGGTTGGTGCTCATCTCCATTTCTAATCCAAAGAGCCGGTGTTGTCCGCAGACACCTCCAAGGTCATGTGGCCAGCATGACTGCCTGGAGTGCCGTTACCTTCCTGCCAGAGCAGTACCTACTGATCTACTCACATTTGCATGTTTTCAAACTGCTAGGTTGGCATAAACTGGGTCTAACAGTGGGGAGCTCACCCCTCTCCCCAGATTCAAACGGCCAACTTTTTGGTCAGCAAGTTCAGCAGCCCAGGAGTTTAACTTGCTGCACCACCAGGAGGTCCTGGTAGCGCAGGATATCAGTTACTTGATATCCTCAGTCAAATTGATGCAGGTCAATATCATCCTTAAGGTAATCTAGAAAACTTCCTATCTGAGTGTTTGATGCTGAAGTGGTTAAGTTAGTTCACATGAGGAAGAGGTCCCTTGGCCCACTGAAGGGGTTGCAGGATTTTGGATGAAGAATCTTCTGTTCAAAAACTTCCTTTGCTGTTTTATGTTCTCTCCAGTTTTTACAAATTTGGGGCATGCGGTTAACTCAAGCTATTGGGTATAGAACAATAATGTCTCTGAATGCCCGTCCTCTTGAATTCTGTGTCCAAACACTGTTTTTAACTTGATCCCGCAGGTCGTCACAGCCTCCGACGTGGAATGTCACCTCTCCGGGGCGGGAAAGCCTTCCCACTAGCAGGGGGCTAAGGAGGTCCAGCCGCAGAACTCCCCTGAAGCCAACGAAATGATGGCCCATGCCTCCCTAGAAAACCACATCTTGTACAGAAGAATAATCATAGTTATCTCCTTTTCCCATATAGTTGTATTCACAAGCAGTTTAAATCGTGTCTAAATGCTGATTTTTTTTATTTTTTTTTGTAAATTATGGTTATGCCACTCGCTTTTGAAACATTTATATTGTAAATACGTATTTTGGAATGGTTGGCTCAAATATCACTGTATCAGTCAAGATGGCAAACAAGCCATGGCCTGGATGCTTTCATATGTTTATTGCATGGAGAATTAAGTAAATAAAATAATCCTGGAAGAACTAAATATCCCTCTACTCCTTTCCAAAAAGGTCTCCGAGTTCCTTGATTCCTAGCAATGTGTCCTGTATGTCTCCCCAACTGGCCTCATAAAAACAAAATTCATACTCAGAGAGTCAATTTCCACAGAGATGAGCATCTGTCCATATATTTTTTATTTTTTTTTTGCTTTTAGGGCTTAAGTTTTTACCTGCAGCTCCCTTCCACCCTCTAAAAAAATAACTTCCAAAAAACATCTATTTTCCACCAAGGCAGCAAGGAAGTTCGACGCTGCTGAGCGGCGGAAAAAGGAACTGAGGTTCCACCTTGCTCTGGCGCTTATATTACATAGGGAGAGTGGGCGGGGTCTCTGCCAAAATGTTTCAATTATAAGATTATAGAAGGTTCCGAACAGCTGTGCATGCGCAGAAGTAAAACCCATTATGTGCGTCTTTCACAGACTCCATGAAGAGGAATATATAATATTCTCCCCTGTAGGGCTGGCATACTCTTTTTTTGTTTCTCCTTAAGATCCCAGCTCTAAATTCAGACATTTCCTGTATCTTCAATGCCATGTTTTGCATACAAAGTTTCAAAGAATTCTGCCATGAAGGACCATCTTGTGGATCTTTGGTCAAATTGTAACATGACAGACTTGTATATATGCAGAACTGTTCTTGACTTCATGTATTTGTTTTTCTAGTTCTGGAATATACCCCTGGCTCATACAACTATGTGCACAATAAACGTTCTTAGTGATTTTTATTCCCAGTTCCTTGCTTTGAATGAAAGCTCATATTTTGCTTTTGGGGTTTCCTTCTCTCTTCTTGAAAGCTTTCATTTCCTTTGTGGGCAAGGATAAGGGACCAAAGAATTTTGCTTTCAGCCAAAGGCCTCTAATGGAATTGTAAGCATCTTGTTTACAGGAAGCTCTCTAACCCAAGGTCATAGAAATGGGTTTTCAAAAAATAAGACTCGTGCTTTACAGAGCTAAATGCAAGTATACAGTGTTTCTTCACTTATCACGGGTGTTACGTTCTAGGACAACCCGCGATAAGTGAAAATCCACGAAGTAGGGATGCTATATTTATTTTAACATTTATACGTTATTTCAGTAGTTTGACACTATTTTAAGTTTTTATAAACCCCCTCCCCACACTTATACACCACATAACCCTTTTCCTTTACCTTATAAACAAATTCCTTCAGTCACTTTAGTTAAACAGCAACTTTTAGAGTGCCCCCTCGTAGTGGCTCCGCCCAGTCCTCTCTCCCCCTCCCCTCTCTTGCTCTCTCTCTCTCACTCAATCCCTTTGCCTTCTCTTTCCTCTCTTCTTTCCACCTCCCTCCCTCCCCCTCCCCCTTGCACCCCACAAATCGGTTTCCACTTCTACGGCCTTTATGAGGGGCGTGCCGTTGGATGCTATGTGCTGTGCTGCCACTTGGTCCACACCGCTGACCTTTGTATCCTATTATTTATTTATTTATTTATTTATTTATTTGCTTTATTTTTATACCGCATTTTTCAGCCTAAATCGGCGACTCAATGCGGTTTACAGTGCAATTTATATAACAATACAATTAAATTAAAACACAACATACACGACAGACAATACAAGACAACACAACATGGTCATCAACGCCTCAGTAAAATCAGATTCCGTTCTCATAATCCTTCTACCATTCCTTTGTTCATTTATACCGTCTTCATGAGTTCAGTTGCCTTGTTGACCGAACGCCTGTTCATAGAGCCACGTCTTGACCTTCCCCCGGAACTCCAGCAACGAAGGGACCTGCCTGATGTCTACGGGTAGGGCATTCCATAGCCGAGGGGCCACCACCGAGAAGGCCCTGTCTCTCGTCCCCGCCAGCCGCGCCTGCGATGCAGGCGGGACCGAGAGCAGGGCCTCCCCGGACGATCTTAACGTCCTCGTCGGTTCATAGGTGGAGATGCGTTCGGAGAGGTAAGAAGGGCCAGAACCGTTTAGGGCTTTATAGGCTAAAGCCAGCACCTTGAATTGTGCCCGGTAGCAGATTGGCAGCCAGTGGAGCTGGCTCAGCAGAGGAGTGGTGTGCTCCCTGAGTGCCGCTCCCGTTAGCAACCTGGCTGCCGAACGCTGGACCATCTGAAGCTTCCGGGCAGTCTTCAAGGGCAACCCCACGTAGAGCGCGTTGCAGTAATCAATCCGGGATGTAACCAGAACGTGGACTACCGTGGCCAAATCTGACTTCCCAAGGTACGGGCGCAACTGGCGCACAAGCTGGATATCTCCTCCAAGAAGGATGCTTCATTTGGAAGGACAGTCCTCTGCGGTGGCATGACGCCCACCAGCCAAGGTTAGTACCTCGCTAGTCTACCATATGTGCGATTCACAGTTGACCATGATGGGAAAATATAGGTTGCTTACCTGTAACTGTAATTTCCCGAGTAGTCACCTGTGAATTTGCACAGCCTCACCCATCCTCCCCGCTGTTTGTCATGCCTCGGTTTTTCTAACTGCTTCCGTGGCAAAAGAAGAGAACTGATGTGGTGGCTCCGCCCACCTGCTATTTATACTCATAAGGGGAGAGTGGGCGGAGCTAACCGCCAAAGTTTTCAAATCTATCTAGAAGATTCCGAAGCTGTCTGCTCAAGCTCAGAAACTACCATATGTGCAAATTCACAGTTGACCACTCGGGGAACTAAGGTTACAGGTAAGCAACCTATATTTCCTCCTACCTCCCTCCACCCACCTCCCTGTCAGTGTAGTGGCGGTGTTGGGAAATATGGTGTCACAGGGGATGATTTTAACCAACCACGACCACTAAATCTGCATGGGAATCCTCACAGGTAACGGACGGGGCTCAGGGCTGAAAGGGTGCATGGTAGTTGCAGTGGAAAAGGAAAGGAAGTTGTGGGTGAGAATATTTAAAATGTTTTCAATAAATATTTTAAATTCATATTTATTGAAAAACGGTGAAACCATGAGTCCGCGCAAAGTGAACCGTGAAGTAGCAAGGGAACACCGTATACTCAATGTTACTCTTGGTGTACAAACTTCAGTATATGCAAATTTTGTTTTGTGTGCATAGGTAAAGGTACCCCAAAGCATTAAGTCCAGTCGTGTCCAACCCCAGGGGTTGGTGCTCATCTCCATTTCTAAGCTGAAGAGCTGGCATTGTCTGTAGACACCTCCAAGGTCATGTGGCCAGCATGACTGCATGGAGTGCCAATATCTTTCCGCCAGAGTGGTACCTAATGATCTACTCACATTTGCATGTTTTCGAACTGCTAGGTTGGCAGAGGCTGAGGATAACAGCAGGAGTTCACCTTGGTCCCTGGATTTGCACCTGTGACCTTTCGGTCAGCAAGTTCAGCAGCTCAGCAGTTTAACCCACTGCGCCACCAGGAACTCCTTCATGCACATTTTGTTGTTTACTCGTTCAGTCGCTTCTGACTCTGGACCAGCCCACATCAGAGCTCCCTGTTAACCTTGACTACCCTCAGCTCCTTCAGAGTCAAGCCAGTCACTTCAAGGATACCATCCATCCATCTTACTTTTGGTCGGCCCCTCTTCCTTTTTCCTTCCATTTCCCCCTAGCATAATTGTCTTCTCTAAGCTTTCCTGTCTTCTCATAATGTGGCCAAAGGACTTCATCTTTGCCTCTACTATCCTTCCCTCCAGTGAGCAGTTGGGCTTTATTTCCTGAAGTATGGACTGGTTGGATCTTCTCGTGGTCCAAGGCGCTCTCCGAATTTTCCTCCAGCACCACAGTTCAAAAGCACCTATCTTCCTTCGCTCAGCCTTCCTTACGGTCCAGCTTTCACATCCATAGGTT
Organism: Anolis sagrei; assembly: GCF_037176765.1. NCBI lineage: Eukaryota > Metazoa > Chordata > Lepidosauria > Squamata > Anolidae > Anolis > Anolis sagrei. Next base: position 33,732,914 of record NC_090027.1, on the reverse strand, counting down.
ATTATGGGGAATGCCATTGCTTTAACTATGCAGATCTTCGTTTTCCAGTGGGAAGTCTCTACTTTTCACTATTTTACCTTCATGCACATGGTGTGTATAAAATCAAATTTAGACTTGGATCGTATCTCCAATATAATCTCATTATGTACATATATCTGCAACAAACCCACTGGATTCATGTAGGTGTTCTCCATCTGTAGCAGTGATAAGACTTACCTGGATATTTACGTGGGTTACATAATCTGTAATGTGGAGCATACTTTAAATCCAGCTATTTCATTTGGGGCTCTTTTTTTAAAGTCCTTTATATCTGTAGGAGGAAGGACAGGCTGCACCAGGATTCAAAGGAAAGATGATACAGTCTGATGATGAAGCCCATCCCTGAATTTAAACAGAGCCTGGTTACCTGGCGACATGGTAGTTCTCTTTATGATGCTAGCTTTGAGCTTTTCAACATTCTGTCTGTGAAGTCAGCTTTTCACATAACAGTTTTCAAAAGTTATGTTACAGCTTTGAGCCTGAGCTCAGAGTCTTACGATAACAGCAAGGCCAAAAAGGATTTCTGCTTTCATTTTCATGCCAATGAGAACCCATTAGAGCCTCCAGAACAAGTGCCAAGAGCACAGTGGCGCAATGGGTTAAATCCCTGAAGACTGGCAGGTCGCAAGTTCGAATCCGGGGAAAGCATGGATGAGCTCCCTCTGTCAGCTCTAGCTCCTCATACGGGGATATGAGAGAAGCATCCCACAAGGATGGCAAAACATCAAAACACCTGGGCATCCCCTGGGCAACGTCCTTACAGATGGCAAATTCTCTCACACCAGAAGCGACTTGCAGTTTCTCAAGTTGCTCCTGTCACAAAAAAACATACTCAGCTGCTGCAAGAAGATTGCACAGACAGACTACAAGCAGAGGCATAATACCACTGCTCAGATGATCCATTGGAACTTGTGCCACAAATAACCAACCAAATGAATAACCCAGTCGTGCAACGAGTATAACCCTTGTGCTGGCAGGACTGAAGACCAACAGGTTGCAGGTTCAAATTGGTCAAATATTTACAATGAGTTCTGTGAAATGTATCGGGGGCCAATGCACCCCATTTTGTTAAGAGAGCGTGGATGAGCTCCCTCTATCAGCTCCAGTTCCCCATTCGGGGACATGAAAGAAGTCTCCCACAAGAATGGTAAAACATCAAAACAGCCGGGCGTCCCCTGGGCAACATCCTTGCAGATGGTCAATTCTCTCACACCAGAAGTGACTTGCAGTTTCTCAAGTTGCTCCTGATACGGAAAAAAAAACATACTCAGCTGCTGCAAAAGATCTCACAGACAGACTACAAGCAGAGACATAACACCGTTGCTCAGATGATCCATTGAAACTTGTACCACAAATAACCAACCAAATGAATAACCCAGTCGTGCAACGAGTAAAACTCTTCTGCCGGCAGGACTGAAGACCAACAGGTTGCAGGTTCAAATCCAGGGAGAGTGTGAATGAGCTCCCTCTGTCAGCTCCAGCTCCCCATGCGGGGACATGAAAGAAGCCTCCCACAAGGATGGTAAAACATCAAAACAACCGGGTGCCCCCTGGGCAATATTATTTATTTATTTATTTATTTATTTATTTATTTATTTATTTACTGTATTTGTATACCGCCTTTCTCAGCCAATTGGCGACTCAAGGCGGGTTTTTTTTTTTTTTGTTGTTGTGTCAGGAGCGACTTGAGAAACTGTAAGCTGCTTCTGGTGTGAGAGAATTGGCCGTTTGCAAGGATGTTGCCCAGGGGACACCCGGATGATTTGATGTTTTTATCATCCTTGTGAGAGGCTTCTCTCATGTCCCCGCTTGGGGAGCTGGAGCTGACAGAGGGAGCTCATCCGCCTCTCCCTGGATTCAAACCTGCGACCTGGCAGTTTTCAGTCCTGCCGGCACAGGGGTTTAACGCACTGCGCCACCAGGGGCTCCAGTTTAAGATGGTTTAAGGCGGTTTAAGATGGTCAATTCTCTCACACCAGAAGCGACTTGCAGTTTCTCAAGTCATTACTGACATGAAGAAAAAAGAAACAAAACAGCCTTTGAACCAGTTCAATTATAATCACAACTCTTGGCCTGGCCCCACAGTATCTTCGCACGTCCCTGGTTTCACAGACCCCCCCCCCTTCTCCACCGAAAGAACGACTCGCACAACTGTTTGTGTAAAACATTCTTGGCAAAGTTAAATGCAATACATTAGTACAAATTGGTCAAATATTTACAATGAGTTCTGCGAAACGTATTGGGGCCAATGCACCCCGTCTTGTTAAGAGATGCCACTGGTGCATTTTCAGCCCCCCAAAGAAATATTTTTTGGGGGTGGGAGGGATGTGTGGGTTGACTTTCAAAGTAGAATGGAGCAGCAGCATTTTAAGGAAGAGATCCTAAAGCACCCGTCTCTGCGACGCACAAACCAATTAACCAATCTGACTTGGGTCTAGTTAGTGGTATAAATACAACGGAAGCTATTGGTTCCCTCTTTATCCTGTTTCTATTAAATGCAAGCGTACAAGGCAACGGATATGAGGAAGAGCTCTTCCAAACTCATTGCATAGATTGAACTAACTCCGTGGTGGACTATGAGCAATTTGGAACAGCAGGAGGTAGGGTCACAGCTTTTACTCTTCCTTTGAAAAAATAACTGCATGTAATAAACTAGCAGGTCAAATAGATGACTATAAACCAGTTTTTTTGGAAGCAATGGTTTACTGCACATCAAGTGCTGTGGGGAAGTGAGCACTGAAATGCTAAAAGCCCAACTTACCATCGGTAAGGCCTGGAATAAGAATACACGATGCAAAAGAAGACTGAGAGTTGAAGGTAATTCCTGCAGAATGCAAATGGGAAAAAGACTTAATTGTATTCTTTTTAATGCATCCCTGTATCATAATATGTAGTTTGTGAAGGTGACATGAGGAACTCAACGCAACCTCCGTCTGCTCCCTGAGATGCTATCTTATTCCAATAGAAGGAGGAGTTAAAAACGGGATCGTCTCCCTATAATCTTATAAAGGTGCAATCGAAAATTCTACCTTTTTTTCCTTCCTAAAAAGCAAAGAAGCCACTCAATTTTGGTTAACAACCTTCCATTTGATTCCCATGAAAGTCACCTAATTGTTCCCATTATCATGTCGAAGGCTTTCATGGCCGGAATCACTGTGTTATTGTGAGTTTTCAAGGCTGTATGGCCATGTTCCAGAAGCATTCTCTCCTGACATTTTGCCTGCACCCTCAGAGGTTGTGAGGTCTGTTGGAAACTAGGCAAATGGAGTTTATATATCTGTGGAATGTCCCAGGTGGGAGAAAGAACTCTTGTCCGTTGGAAGTAGGTGTGAATGTTTCAATTGACCTCATTGATTATTTATTTTATACCCCACCCTTCTCCCCCTGAATAAGGAGTACATTCGCATTTGATGGCCTAGCAGTTTCAAGATCTGACTTCTTACTGCCTGGGGGAATCCTTTGTTGGGAGGTGATTAGTTGGCCCTGATTTCTTGACTGTTCTTGAGTGTAGCTCTTTATTTACTAAATTACTGCCACTGAGATTTATCCCTCCGTCTTAAATGTTTTATTTTGTTGATTTATTATTTATAATTTACTTTTGTGTTTTATTTTTATTTTATTGCTGTGTTTTATTGTTTACTGATGTATTGTATTGTGGGCTTGGCCTTGTGTAAGCCACCCCGAGTCCCCTTGGGGAGATGGTGGCAGGGTATAAATAAAGTATTATTATTATTATTATTATTAATAATAATAATAATGATAACTTTATTTATACCCCACTCCATCTCCCCCAGGCGGACTCGGTGCAGCTTACATGAGGCCACACCCATCGATACAATACAAACAATATAACACAAAACCATAGTAGAACCAAGCAAAATACATAAAATTATTATTATTATTATTATTATTATTATTATTATTATTACTACTACTACTACTACTGTAATATGGATAATTTCAACAGAAAGGAGGAAACCATGAAAATGAACAAAATCTGGCTACCATTATTTTTAAAAACTCCAAAATCAGGACAGGTAAATAAAGACCAACAATAAAAAAGGGGGGATTCCAGACAAGAACAATCAGGGACAGCTAATCACCTTCGCAATTTTGCAAGGAAGAATAGGGTAAATTTGGTTTGTAATGTATATGTGTTGTTTTGGTGTTTTGATACATGGAAACCACCCTGAGTCCCTTAAGGGAGATAGAGCGCTATATAAATAAATGTATTATTTATTTATTTGTGACATTTATATGCCGCCCTTCTCACCCCGAAGGGGACTCAGAAATAAAGTTGTTGTTGTTGTTGTTATTATTATTATTATTATTATTATTATTAGAAACACAACAAGATGAGTCCACAGCAGACATTCTGCTGGCTGTTGTATTGGATCACACATCGGACACTTCCCAGGTGTCTAGGACTGTGTGATGTATCAGCGAATTATGTATGCAGATCCCAGTAAGGTGGCCTTTTGCAGCTGGCAGATGGTAATCTTGTCAGCGCCATTGTGTTTAAGTGCAGGCCAAGGTCTTTAGGCACTGCACCCACTGGATATTATTGTTATTATTATCAATATAAATAAAAATGTAATGTTCGTTTGTGGGATTAACAGAACTCAAAAACCACTGGACGAATTGACACCAAATTTGGACACAAGATATCTAACAACCCAATGTATGTCCTTCACTAAAAATGATTTTGTCATTTGGGAGTTGTAGTTGCTGGGATTTATAGTTCACCTACAATCAAAAAACATTCTGAACCAATGATGGAATTGAACCAAACTTGGCACACAGTTCTCCCATGACCAACAGAAAATACTGGAAGGGTTTGGTGGGCAGTGTCCTTTGGTTTTGGAGTTGTAGTTCATCTACATCCAGAGATCACTGTGGACTCAAACAATGATGGATCTGGGCCAAACTCTACAAGAATACTCAATATGCCCAAATGTGAACACTGGTGGAGTTTGGGGAAAATAGAATCTTGACATTTGGGAGTTGTAGTTGCTGGGATTTATAGTTCACCTACAGTCAAAGAGCATTCTGAACCCCACCAATGATAGAATTGGGCCAAACCTCCCACACAGAACCCCCATGCGGGTCACAGCAACTAGCAGGGGACAGCTAGTCTATATAAAAAAAATGTAATGTTTAATGTATTGTCAAAGGCTTTCATGGCTGGAATCACTAGGTTCTTGCGGGTTTTTTCAGGATATAGGGCCATGTTCTAGAGGCATTTCTCCTTCATTGAAGGTGGTCAGTTGAAACATTCACAACTAGCTCCAACAGAGAAAAGCTTTTTGCCCCACCCCAGCCATTCCACAGATATATAAACCCATTTTCCTATTTCCAACAGACCTCACTACCTCTGAGGATGCTTGCCATAGATGCAGGCGAAACGTCAGGAGAAATGCCTCTAGAACATGGCCCTATAGCCCGAAAAAACCCACAAGAACCTAATGTAATGTTTGTTTGTGGGATTAGCATAACTCAAAAACCACTGGGCAAATTGCCACCAAATTTGGGCCACAGCAACGCGTTGCAGGGGATGGCTAGTTATTATTATTATTCCAACAAAGGATTCCCCCAGGCAGTAAGAAGCCACACCAAAAAAACTGCCAGGCCATAAAATGCTAATCAAGGTGGCCAATTGCAACATTTACACATACCTCAAACAAACAAAGAGTTCTTTCTCCCACCCTGGACATTATTCCACAATACATAAATCCCATTTTCCTAGTTTCCAACAGACCTCACAACCTCTGAGGATGCTTGCCATAGATGCAGGCGAAATGTCAGGAGAGAATGCTTCTGGAACATGGCCATACAGTCAGGAAAACTCACAACAGCACAGTGTTCCCATTATATACCCAATTTTGCAAGGAGGTTGAATTGAGATCTGGGTTCCTTTGCAGAACTGCAGCTTCCAGGTTGCAAGTCATGGCTCTTAATCCAGATTTACACCTGTAAAAATGGTGGACGCGCTATTAAGGTGAGTGGTGCTGGTCCATTTTAAAAATGGCAATCCTTCAAACCTTTCCTCTGTCCAGGTCCAATGGGAAAAGAGCTAAGGCAAAAAAGTGGGGAATGGTTTTCGATTCTGCAGGGGAAGAAAACGTTTTGGCAGTGGATAGAGTCAACTTTGGTCAAATAAGAGGTAGCCACAGTCAAAATAAAATATGGCGGCAGTGTAACGCATTGATTCGTCTTTCCCCTTTTATCGTTGCCACCTTAACTTGAAAATAAATGGATTGAGAGCCTTGTATAGAAATGAAATGAAATGCACCAATGACATCTCCTCTCAACCCTCCTTTATATATATAAAAAAAATATCCCTTGACGACAACAACAAGTTTGTTGGATATTCCAAGGCAGATTAATACAGAACACAAACAAGGAGAAACACAATAATAATAAAAAAAGAAAATCCAGAATGCAACAACAAGAAGAGGGAAAAAAGTACAGTCTGCATCCAAAATTAAGACAGTTAAATCCGTAGCTGAAAAACACAATCACTAAAAAAAAGGGAAAAGGGAGCAAAAAGGGATGCTATGCTATTGGTTCCTTCTGAACCACACTCTCTCTCATCACAGCAAAGAATTGTTCTTGGTACCTTGCACCGAATGGCACCATTTAACACTTTTAGGGTAAATCACACATGGGAAAAAAAAGAAAGAAAGAGAAATATTGGAATGACCTGCTTACAACCAAAGGGGTTGGTAGCTGCCATTGCTATCCCAAAGGGAGAAAATGTTGCACATTAAAAAAAAGTTGTAAGAACTCCTGTATCGCCCTCTAGTTTGCATTCGTTTTTATAAGGAGGAAGCAAACGCACATTAAAAAAGAGATAAAGAGAGGAAGAGGAGAATGTCAGCTGGCCGTAGACATAGTGAAATTTCATCACATTGCGTCACTTCTTTGGGTATTTTTCTATTTCAAATGTGCATGTCTTGGCCAGGGTCTGAAAGGCACATCCAAGGACTTAAATGACTACCTTAGATGTGAAGGTGTGTGTGTGTGTGTGTATGTATATGTATATGTGTGTGTGTCTGTGTATATATATATATATATATATATATATGTGTGTGTGTGTGTGTGCTTGTGTATATGTGTGTGTATGTATATGTATGTGTGTATATATGTATATGTATGTATTTATGTGTGTATATGTATGTGTTTGTGTGTTTATATATATGTATGTGCTTGTGTACATGTGTGTGTATGTATATGTATGTGTGTATATATGTATATGTATATGTTTGTTTATGTGTGTATGTGTGTATATGTATGTATATGTGCTTGTGTATATGTGTGTGTATATGTGTGTGTGTATGTATATGTATGTGTATGTATATGCTTGCGTATATGTGTGTGTATGTATATGTATGTCTGTATATATGTATATGTATGTGTTTGTGTGTGTGTATATATGAATATATGTGTTTATATATATATACATATGTATATGTATGTGCTTGTGTATATGTGTGTATGTATATGTATATATATGTATGTGCTTGTGTACATGTGTGTGCATATATGTATGTGTGTGTTTGTGTGTATATATATGTATGTATGTATATGGCCTATCGTAAACTTTTAAGCACCCAACAATTTCAAAAACAGTTTATTATGACATATCAGCGAGACCCTCCCACACTATCCACACTGCAGAGTTGTACCAGTTTGATACCAGATTAACTGCCATGGCATGAAGTTCTGTAGTTTTGTGAGCTATTTCCCCTTCCCTATCAGGGAGCTCTAGTGCCACATCAAACTACAAATGCCAGGCACTAAGATAGTTACAAGTGGTGCCAAACGGTGATAATTCTGCAGTGTGGATAGTCTAATACTTTCAATCCTGGCCATTATCTTTCTCGGTGAGAGCCTCCTGCACTGTATCCACATGGGTGAGAACCTCCCAACCTGCATTCATACTGCAGCTTTGTACCAGTTTGATACCAGATTAACTGCCATGGCACAAGGCTCTCTCTGTAGTTTTGTGAGCTATTTACCCTTTCCTGCCAGGGAGCCCTGGTGCCACATTGAATTACAAATGCCAGGAGCTATGTTAGTTAAAGTGGTATCAAACTGTGATAATTCTGCAGTGCGGATGGTCTAATACTTTCAATCCTGGCCATTATTGTTCTTCAGAAAGAGCAAAAATATGACGACAACATCTACACTGCCATTTAATGCAGATCATTGCAATTAAACAGGATTATATGAGTGAAGACCAGGCATGGGCAAACTTCAGCCCTCCAGGTGTTTTGGACTTCAACTCCCACAATTCCTAACAGCCTACCGGCTGTTAGGAATTGTGGGAGTTGAAGTCCAAAACACCTGGAGGGCCGAAGTTTGCCCATGCCTGGTCTACACTCATATAACACAGTTTGAAACTGCATTTATACTGCAGCATAGGTGTGGACTTAGGAAGAAATCCTTCTGCTGCAAATTACACATTTTCTACACACCTCTCTTCTCTCTTCTCTCCACCCCACCTCATTATATTCCCCCATCAAGGAAAGGAATGCTTTCTTGCTTATTTCTACAGTTCTGTGTCTTTGGGCTCCGCTCACAATACTGATATGGTTTGATTCAGCACCAGAAGCCTTGCCCCATCATTAAGCAAAACCACCAAACATTAAACCAAAAAAAAATACATTTTCAAAATAGCTGCATTGTTACTTAACACTGTTTGGCCGACCAACCGTATTTACACTTTAAATAGAAACATTAACCACTTTGTTTTTCTTAAGTAATCAAAATATATCTTTGCAAAGAAGAAATTGGATGCAGATTTCTATAAAACAAGGAACGGGGAGAGAGTAGAAAAGCCCGACTTTTTCGGTCCCGGTAACGCGTTGGAATATTGTGCCCTGTCTTATCAGAAGAGTTTGGCTTTTGGGAATCACCCAGATTGGGATACGTAGACTGGCAAGGGCTTAAAGCAGATTGGACGCTGTGTGCGGACAGGGATGCGAAGGAAAGAAGTGGAGACTCCAGCTGCAACTGGCACCAAACCGAAAAGAAGGCATTTGTGCCTTGCTCTCCCAATTCTAATTTCCGAAGAGCTGTGGGCAAGTCTACACAGATGTATGTAAGAACGCTGTCAAATTAGAAAGTTTAGCTTTGCCACCAAATGCCGAAATTATGAAGATGTCAGTGTATGGCAGTGTTTCATAACCATCATGTTTTGACAGTAGGGACTGGGGATGGATTGGAGAAAAAGTCAAACTTTGGACCTTTAAGGCCTCATCACACTAGAGAAACAATCCACTTAAAATTCATTTTCTGCCTCGTGAGATTTGTAGTTTAGGGAGGATCCTTTAACAGCCTCACTAAACTACAAACCCCAGAATTCTGCACGAGGCAGAAACCGGATTTAAAGCAGATTTTTTCTCTAGTGTGATGATGTAATCACTCCCATGGAACCATCTCTTCCAAGTTTTGCCCTTCTGATTACTAAATACAGATGCTCAACAAAGACAGATACACTGTCTGGGCCCAGAGAAGTTACTTTTTTGGAAGTTGCACACTGTCTCCCAAACAGTATGGCTGCTACCAATTAAATTAGACCAGAAGGGAGTTGTAGTCCACCAAAAGTGACTTGCTTCTAGGACCTTAAACTCTGCTTCTGTGACATATTCATTCTGCCATGTGTTGCTGAGTGCGACAAAGAAGGCAGCATGGCAAGGATAGGTCATTAGGGTAAGTTTTTTGGGGGGTGAACAATAGGTAATTACAGTGGGTTTTTTGGGGGTGAAGGATAGGTCATTAAAGTGGGGTTTTTTGGGGACGGGGTTAAGGTATCTTCTAGGGCTTTATGCCTGTGTCCGCTTTTAATGTTATTGCTGGACTTGTCATCTGAAATGAGCCACAAGACAGGGCTACTTGACTTTTTGCTGGCAGGTTGTAGCATTCTACTTCTTAACGTCAGAGTGTCATTCTATCATTGTAACATGTTGGAAGGAAGGAAGAAAGGAAGGAGGAAGCAAAGAAGAGAGCAAAGAAGGGAGCGAAGAAGGGAGCGAAAAAGGAAGCGAAGGAAGAAGCAAAGGAGGAAGCGAAGGAGGGAGCAAAGAAGGAAGCAAAGGAGGGAGCAAAGAAGGAAACAAAAGAAGGGAGCAAAAAAGGAAGAAAAGAAGGAAGCAAAGAAGGGAGCCAAGAAGGAAGCAAAGAAGGAAGCAAAGAAGGGAGCCAAGAAGGGAGCCAAGAAGGAAGCAAAGAAGGGAGCAAAAAGGAAGCAAAGAAGGGAGCCAAAAAGGGAGCCAAGAAGGAAGCAAAAGAGGAGGCAAAGAAGGAAGCAAAGAAGGGAGCAAAAAAGGAAGAAAAGAAAGGAGCAAAGAAAGGAGCCAAGAAGGGAGCAAAAAGGAAGCAAAGAAGGGAGCCAAGAAGGGAACCAAGAAAGAAGCAAAGAAGGGAGCAAAGAAGGGAGTGAAGAAGGAAGCAAAGAGGGGAGCAAAGGAAAAGCAAGCAAGCAGAAAGGAAAGAAGGAAGGCAAAATAAGAACTTCAGTTTCTAAGACTGTTTTTTCCCCTACTGAGTTTAGCTATCCCCTTTTGTAAACGACCGCAAAAAATAGTCCTCCAACCTTTTGCAGGAAAGACTAATAAGAGTCCCAGGAAGAAGTTACTTATGTTCGTTTGCAGATTTGCTTTCTCCTGCCAAAGGCGAAAAATAAATCTTCTGGAAGATCATGGTGATCTACAGGATACCTCCTTAAGGTAGAAGAGACCAGTTTGGTTGTTAAAAATTGCTGCTCAACTTTGGCCAAAAAAGAAAAAAAAATAGAAGTAGTAAAACCGAGTTGCGCACAAGCATGTGCTCTGTAGTGGTCCTTCCTGTCCGCCGGCTGCGTCCCACGTGCACAAAGTCCATCATCTGCTCTTGCTTAAAAGAGTTCCAGAAGGAAGAGTGCTTCCACACACGGCTCCGTTTCTCGCCGGTGGGCAATCTGCAAATGTCCTTGCCGCTTCATATCACAAAGGAAGACTTGTGCCTAAAGTCACCCTGGAATGGAGGCAGAGAAAAATATGGGTCAGATTTTTTCTTTTCTGTGACTCTCTCTTTGTACTCTTCCCATCTGCTTGACCCAAGATGAACTGAAGGCTGTTTTGTTTTGGTTTTTTTGCCATAATAATGTCCGTACTTTTGTCTGTAATGCCAGTGTAAAGTACTTTATGGGGTATCTAAAAACACCATATATATCCCCATAGAAAGTTGTCTTCAACAGCTGACCAAACAGCTTTTTTCCTGACAGTTGGTGTATTGATACTGTAGAATGAAATCAGTTTGACAGCACTTTAGCTGCCATGGCTTAATGCTATGGAATGCTAGCAGTTATAGTTTAGTGAGGCACCAATCCTCTTCAGCAAAGAAGGCTGAACTCCTTGCAAAACTACAACTCCCAGGATGGGATCAACTTACCTCTTCATCTGTGCGGATGTAGTTCACGCCATCAGGTTTGGTTGGAGTTTTGTAGCTGAAATGAAGGAAAACAATGTTTAGTACAATGGTTCCCAAACTTTTTTGACCAGGAAACACTTAGACCAGGGAACACACTCCAGCATTAGTACCAAAATAATAATATAATAATAACTTTATTTTATACCCCGCCAACCATCTCCCCTAGGGGACTTGGGGCGGCTTACAAGAAACAGGCCCAAAATTGCAATTAAAACACACATATAAAACACTTTAACCAATTAAAACATCAGATAAAAACAAATAAAAGCACAATTGAAAGCAATATCAAAACAATATGGCTGAAAGAAATATAGCTGAGGTATAGATTCAATGAGTGCAATACATCTTTACAGAAACTGTGCCGGCAGGATTGAAGACCGACAGGTCACAGGTTCGAATCCGGGGAGAGGCGGATGAGCTCCCTCTGTCAGCTCCAGCTCCTCATGCGGGGACATGAGAGAAGCCTCCCACAAGGATGATAAAAACATCAAATCATCCAGGCGTCCCCTGGGCAACGTCCTTGCAGACGGCCAATTCTCTCACACCAGAAGCGACTTGCAGTTTCTCAAGACGCTCCTGACACGACCAATATCTATATATATATATTTACAGAAGTGCAGGAAAGTGCAACAATACAGTAAACTGGGCAGGAAATACTGTCATAACACATATTGAGGTAGAATGTATACCAGTGTAAAGTGCGGGCCAGTGTAAAGTGCAGAATATCAAGTAGGGACAAGAAAGTTACTGGTGAGCTGCTTAGTCAAAACCGTACTGGAACATCCAGGTTTTCAGTTGACTACGAAAGGAGGACAAGGTGGGAGCCTGTCTGATCTCCCTAGGGAGGGAGTTCCAGAGTTGGGGGGGCCACCACCGAGAGGGCTCTCTCCCTCGTCCCCATCAACCGTACATGTGACGGCTGGGGGAGAGAGCAGTGCCTCCCCAGAAGATCTCAAGATATGCACTGGTTCATAGGGGAAGATGCGATCGCGAAGATAAGCAGGTCCCAAAAAGTTTAGGACCTGCACCTAGAATTGGGACCGGAAACTTATTGGAAGCCATTGGAGCTGTTTAAACAAGAGGGTTGACTGCTCTCTGTAACCAGCTCCTGTGAGTAGTCTCGCTGCAGATCTCTGGACCAACTGTAGTTTCTGGGCCGTCTTCAAGGGCAACCCTACGTAGAGTGTATTGCAGTAATCCAACCTAGAGGTGACTAGGGCATGGACTACCATGGCCAGATCAGATTTCACGAGGTACGGGTGCAGCTGGCGCACAAGCTTTAACTGTGTAAAGGCCCTCCCAGCCACCGCCGACACCTGAGCATCAAATGTCAAAGCGGAGTCCAGGAGGACCCCCAAGCTGCGGACCTGTGTCCTCAGAGGCAGTGCGACCCCATCGAGCACAGGAAGCCACCCTATGCCCCGACCAAAAGGGTTACAAATCTGTTTAGATTCGGTTTGGTTATTTGGGGTGCTGATTCAAAAGATTGCATTGGATACACCACATCATCTCTAGTTACATATGCCATCTAGTAGTCACCATCTGCTCACCCACAGAAAGATAAAGGTTTTCCCCTGACATCAAGTCCAGTTATGTCCAACTCTGGGGGTGGGTGCTCATCTCCATTTCTAAGCCGAAGAGCCAGTATTGTCTGTAGACACCTCCAAGGTCATGTGGCTGGCATGACTGCACGGAGCGCTGTTACTTTCCCGCCATTATCATCGTTGTGAGAGGCTTTTCTCATGTACCCACATGGGGAGTTGGAGCTGACAGAGGGAGCTCATCCACGCACTCCCCGGATTTGAACCTGCTGCCTATCAGTCTTCAGTCCTGTCGGCACAAGGCTTTAACCTATTGCGCCACTGGGCTATTCATTTGGTTGGCTATTTAACATTCTGCTTTTCTCCAGTCCCATTAATAGACTTCTTTGACATATGAGATAAGAGCCAAAGGTCCTGCCTAAATCAAAAAGTCTTGGCCTCCTGGCTGAAAAAGAGCGAAGGGAAATTGAAACTGGTGAGAAGAGAGAAATTCCTGACAAACGGGATAGAAGTGTTATCTATCTGCTTCCAGCCGATGCCCCCGTGTCTTCCTTTTCCTATGGTGTCAATTCCTGTTGTGGCTAATTTTGTACTATCTTCTCCCATGGGTCAACTCATTGCGGCAGATGGTTAGAGGAAGGCAGTCATTTCCCTTCATCCAGAGCAGGCAATGTAGATGCAAAAGTGAGCATGGCAGGCAAAAATACAGGGGTTTAGGTTGCGATTCATGCCTGGTGATAGTAATGTTGGACCAAAATTTCTTTTTCTTTTTAATGTAACTTTGATGCTGTTGCTTGTTGTTTATGTTTTGGTTTTATGTTGCTGTAATATGTTGTCCGGGCTTGGCCTCATGTAAGCCGCTCCGAGTCCCCGTTGTGGAGATGGTGGTGGGGTATAAATAAAGATTATTATTATTATTATTATTATTATTATTATTATTATTATTATTATTATTATCATCCCTAATGGGACATAAACAAGCCAAAACAGCCTCAGAGGAAAGCAAAGAAAACACTCTCTGAACAACAATAACAACAAACTAACATAGGATGTATTGTCGAAGGCTTTCATGGCTGGAATCACTGGGTTGTTGTAGGTCTTTCGGGCTGTATGGCCATGTTCTAGAAGCATTCTCTCCTGATATTTTGCTTGCATCTATGGCAGGCATCCTCAGAGGTTGTGAGGTCTGTTGGAAAGTAGGAAAATGGGGTTTATATATTTGTGGTATGTCCAGGGTGGGAGAAAGAACTCTTGTCTGCTTGTGGCAAGTGTAAATGTTGCAATTGGCCACCTTGGAAGTAGATGCCACACCTTGAAGCTGCAAGGCCATTAAATGCTAATCAGGGTGGTCGGTTGCAGCACTCACACTTGCCTCAAACAGACAAGAGTTCTTTTTCCCACCCTGGACATTCCACAGATATATAAACCCCATTTTCCTACTTTCCCACAATCCTCTGAGGATGCCTGCCATAGATGCAGGTGAAACGTCAGGAGAGAATGCTTCTATTATTATTATTATCTTTATTTATACCCCGCAAAATCTCCCGAAGGACTCGATGCGGCTTACAAAGGCCAAGGCCGCCAACAAACAATAACATACACATACACAATAAAAGTCATAGGGCAAATAAAAACATCAAGCAAAGCATTAGAACAATAAAAAACAATGACACAGTAACGCATTTAAAACCAAGGGCCGAACCAAATGTAATAGACAAAATTTAAAGTGCTAGACTTGACAAGTGAAATGTAGAGGTATTTGGAGGTAGGTGCAATGTGCAAATAATCCTGAATCTCTAACAAAGTGCATTTGGGACTTGATGCCAGGAGTTTCCTATTCTGGAAAGGCACACTGGAACAGCCAGGTCTTCAGGCTCTTCCTAAAGACTGCCAACGTTGGGGCTTGTCTGATGTCCTTGGGAAGAGAGTTCCAGAGTCGGGGGGCCACCACAGAGAAGGCCCTGTCCCTGGTCCCCACCAAACGCGCCTGTGATGCAGAACGTGGCCATATAGCCCGAAAAACCTACAACAACCCTATGATAGGATGCCCTTGGGATTACTATAAGTTAGAAACAACTCAAACACACAACACTAAAGTTACGTTCACAGCCAATCCAATCCTTAAGTACACATACAAATTGCTTCAGAGGAGGAAACATGCCACTCTGCAGACATTCTTGCAATATTCCCAGTATTCCCAGTCCCCTGCATCATAGTCCAACATTACTATCACTGGGCATGAATCCAGACCTAAACTCTGCCCAATATTCCTTACCACTGGCTGTGTAAATTTAGGGCAGATGGGAATTGCAGTCCTAAACCATATGGAGGGTGCATTGATCCTACTTGTGAATAATAGGATCTGGTGTTCACTGCAGGGGCTGCTTGCTGAGGCTCACCTGTTTCCATCCTGCTTGTTGTTGACAAAGAAGCCTTTCCTGTAGGCACAGCAGATTCCCAAAGCGGTTAGCGACAGGACCAAGAGGACGACCAAGATGCCTCCAACAATTCCCGCAATGTTCAAGTCGTCTGGAGGAAGGAAAATGAACGTCTTCAGGTCAACAAGGTTTCTCTCCAATTGCCTGCAGACAATCTCTTGTGACTCTAACCCAAAGAGGAGATCTGTCCCCAGGGAAGAATGGCCCTGACCCCCATCCCCATGAACATATTGTCGCTCTCCTCCAAGAAACAGGACTCACAAACTTCCATCACTGAGTCTTCGCACCAAGCATCGCCGACGGCATTCATTGCCCGGCAGCTGTAACGGCCCGTGTCTCCTTTCTGCACTTCGCTGAAGACCTGTGTGAATGAAGATTGTGGCATTTATTCAACATCTTCACAAGTGTTCAGAACATCTTGTGTCCACCAAACTTGGACGTAGTTTATGCCTAGCCATTTTCATGACATGTTCCTTTTCTATAGAGGAAGCACTCAATTCTGGGCACCAAGATTCAAGAGGCATATTGACAAGAGGGGGAGATCAAAGGTCTGGAAACCATTAATCCCTCTGAGGAGTGGCTTAAAGAGCTGGGTCTGTTTAATCTGCAGAAGAGAAGGTTGAGAGGAGACATGATGGCCGTGTTTCAATAACGGGAAAAGATGTCATAAGGAAGAGGAATCAGATTTAATGTATTGTCGAAGGCTTTCGTGGTCGGAATCACTGGGTTGTTGTAGGTTTTTTTGGGCAATATGGCCATGTTCTAGAGGCATTCTCTCCTGAAGTATTGCCTGCATCTATGGCAAGCATCCTCAGAGGTAGTGAGATCTCACAACCTCTGAGGATGCTTGCCATAGATCCAGGCGAAACGTCAGGAGAGAATGCCTCTAGAACATGGCTATATAGCCCGAAAAAACCTACAACAACCCAGGAATCAGGTTTGTTTTCTGCTGACCTGGAGACTAGGATTCAATGGAGGCATTCAAATGATAGGGAAGGAGATTCCACCTATCTGGAAGAATGTCCTTACCATAAGAAGAGCTGTTCAACAGTGGAACTCTCTGCCTCGGAGTGTGGTGGAAGCTCCTTCTTTGGAGGCTTTTAAACAGAGGCTGGATGGCCATATGTCAGAGGTGCTTTAATAGTACCTTTACTGCATGGCAGAAAGGGGTTGGCAAGGATGGCCCTTGGGGTCTCTTCCAACTCTTAAGGTTCTTATTGAAGAATAATAATATATACATATATATTCTTGTTGCCTTTATGCTATCTCCTGCTCTCTCCTTCCTCTGCTGCTTCCTCATTGCACTGAATAATAGATTGTAAACTCCTTTGAAGCAATATCACAGATGCAGAAATGCTAAAGTATTATTGTTTTATGTCCAGGCATTGAATGTTTGCTATATATATGTTGTGCTCCACTCTGAGTCCCCTGCAGGGATGAGAAGGGCGGAATATAAATGTTCTAAATAAATAAATTATTATTATTTTCTGGACTCAGGATTAATTGGAATTTTAGGATAGCCAGATTGGTCAATTCACCGGATGGACTACCATAGGTAAAAGGTAAAGGTTTTCACCTGACATTAAGTCCAGTTGTGCCCAAATCTGGGGGTTGGTACTCATCCCCATTTCTAAGCCGAAGAGCCGGCATTGTCCATAGACACCTCCAAGGTCATGTGGCCGGCATGACTGCATGGAGCGCTATAACTTTCCCGGAGCAATACCTATTGATCTACTCATATTTGCATGTTTTTGAGCTGCTAGGTTGGCAGAAGCTGGGGCTAACAGCGGGAGCTCACCCTGTTCCCCAGATTCAAATCGCCAATCTTTCAGTCAGCAAGTTTAGCAGCTCAGTGCTTCAATGCACTGCGCCGCCAAGGGCCTTAGACTCCCATAATGCATTCTAATTCTCGACAAATTCTTAGTTTTTTCTTTGTTTACCTTGTAATTCTGAATGTATGTCTTTTACATCTGGAGCCTATTGGTGAATCTCAGGGTTCTAGCCAAACTAACTCAGTGAATCTGGAGGAAAATCTTCTTTTATTTGAATGTTTATTTTATACTGGAATGAGTACCTTGCATAAATAAAAGGATGTCCGTTATGACAGCATAATTCCAGTATGTAACAAAAGGTACCAATTTCAGGAAATGAAAAAAAAAAACTTTTTGCACTGAACACCTCCCTTTTCTTCCAATATGGTAATGCATTCATTTATGCAATTTCCAAAACTTTACTCAACCATTCTGTCACTGTGGGAAGCAAAGCTAATTTCCACTGCCGAGGCTTTTTGTTTTGCTACCAAGAAGTAACTCCTTTCCTTGTATCGTTCTGACAAAGCCAATCCCAACAGGTTTTTAAAAAATGGTCAGAAAGTCATGTTTTGTTTGACTGTTTTTGATTTTTAGGTCCATTTTTAAGTACAAGTATAAATGTGTTTAATACCATGAATAGTTTAATTCCATTTTAATGTCTTTTGCATGCTTTTTAAAGTAATTTATATTAATGTTTTATTGTAGCTGGCGTTGTCCGTAGACACCTCCAAGGTCATGTGGCTGGCATGATTGCATGGAGCACCATTATCTTCCCGCAGAAGTAGTACCTATTGATCTACTAACATTTGCATGTTTTTGAACTACTAGGTTGGCAGAAGCTGGGGCTAACACCGGGAGCTCACCCTGCTCCCTAAATTTGAACCACTGACCTTTTGGTCAGCAAGTTCCGCAGTTTAGTAGTTTAACCCATATATGCTGCTTGTGTGCCTTCAAATACTATTTATTTATTTATTGGTACATTTCTATACTGCCCTCTCAGCCTTCTGGCGACTCGAGGCGGTTTACAAGGCAAGAATTCAATGCCACCAAGG
The DNA here is from genome assembly GCF_037176765.1 of Anolis sagrei. Lineage (NCBI taxonomy): Eukaryota > Metazoa > Chordata > Lepidosauria > Squamata > Anolidae > Anolis > Anolis sagrei. Next base: position 33,714,558 of record NC_090027.1, on the reverse strand, counting down.
ACACAATTACAATAGATAATATAAAAAACATCAGCAACAGTAAAATCAAACATTATAATGAAACATACTTCAATCAATAATCATTAAAACAATGTCCAGTTCAGCCATATAGTTATTCCATTATTATATCAGTTACTCCGTATTTTCAATTGCCTGCTCAAATAGCCATGTCTTAAGATTCTTCCGAAATGATAGGAGTGAGGAAGCCAATCTAATCTCCCTAGAAAGGGCATTCCATAGCCGAGGGGCCACCACCGAGAAGGCCCTGTCTCTCGTTTCTGCCAACCGTAGAAGGGCCTCTCCAGATGATCTTAAAGTCCTTGCAGGTTCATATATTGACTTGTGGAAGGGGTTTTCTGGGGTTGAGAGTGTGTGACTCTCCCAAATTAACCCAATAGGTTTTCATGGCCAGAGTCACAGCCCTACACTCAAACCACTAGGCAACAGCTCTCAACACAGGCGCAAAAGGTGGCCAATATACCTGGATGCTTCTTGGATGCCCTGACATGGCGTTCACTTTTTTATGACTATGCGAAGTATGCATTAATTCAAGACAGGATATGAGGAACTACATTGTAAAACAACCTTTGACTGCCTCAGCCTACTTACCAACGTGCCTGTCTTTGTGTTCACTGTGAAGGAGGAGTTCTGGAATTTGGAGCTGGATTTAGAGTCGAGCGGCAAAGCTTCGCCATTGCGGTACCAGTTGTATGTCGGCTCTGGGAAGCCTTCCTTTTCCTGGCACTGGAGGGTGGCGGATTTGCCCACAGGCACAGATTGGGGCACGTGGCACTTTGGGGGCACTGGTTTCACTGTCGGGGAAGCAGAAGCCCATCACGTAAGCTATATCACAAATATACTGCCACTCTAATATAATGAGTTGCAACTGGGGTGAATATATCAATGCCCTTGAAACCACTCCATCACCTGGCATTTGTCCTGGCATCCCTTATACGATGAGTGGAGGCACTGCAGCCCTCCAGGTATCACTGGATCTAGCAGTATTTTAGTGCTCAAATCCTGGCATGTTGTATTATTAGAAACTATCGTTCATAACAAACTCTGATCAGTTTCAGGAGAAACCATGTTTTTGGAAGCTGGCTTGTTAACCATTTGCTACAAACCATGACGACTATACGACTCAAGAAGCCAAAATTCAGGGGAAAAGAAAATCAGTGCTGGCAAATTTCCCTTCCACCTATGATCTTGGAGTCAAGTTAAACATGAGCCAACAATGGGATGTGGCGGCAAAGAAAGCCAATGGGATTTTGGCCTCCATTAATAGGAGCATAGTGTCTAGATCTAGGGAAGTCATGCTACCCCTCTATTCTGCCTTGGTTAGACCACACCTGGAATCACACTGTGTCCAGTTCTGGGCACCACAATTCAAGAGAGAGATTGACAAGTTGGAGTGTGTCCAGAGGAGGGCAACTCAAATGATCAAGGGTCTGGAGAACAAGCGCTATGAGGAGCGGCTTAAAGAGCTGGGTATGTTCAGCTTGAAGAAGAGAAGGCTGAGAGGAGGCATGATAGCTATGTATAAGTATGTGAGAGGAAGTCATAGTGAGAAGGGAGAAAGCTTGTTTTCTGCTCTGGAGACTAGGACACAATGGAACAATGGCTTCAAACTACAAGAAAGGAGCTTCAATCTGAACATTATGAAGAGCTGTTCAGCAGTGGAACTCTCTGTCCTGGAGTGTGGTGGAGACTTCTTCTTTGGAGACTTTGAAACAGAGGCTGGATGGCCATCTGTTGGGGGTGCTTTGAATGCAATTTTCCTACTTCTTGGCAGAGGGTTGGACTGGATGCCCATGAGGGCTCTTCCAACTCTATGATTCTATGCCTTTTCTTAGGAGTAAGTAAAGGTAAAAGTTTATTCTGACATTAAGTCTAGCCGTGTCCGACTTTGGGACTCTGGTGCTCCTCTCCATTTCTAAGCCAAGGAGCCAGCGTTGTCTGTAGACACCTTCAAGGTCATGTGGACAGCATGACTGCATGAAGTGCTGTTACCTTCCTGTAAAAACGGTCCCTCACATTTGCATGTTTTTGAACTGCTAGGTTGGCAGAAGCTGGGCCTAACAGCAGGAGCTCACCTTGGTCCCAAGATTTGAATTGCCGACCTTTCGGTCAGCAAGTTCAGCAGGTCAGTGGTTTAACCTGCTGCACCATCAGGGCGGCCCTATCTTAGGAGTACATGAATAGAAAACAGTCCTATGGTGTACTCTCCAAGCTGCAGGTAGGACTGAAGACTTGACAGGTCACAGGTTCGAATCCGGGGAGAGCATGGATGAGCTCCCTCTATCAGCTCCAGCTCCTCATGCAGGGACATGAGAGAAGCCTCCCACAAGAAAAAACATCAAAACATCTGGGTGTCCTCTTGACAACGTCCTTGCAGATGGCCAATTCTCTCACACCAGAAGTGACTTGCAGGTTTCTCAAGTCGCTCCAGACACAACAACAAAAAAAACCCTCAAAAAAACCCAAACAAACTCTCCAAGCTGGGGAAAATGTGTTGCATTCCCATCTTCTCTACATCTTAAAACCTTTGTTTATCCTCTGCGAATTCAGACAAATAAACACTAGCTTTACATATTATTGTGTTGTTGTTTATTGTTTGCGTTTTCGGTTTTATTTTATTGTAATTTTGTTGTTTGGACTTGGCCTCATGTAAGCCGCTCCGATGGTGGCAGGGTATAAATAAAGATTATTATTATTATTATTATTATTTTGGTCATGTCAGGAGCGACTTGAGAAACTGTAAGTCGCTTCTGGTGTGAGAGAATTGGCCGCCTGCAAGGATGTTGCCCAAGAGACGCCTGGATGATTTGATGTTTTTGGGTTTTTTTATCATCCTTGTGGGAGGCTTCTCTCATGTCCCCGCATGAGGAGCTGGAGCTGATAGAGGGAGTTCATCCGCCTCTACCCGGATTCGAACCTGTGACCTGTCGGTCTTCAGTCCTGCCGGCACAAGGGTTTAACCCACTGCACCACTGGGGGCTCCACTGTAATAATAATAATAATAATAATAATAATAATAATAATAATTATAATTATAATTATAATTATTATTAGCTTTGGGCAAAAAAGCGTAGTGAAAAGGATGGCCAGATACTAGCTCTAGCCCCTGCCAGCTTAAAGGGAGGATGTATGAGCACGCACCGTGAACTGTCAGGTTGATATTAATCTCTGCTCCAATTCGTGCATCCTCAGGTGCCACCACTTCACACCGGTAGATCCCTTTATCTGCCCGGGTCACATTGGAGATGACCAGCGACGTTCTGCTGTTGAGCTGGGCACGGTTTGCCCAATCTCCTAGAGAAACGTGGAACAGAAGTGTGGAAAGGTGAGGATTGTGCCGATCCTGCCCACTTACAAAATAATGCAACCTGCAAGGCTTTCTGCACTCCAAAGCCACACCACTTCCTACCCTGCATCTTGTTGTCGAAGAACACATAGGTGGTTTCCTTGCTGCCAATCTTCTTCCACTCAATTCTAGGGTTGGCTGTCTTGGTGGTGGCAATGATGCAGGAAAGTTCAGCACCTGCAGCAGGAACACACAGAGTGAGAAGGGAGATCTTGGTTTTCTCAAGGGGAATTGCTTCTTTAAAGGAGCGGCTTCCCCAAAGAAAGAGTTGCCTTGCCTTCTCAGAACCTCCCAAGTAGAGAGAGAGAAAGAGAGAGAGACTGCATTGCTTCATAATAATATAATAGTAATAAAACTTATATTTATATACTGTTCCATCTCCCCAAGAGGACTCAAGAGCGGTTCCCAGGTAACATCACAAAACATACAGAGTAAAAACCACATAACCATGAGATTAACAAACAAAATATAAGCATAAAAATTGTCGCCATAACACACATATATTAAAAGTAATCCTGCCTGTTCAAGGCAATTAAAATGTAAAAGGCCGGGCCAAGATTTGTGCAAGCCCAAAAATTCTAGGGGGCCCGGGAATTAAGTGCAATGCTATGGCAGGCAACAATAATATTGTATTATTATATCATAAACTTCCCCAAGGTAAATGTGTGGACTTCTTTCCATGGCATGCAAGTGTTTGAACCCTGCTCATCGAAAGTTTTAGTTAAGTGGTCAAACCACAACAATACTTACGCTGAAACTCCTGCACAACAGGATTTGGGTTGGTGGATATCAGCTCTACAGCAAAGATTCGGTATCCTATGAAAATCAAGAAGAGATCAGTTAAGATCCTTCTGGTACAAGGATCCATGGTGGTCCATGCTCTTGTTACATCCTGAATAGATTACTGAAATGCACTCCTATAGCAAATATTATTATTATTATTTGAATCACAATAAGATGAGTCCACAGCAAACAAGATCACTCTGCTGGCTGTTGTATTGGATCACGCATCGGACACTTCCCAAGTGTCTAGGATTCTGTGATGTATCAGCAAATAATGCATGCAGATCCCAGTAAGGTGGCCTTCTGCAGCTGGCAGGTAGTAATTTTGTCAGTGCCGATTGTGTTTAAGTGCAGGTCAAGGTCTTTAGGCACTGCACCCAGTGTGCCAATCACCACTGGGACCACTTTACTACTACTACTACTACTACTACTACTACTATTATTAATATTTGAAACACAACAAGATGAGTCCACAGCAGTCATTCTGCTGGCTGCTGTACTGGATCACACTTCGGACACTTCCCAAGTGTCTAGGACTGTGTGATGTATCGGCCAATAACGCGCACCAATTGGAGTAAGGTGGCCTTCTGCAGCTGGCAGATGGCAGTTTTGTCAGCGCCGATTGTGTTTAAGTGCAGGCCAAGGTCTTTAGGCACTGCACCCAGTATGCCCAGGACCACTGGGACCACCTTGACTGGCTTGTGCCTGAATCTTTGCAGTTTGATCTTTAAATCCTCATATCGTATGAGCTTTTCCAGTTGTTTCTCTTCAATCCTGCTGTCGCCTGGGATTGCATCATCATCATCATCATCATCACCACCATCATTATCATTGTTGTTGTTGTATTGTCAAAAACTTTCATGGCCGAAATCACTGGGTTGTTGTAGGTTTTTCGGGATGTGTGGCCAAGTTCTAGAGGCATTCTCTCTAGAGAGAATGCTTCTAGAACATGGCTATACAGCCCGAAAAATCTACAACAACCCATTATTATTATTATTATTTATTTCACACATTTATATCCCATCCTTCTCACCCTTAACCCCCCCCCCCCCCAAGGAACATGAAAGGCACTGCAGACTACTTCAACTAGAGAAATCAGCCATAGCAGAGCACCTGATGAACCAACCTGGACACAGCATTTTATTTGAGAACACAAAAATGCTGGACCACTCTCACAACCACCATGTCAGACTACACAGAGAAGCCATTGAAATACACAAGCATGTGGACAATTTCAACAGAAAGGAGGAAACCATGAAAATGAACAAAATCTGGCTACCAGTATTAAAAAAAACTCTAAAATTACAAAAGCAAAACAACAGAGAGGAAACAATCAAGGACATCTAATCACCTCTCAACAAAAGATTGTCCCAGGCACTGCCAGGCCATCAAATGCTAATCAAGGTGGTCAGTTGAAACATTCACACCTAGCTCCAACAGACAAGAGTTCTTTGTCCCACCCTGGTCATTCCACAGATATATAAACCCATTTTCCTAGTTCCAACAGACCTCACTACCTCTGAGGGTGCTTGCCATAGATGCAAGCGAAACATCAGGAGATAATGCCTTTAGAACATGGCCATATAGTCCGATAAAAACCTACAGCAACCAGAAATCTAGATGTTTCTCTGAATTTGGTGCACCCAATGAAGAGACTGAACAGGAATGAAATTCTCACTGTGGGTCAAACTATTCTTCACTCAGCAAGAGGGAAGAAGAACATTTGTTTACAAACTTGAGACAGCTTTTTAGAATAACATAACTCATGTTAAGTAGCATTTCTGGGAAAGAGAGGAGAGGCTTGAACAGAAATGGATCTGGAGTTAGCAGAAACACCCCAGCTGGCCACCCACTCTTGATGCAACTGCAGGACACCACCCACGTCTGCAAGTGTTTTAATGTGTTTTATACCACCCACATTTGACAGTAGAGCACAGTGGGACACTCAAAACACTTCATGCTGCTGGGTTATGAGGACACTGAGGATCTCAGAGGTGCTTGAGTAACAAATCAAGTGTTGACAAGAGTGAGGAACACAAGCGATGAAAGAGGGCAAGAACATGCCGAGCGAGAACCAAAAAGTTTGCCAAGTCTGCCTCCTCTGCTTTGCTTTTTTCACCTCTTACTTTTCTCTCCTCACTTGAAAACATAAGATGAGATTGGCTGGATCAGACTCTAATACAGTGGTTCTCAACCTTCCTAATGCCATGACCCCTTAATACACTTCCTCATGTTGTGGTGACCCCCAACCATAAAATTAGTTTCATTGCTACTTCATAACTGTCATTTTGCTGCTGTTATGAATAGTAATGTAAATATCTGATATGCAGGATGTATTTTTATACACTGGATCAAATTTGGCACAAATACCCAATACACTCAAATTTGAATACTGGTGGGATTGGGGAGGGTATTGATTTTGTCATTTGGGAGTTGGAATTGATGGGATTTATAGTTAACCTACAATCAAAGAGCATTCTGAACTCCACCAATGATGGAATTGAATCAAACTTGGCACACAGAACTCCCATGACCAACAGAAAATACTGGAAGGGTTTGGTGGGCACTGACCTTGAGTTTTGGGAGTTGTAGTTCACCTACATCCAGAGAGTACTGTGACCAAACTTGGCACAAATTCTCAATATGCCCAAATGTAAACACTGGTGGAGTTTGGGGAAAATAGACCTTGACATTTGGGAGTTGTAGTTGTTAGGATTTATAGTTCACCTACAACCAAAGAGCATTCTGAACCCTACCAACGACTGAATTGGGCCAAACTTCCCACACAGAACCTCCACAGCCAACAGAAAATATTGTGTTTTCTGGTGGTCTTTGGTGATCCCTCTGACACCCCCCAGGGGTCCCGACCCCCAGATTGAGAAACACTGCTCTAATACCAGGGACTCGGTGTGGCTTACAAGAGGCCGAGCCTGATTACATCAATAAAACAACACAGCAATACAGACAGTAAAAAACTTATAAACAAAGCAATAAACAATAACAATAACACCACAACGCATTAAAAACATATGGCAGGGCCCACGAGGACCTTGAGATCGTCTGGGGAGGCCCTTCTCTCCCTTCTCTCGAACCCGCCTGCATCACAGGCACGGCTGGCGGGGACGAGGGAGAGGGCCTTCTCGGTGGTGGCCCCCCGGCTGTGGAACACTCTCCCGGCACACATCAGACAGGCGCCCTCCCTCATGTCCTTTCGAAAAAGCCTTAAGACCTGGCTGTTCGAGAGGGCATTTAATTAAGTGCTAAACAACAACATTACGGTAATGAGAACTGGAATGGTATAAGGAAAATGAGACTGGCTATGATTCTACTAAGAGACGAAGCGGATTTTTATGTAGTTTGTATTTGTTGTATAGTCATATGTTGTTGATACTGGCCTCTGTAACTGTCTTTTTATGTGTACTGTACACCGCCATGAGTCGCCCGTAAGGGCTGAGAATGGCGGTCAATAAGTGCATCTAATAAATAAATAAATAATAATAATTAAAATTTTAAAATACTGGGCATGACAAGGTGACATATGACTAGGATGGGTATTTGGAGAGAAATAGGGCGACCAAACAATCCTAGATCATTAGTAAAGTGCAATTAGGGACATGTTGCTTAGGGTTCCTTATTCTGGGAAGGCACACTGGAACAACCACATTTTCAGGCTCCTCTTAAAGACTGCCAGAGTTGGTGCATGTCTAATATCCTTGGGGAGCGAGTTCCAGAGTCGAGGGGCCACCACCGAGAAGGCCCTATCCCTCATCCCCACCAATCGCGCTTGCGATGCAGGTGGGATCGTGAACAGGGCCTCTCCAGATGAATGAAGAGATCGTGTGGGTTCGTACACAGAGATGCGGTCACGCAGGTAGGCGGGTCCCAAACCGTTTAGGGCTTTGTAGGTAAACAGCTGCACCTTGAATTGGGACCGGTAAATGAACGGCAGCCAATGGAGCTCCTTATACAGGAGGGTTGACCTCTCCCTGTAAAGGGCACCAGTTAACAACTTGGCTGCCGCCCGTTGGACTAGTTGAAATTTCTGGGCCATTTTCAAGGGTAGCCTCACGTAGAGAGCATTACAGTAATCCAATCTGGAGGTGACTAAGGCATGGACTACCCTGGCCAGATCTGCCTTCACGAGGTATGGTCGCAGTTGTAGCACGAGTCTTAGTTGTGCAAAGGCCCTCCCGGCCACCGCCCACACCTGAGCTTCACGCGTAAGTGATGAGTCCAGGAGGACACCCAAACTGCAGACCTGTGACTTCAGAGGGAATGCAACCCTGTCCAACACAGGTTGCCACCCAATGCCCTGATCTGGTTTACAATCGACCAAGAGGACCTCTGTCTTATCGGGATTAATCCTCAGCTTGTTCGTCCTCATCCAGACAGCCACAGCGGCCAGGCACTCGTCCAGCACTTGAGGGGCTTCCTTGCAATTAGGTGGAAAAGAGTAGTAGAGTTGCATGTCATATAATCCAGTTCAATGTGGATTTTATACAGCTGTGTGGAAGGGGCCCAAGGCAACATCTAGGATTTTAAATTCAATAGGCTCAACCCGGAATATAGTCTAAATCAGTGGTTCTTAAACACTAGTCCTCTAGTTGTTTTGGGCGTCAACGTCCAGAAGATCCACTCAGCTTGGCCAACAGTCAGGAATTGATGGGAGCGGAAGTTCAAAACATCTGGAAAGCCAAACCCATATAGGACTTTAATGGTCATAAACTGTACTTTGTGCCTGAAAACAAATTATACCTAGTTAAATTGTTTCAAAGACTAAGTTACATGTTCCCGTTAACTAGCTTCAGTCAAAAGTTTGTACACAGCATTTTGGACACATTGTAGTATTGGAACAGTTTCCAAAGGCCACTCCATAGTAAGCATATTGAAATAATCGGAATGGCATGTATATATCGCCAAGGCCAGATCTGAGATATCAAGAAACAGGTTCAGTAGAAGGTTCATTTTGGAGATGCGGTTTTGGGGATCGCGCCACTTTGTGTTCCAATAGAAAGGAGGCACCAACACTCCTTAGGAAGAGAAGTCTAAAGATTATCTAAAATCACAACCTCCAAGATTCCATAGCATTGAACCATGGCAATTAAAGTGGTGTCAAACAGCATTAATTCTATAGTATAGATTCATCCTTAGTCTCTTTCCCAAGGTGTGGTGCCCTCCAAATTCCAAGGCAAGTGCCCCACATTCAAAACTATTGAGAGAACTAAGCCTTGGGAAAGGCACTAAGGATGCATCTATTTTTATTCACTCTCCATCTTCAAATGACTGCCAACAAATATCACCCAAATCACAGCTTGCAAGCCACCAACTGAAAACAAATGGGTGTTATTATGCTTCTTCTATCCCACTGGAATACTTTGACCTTCAGAAGGCACGGGATGAAGCTCAGGAATTCAGCCTGGCATCTCAAGAAATTCTTCAGATAGTCTGTTTTTTTAATTTCCCTCATCTGTTTGAGGTGACACCAGATGCCAGTCCTATATTAGACTGCCCAATAAACCCATGCTGCAATATGTAAACCAGTGCTGGACCACGTTCCATCAGCTGTTATTGTGTACAGCAAGTTGTAAGAAAGAGAACATTGCAGCCAACGGGTACAAATGTGTTACTGATCCCTGGGACAAAAGGAAGAAACTTGCCAGCTGTCCATATCAGGTGCCCAAAAAGCACCGATGTCAACAATCCAAGTAGACTTTGGAAAGGTTCTTTTATGGACCCAGCATTCCTCAGCTTGCTGATGCCGGGTGGAGGAAGTCCAGAAATTGCAAAACACGATCTTCCAGGTCTGCTCCAAGTTGTGCCAAAGCACATAACCAAGGCTAGTGCCAACAGCTGAGATGCCTGGATAGCTGCCAAGGCCTGATCACATTGGCAGTACTCATTGCTGGATAATCCCTCCAATTTTTTGTGTTCTTATCCAGCAACTCAATCAGTGTCAGGCTGTTGGATCTATCCGTTCTTCGGTTTTTCTAGAGCAAAGGCTAGGCTGCGCTATTAGGAAAACACCACTACCCATTGCCACCATGACAGCCAGTTAAGTCATTCAGGACCCAGCATTGGAGGAATGCACACACCAAAGCATATCTGCCCTGCTTAGCTTCCAAAATCAGAAGAGATCTGGTGCCTTGAGGACCAGGTTGTGGCGCAGCTGGTTGGGAGCTAGCTGCATTAAAATCACTACTGATCGGAAGGTCATGAGTTCGAAGCCAGCCCGGGTCGGAGTAAGCTCCTGACCATTTGTCTAGCTTGCTGTCGACCTTTGCAGTTTGAAAGACAGTTGCATCTGTCAAGTAGGAAATTTAGGTACTATTGTGGCTCAGTCTGAGCCTGAGCTTTCTGAGCCTGAGTTTCCTCAGGACAAGGAGGATGATGGGTTACAGATTTCTGAACATATCCCTGTTGTTGACGCAGACAATGTTGATACTGAAGACGAGATGGTGTTTCTGTTTCCCAGAGAAAGGAATGTTGTTTTAGATGATGGTCATGATTTGAGTGAAATTTCACAGCTGCAGGTGGAGGAGTTGACCACTCCATCTGTGAGCTCAGTGCCTGTCAATTCCCAGGCTGGCCAGTCCCAGGATAATGAGTTATTCGGCCTTGAAGGTGATGGGGATTTGGTTAGGGAGGACCGTTTGCACGGGTATGCCGAAGTGCTCGCCTTGTTAACAAATGGGAAGTTCAAAGCCAACGTAATGCTTTCATGCTAGGAAAGCATATTTAACGATCTGATTGAAGTCAACCCTTTGTCAGTGCAACTTTGCTTACACCCTGTTAACTTCTCTGGAATTGCCTCGGCTTTTGGGGAAAGCTTTTGGCTCTTTGGGACTTTGGTTTTGATCTTGGTTTCTGGGGACTCTGCCATGCTGCCATGGATTCTTGTTTGACCAATAATTGTGGATAATACTTCATGTTATTTGCCTTTGGACCTTGGAAACTCTGCCTTTGCAATTGAGACTCTGTTTTGCATATTGAACTTTTGCAACCTTATTTCTACATTTATGATTTTGTTTTTTCTTCAATAAACTACAAAACCTACAGCCTTGGTGTGTGGTGTTCTGAGCAAGGTGAGTCTATCCTGAGTTGTGACAGGTACCGCTTATGCGGAGAGGCTAATTTAACTAATTTACAATGCCATAAAACTCTCCAGCAGCATGCAAAAGAATGAGGAAGTGCTCTATTGGTGTCACAAGTGGACGGTGAAGCAACAGCTCTCCCGGTAACCGAAATTTGAAGCATAACTTCATGAAGCTAGTAAGTTAAATAGCCTCTGTGTGTCTGTCTATATATGTTGAGTGTCTATGGCACTGAATGTTTGTCATGTATGTGTGCATTGTGATTCGCCTTGAGTCCCCTGCGGGGTGAGAAGGGCAGAATATAAATACTGTAAATAAATTTATATAAATAAAAATGTAATGTTCGTTTGTGGGATTTACATAACTCAAAAACCACCGGACGAATTGCCACCAAATTTGGCCACAAGATACCTACTAACCCAAGGAGTGACAATCACTCGAAAAATTTGAGTTTGTCATTTGAGAGTTGTAGTTGCTGGGATTTATAGTTAACCTACAATCAAAGAGCATTCTGAACTCCACCAATGATGGAACGGAACCAAACGTGGTACACAGGACTCCCACGACCAACAGAAAATACTGAAAGAGTTTGGCGGGCACTGATGTTGAGTTTGGGATTTGTAGTACACCTACATCCAGAGAGCACTGTGGACTCAAACAATGATGGATCTGGACCAAACTTGGCACGAATATTCCATATGCCCAACTAGGAACACAGATGGAGCTTGGGGAAAATAGATCATGACATTTGGGAGTTGTAGTTACTGGGATTTATAGTTCACCTACAATCGAAGAGCATTCTGAACCTCACGAACGATAGAATTGGGGCAAACTTCCCACACAGAACTCCTATGACCAATAGAAAATACTTAAGGCCATCCAGTCCAACCCCCTTCACCAGGGCAAGAAAACTTAATCAAATACTGTTTACCCACAATCATAAAGAAATTACATATATTAGAAACCAACACTTTCTCATTACTTTATTTTCCAGATCACCAGACTGGGCCACAGCAACGCGTGGCAGGGGATGGCTAGTAAATAAATAAATTAGTTTAACCTTCCCAAAATGGGGTTGTGTTCTACAACAAATCTGGCATAAAAGGAGTTAAATGCAGTTTCACTAAAGCAGAGTTTAAAACTGAGTGTTTAGCAAAATAGACGAATTCTTCTAATCCTCCAGCTTCTTCTCCTCTTGCTCTCTCTTGCTATTTTTAGCCGAGCATTTTCCGAACAGGCCAAATGCTCCCTACGACATTGTCGTCAGAGGTCCCTTTTCCCACAGATGCTCTGCTTGCACCTCAGGATGTGGTAGATGGACCCCAATAGATTCCGATCCAAATGTACACTTGCAAAAAAGGGATATTTTGGCAAACGCCCATCTGAATTGTGTGGGAGGATCTAGAGATTCATACAGAGGGCATATTAATCAAATCCGCAAAAGTTAAACCCGCAAATGCGGAGAGCGGATTGTACGTAATGAGATATCTTGGAGCTGGGACCCAGGTCAAAAGACAAAATCCATTTATGCTTTATCTACACCATATACATAGAGCTTGAAGGTAATTGTATACACAATAATTTTGTGTATGAAAAACAAAGTTGTTGTTATGTAAAGTAGACTCAAAGTGATTAACACTGAAAACCATAATAATGTGTGAATTTAAAACCTAACACGTAATGTGTACAGGTTAAGCCGTTGAGCTGCTGAACTTGCTGACCGAAAGGTTAGCAGCTCGAATTTGGGGAATAGGGTGAGCTCCCACTGTTAGACCCAGCTTCTGCCAACCTAGCAGTTCGAAAACATGCAAGTGTGAGTAGATCAATAGGTACCGCTCCAGCGGGAAGGTATCGGCACTCCATGCAGTCATGCTGCCCAGGGGAGTAGGGTGAGTTCCCGCTGTTAGCCCCAGCTTCTGCCAATCTAGCAGTTCGAAAACATGCAAGTGTGAGTAGATCAATAGGTACTGCTCCGGCGGGAAGGTAACAGCACTCCATGCAGTCCTGCCCAGGGGAGTAAGGTGAGCTCCCACTGTTAGCCCCAACTTCTGCCAACCTAGCAGTTCGAAAACATGCAAGTGTGAGTAGATCAATAGGTACCGCTCTGGCGGGAAGGTAACAGCACTCCATGCAGTCATGCTGCCTGCCCTGGGGAGTAGAGTGAGCTCCCACTGTTAGCCCCAGCTTCTGCCAACCTAGCAGTTCGAAAACATGCAAGTGTGAGTAGATCAATAGGTACCGCTCCGTTGGGAAGGTAATGGCACTCCATGCAGTCATGCTGCCCAGGGGAGTAGGGTGAGCTCCCGCTGTTAGCCCCAGCTTCTGCCAACCTAGCAGTTCGAAAACATGCAGGTGTGAGTAGATTAATAGGTACCACTCCGGCGGGAAAGTAACAGCACTCCATGCAGTCATGCTGGCCACATGACCTTGGAGGTGTCTATGGACAATGCCAGCTCTTCCGCTTAGAAATGGAGATAAGCACCACACCCCAGAGTTGGACACGACTAGCCTTAATGTTAGGGGAAACCTTTACCTTTACTAATGTTATGTACATTGAACCTGCAGAAAGCAAAAGTGTCACTATCTTAGCCAGCCAAGTGGACCATTTTGGATTTTGGAGCGTTTTAGATTTCCAGATAAGGGACACTCAACCTGCAATAATAAAATGAAACAAAAAGGGGAACTCTTTCTACATATATCCCATTGTTGACTATGGGAGAGGCAATTCAATAGGCTCTTCTGACATTCCATAGTTAGTAACTCAACAGTGAAGTCACCACATCAGATCTGACATCTGCCTCGATGGGAGATACACACAGCTGGGAAATGTGGGCTTTTCTCCCCTCGCATTCCACTTGAAGCCTCCCCAGCTGCACGGCTTTAAGGGCCAGCATGTTATTTTCCCCGACAATGACTTGATCTCACACAAAGGGTGCTCCTGTGCCACTGGCATCACCCCCATTCAAGGAAGGGTCAACAATGGTGCGCTCTGTCTGGTGTTTGATCACAAACGTCACTTCCGCTTCGCGAAGCATGTGGGACATTTTGGTGCTTTGAGATACAGAGCCAGAGAAGACATCGGCAACTCTTTCTTCACTGGTTCTGTGATACCTTTCTGGCATAAAACAAACAGAATTTCAAAATATTTCAGGGTTTTTTTCCATGTCACAAGCGACTTGAGAAACTGCAAGTGAGAGAATTGATGTGAGAGAATTGGCCGTCTGCAAGGACGTTGCCAAAGGGACACCCAGATGATTGATGTTTTACCGTCTTGTGGGAGGCTTCTCTGATGTCCCCGTAAGGGGAGCTGGAGCTGACAGAGGGAGCTCATCCATGCTCTCCCCAGATTCGAACCGCTGACATATTGGTCAGCAGTCCTGCTGGCACAAGGGTTTAGCCCATTGCACCACTGGGAGGCTCTAATATAATTGATATATATCTGGTAGAGGCTCCTTCTTTGGTGTCTAGATCCAGGGAAGTCATGCTACCTGTCTCTTCTTCCTTGGTTAGACCATACTTGGAATATTGTGTCCAATTCTGGGCACCACAATTGAAGGGAGGTATTGACAAGCTGGAATGTGTCCAGAGGAGGGCGATTAAAATGATCTAGGGTCTGGAGAACAAGCCCTATGAGGAGCGGCTTAAAGATCTGGGCATGTTTGGCCTGAAGAAGAGAAGGCTGAGAGGAGACATGATGAGGGCCATGTATAGAGAGGAGGGAGGGAGAGAGGAGGGAGCAAGCTTGTTTACTGCTGACCTGGAGACTAGGACGCGGAACAATGGCTTCAAATTACAAGAAAAGAGATTCCTGAACATTAGGAAGAAATTCCTGACGGTGACAGCTGTTCAGCAGTGGAACTCTCTGCTTTGGAGTGTGGTGGAGCCTCTTTCTTTGGAGTCTTTTAAACAGAGGCTGGAAGGCCATCTGTCGAGGGTGCTTTGAATGTGATTTTCCTGCTTCTTGGCAGCGGGTTGGATTAGATGGCCCATGAGGTCTTTTCCAACTCTCTGATTTTGTGATGCACTAGTCCTAGTGATAATACTTCCAGGCATGGAGAAGAGGACCCAGTTGGGAATTATAAAATGGCACCAACAGATTGCAAACGGGAGCAGAGGCCTGCGTGAATAATTGTGTTTTTGTACTAAACGCAGAGCAAGAAAGCCTGGGTGCCTGTTGTGTAGGCGGAGGAGCATCTCCAAGCTGCAGAAGAAAGGAGTGCTTTCAGCAACCTTATCTTCCCTTCCTTCTCCCACTGCCTTGACTCAAAGTGGGAGATAAGCGTCATAAATCACGCTGGAAATTTGGGTGAGGACAGCTCCCAATGCCAATGGATCAGAAGAATCTTTATAAGGGAAAGAGAGAAAATCCTTTCCCCTATAAAGGAACTTTTGAAACTGGCGTCAAAGACAAAGCCACGCGGACACAAACATGCACATAAAGTGCCACCTCAGCAGCCGAGTGAGATAATACACCCAGCTATTCCCATATCACACCTCCCCGGTCTGCTGGAGAAAAGATCTCCATTGTAAACTCTGGGCTTTGGAAAGATAAACAAGTCTCCTGCTGGAAGGCTGGATTACGAAGGGTTCTGCGCGATGGCAGCTTTCCAGGATGTGGCAGTCGGGAAGCGAGACAAAATCTGCATTGTCTCTCCGCCTCAAACCAGAACAGAATCGTAACAGGAAACTCCTGACTCCACCTAGACAGAATTAAGCCCCAAACCCAACGGCCAGTCACCATTAAAACAGCTAGATATCTATCTATTTATTTACAGTATTTATATTCCACTCTTCTCACCCCGCAGGGGACTCAGGGCGGATTACAATGCACATATACATGGCAAACAAAATTTTTTATTGATTAGCCAGTTGGCCTTATCAAAACCAAACAGTGCAGACACAACATACAACATACATCTAGTCCTCTTAAAATAAAATACAAATATACAGGTAGACATAGATATATGCATCAACTATCCTCGTCTCCCCGACACTGCACCCCAAACATTCAATGCCATTAGACATACAACATCTATAGACAGACACAGAGGCAATTTAACATTCCAGCTTTTCCAGCTTCATGAGGGTATGCTCGATTCCGGCCACAGGGGGAGCTGCCGCTTCACCGTCCATTTGTGACACTGAGTCCTTTGTACTTCCTCATTCTTCCGCAGGCTGCTGGATTTTTTTATGGCATCGTAAATTACTTAAATTAGCCTCCCCGCATAAAGCAATACCTAAATTTCCTACTTGACAGATACAACTGTCTTTCGGGCTGCATAGGTCAACAGCAAACTAGACTATTAATGGTCGGGAGCTCGCTCTGAGCCGGGCTGGCTTAGAACTCATGACCTCTTGGTCAGTAGTGATTGAATGCAGCTGGCTACTAACTACCTGCGCCACGACCTGGATGGCTTCTTACTCAGCAATTCACCCAGGGAGCCCACTTTTGCTGCTATGGTTCAATGCTATGGAATCTACTATAGCTCCCATCACTCCATAGCATTGAGCCACGGCAGTTAAAGAGGCATCAAACTCCATTCATTCTAAAGTGCAGAATCACATTGGTGTTCATAGAATCATAGAGTTGGAAGAGACCTTGTGGGCCATCCACTGCAACCCCATTCTGCCAAGAAGCAGGAAAAGTGCATTCAAAGCACCCCCAACAAATGGCCATCCAGCCTCTGTTTAAAAGTCTCCAAAGAAGGAGCCTCCACCGCACTCTGGGGCAGAGAGAGAGTTCCACTGCTGAACAGCTCTCACAGTCACCCCAAACCGAATCTAAAGTTGACCAAAAACTGATTTGTAACCTTTTGGTACTAATGTTAAAGAATGGTCCCGGGTCAGAGTGGTCCCTAGTCAAAGTGGTTCTTGGTCAGAGTGGTCCCTGGTCAAAGTGGTTCCTGGTCAAAGTGGTTCTTGGTCAAAGTGATTCTTGGTCAAAGTGGTCCTTGGTCACAGTGGTTCCTGATCAAAGTGGTCCCTGATCAAAGCGGTCCTTGGTCAAAGTGGTCCTTGGTCAAAGTAGTGCTTGGTCAAAGTGATTCTTGTCAAAGCGGTCCTTGGTCAAAGTGGTCCTTGGTCAAAGTAGTGCTTGGTCAAAGTGATTCTTGTCAAAGTGGTCCTTGGTCACAGTGGTTCCTGATCAAAGTGGTCCCTGATCAAAGCAGTTCTTGGTCAAAATAGTTCCTGATCAAAGTGATTCCTGGTCAAAGTGGTCCTTGGTCAAATTGGTCCCTGGTCAAAGTGGTCCCTGGTCAAAGTGGTCCTTGGTCAAAGTAGTTCTGGTCAAATTGGTTCCTGATCAAAGTGGTTCTTGATCAAAGTGGTCCTTGGTCAAAGTAGTCCCTGGTCAAATTGGTTCCTGATCAAAGTGGTCCTTGGTCAAAGTAGTCCCTGGTCAAAGCGGTTCCTGATCAAAGTGGTTCTTGATCAAAGTGGTCCTTGGTCAAAGTAGTCCCTGGCCAAATTGGTTCCTGATCAAAGTGGTTCTTGATCAAAGTGGTCCTTGGTCAAAGTAGTGCCTGGTCAAAGTGGTTCCTGATCAAAGTGGTCCTTGGTCAAATTGGTCCCTGGTCAAAGTGGTTCCTGATCAAAGTGGTCCTTGGTCAAATTGGTCCCTGGTCAAAGTGGTCCCTGGTCATAAAAGGATTGGGAACTACTGACCTTGAGAGACCCACAAACACTTATGAGAAGAATATTTTTTGGAGCATGGGTTGATAACGAGTCGGTGGATAAGGAGTTCATACTGTATACTATCTTAAGACACAGCTGCTGTTTTTTTCCTTTTTAGTGGAGTTGCTCTTTCATGTTTGTCAGCAGCCCAACATGCTCTTTTTGTTCATTCTTCTGCCTGTCTGACATTTCTAGCACTTGGATAAACTTGTAGGTCTTGACTCAAGTGAACAGTTCCCCTTTGCAAATTTCTTGGATGACTCATGATGACATATGTTTTAAAGCAAGGGCAGGATCGGATCCAAAGCCCCATTTCCCCAGAGTTGTTCATCCAAGCTATGACATCTTTCCCCGGGCTACACTCGTTCAGAATCTATAAACACCATGATGTTAATTTTAAAATACCTGTTTGCTTTGAGTATTTTGTGTCAGTTCGGAGGAAGATGATTTAGAGCGGCGGGTGAAATATAATTAGATTTAGATTGTGCCTGCTGGCTTCTAGAAGGGAACATCGCTCATCTTTTTCAAGAGGTAATGAGGCACCATGGGACTGTATATCATTGCATTATAACCAAATTCTTGTTCACACATTGCAGCATGAACGAAACGCATTTTTCACTCCAAGGGTCTCATGCCAACCTTTCGGTGGCACATACCGCAAATGAGGCATGGGAAAGAGAGAAGTACATATGTAATTCATCCAGAGAGCAGGAATCTGAAAAGCTTGATCTGGATTATAGGGAAGTGTAAACTAATATAATCCAGTTCAATGCAGTTAATCCACATTCTGAAACTGGATTATAGGGCAGTGCATTTCCAGCCAAAGACTCCTAAGTCTAACTGCTTTGGACATGGTTGGGAGTATCTACACTGCAGAAATAATACAGTTTAACACCACTTGAATGCCAAGGCTTAATCCTAATTTAAGACAACACAAAACCTTCTAGCAGTGTGCATAAGAATGAGGAAGTACTCCATCAAAGGACTCAGTGTCACAAGTGGATGGTGAAGCGGCAGCATTGCTACTTCATAACTGTGATTTTGCTAGTGTTTTGAATCATAATGTAAATATCTGATATTCAGGATGTATTTTCATTCATTGGACCAAATTTGGCACAAATGCCCAATACGCCCAAATCTGAATACTGGTGGGGTTGGGAGGGATTGATTTTGTCATTTGGGAGTTGTCATTTCTGGGATTTATAGTTCACGTACAATCAAAGAGCACTCTGAACTCCACCAACAATGGAATTGAACCAAACTTGGCACACAGAACTCCCATAACCAACAGAAAATACTGGAAAGGTTTTATGGGTATTGACCTTGAGTTTTGGAGTTGTAGTTCACCTATGTCCAGAGAGCACTGTGGACTCAAACAATGATAGATCTGGACCAAACTTGGTACAAATACTCAATATGCCCAAATGTGAACAATGGTGGAGTTTGGGGGAAACAGACCTCGACATTTGGGAGTTGTAGTTGCTGAGATTGATAGTTCACCTACAATCAAAGAGCATCCTGAACTCCACCAACAATGGAATTGAACCAAATTTGGCACAGAGAACTCCCATGACCAACAGAAAGTGCTGGAAGGGTTTGGTGGGCATTGACCTTGAGTTTTGGAGTTGTAGTTCACCTACGTCCAGAGAGTACTGTGGACTCAAACAATGATAGATCTGGACCAAACTTGGCACAAATACTCAATATGCCCAAATGTGAACACTGGTGGAGTTTGGGGAAAATAGACCTTGACATTTGAGAGTTGTAGTTGCTGGGATTTATAGTTCACCTACAATCGAAGAGCATGCTGAAGCCCACCAACAATGAAATTGAACCAAACTTGTCACACAGAACCCCCATAACCAAGAGAAAATACTGTGTTTTCTGATGGTCTTTGGTGATCCCTCTGACACCCCCCTCATGACCCCCAGGTTGAGAAACGCTGCTGTAGATGAAGGCAGCAGCTCTTTGCTGTTAGTTGTTCTGAGCAGCTGGCATTTAATGCCGTAAGTCCTTTGCATTTCGAAATTCTGTTTACATTTGAGCCACAGATTACAATGCAGGCGCATACAAAGTGATTTGGGCACATTTTACAAGGAAAAGTAAAATAAATACTGGCGCTGGAGGAACACAGCTTGGAGGCAATTCAATGTATTATTGAGATGGCTGCCAAGATTTTTAAAAGTCATGCGAGTGCTAAGGGTTTGGGATATATATATATATATATATATATATATATATGAAAGTGCTAATTTTATCCAGCGTCGAGGATGAGCTACCGAACAAGAACCCAGAGAGAGGGACAAATGTGATAAACAAGTCAGATGGGATTAACGCCCAGTTACACAGCAACTCTGCAAGACTTTGAATGTGTGCCTTTTAAAAGAAGTACTAATTTGGTAAGGAGGGAAAAGGACAGGCGCTCGGGAGGAGAACAAACCGCTCTGGAATGTCATCTTTGGCACATCTTTGGCTGGTCGGGTCTTTCTTTCTTGACCCTGGCATCCCAGCTGAAGGGGAACGGCAGCGATATCAAGTGTGGGCTTGCATTTGCTCTTGGCAGAACGAAAAGGCGTTTGCTGTAACCATTTGTCCGATTCTGGAATGTCTTCCAGCGTGTTGCTCTTTTTCTAGCATCAAGGAGGAGGATGCCTTGGGAGGCTCAACGGTGGCAAGCCAAGCTATTTAGGAGTGCAACAGCCTTAGAAAAAGGATCTCTTAGAGAAGACAAGTATTTTCCTTCTCCAGATTGATGTTTGCCCTTCAGTTTCAACAAAAAGAGATCCCTAGGCTCCAAGTTTTATCAAGAAGACCTATAATGAGGAAGAGAGGGCACCCAAGAAGACAGTTCTATCTTGTCTCCTGTGTTATGCTAAGAATATAATATAATATAATCTATTGTATATACATATATGTTCTGTCGCCTCTGGACCTGAAATGAAGTGCTTTTAATCCAGCGGGAAGCCAGGGGGCCCGAAAAGGTGCCTTTAGAGAAATTTCCCTCATTAAACAGTCTTTAGGAGGATTGAGCTTAAATATAACAGTCGTTTATTGATGAACAAACAGGAATTGTAAAGCTTTCTTGGCAAAAAAATCAGTTCTCTCATACTTGTCCACAGGGAACAGGCACAATCTTCAATAACTTTGTTCAAAGGAAAATTCCCCTTTCTAGCTCCTCCCAAGCTACTGTGAACTTAAACCTGACTGATTTGAATCCACTACCGGCTGAACTGTGTCCCAGAACTGACCAGACGTACCAGCAGGCCTGTAGTCAGCTGGAGATCTTGATGGTTAGAGCTGTTATTCTCCCCAGAATTCCTCAGGGCTGTAAGGCTGTTTCCCTGGAACCTTTGGGAATCTTTAGAGGCTCTTAAGACTGTTCTCCCCCGGGAAGTCTTAAGGGACGAAGCCTTTGTACAGGAGGACGTCTGTATACATCCTCTGCTTTGACTTCCTTTGCTGAGACAAACTGAAAAATGGCCCCTTCCCTCCAAAAAACCCAGAGGGGGCGAGACCAGAGATCCTAACTATTATTGACAGGTGGCTTGCCCTATGAATGCAGCCAAAGGAAGCCACCTATCTGCAAAGTCCCTGCAACTTAGGACTATGAACAAACAGTCAGTGCAAAACACAAAATTGGAGCCTCTGGAACAGCCGTTCCAGAACAATATAATATTTATAATATTATAAGGTGATTCAATATAATACTACTACTAATAATATATTATAATTATATATTTTATATTATATGTAATATTACTAATAATATTACAGTACAATGGTATAGTACAATATCGTAATATATAATACTGATATTGTGCTATGCTAATAATATAACATATTGTATGTGTGTGTGTGTGTGTGTGTGTGTATATATTTGTTGCTACTTCATAACTGCCATTTTGTTACTGTGATGAATCATAATGTAAATATCTTATATGCAGGATGGATTTTCATTCACTGGGCCAAATTTGGCACAAAAACCCAAAATTTGAATACTGGTGCGGTTAGGGGGGTGAATTGATTTTGTCACTTGGGAGTTGTAGTTGATGGGATTTATATTTCTCCTACAATCAAAGAACATTCTGAACTCCACCAAGGATGGAATTGAACCAAACTTGGCACACAGAACTCCCAAGACCAACAGAAAATACTGGAAGGGTTTTGGTAGGAATTGACCTTGAGTTTTGGAGTTGTAGTTCACCTGCATCCAGAGAGCACTGTGAACTCAAACAATGATGGATCTGGACCAAACTTGGTATGGATACTCAATATGTCCAAATGTGAACTCTGGTGGAGTTGGGGGGAAATAGATATTGACATTTGGGAGTTGTAGTTAGAATCATAGAATCATAGAGTTGGAAGAGACCTCATGGGCCATGCAGTCTAACCCCCTGCCAAGAAGCAAGAATATTGCATTCAAAGCACCCCTGACAGATGGCCATCCAGCCTCTGTTTAAAACCTTCCAAAAAAAGGATTCTCCACCACACTCCGGGGCAGAGAGTTCCACTGCTGAACAGCTCTCATAGTCAGGAAGTTCTTCAGATGGAAGTTGCTGGGATTTATAGGTCACCTATAATCAAAGTGCTTTCTGAACCCCACCCATGATAGAATTGGGCCAAACTTCCCACACAGAACCCCCATGACCAACAGAAAATAATGTTTTTTCTGATGGTTTTGGCGATCCCTCATGACCCCTCATGACCCCCCCCCCCCCCACGGGTCCCATCCCCCAGGCTGAGAAACGCTGTGGTAGAACTTGGGTTTCAGGACCTCCCTATGGAGACCAAAATGTGTGGATGCTCATGTCCCATTATTTACAATATTGTGAGGAAATTGTGTTCCTTATATGAAATGGCAAAATTAAATTGAGTTTACTTTCACAATTTAAATTAAATATATTTTCCAGCCATGGATGGTTCAATCCAAGGACATGGAGGGTCAACTATATTCACAAATGTCCTTCAATGCTTTCTTTTCTCCAGAGCATTCCTTGCCTAGGAAATCCATGGGGTCCCCATAAACGGACAGCAACTTGAAGGCATGTCCCGACACAAGGCATCTGCTCCCAATGAGATTTTGACTTGTATAATCCAGCACTCATTTCTTCGAATGTAGGGACGCTATATTTGGTATTATTGCATTGCCGAGCATCTTTTAATAGCATTTAGACAAGACAGGGTTTACCTCGCATGCCATCCCCAGGGTGTTCCAACGATACTATTATTAAACATATATCGGCCGTTCGGCCTGAAATTGTCTTCAGGGAGGCTCACAAATGAGTTTCCCGGCTGTCATCAAGCAGACAGAGAAATCAGCCGCAGAGCCACAGAAGATGTGGAAGCACTCTGTTTAATCTGGTCAATCTGGGGTAATCTCATCGGGTAATTGGGTGACCAGATGTAAAGGAGACCGGGCCTTCTGTACGGCTAATCGCTTTGCAAGGGAGGAAAGTTTTGGCAGGTATAGCCAGTGATGCAAAACACCTAAAATATTCCCTTTGGCACAGCGAATACAATCGGTCCTCCAAATCCATGGATTCTGCATACACATGCACCCACTGTTTGAAAACATTTTAAAAATCCAAAAGGAAACCTTGATTTTACTATTTTGTATAAGGGACACATTTTACTACGTCCTTGTATATAATGGGACTTAAGCATCCATGGATTTTAGGGTCCTGGAACCAATCCCCAGTGGATACCAAAGAACTATTTTACTTAAAGGTATTCTCTGCAACTAACTCCTATACATCTTAGACAGGTTTTCTATCACAACTGACATATAGATAGAATACCCAAAAAGAGATCACAGGTGAAAAAAATATATATGGTGCACTGCAATCAGTTGCATGCTATTTGTAATGGTTTAAAATGAATTTACACATTTTGCATGAAAGCAGGCACTAAAAACACACAGCCAGCCATTAATGGGATTTTTAGAAAACCACAAACAAAGAAAAGTAAAACACAAGTGCACATTGTTTATTACGTGTGTGTGTGTGTGTGTGTGTGTGTATCTAAAATTATAGGGGTTTTTTTTGTTATTGTGTCAGGAGTGACTCCTGGTGTGAGAGAATTGCCCGTCTGCAAGGACTTTGCCCAGGGGAAGCCTGGATGATTTGATGTTTTTATCATCCTTGTGGGAGGCTTCTCTCATGTCCCCACATGAGGAGCTGGAGCTGATAGAGGGAGCTCATCCGCCTCTCCCCGGATTCGAACCTGCGACCTGTCAATCTTCAGTCCTGTTGGCACAGGGGTTTAACCCACTGCACCACCGGGGGCTCAATTATAGGTGACCCAATGGCACATTGAGTCAAACCACTCAGCTGCTGAACTTGCTAACTGAAAGGTCGCAGGTTTGAATCTGGGGAGCAGGATGAGCTCCTACTGTTAGCCCCAGCTTCTGCTAACCTAGCAATTTGAAAATATGCAAATGTGAGTAGATCAATAGGGACCGCTCCGGCAGGTCCCTATTGATCTTCTCCATACAGTCTTGTCTGACTCTGGGGGTTGGTGCTCATCTCCATTTCTAAGCTGAAGAGCCGGCGTTGTCCGTAGAGGTCATGTGGCTGGGATGACTGCATGGAGCACTGTTACCTTCCTGCCAGAGCAGTAACTATTGATCTACCTACATTTGCATGTTTTCAAACTGCTAGGTTGGCAGAAGCTGGGGTTGACAGCAGGATCTTACGCCACTTCCTGGATTTGAACCTGCAACCTTTCGGTTAGCAAGTTCAGCAGCTAAGTAAGTGAGGTTTATATATCAGTGGAATGTCCAGGGTGGGAGAAAGAACTCTTGTCTGCTTGAGGCACGTGTGAATGTTGCAATTGACCACCTTGATTAGAATGTAATGGCCTTGCAGTTTCAAGGCCTGGCTCATTGCTGCCTCATTCAGCATGCTTCAGCAAACTTTTAAATCAAAACTAATATATGTGCGCGATGAAGCCCTGCATGAGTGAACAAAAAACATTTGAAGCTCTAGTGACCATTTGAAAAGGGTGCATTTTGGATATATAGTCGCTTTACATTTCCTTTGTGGAGGTTTTGGAAAAAACAGGGTATAATAATAACAAATCCCAATGTAGACTGCAAGGAAGCAGATGAAACAATAGATCACATCCTCAGCTGCTACAAGAAGATTGCGCAGACAGACTACAAGGAGAGGCACAACATTGGAACTTGCGTCACAAATACCATCTGCCTGTGACAAAGAACAGGTGATATCACAAGCCAGAAAAAGTTACAGAAAATGAACACATCAAGCTACTCTGGGACTTCCGAATTCAGACTGACAGGGTTTTGCAGCACAATCCTCCTGACCTCAAAATTGTGTTAAAAACAAAGTATGGACTGTTGATGTTGCAATGCCAGGTGAGAGCAGGATTGAAGAGAAACAACTGGAAAAGCTGACCCGATATGAGGATTTAAACTGAACTGCAAAGAATCTGGCACAACCCAATGGTGATCGGCACACTGGGTGCAGTGCCTCAGGACCCTGGCCTGCACTAAACACAATCGGCGCTGACAAAATTACCATCTGCCAGCAGCAGAAGGCCACCCTACTGGGATCTGCATGCATTATTTACCAATACATCACACAGAGTGTCTGCTGTGGACTCTCTTGTTGTGTTAATAATAATAATAATAATAATAATAATAATAATAAGGCCACCACTTGGATCTGCGCGCATCATTCGAAAATACATCACACAGTCCTAGACGCTTGGGAAGTGTTCGACTTGTGATTTTGTGATACAAAATCCAGCATATAGATCTCGTTTGCTGTGACATACTGTGCTTTTGTGTCAATAATAATACTAATAATAATAATAGTGTTTTGTATCAGAAAAATAATGTAATTAATTAATGGATTGCAAAAAATACACAGCATTAGGGACAATGTACCTCTTTACCTTGTCTAATACATCTCTTAATGTGAATTGATACTCTTGGAGTTATCTTAACTGTTATTCTTCTTCTTCTTACCTCCTTTTCTCTCTTGGCTAAGACCCAAAGTGGCTCCTAACTTCCTTCCACCTCAGCCCAAGCCCCTTGCCAAGTATCCGGCATTCATTCCTGCTGACTAGGGATTTATGGACACATAAGACGTCCTATTCTGCTGCTTCATTGTGGTCCAAAGATGACCCCGGTTTCTCAAAGGCTACGCTCACAAAATGTAAGCTCGGGCAGACTCTGCTAGGCTATTAAGGCTTCGAAGGCATCCCCAGAGGCAGACTGCGTGTCGGTCATCCGAGGACCAGCGTAATGCAGGGAGAGGCTTGTCACCAGAAACAGGGTCACCAGATGACAGACTGACCACAGCCACTGTGTCTGCAACAGTCGAGGTCAGCATTAGTTGGGAAGGAGATCCAGAAGGGTGAAGGATGGGATTCAGATATGGAGACAACTTGCAGGGAAGGCACTGAAGACTACTTCAACCAGAGAAGTCAGCCATAGCAGAGCACTTGATGAACCAACCTGGACACAGCATATGATTTGAGAACACAGAAATGCTGGACCACTCCGACAACGACCATGTCAGACTACACAAAAGCACCACTTAAATCCACAAGCATGTGGACAATTTCAACAGAAAGGAAGAAACCATGAAAATGAACAAAATCTGACTACAAGTATTAAAAAAAACTCTAACATCAGCACAGTAAATAAAGACAGGGAAGCTCCAGATAAGGACAGTGAATCACCTCCCAATAAAGGATTCCCCAGACAGTAAGAAGCTAGACCTTGAAAACACTAGGCCATTAGAATCATAGAATCATAGAGTTGGAAGAGACCTCATGGGCCATCCAGTCCAACCCCCTGCCAAGAAGCAGGAATATTGCATTCAAAGCACCCCTGACAGATGGCCATCTAGCCTCTGTTTAAAAATCTCCAAAGAAGTTTCCACCGCACTCCAGGGCAGAGAGTTCCACTGCTGAACGTCTCTCACAGTCAGGAAGTTCTTCCTCATGTTCAGATGGAATCTCCTTTCTTGTAGCTTGAATGCATTAAATGCTAATCAAGGTGGCCAATTGAAACCTACATCCAAAAGACGTGAATTTTTCTCCCACCCTGGACATTTCACAGATATATAAACCCCATTTTCCGAGTTTCCAACAGACCTCACAACCTTTGAGGATGCCTGCCATAGATGCAGGCAAAACGTCAGGAGAGAATGCTTCTGGAACAAGGCTATGCAGCCCGAAAATCTCACAACAACCCAGTGATTCCGGCCATGAAAGCCTTCGACAATAACTTGCATACAACTTGGGTTCTCAGACTGCACATCTTTTCTCCCTTTACACACTTAATTTTTTAGAATTTGAACAAACTTGAACAAAAAACATACGAAATATTCAAAGAAGGGAAGAAGGAAAATGAGAAAAGGGGAAACTAAAAGGAAGAAGTAATGCATACATATATAAAACTATGGTCAAAACTAACTTAACCAAACATTAGAATACCAAACCAGACTAAACACGGAATATTAACTACAGCAGAATCATAGAATTTAGCTAAGGATAGGGGTGCAGAACCCCCATGGAAGTGGGAAAACCATGAATGGAGGGAACAAAATTAATCAAATGTGCTAATTAAAACTGCAAACGTGTGGGACTGACAGTACAACCATGAGGATCTGACCCCCACACCATTAAAACTCTAATAAACTATTAAAATAAGATAAAAATCCAGAAAATAAAAGAACAAATATAATTTACCCTTACCTATATAACTCAGTAATCCTACTAAGCCTGTTAATATTCATAACCACAAACAATTGCATTGTCACATTGCATTTGAGATGTGCAACTGCTTAAAGGGACAGGAAGCGTGGACAATCCGCTCAGGATTTCCCAATCCCGTGACGCAAAAGGGGTCTCCAAAGACGCCGTGACACTGCATTCCCAACGTGTAAAAAGACCCACATCCATTTGTCAATTCCGTGGATTGTTCGCATTTAATAAAATGGGATTATAATAAACACAAGGCAATTATATAAACTGTATTTGAGGGATTATCTCCTTCTTCATGAATAATTGTGTGTGTCGTCATTCCGTACTGTGCCATTTATATCCCTGTCAGCCTAATGTTTCCTTTCGTGTAAGAGTCCTAAAGTGGCCACCGACTTAAGAAAATAAGGCACCTAAACATATTACTGTTTTGGTGAGATCATAGAATCCTTGAGTTGGAAGAGACCTCATGGGCCATCCAGTCCAACCCCCTGCCAAGAAGCAGGAAAATCGCATTCAAAGCACCCCCGACAGATGGCCATCCAGCCTCTGTTTAAAAGCCTCCAAAGAAGGAGCCTCCACCACACTCAGAGAGTTCCACTGCTGAACAGCTCTCACAGTCAGGAAGTTCTTCCTAATGTTCAGATGGAATCTCCTTTCGTGTAGTTTGAAGCCATTGTTCCGCGTCCTAGTCTCCAGGGAAGCAGAAAACAAGCTTGCTCCCTCCTCCCTGTGGCTTCCTCTCACATATTTATACATGGCTATCATATCCCCTCTTAGCCTTCTCTTCTTCAGGCTAAACATGCCCAGCTCCTTAAGCCGCTCCTCATAGGGCTTGTTCTCCAGACCCTTGATCATTTTAGTCGCCCTCCTCTGGACACATTCCAGCTTGTCAATATCTCTCTTCAATTGTGGTGCCCAGAATTGGACACAATATTCCAGGTGTTGTCTAACCAAAGTGGAATAGAGGGTTAGCATGACTTCCCTGGACCTAGACACTATGCTCCTCTTGATGCAGGCCAAAATCCCATTGGATTTTTTGGCCACCACATCACATTGTTGGCTCATGTTTAACTTGTCCACAAGGATCCCAAGATCTTTCTCACACGTACTGCTCTCGAGCCAGGCATTGTCCCCCATTCTGTATCTTTGCATTTCATTTTTTTCTGCCTAAGTGGAGTATTTAATTTACTGTTTTTACTGTTTAAACTCTATTATATTTATTGTATCTGCTTTTTGGTTTTCGGCATTGAATTGCTGCCAGTGTAACCCGCTCTGAGTCCCCTCTCGGGGGTTGAGAAGGGCGGGGTAGAAATGTTAGAAATAAATAAATAAATGATCACTCATTGCTGCATCACAAAGGCTTTTAAATAATTTGACCAAAATGAGTGACATTCCACATTATAGTCTTTTAAGACGTTATCAGCCGGTTTTGGAACTCTGCATCATATCCTGGCTGGGAAATGCTGCAAATACTTAACAACTTGTACAACATCACCCTCAGGTGTGGTCTGACCACATAACAAATGATATAACAATTCTCAGTGGGAAGGCATAACAAGACACTATTCCAATAAGTCCATTCCTATCCTGTTTATTTTGTTCCAAAAATTGAGCCAATCTTCTATATATATATAAATGCACTGTGCGTAATGAGTACCTTAAAAACAAAAAAACAAAAAACTACTAGGCCAAATGACCTCAAATTTGGCAACAAAACTCCTCACAATCCAAGGAGTGACCATCACTGAAAAAAAACCCCACAAAAATACCTTTAAATTCAAAATGTTGTTGGTCATTCGTTCAGTCGTCTCCGACTCTTCGTGACCTCATGGACCAGCCCACGCCAGAGCTCCCTGTCGGCCGTCACCACCCCCAGCTCCTTCAAGGTCAGTTCAGTCACTTCAAGGATGCCATCCATCCATCTTGCCCTTGGTCGGCCCCTCTTCCTGTTACCTTCCACTTTCCCCAGCATCATTGTCTTCTCTAAGCTTTGCTGTCTCCTCATGATGTGGCCAAATTCAAAATATTACTATATTAAATAGACTCATAGAATAGAGTTAGAAGGGACTCGACCATAGTATTGCGGGAGGACAGGAAGGAAGGAGAGAAAAAAGGAGGGAGGAAAAAAGGGAAGGAATGTAGGAGGGAAAGGGGGAAGGAAGGAAAGAGAGAAGGAGAGAGGGAAAGAGGGAAGGAAGGGAGAGAAGGAAGGAAAGAAAGAGGTACCGAAGGAAGGAAGGAAGAATACAAAGTAGAAAGGAAAGAAAAAGGGGAGGAAAGGCAGGAAACAGGTAAAGATGGAAGGAAGGAGAAAAGGAAATAAAAAGTGAAAGAAGAAAGGAAACAGGGAGGGAAGAAAGGAGACAAAGGAAGAAGTAGAGAAAGGGGGAGGGAAGGAAGGAAAGACAAAAGGAAGGATGAAACCAAAGAACAAAAGAAGGAATGAAAAAAGAGGTAGAGAAGGAAGAAAGGAGAGAAAGGGGAAGGGGAAGAAAAAGGGGGAAGGAATAGGTATGTACCGCTCTTTCATAATAGTCCAGATATCTACCTCTACTTCGAAAATTCTTACTATAAGCCACAGCAACACGTGGCAGGGCACAGCTAGTAGGTCTATATATGAAAACAAATGAAAATAGATTACCATCAATCCAAACAAATACAGAGCCATCACTTGTAAAAAAAAAATCACAAGCCATAAATTTATATTTTATCTTCCTGATTGAGAACCTATCAGTGTGAAATCAATTATGTTTTGGCATCATCGGCTTTTATGGCCTATGACTAGCCAACGAGTCTCCAGACACTGTTTACTGTTTGATGCATAAGGTGGAATGAGGGAGGAGGTTGCCAGATAAAAAGGAAAACACGGGCATTTCTTATAATAGGGGAAATGCAAAGGAGTTGGATTCTGTTTTGGGCCGTGGTTGGCCATTGAAATGCGTCTGTCCTTTCTTTCCTCCCAGTTCTGCTCTGCTTTAGAAAGAAAGGGAAAAAAGTTCACAGGCATTCCTTGGGTCCGCTCTGGCACGGGTGCAACCAGCTGTGAAATGCTGCTTCTAAATTTATGGCAGCCTTATCCCGTTCTGCCTCAACAGGCAGGCACAAAAAGCAAAGAGGGGATTGCTCAGACTGCCAAAGGAAGAGATACAATTTGCTAAAGAGCAAAGGCGAGCAGAAACAACTTGCCATTGTTCTAGCCCAGTGGTTTCTCAAACTGTGTTCCCGGCCATCCTGGTGTCCTTTCGGGCAGCTGAGCAGGAGTTTACGCAGTGGCAAGATCAGTGATGGAAAGCCTGGGGCTAAAACAAAGCTGCCATTTCCATGTACCAAACTTAAAGAGAGTGGTGGTACCTGGGTCACATTTGGCGGTGGGAAAGTATTCTCAGTTAGCTGAACATTTTGAGAGCATGAGATATAGGGAGCCTCCAGTGGCGCAGCAGGTTAAACAGCTGATTTGCTGAAATTGCTGACTGAAAGGTCGTTGGTTTGAATCCGTGGAGTGGAGTGAGCTCCCGCTGTTAGCCCCAGCTTCTGCCAACCTAGTAGTTCAAAAACATGCAAATGTGAGTACATCAATAACAGCTATGGTGGGAAGGTAACGGTGCTCCATGCAGTCATGCTGGCCACATGACCTTGGAGGTGTCTATGGACAATGCTGGTTCTTTGGCTTAGAAACAGAGATGAGCACCAATCCCAGAGTCGGACACAACTAGACCTAATGTCAAGGGAAACTTTTATCTATTGTTGTTCATTCGTTCAGTTGTTTCCGACTCTTCATGACTTCATGGACCAGTCCACGCCAGAGCTCCCTGTTAGCCTTCATCACCCCCAGCTCTTTCAAGATCCAGTCACTTCAAGGATGCCACCCATCCATCTTGCCCTTGGTCGGCCCCTCTTCCTTTTTCCTTCCATTTCCCCCAGCATCATTCTCTTCTCTAAGCTTTCCTTTCTTCTCATGATGTAGCCAAAGGACTTCAACTTTGCCTCTACTATTCTTCCCTCCAACGAGCAGTCGGGCTTAATTTCTTTATTTCTTTACCTATTACTACATGGAATATATAAATGGAATATATACTCTTCATGGCCTGGACCAGCCCACATCAGAACTCCCTGTTGGCCGTGGCCACCCCCAGCACTTTCAGAGTCAAGCCAGTCACTTCAATGATGCCATCCATTCATCTTGCCCATGGTTGACCCCTCTTCCTTTTTCCTTCCATTTCCCCCAGCATCATTCTCTTCTCTAAGCTTTCCTTTCTTCTCATGATGTGGCCAAAGTACTTCATCTTGGCCTCTACTATTCTTCCCTCCAATGAGCAGTCGGGCTTTATTTCTTTACCTATTACTACATGGAATATATACCTTTGCTCTCCAACATCGCATCTCCTATCTCACCTTCAGCACCAGTTACCTGGAAAGGATTTCATTTTGCCTAATGGGAAGGTCGACTGTCCTGCCACAACTGAACTTTATAATTTGTTGTTGTTTGCCTTCGAGTCATTTCTGACTTATGGTGATGCAAAGTCAACCCTATCAGGGGTTTCCTGGACTGAGAGTGTATGACTCACCCAAGGTCATCCAATGGGTTTCCATGGAGAAGCGGGAAATTAAATTCTGGTCTCCAGAGCTATAGCCGAACACTCAGATTATTACAGAAAGCCGGTTCTCTAAGTAACTTAAAACTTTGCCAAATTTTCCCTGCCATTTTCAGCAGCACAGCATTGCCAAATGCTTTCTAGGACACTCCATCAGTGCAAACATGGCAATAAAGAGACCCAACAAACTTGGCTACCATTCTGCCATAACGGAGTCTAACTGGAAATTCTGGGATGCACTGGGAGGATGGTGAAAAAAGACTGGAATAACAAACTTTCAATGCCAGGTTGCAGAAGCATGTTTGCAGTAAATGACTAAATAAAGATTTGGCTGGGAAGGAATGAGATGGCACTCCAGCCGTTCTCTTGGAGCTGCTGCGAGAGCCAAGCAAAGTTAACAGCAGCTGCCTCCAGAATGCCTTCCCAAACATGTGACGACAACAAAACAAGAGAGAAAGGGAAAGCAGGTTGTCTATTTCACCACCTCCTTCCAAGCACCCCTTACAGCTTTATAACTATCTTTAAAAGGCATAGATCTAGGAGTCAGATGGGCACCGAAATAGAAATCATGAGAAAAGCAAAGTCTTGTGAAAAGAAAAATTGGACACATTTGTGAACCAACTTTGAAGTGGTTTCTAAAGACTAAAAATGGTTTTATTTACTTATGGAAGGCTTGGCTGGCAATTCCATAATTCATAATAAATTCCAAATAAAGTTTGCTGGAAAGTGTTCAATTGCTCTTATTTCTTCTGGTGCAGGAATCTACTAGTATTCTTTCCACAATATTTTTTTCCTTTGGTAGCAATTATTGTGTTAATAAAGTCATAGCCAAATACACACCCACAACATCTCCATCTACATTGTCATATAATGCATTTTGAAACTGAATTATGTGGTCAATGTAGAGCAGGTATGGGCAGACCCAGGCCCAGAACCGGATGTGGCCCCTTGGGCTCTTTTCTCAGGCCCTTCTCTCTCTCTCCATCCTACCCTTCCTTCTCTCTTTCCTTCCTCCTTCCCTCCCTACCTTCCTTCCCTCCTTCTTTCTACCTCCTTCCTTCCCTTCCACCCTTTTGTCCTTCCTTTCCTCTCCCTCTCCTTCCTTTCTTTCTTCCCTTTTGTCTTTCCTTCCTTCTCTCTTTCCTCCTTCCTTCCCCTCCCTCCCTCTTTCTCCCTCCATTCCCTTCCACCCTTCTCTCTTTCCTTCCTTCTCTTTTTCTTTCCTCCTTCGCTTCCTTCCTCCTATCATTTCCTCCTGTTTGTTTCCTTCCTTCTCTTTCCTTTCTCCTTCCCTTCCTTCCTTTAACCCTTCCCTTACTTCTCTTTTTCCTTCCTCCTTACCTCCTTCCCTTCCTCTTTTATCTTTCCCTTTCTTCCATCCTTCTCTTCCTTCCTTTCTTCCTCCTCTTTTTCTTTCCTCCTTCCCTTTCCTCTATCCTTTCCCTTTTGTCTTTCCTTCCCTCTTTCCTCCCTTCTCTCCCTCTTTCCCCTTCCACCCTTCCCTTCCTCTCTATCGTACTTCCTTCCTTCCCTCCCTCCCGCACTCCCTCCCTCCTTCCTTCCTTCCTTCATCGGGCAACCTGTCCTCCGAGCAGGGAATGCTAGCATGAGGCCCCCAAGTTAGAAAGTTTACCATGCCTGGCGTAGACTCATATAACACAGGTAACTGCCTTGAACTGCATTACATATCAATGTAGATGGACCCTTTCACACAATCATATAACCCACAATATCAAGACAGAAAATCCACAATATCCGCTTTGAACTGGGTTATCTGAGTCCGCACTGTCATATAATCCAGTTCAATGTGGATTTCATACTACTGTGTGGGAGGGACCTGAGATATATCTGCATTGGGATTCTTTGGTTTCCAGAGATTATTCCCATTTACCCCAAATGAACCACATAAAATTGGAGACTGATCTCAGAAACCTATAATGTTGTTGTTGTTGTTGTTGTTAGCATCCCATACCTTATTCCTAGTTCAAAGCACGCAGACAGGGTCACCAGGGCAGTGAACACACTCTGCCTGGGATGGAAGAAATGTGCTATTAATCCCGGGTAACACAAATTAACAGGTCAGAAAAAGAAAGGAATCCCAAGTTCAGTGCCAGCTCCCCAGCTTTGGCTTTCAAGCGCACATACAAAGAAGCCAGCACACAAGCATACACTCACACTCCTCTCTACATGAACCAAAAAGCACTTCAGCCACAAAAACAGTTGTGATAAATGTCGACAGCGAGAAGCAGCTTGCTAATATCACACATTCTTTGCCAACAGCTGTAAACTGGACATGAAGGGAGGGGGAGACGCGCAGATGCTTCTCTTACGGTCTGATGGAGATTGGAAAAGTTACTGGTGATTTAATGCTGGATGAGAGACACCAGCCCTTGCCTAAGACTTTCTGCTAAATTTCAGAGTTTTTGGAAAGGTTGCATTTTTAAACGTAGGAATAGTACTAGGAGTTGCCATCCTCCAAAAAGGAACTTTTCCAAGCTATACTCAGTTTCCAGGATTGGAAATGCTGGATTTGGGGATGTCACACTTCTGTGAGGGATGTCAACCCAGAAAGTTCATTTTCCAAGCTGTGATGGACTTACACCAAACTGTTGCCCAGTTTGACAAACTTGGAAAGAATTGCTATTTTTATTGCCCAGCAGTTACAACACGTGTGGCATTCATATCATTCACATCCTTCTTTCCAATTTAGGAGCCTTCGTAGCCCAAAATCCATAACCTTACAACTACACCACAGGCTCAGACAGCTGGCTTTCGAGCACTTGTTTCCTAGAGAGACAACTGGATGTTATATCTTGAAAAGGAGCGGAGTATGAGAAATACGCCTCCGACAAAAAGGCCTTTGTAGGCGCAAAGCCTATTTGTGGCCCCAGAGAATGCCAGGACTCCCAACTATTTCAGCAAGACTTGGGATTAAATCTGTCCCAGCCTAAATTGACACAAAGGAGGGTGGATTCATAAGACGTGAAAAAGGTTGCCCAACAGGCAAATAATTGGGTTGTTTGGTCCAGATTCTCTGCTGAAGAAGCCACTTCCCTTAAATTATAATCTGTTTTGTGATTATAAAAAAAGGAAAGAACTATAAATCGACTGGATACTTCTAGGTGTGGATTGTTGTAGGTTTTTTCGGGCTATATGGCCATGTTCTAGAGGCATTCTCTCCTGACGTTTCGCCTGCATCTATGGCAAGCATCCTCTAAGATGCTACCCAGCTTCTGTTCTTTTCTTTCTTGTCCTCAGCCTAGCTGGAAGTTGTTTAACAGCATTTAGAGGGCAAAGAAGGAAAACTGGAGAAACACAGGCCACATCTACACTGCCATATAATGCAGACTGAATTGCATTGAACTGGAGTATATGAGTCTACACTGCCATATAATC
This sequence comes from Anolis sagrei, assembly GCF_037176765.1. NCBI lineage: Eukaryota > Metazoa > Chordata > Lepidosauria > Squamata > Anolidae > Anolis > Anolis sagrei. Next base: position 33,678,919 of record NC_090027.1, on the reverse strand, counting down.
CAGTTTGATTTACACTGTAATGGCAGCAAAGATAGGGCCATAGGCTTCCAGTTGCTGGTTGGCAGCAATATGTCTCCAGGAAATAGTGCAATAGAGCTTGCAGCTGATCCTACTATAGCAGTATGTTCCTGCCTACAAAAGGCAAAGTAAATAGCAAATGTCTCTGGAATCCTTTTGTGTAAAAAGCAAATTAGAGTGAAGGGGGGGGGGGGGGGAGAGAAGATTTGCTTGCCTCAATTGCTGCCCACCCCAAGTTTTAAAAAGCACACAAACAGGAAATCGTACATGGGAAAAAAGTTATCCCTGTAAGCATTTTGGAAGTGAACTATAGTATCAGTAAGTTCAAAATATTTTTGTTTATTTTGTTTATTTATGCAAGGATTTCCTGATCTGGCTACAAAGTTAGTTGCCTTGATTCCCCACGGGGAGAAAGGAGTGGTATAAAGAAAGTTAATAATAATAGCAGAATGTGTAAGGAAGCTGATGAAACCATTGATTGTATCCTCAGCTGCTGCAAGGAAATCGCACAGGCAGACTACAAACAGAGGCACAACTCTGTGGCTCAAATGATTCACTGAAACTTATGTCACAAGTACCACCTGCCAGTAGGAAAGAACTGGTGGGATCATAAACCCGCAAAGGTCGTGGAAAATGAACACGCAAAAATACTGTGGGACTTTCGAATCCAGACTGACAAAGTTTTGGAACACAATACACCAGACATTATGATTGTGGAAAAGAAAAAAGTCTGGATGATTGATGTCGCCATACCAGGTGAGAGTCGCATTGAGGAAAAACAACAGGAAAAACTCATCAATTATCAGGACCTCAAAATCCAACTACAAAGGTTCTGGCATAAACCAGTACAGGTGGTCCCAGTGGTCATCAGTACACTGGGTACTTTGCCAAAATATATCAGCCGTCATTTGAAAACCATAAACACTGACAAAACACTGAAAGGGGAGAGTCACAGCAGAAGGAAGGAAGGAAGGAAGGAAGGGGGAGTCACAACGGAAGGAAGGACGAAAGGAAGGAAGGAAGGAAGGAAGGAAGGAAAGAAGCAAAGAAGGAAAAGGGGAGAGTCATAGTGGAAGGAAGGAAGGAAGTAAGGAAGGAAGGAAGGGGGAGTCACAGCGGAAGGAAGGACGAAAGGAAGGAAGGAAGGAAGGAAGGAAGGAAGGAAGGAAGGAAAGAAGCAAAGAAGGAAAAGGGGAGAGTCATAGTGGAAGGAAGGAAGGAAGGAAGGAAGGAAGGAAGGAAGGAAGGAAGGAAGGAAGGGGGAGTCACAGCGGAAGGAAGGACGGAAGGAAGGAAGGAAGGAAGGAAGGAAGGAAGGAAGGAAGGAAAAAAGGAAAAGGGGAGAGTCATAGTAGAAGGAAGGAAGGAAGGAAGGAAGGAAGGAAGGAAGGAAGGAAGGGAGGAAGGAAGGAAGGAAAGGGGAGAGCAGCCAGGTATCCATCAACAGTATATAGTTTGCCTTCGACAATACATTCAACATGGTATAGTTGGCTCCGATGCTAGTTTCCACACCTAAAAGGGGTGTCACAAGAGGAAGACAAAAATCCATGCCTAAAATAGGAGGAAGTCATAAAACAAAATATCTACCCAGAATTAGAATAAGAAAGCCTAGCATTATCCAAGTACGATGAAATGCCATCCTCCCAACACAGACAAAAATATTTATATTTTCCAAAGAAACTTGCATATGCTTATGACACAAGACTCCGCTGCTTATAGACACAACTCTCTATTTTCTTGGAAATGTACAAGCAATAACCTTCAGAGGGAACTTTATTTTCCATGTCAAAAATATCACGTTACTCCCAGCTACGTGTTCTCTCTGAAGACAAGAATAATAATAATACACCCCAAATACAGGCTTCCAGCTCCCCAGCCTGCTTTCCCCACACCCCTCGTTTTCTCTCCTCCCTGAAGCCTTTATTAATAGCCACCGTGAATGGAATTAGCAAATGTTTTGGCAATTAAAGCTGCAAACATTTGTGCGGGGCTCTTGGAACAATGGCTCTCTCTGTTGCCAAGTGAATAGGATCCAGTATCCAATCTGTCTGCTTTTGCCAAGCAACACATTCCTCATTCCCCCGTTCTCTGGAAAAGTGGGGGATATATTCCCATCAGGGAACCCAAGAACTATTGATTATTATTATTATTATTATTATTATTAGATTATATAATTATTATAATATAATATATTTCATATATATCATTAATTATTGTTAATTTTAATAATTAATAATAATTAATGTTAAAAATGTAACTTAAACCCAAGAAACTGAAAAAAATAAACAAAATAAACAAAATAAAAACAGGCACAAAAACCAAAGAACCAAAGAATCAAACACAAAAATATTCCCACTCCATAATTTTGCTCCTGCACCTGACGAAAACCAACAACACATCAGTAAAAACAAAGCAGCAAGCAAATAAAACAGTACAATTAATATAACTCACGTATAAACAATAACACACAAATCTATCTATATATATATTAAAAAAGTAAGTAAGTAAAAAATATTATAAACACAACTGACTTCTCTTCTGCTTAATGCAAAGACAGTTATTAAAATATTAAAATATAATTCTGTTTTACATAGTTGGGGAACCCCCGGTGGCACAGTGGATTAAACTGCTGAGCTGCTGAATTTGCTGACTGAAAGGTCGGCGGTTTGAATCTGGGCAGCGGCATGACCACCCGCTGTCAGCCCCAGCTTCTGCCAATCCAGCAGTTCGAAAACATGCAAATGTAAGTAGATCAATAGGTACCGTACCGGCAGGAAGGTAATGGCGCTCCATGCAGTCATGCTGGCCACATGACCTTGGTGGCGTCTACGGACAACGCTGGCTCTTTGGCTTAGGAATGGAGATGAGCACTAACCTCCACACAACTGGACTTCATGTCCTTTACTTCTACATACAGTAGTTGCATTTCAACCTCTGCTCTTTATGGGCACATATATTGACAATTACTACATAGGCAGGAGTAATATTAATGTAAACAGTTTATGTATCGCCTCAATATTCCCTACGTAATTATTTTCCCTTTAAATCTTTGAACAATGTATTTCCTCTCTCCCCAGCAACAATATAGTACTATATAATACTAATATTGAGCTATGCTAATAATATTACTAATAATAATATTACAGTTTAGTGGTATGGTACAATATAGTAATATATAATGCTAATATTGTGCTATACTAATAATATAATATATTGTTTATGCATATAATATTGATAATAATATTATAATGTAATACAATATAATAATACAATATATTAATATTAATTATAAATTATATATTACACGTAATATTACTAATAAAATTACAGTATAGTAGTATAGTAGAATATAGTAATATATAATGCTAATATTGTGCTATGCTAATAATATAATATATTGTATATACATATAATATTGATAATAATATTATAATGTAATACAATATAATAATATTAATTATAAATTATATACTACACATAATATTACTAATAATATTACAGTATAGTAGTATAGTTGAATATAGTAATATATAATACTAATATTGTGCTATGCTAATAATATAATATAATATATTGTATATACATATATTTATAATAATATTATAATGTAATACAGCATAATAATATTAATTATAAATTATATATTACATGTAATATTATTAATAATATTACAGTTTAGTGGTATGGTACAATATAGTAATATATAATGCTAATATTGTGCTATGCTAATAATATAATATATTGTATATACATATAATATTGATAAGAATATTATAATGTAATACAATATAATAATACTATATAACAATCTTAATTATAAATTATATATTACACATAATATTACGAATAATACTACAGTATAGTGGTATAGTACAATATAGTAATATATAATACTAATATTGTGCTATGCTAATAATATAATATATTGTATATACATATAATATTGATAATAATATTATAATGTAATACTATATAATAATAATACTATATAATAACATTAATTATAAATTATATATTACACATATTGTACTCTGCTAATCTATATAAACAAAAATGTAATGTTCGTTTGTTTGTGGGATTAACATAACTAAAAAAACACTGAACGAATTGACACCAAATTTGGACACAAGTCATCTATCAGGCCAATGAGTGACCATCATTCATAAAACCACTGAAAAACACAGTGGAAGGGTTTAAAAAAGCCAAAAAATGCATTACAATGCATGCACAAGATCACATATATACATATATACACATATATACACACACAAAGCACATATACACAGACTGGGCCACAGCAACGTGTGGCAGGGGATGGCTAGTAATATAATATATTGTATGTATATATATATATATAAATGCTCTGTGCATAATGAGTACCTTAAAAACAAAAGAACCAATGAACGAAATCACACCAAAATTGGCAACAAAACGTCTCACAACACAAGGAGTGACCATGACTCAAAAAATTATGATTTTGTCATTTGGAAGTTGTTGTTGCTGGGATTTATAGTTCACCTACAATCAAAGAGCATTCTGAACTCCATCAACGATGGAATTGAACCAAACTTGACACACAGGCCTCCCATGACCAACAGAAAATACTAGAAGTGTTTGGTGGGCATTGACCTTGAGTTTGGAAGTTGTAGTTCATCTACATCCAGAGAGTACTGTGGACCCCAACAATGATGGATCTGGACCAAACTTGGCACAAGCACTCAATACGCCCAAATATCAACACAGATGGACTTTGGGGAAAATAGATCTTGACATTTGGGAGTTGTAGTCACTGGGATTCACAGTTCATCTACAATCAAAGAGCATTCTGAACCCCACAAATGACAGAATCGGGGCAAACTTCCCACACAGAACCCCCATGACCAACAGAAAATACTTAAGGCCACCCAATCCAACTCCCTTCATCAGGGCAGGAAAACGTAATCCTCCTGACAAAGAGCCATCCAGCCATAGATAGATTGATATGATTCAAATACACACAGATATTGTATCATAGATTTGAAAGGGACCCTTAAAGAAGGACAATGATATGTTGCATATTCCAGAGTAGGCAAACCAGACACTCTCCACATCAACACTGACAAAAAACAGCAAGAAATACTGTTTACCCACGAGCATAAAGAAATTACATATATTAGAAACCAACACTTTCTCATTACTTTATTTTCCAAATCAACATACTGGGCCACAGCAACGCGTGGCAGGGGATGGCTAGTGTGCGTGTGCGTATCTATCTGTCTGTCTGTCTGTCCAAGCATGTAGCCGGGGGAGGGGGGCTTGGGGGGCTTCAGCCCACCAACCCCCCCCCCCCGAAATTCTCATGGTGGTCTGTGAAAAGGCCTTACTGGTCCATTATTTAAACTGTTATGTTTATTCATATCATAATCTGATCACCATGCTCAATATATCCCATATGCATGGGGGTATTGGGGTAACAATACAAAAGGTTTGCTAGGGTAGACCCTCTTTCACTCAGACTCAGCCCCCCCCCCCGAACCAAACTCAGTCCCCCCCCCTCCCCGAACCAAAATCCTGGCTATGGGCCTGTGTCTGTCTGTCTGTCTATCTATCTATCTATCCCACCCACCCATCCTCCATATCTACCTGTCTATCTATCCATCCATCCATCCCCTCTATCTATCTATCTATCTATCTATCTTGTAAGCCACTCCTCCCACCCCTTTGGGGTGAGAAGGGTGACATATAAATTTCGTAAATAAACAAGGAAATAAATAACAATCCCAGAATGAAGGCTATTTAAAGGGGCCATTCGGCATTGGAAGAATCCTCAAACTTTACTTTCCTGTCCAATCTCTGCTCCAAATATGAGCCACAAAGCAACACAGTTTTGCTTTCAAACCTAAACAGTAATCACTTTTCCCCCTATTTTCCAACAGACCTCTCAACCTCAGAGGACGCCTGCCATAGATGCAGGCGAAACGTCAGGAGAGAATGCTTCTGGAACATGGCCATACAGCCTGGAAAACTCACAGCAACCTAGTAATATATATTTTCCCTCTTCTCTCCTCCAGCTCTTTTTCCACATCACAAAAACAACTCCAATGCCCACAGCCACAGGCGGTATCCATAGCTTCTCTCCTGTCTCAGAAAACTTCCCAACTGAGAATGATGGAGATGAGTGGAGTGAGGAAGGAAATTTCCCCCAAAGGAAGCATCATTGGAAAGCCTAGTGCAATTTCCCATTGCTCCCCAGACTCTTGCCCCCTTCAGGCTTGGATCCTGATGGGGGACTCCAGGAGAACCCCCCCCCCCTCCACCCTCTCTAAAGGCAGAAAAGGAATAGCAATAACTACTCACGGAGCAAGGGGGAAAGGAGCCACAAGAGGAGCAGCACCCGCCGCCCGAGCGCCATGATGGGGATGGGACTTGCGCATTCCCCGCCTGGCCGGCTCCCAGCCTCTTTCTCCGGTGGGAGGAGAGAGAAAGAGGGAAAGGAGGAGGGAGGGAGAAAGAAAGAGGAGGAGCAGCAGCAAGAGAAGGAGGAGGAGGAGGATGCTCCAGAGCCCGGGCAACGGTTGCTAGGCGACCCGGGATGCTGGGGCTCCCGTTGCCCCGGCAACCGCATCCTCAGCCATGCTAGGGACTGGCTGAGCAGCAAGAGGGGAAGAGGCACAGATTGGGGCCTGGGTTCCCATAATCAAGCCCGTTGCCAAGGAGTCAGTTGAGGGATTTGAACCACCCCCCAAAATTATACAGGTTGAAGGGGGGAAAAAACTGGTTTGCCCATGAAGTTTTTACTGCTGCACCAAATTCTATGAGAAGCAAAAAAAATCAGAGTCCCTCCAGAAATGCAAGCAGAGGTAATTTTCAACAGTAAGCAAACAGTATTTTGGCGCCCCCCCCCCAACCAATTATTGATACATATGTTCTGTTTGTCGTGGGAGTTCTGTGTGCCATATTTGGTTCAATTCCATCATTGGTGGAGTTCAGAATGCTCTTTGATTGTAGGTGAACTATACATCCCAGTAACTACACTTGCCGCACTTGCTCCCTTGCCTGACCCGCTTTGGGTCCGGAGGCGTGCCTGAAGATCCCGGCGTGTGCACCAAAACTCACGTCTTCTCCTGACTTTCTCCTCAGCCATTGGGACCAAGAGAGAGAGAGAGAGGTGGAGATGCCCACCTTTCCTGAAGGTAGGCACAAAAACAAAGGAGGGAGCGGAGGTGGGAGATACCTCCAGCCAGAGGGGCTCTCTCTCTCTCTCTCTTGGTTCCAATGGAAAGCCAGGAGAAGAGGTGACTTTTGGTGCACACGCTGGGGTCTGTTCTTGCAGGCCTCCTTGTGTAGTAAAAATAGAGCCAAGTGAATATAGATTTTCCTCCTCAAATGGAGAGCTGGGAAAGAGCTGGATGCCTCTTCTAAAGTAGATGATTAAAAGTTGTGCAGACACAACCGAAAGGTCAACAAGCCTGAGCTATTTCAAGAGCAGAAAATCCTAACAGGCAGCTCCCTCGAGGATAGTTTCATGATCACAGCAGCCTTCAATGTATTGGAACGCCAATGATTCACTGCTTTGAGCCCAGATAGCAATCGCATAAACATTTCAGATATTGCCTGTTTAGAAGATCAGAATCTACCAGAATAGTTGAGATGGGAAATATATATATATGAGAGGGATATCCGGAAAGTAAGGTTACAAGATTTTTTAAAGAGAAAGAATGAATATATTTTAATAAAACATGGATTGTAGCATAGGTATTACATTATTTTTCCACGTAATCAGCATTCAATTCAATACATTTTGTCATCCGTGCAATGAGTTTTTTGGTACCTGTGTCATAGAAGTCTCCTGCCACCTTTTTCAGCCAGTTTATCACTTCAATTTTCACCTCATCATTGTCAGAAAAGTGTTTTCCACCCAGGTGTTCCTTCAAATTAGTGAACAGATGATAGACACTAAGTACGAGATTGGGGCTGTTAGAGGGGTGGCTTAAAACATCCCAAACAAATGAAGTCAACAACTCTTGTGTTGCTTGAGTGGTGTGTGGATGCTCAAAGTCAACATTGACACCGAAATACAACACCACCTGAGCTCTGCGAGTACAGCATTCTTCCAAATGAAGCAGAGAGTGTTTGAGGACTTGGTATCCATAGGGATACCAAGGTGCTTGTTTATAAAGCTATTGTCCTCCCAACTCTGCTATATGTCTGCAAAACGTGGACTGTCTACAGATGTCACATGCAACTCCTGGAACGATTCCATCAGCGCTGCCTCCTAAAAATCCTGCTAATCTCTTGGGAAGACAAGCGGACATATATCAGCGTGCTGGAAGAAGCAACGACCACCAGCATTGAAGTGATGGTCCTCCGCCATCAACTCTGTTGGACCGGCCACGTTGTCCAGATGCCTGACCACCGTCTGCCAAAGCGGTTGCTCTACTCCAAACTCAAAAATGGAAAACGGAATGTAGGTGGGCAGGAAAAGAGGTTTAAAGATGGGTTCAAAGCCAGCCTCAAAAACTGTGGCATAGACTCCGAGAACTGGGAAGCCCTGGCCCTTGAGCGCTCCAGCTGGAAGTTAGCTGTGACCAGCATGTAGAATTTGAAGAGGCACGAATGGAGGGCAAAAGAGAGAAACGTGCCAAGAGGAAGGCAAGCCAACCCCGACCAGGACTGCCTTCCACCTGGAAACTGATGCCCACACTGTGGGAGAAGATGCAGATCAAGAATAGGGCTCCACAGTCACCTACAGACCCACCACCAGGACACTGACCCTGGAAGACTATCCTACTCGGACAACGAGGGATCATATAAGTAAGTAAGTAAGTAAGTAAGCAAGTAAGTAAGTAAGTATTGTTATGAAGGAGACAGAAGGGAAACAAAATGAGGACACTTATCTCTAACCCTCACCACAACGGCAATCAATGAACTACTGACGACTGGCACTGCTCGTTCACTTCTGCTGGCTTCCCGCTACATGGCAGTGATAACAACTTCCCCTGCAAAATTCCCTACAAGAGCTACTTGCCTTGTAACCCTCGTATATTCCTGGCTTTTGAACCAACACAATAGTGTTATCTCCAGAAATGTGATCAAGGGTGCCTCTACAGAATCACTGCAACTTGACAGCATCAAACAGAATCTTGGGAATTGTAGTTTGGTGAATCACCAGTTAATTTTGGTAGGCCTTGTAAAACTACAACCCCTATGGTTCCATGGTATTAAGACATGGCAGTTAAAGTAGTGTGGAACTGCATCAATTCTATAGTGCAGATGCACCCAAGAACTTCTTTACCATGGCAAATAAATTTCCTATAATGTGTGTGCGTGTGTACTGCATTCTGATGATTTACCCAGATCTTTATTTGGCTGAAGTTTTTGGGACAGCAGTGCTCTCTTTTCCTTTTACTCTTTTCTCTTTTTCTTTTCAAAGATACCTTTGCTCCCATGCTCACTTGAAAGACGACATTTCTATTCATACTTATTATATATCTTAAGGAGCTAAGACTGGCTCTGCACCAAAAGGCCAATTGAAATCATGTTGCTTCTAAATGACTGCTTGAACCGTTGGTATCAATGTTCTCTCCTATTATAGTACAGCATTTTATGTCACTCTTGGTCTCAGAAATCCTTTTCTGGACCCATCACATCCCTGCATTTTGCATTGTAGCGACAGTCAGCCTGCCCTTCCTGCTGGAAAGCCATTTGAAACCCAGAACTAGACAAGCAAGCGGTAAAAAAAGAAAGAAAAGGCATTGTTGTTTTTAAAAGAAGGATTGTACATCATCTGGAGACTGTCCCAACTGACTTCTTGATTATTTCATGCAAAGCCCAAGACAGACCTCTGTTCTTGAAATAACTCATGCAACAATCCCTTTATCTCCTCCAACAAACAGCCCTGCGTTCTCTCCCTATATCTCTCCCTGCCCAGCTCTTTCTCCTTCATTCCATCTCTGGGCGTTATTATTCCTGGCACTTGCCACAGAAACATTTGTTCCATTTCCCAATCTGCCTGCTTCACTTGTTGCTTTACGGCCGAGGGTCAACCAAAGGCCTCTTACCACCCAAGCGCTGGTTTGCGGTCCAAAGGGTTGGGCTCGCTCTGTGCAGGGAAAGCCATGACACTGCAGCTCAAATGCAGTTTTTGGAATTACGATTAACTCCCACTCCTCATTGCTCCTTCTTGCAGAGCTTCAATTTCTTCCTTTGGAATCACAAAAGATCATGAAGGCCGCTTGTACATCAGGCACAAACAATGAGACATACCAGGACAGTGGTTTTCAGCTTTTTTTTGTCCCCCATGATCAGAGGCGGCCCTAGGTAATTTTCAACGGTAAGGAAACAGTATTTTGGCACACCCCCCCCCCCCCCCCCCCAACCAATCACTGATATATATTTTCTGTTCGTCGTGGGAGTTCTGTGTGCCTTATTTGGTTCAATTCCATCATTGGTGGAGTTCAGAATGCTCTTTGATTGTAGGTGAACTATACATCCCAGTAACTACAACTCACATATGTCAAGGTCTATTTTCCCCCAAGAGCGCCTCAAGAGCACCCCTGGGCAAAATCAACTATACCGCAAATGCTTACTTTGCATAATGGGTTGGGCCGCCCCTGCCCATGATCCTCTTTCATCTATAAATAAAAACAACTGCATTCAGAAATTGTCTTAAAATCCAAAGTTCTGGCCGTAAAGAAAGCAAAGAGCAGGGCCTTTCTGGTCAAATGTTGGCTGGGGGATTCTGGAAGCCATAAGAAATCTAACAGCGGTTATCTATTTTTCTTTGGAGATGCACTGATAAGACTGGACAACACAGAAACAAAAGATAATTGCATCATCGTCAACCAGAGCAGAGTATGCGTCAGCAGCGGAAGCGTGCAAGCAGCTATTTTTGGTCGTGTCAGGAGTGTCTTGAGAAACTGCAAGTCGCTTCTGGTGTGAAAGAATTGGCCGTCTGCAAGGACGTTGCCCAGGGGATGCCCGGATGATTTGATGTTTTTATCATCCTTGTGGGAGGCTTCTCTCATGTCCCCGCATGAGGAACTGGAGTTGATCGAGGGAGATCATCCGCCTCTCCTCGGATTCGAACCTGCGACCTGACGGTCTTCAGTCCTGCCGGCACAGCTGAAGTGGCTTCACATAGTGCTACTTGACTTCAGAATCAGTGAACCAACACCATTAGAAGTCTTTGAAGACAATCAAGGTATTCCCAAACAGTGAAGATCACCCCATTGCTCATACATGTGGATACAAAATACCATATTGTGAAGATTGCACATGAAGAAGGATTTATGAGGCTGGAATATTGTAAATCAGAAGATATGATTGCAGACTTCCTGACGTAGACGCTACCCAGACAAGCTGAAGAAGATGTTGAACCTGATAGACTTGAGCAGTCGTGGCTAAAGAAGGGGATTGTGGGTGTTTCATCTCTGGACTGCACAAGTCTCTTGTGTCATCAAGTCTCCAGACCTCAATGAGTAGCTAGACTAGAGATAGGATTAGAGTGAGGGATTCCTCCCCCCACATTCCTATGCATGTTTATCCTAGGAGGGTCTTTGTCTTTACTCTTCTTCCTTCCTACTATCTCCTCCCCCTTTGAAGATATAGCAATGGAATCTCTGTGAAGTCACTTCCTTTTTAAAAGTATTCTTATTACCCTGGGCTTGGCCATGTGGCCATCCTCCATTGTTCCTTCTGCCTTTTACTTCCTTCCAATGAAGACGCATTTTGCCTCTCTCTAGGCAAAATGTAGTTTTTACCTTTTCTTAGAATATGAGTTTTAGTAAGCTAGTTAGCTCCAAAACCTTTTCTATCTAGGATGTATATCTTTTACTTGAATAAATATTTTTGAACCTAAAGTTCTGACTCTGTAGTCCTGTGCCATCCTGTTGAATAGAAAGTTATCTAGGCTCACCACACAGAAGTTTCTTCTGGTTGTAAAGTTTACTTCTAGTACTCTGCTATATTTATGGTGGAATCACCCCAACTGAGGGTCATTTTGAGCCTAATAACTCAGATTCCCCAACAGGATTCTAGAAGCTACAGTCCATCAATGAACTTTCTCAAGTAATAAAAGAGTTCTCCAGAATTGTTTGGTGAGCAATTGTCTTGGGGAGGAGCAAGGAAGAAAGTTCACAAATTCTGTAGAAAATGCAGCTTCAAGAGGAATACAAGAAAGTCAATTTCTGAGAAACATAAGCAGGGCACTCCTATTATGCTTGTTGTAGCTGAGGGTTCATTGCACGGAATGAATGCTGGACCTGGCCAGGCTTTTGGTCTGATCCAGCATTACTCTTCTTACCTTTCCCTCAATATTAGTTCATTCATGAAACGGTGCTGTTCTTTTTCATCATTTCTAACTAATTTAGTGGTTTTGATGTTGCTTTGTTTAAACTGTATAACATGTCCAAACTTGCCTAGTCTGTAAATTGTGTTTTACCTGAACTATAACTTAGGATGCTGTGTGGTTTCCAGGCTGTATGTCTGTGTTCTAGCAGCATCTTCCTCTGACGTTTTGCCTGCATCTGTGGCTGGCATCTTGCCATACAGCCTGGAAACCACACAGCCCCCCAATGCTTTTGGTCATGAAAGCATTGGACAATGAACTATTATATGTTCAGGTTTGCCATTGCCTTCCTCTGAGGCTGAGAAAGTGTGACTTGCCCAAGGTCACTGGTGAATTTCCATGGTTGAATGGGGATTTGAATTCCTGCCTCCCAGTTCTTGTCCAACATTTGAATCACTACATCACTTGACTCTTCTCTTCCCTGTGGGATCAGGCCAAAGAAAGCTGCTGCATCCTGACTTATGTATGATTCTACATTAATAATATTAGCAATATTGACCACATTCTGATGTTGTAGAGTCAGACTTGCAAAACGTCGAGGGGATCAAGAGCCTGTCAGTGCCTACATACAGCAAAGAAGTAACGGGCATTAAAAATGGAAATGGGAAAGTCATATTCCCCTTCGCTTAGCAGGATTGGAAAAGACACAAATGGGGGTGGAGGCGGAGGGAAAACTTCATTTTGCTTATGGCAGCAAGTAGCCTTGGGCTGAGATTGCCATCTCCGCTCTGGAAATGCAAGGTCAGACTCACTCTCCCTTACAATTAAGGATGAACTGAATGATGGGTTGATGGTCCCTTGTCATAACAGAGGCTGTAAGAGGTCTATCCAGCACAAACCTGTCAAACAAAGGAAAGTTACGAGGGGGGATCATTAAAGATTTTCCCGACCCACTTCCTGTGGACTGAGAGTAATGAAACTTGGCACAGGTATTAGTCCTTCTCTCCATCGGTGCCACCTAGGGACACACACTTCTCCCATCTTTCTAAGCAACTGTAAACACCTCGCTTCTAAAAGTCAACAGGTTGTTGCAAAAGTCACGCTGTGACTTCAAAACTCAGAGTCTCATAATCTGAAAAATGCTTGGCCTTCAAATAACTTCAGTGTTGGAAAGAGGTGGAAGTCTGATGGTATAAGGTGGGGAGAATAATGAGGATGCGGAAGAATTTCAAAGCCACAGGAGCATGCTTCCATTTGGGCAACATGTGAGTTGTGAACTGGTGCATTGTCTTACAGAAGGCAGACACCTTTGGTGAGCATGCCACGTCTGGCTTTGATGACCTCCCGCAATTTCCACAGCAGTGAAGCATAGTATGTCCCAGTGATCATGCAAGGAAATCCATCAATACTACTCCGTGCTGGTCCCACAATACTGTGAACATGACCTTGCCTGCTGAGAGTTGGGCATGTGCCTTCTTTGGAGGCAGTGAGTCATGACGCTTCCATTGCATCGACTGGACTTTAGTCTCAGGATCATAGCACTGGTCCCATCTTTCATCCTGTGTGATCTGTCTGTTGAAAAAGTCCTCCTGGTTTCCATGGTGCATCATTGTCAATAGAGCCTGAGAGCACTCAATTCGTTCCTGCTTCTGGAATGGTGTGAGCAGCTGGGGGACCCAGCGAGCAGATAGCTTATGCATGTGAAGATGTCTTGGATGACTTTTTCCCACGGACCACACACTAATCTTGATATTGTGGGCTAGGTAGCAAATGGTTACAAGGCGATTTTCCAAAATGGTGGATGATGTTATCAGTAGCAGAATGGGGTTGCCCTGGAATTGGAGCTGTTTCCACTAAAGTCCGACCACACTTGATTTGACAATGCCAGTTCTTGATTACATCATATGATGGGGATTCATCACCATAAACCTCTTTCGTCTAATCAAATGTCTCCTTTGGTGTGTGGCTTTTCAAATCAAGGAGCTTGAGGAATGCTCTGTATTCCAATGGGTCCATTATCAAACCTCACACCACTTCATCACCTGTAACATCAAGACCATTACCAGTTCTGAGTTGTAAATTGGCACGTAACCTATAGCGACTTATATAATTACACATGTGCAGTTTCAGCATCCTGTGATAAATACAAGTGGGTCAGGGGAAATCTTTAATGAACACCCCTCATACTTCTTCATATCAGAAATCCCAGGACTATCTTCCAGCCAGCATCAATTGTGGAAGGGTAGTTAAGCAGACAGGTTTGGAATGTCACCCAACGTACTTGGAAAGTGCTGGGTTGTGAACGCCTTGCGAAATAATCCCAAACTGATTATTGGCCAACTGTGGAAGATGTGGGAGCTGTATAATTCATTTAATTAATTTATATATGCCACTTTTTTCTTGCTGGAGTGAAGCTCAAGAAGCATCAACAAAACTTGACAATGACTTTTAGAAATGACATATTGAGCCACACCAGTCAAAGCTTGGTCAAACTTTATTAAGTGCAGATACACCCTGTTACAACCTAAGTTTCCCCTGGTCATTGGAATGCTTTGTAGTGCAAATATCAGCAGCAACTCCCTAAGCCCTAGAAAACAGACCTCAAATCAAAGAGCAATGGGATAATAAAGCTCAGAAGGGGTTATTTTGGTTGGCCATCCAGCTTTGGGCTCAGTTTATTGGTGTAGCTATCAGCTCCAAACTCCCCTTGTTTCACTCCTTATCAGTGCTTCCCATTAGAAGCATGGACTTTAAAGGCAGTCTGGAAACTTCAGCCAGAACAAAAGGCAGCCACCCAAGTAGTAGAGGATTTGAATGCTTCAAGAGTTGTTGCTTGTGGACATCATTGTCTATAAGCCGCAAACCAAGGTGGTCTCCTTTACAGGACTCTTGGTGCTGTTGTCCAAAAAGTAAAAGGTGACATTAAGTATTGTTGAATCTGACTCTGGGGGTGGTGTTCATCTCCATTTCTAAGCTGAAGAGCCAGCATTGTCCGTAGACACCTCCAAGGTCGTGTGGCTGGCAAGACTGCATGGAGCGCCGTTACCATCTCACAAAAGCAGTGCCTATTGATTTACTCACATTTGCATGTTTTCGAACTGCTAGATTGGCAGAAGCTGTGGCTAACAGCAGGTGTGCTATCACGCGCTGGGCCTGTGAAAGAGTCTGTAGACAGGACATGTTTTCTATATAACCAGCGGGGTGCCTCGGCTGAGAGACCTTTCGGATTTCCTCACACAAAGTTCTTTCAAAGACTTAGAAAGTTCAACATTTATTGTTGCTTAAATCTTCAATAAATCAAACAAATACTTTGAATCAATTGGTGGCTTGCTTAAATATTGTCCACAAGGGACAGGCAACTTTCTTCATAAACTGTTTCTTCCTTCTATAAGGGAAATCTTGACCACTCCTTGGCGTGGTCCACCACTCCTTAAGCTCTTCTGGCGTGGGCCCCTACACCCGGTCCAAATTGCTTTATGGCTGCCATGAGTGGTCCTTACCAAACAGAGTAGTAGATTTCCAAGAGGAAAGAAGGCTTTCAATTCCCAGCGAAGGCTGGCTGTAGAGTTGTGGAACTAAATTCCCCTACAAAGCCTATGCTGTAGTTCTCTGTAGAGCTGTGGGACTGGATCTCCCCAGCAAAGCTGTAAAAGACGAAGCTTTCTACAGGTGGAACTGATTCACATCCTGTACGAAAGGCTTCTCTGTGTGACCTGAACTAGAGGTCCCCTTTTCCCCTCCTTAACCCAGAAAAAGGGGCGTTAATCCCACAAACTAAAGAACATAATGATAATTGATGGGTCATTGGCCCTATGATTGCAAACCAAGGGAAGCCACCTTATTGCAAAATGCATGGAACTTTGGGATACATGCACACACTCAATAGAAAGGAAAAGAAGTTGGAGCTCTTGGTATAGCCTGCTCCTTGGATTCGAACCGCCAATCTTCCGGTTAGCAAATTCAGCAACTCAGCAGTTTAACCTTCTGCTCCACCTGGAAGCTCCTGTCCAAAAAGTAGGTTTTCTCAATTCTGACATTTGCATTGTATCAGTTATACTGGTTGCTAACATGTTTCTGCTAGGCTCGGTTTGAAGCTTTGAATGGCTCCAGATCACTGGATAAGTGCCTTCATTCATACTTCATCATCATCATCATTATTTATACCCTGCCTTTCTTCCTATATGGGCTGAAGGTGGCTAACAGTCATTCAGTCTAATAAACAGAACAAACACATAAACTAAAAGCCTTTCAATATTTGTGTGTGGCTATAAAGTCTAAATACATTGAAAATACAATAAATACAACTAAGATTGAGTCGCAGAGTGGAATGTATATGTCTGCCAGGGAACATTTTTTTTAAGCAAAATGCTAAACATAGCTTGTTATCCTAAGAGTGGCAGGTTAGTAAAACATTGTTAGTGCTAACAACAACAACAACAACAACAACAACAACAACAACAAGCTGGTATGTTCCTTGCTATCCTTCCACCAGCAAGCAAATACTATTTTGTCACTCTGGAGACCAGGGTTCAATATTCCACTTGGGGGTAAAGCTTAGGAAAGTCACACTCTCTCAGTCCCAGAAACCCCAAGGGTTACGAAGTGACTTAAAAGCCCACAACAACTAATTGTCTAATAGGAAGCCCCTTTGTAAAACAATTTCCAGAGGATTTTTCAGGTTCAGCAGAAAGTAGCCAGATTTGGGGACAGGATGGTAGATAGCGAGAGAAACAGCAAGAATTGCATGCATTGCTGATACTGGCCATTTGCTCAACAGTTGCAGATTACTCAGACATCATAATAATAATAATAATAATAATAATAATAATAATAACAACTTTATTTATATACCGCTCCATCTCCCTCCATCTCCAACTCAGAGCGGTTCCCAGGTAACATCACAAAACATGCAAAGTAAAAAACAACATAACCATAAGATTAACAAAACAAAATATAAGCACAAAATAGTATATATATATTAAAAGTATATAGTATATATATATATTAAAAGTAATCCTGCCTGTTCAAGGCAATTTAAAAAAGTTTAAAAGGCTGGGCCAAGATTTGTGCAAGCCCAAAAATTCGAGGGGCCCCGGGAATAAATTGCAATGCTATGGCAGGCAACAATAATATTAGGTAAGTACGGGTCTGTGGCTGTTCATTCCGGGGCCAATTAGAGGAAATGATCTGGGTAATTGGTAGGAAGAATAAGGTCGTATTCGACAATGTGTAGGGCTGAGTTAGAACTGGTCATTTTCACAGGCTTGTTGAAACCACCGGGTCTTCAAGCTCTGACGAAAGGAGGGGAGGGATGGGGCCTGTCTTATTTCCCTTAGAAGGGTGTTCCAGATATCCCAGCATAAGGAATCCAATTAACATTTGCAGAGGAAGCATTGTCCAAAATCTGCCATGCATATCTTCACTTCCATAAGTGCTAGAAGCTTAGATGGGTGAAAACGAAAAAGTGACAATTTCAGGAGCAGCACTGTCAGTCTTAATAATATCATGCAAAAACTGGATGGCTTCCTCAACTTGTATTGTCGAAGGCTTTCATGGCTGGGATCACTGGGTTGTTGTAGGTTTTTCCGGGCTATATGGCCATGTTTTGGAGGCAATTTTTCTCCTGACGTTTCGCCTGCATCTATAGCAAGCATCCTCAGAGGTAGTGAGGTCTGTTGGAAGTGGTACACGGTAGACTCCTGCAGCAACATACAAACCACTTACCTCTGCAGGAGTCTACCGTGTACCATGCAGCTGTGGACAAGTCTACATAGGGACCATCAAACGCAGCATTGCCCAAACACGCATCAAGGAACATGAAAGGCACTGCAGACTACTTCAACCAGAGAAGTCAGCCATAGCAGAGCACCTGATGAACCAACCTGGACACAGCATATTATCTGAGAACACAGAAGTGCTGGACCATTCTCACAACCACCATGTCAGACTACACAGAGAAGCCATTGAAATCCACAAGCATGTGGACAATTTCAACAGAAAGGAGGAAAGCATGAAGATGAACAAAATCTGGCTACCAGTATTAAAAAACTCAAAAATTACAACAGCAAAACAGCAGAGGGGAAACAAACAGGCACATAAAATCACTCTCAACAAGAGATTCCCCCCAGGCGCTTCCAGGCCATTGAATGCAAATCAAGGTGATCAGCTGAAACATTCACACCTAGCCCCAGCAGACAAAAGTCCTTTGTCTCACCCTGGTCATTCCACAGATATATAAACCCATTTTTCCTACTTCCAAAAGACCTCACTACCTCTGAGGATGCTTGCCATAGATGCAGGCGAAACGTCAGGAGAAAAATTGCCTCCAGAACATGGCCATATAGCCCGGAAAAACCTACAACAACCCAGTTCCTCAACTTGCCTTGTGGAATTGCTTGCCATAGATATACAGACTGTAGAGGCAAATGCAATGATTTGAAAGTAAAATCGTGAAGGTATCTGAGAGGGTTAGAGCTCTTGTCTAAGCAAGAGATCCCAGCTGCTCTTGGCGTTTTGACATCACCAGTTTCTGCTTGTCCTATGGCTCCCCCTTGTGCACCCACTTGCAGTTCTCCTTTCCTTTTTATAGTGTCTGAATGAGATGGGAAGTCGTGTATTTTTAGAAGCAGGTAAAGACAAAAATGTGGCATCACATGGGCGTTAGTTTTCTGAGACAAACATATGATTAAAGGAATGCATCTACGGTATGTATTTACGGTTTGGCATATTTACGTAATTGCATGGACAAGAATTTCCCATAGGCAATTTTAAATTTTCCAAATTAGGTGCAGCACATCAGTACTCTGGTGCCCCATGTGGTGCAATGGGTTAAACCCTTGTGCCGGCAGGACTGAAGACTGACAGGCTGGATATTCGAATCTGGGGAGAGTGCGAATGAGCTCCCTCTGTTAGCTCCAGCTCCCCATGCGGGGACATGAGAGAAGCCTTCCACAAGGATGGTAAAACATCAAAATATCTGGCATCCCCTGGGCAATGTCCTTGCAGGCGGCCAATTCTCTCACACCAAAAGCGACTTGCAGTTTCTCAAGTCACTCCTGACACCAAACAAACAAAACAAAACAAAACAAAACATTTTTTATAAAGAAAAGGATTTGGTGATTAACAGAGTCAGATACGGGAGGGAGAAAGGGGGCATTTGTTTCCCTATCTTTTGTTATGGTTTTTGCCTAGACAATTTGTTTAAGGTGTGTACCTTTATCCAGGTGTACTTTGCCCCAGTGTTGCTAGATGAGCCAAACACACGCACTGTCATTGCTGTAAAGAAAAAGCTGGCATCTTTGGAACCGATCCCCAACGGAGGCCACAGAAATGGACGGGAGACGCCTTCCAAGTTTACCTTTGAAAGACAGCCAAAACCAAAGCCACAATAAACCTCACCATGGTGTCAGGGCGACTTGTCATGCAGCAAGAACGGGATATTTTATCCTTGGAGACTTTGACCTCTGATTTGACCTCTGTATTTATATAATCATGTTTACTCACAAGCATAAAGGAATTACATATATTAGAAACCCACACTTTCTCATGACTTTATTTTCCAGATCACCAGGCTGGGCCACAGCAACGCGTGGCAGGGGACAGCTAGTAAATAATAAAACTCTATTTTCTTTCTTGGGAACTGGTCAGAAAGCACCTTCCAACTGCTAGGGAATGAGCATTAAAAATACTCCTTCCTCTACTAAAGGTACCTGACATGCTTCACTTCAGTTGGGCTTTCATGGGTCATTGGAAGACATTGCAAGAAATACTGTGCAGTAAGACAGTATTGAGAAAGGCATACATGTTCTAAAACAAATCCCTCTCAGCTGCTCTCCCAATAGTTTTCAGCTAAGTTGACTTCCCCTTTGTTTCCCATGTCATGCCTGGGATACAAGAAAACGCACTCAATAAGATCCACCTGAATGAAAACAGGGTGTGTGTATATATGACTAAGGCCCCTGCCACACAGCTGAATAAAGTCCCACATTATCTACTTTGAACTGGACTATATGGCAGCGTGGACTCAAATAACCCACTTCAAAGATGATATTGTGGGATTTTTCTGCCTTGATATTCTGGGTTATATTGCTGTGTGGAACAGCCCTCAGATGGTGTAAACCAGTGTTTCTCGACCTGGGGGTCGGGACCCCAGGAGGGGGTCACAAGGTGGTGTCAGAAGGATTGCAAAAGGCCATCAGAAAATACAGTATTTTCTGTTGGTCTGTGTGAGAGGTTTGATCCAATTCTATTGCTGATGCGGTTCAGAATGCTCTTTGCTTGTAGGTGAACTATAAATCCCAGGAACCGCAACTCCCAAATGACAATTCTTTTATCCCCAAACTCCACCAGTGTTCACATTTGGGCATGTTTGGTCCAGATCCATCATTGTTTGAGTCCACAGTGCTCTCTGGATGTAGGTGAGCTACAACTCCAAAACTCAGTGTTTCTCAATCTGGGGGTCGGGACCCCTGGGGGAGGGGGAGTTGCGAGGGGGTGTCAGAGGGGTCGCCAAAGACCATCAGAAAACACAGTATTTTCTGTTGGTAATGGGGGTTCTGTGTGGGAAGTTTGGCCCAATTCTCTCATTGGTGAAGTTCAGAATGTTCTTTGATTGTAGGTGAACTATAAGTCCCAGCAATCCAAATGTCAAGGTCTATTTCCCCCAAATTCCCCCAGTGTTCACATTTGGGCATATTGAGTCTTCGTGCCAAGTTTGGTCCAAATCCATCATTGTTTGAGTCCACAGTGCTCTCTGGATGTAGGTCATCCCAGCAACGTCAGCTCCCAAATGACAACATCAACCTCCCCCAACCCCACCAGTATTCAAATTTGGGTGCATCAGGTATTTGTGCCAAATTTGGTCCAGTGAATGAAAATACATCTAGCAGATCAAATATTTGCATTTCGATTCGTAACAGTAGCAAAATTACAGTTCTGAAGTGGCAACAAAAATAATGTTATGGTTAGGGGTCACCACAACATGAGAACTGTTTTAAGGGGTCGGGACATGACGAAGGTTGAGAACCACTGCAAAGAAATTCAAGGTTAAGGCCCACCAAACCCTTCCAGTATTTTCTGTTGGTCATGGGAGTTCTGTGTGCCAAGATTGGTTCAATTGCTTTTTAACATCTACATGAAACCACTGGGAGAGGTCATCCAGAGGTTTGGAGTTGGGTGCCATCTCTACGCAGATGTTGCCCAACTCTACTACTCGTTTCCACCTAACTCCAGGGAAGCCCCTCGGGTGCTGTGACTATCTGGATGAGGATGAATAAGCTGAGGATCAATCCTGGCAAGACAGAAGTCCTCCAGGTCGATCGTAAGCCGGACCGGGGTACAGAGTGGCAACCTGTGCTTGATGGGGTTGCACTCCCCCTGAAGTCACAGGTCCACAGCTTGGGTGTCCTCCTAGACTCATTGCTAACTCTTGAAGCCCAGGCATCGGCGGTGGCTGGGAGGGCCTTCACACAATTCAAATTCTTGCGCCAGCTGCGACCATACCTCGTGAAGTCAGATCTGGCCATGGTGGTCCATGCCTTAGTCACCTCCAGATTGGATTACTGCAATACACTCTACATGGGGCTGCCCTTGAAGACAGTTTGGAAATTTCAATTGATCCAGCGGGCGGCAGCCAGATTAGTAACTGGAGCAACTTACACGGAGTGGTCAACCCCCCTGTTTAAGGAGCTCCATTGGCTGCCGTTCATCTTCTGGTCCCAATTCAAGGTGCAGGTTGACTTCACTACCTCTGAGGATGTTTGCCATAGATGCAGGCAAAACGTCAGGAGGGAATCCCTCTAGACCATGGCTGAAAAACTACAACAACTAAGGTGCAGGTTCTTACCTACAAAGTCCTGAATGGTTTGGGACCCACCTATCTATGCAACCACATTTCTGTTTACAAACCCACACAATCTCTTTGATCATCTGGAGAGGCCCTGCTCTTGCTCCTGCCCCCTTCACAGGCGCGATTTGTGCGGACAAGGGAGAGGGCCTTCTCTATGGCGGCCCCCCGACTCTGAAACTCACTCCCTAAAGATATCAGACAAGTCCCCACTTTGGCAATCTTTAGGAGGAGCTTGAAAATGTGGCTGTTCCAGTGTGCCTTCCCTCAATAAAGGAAATAAGTATTGTCGAAGGCTTTCATGGCTGGAATCACTCAGTTCTTGTGGGTTTTTTCGGGCTATATGGCCATGTTCGGGCTATGGCCTCACCTCTGAGGATGCTTGCCATAGATGCAGGCGAAACGTCAGGAGAAATGCCTCTACAACATGGCCATATAGCCCGAAAAAACCCACAAGAACTGAAAGGAAATAAGGCCTGATCTGACCAATTTCCTTCTATATGTCCTCTGAAGCACTTTATCTACCTGTGCTTCAGAGGACATATAGAAGAAACCCCCATGTCTAGACATACCCTACTCTGTACATGCCCAGTGTTTTAAAATTTTAGTCTATTACATCTGGCCCTGCCATAGTGTTTTTAAATCTCTTGTGTGTTATTGTTTATATGTTAAATTATATTATTATATTGTTTTATTTGCTTGTTTGCTTGCTTAGTTGTACTGTTGTATTTGTATTTGTCGGGTTTGGCCTCATGTAAGCCGCCCTGAGTCCCGTTGGGGAGATCGTGGCAGGGTATAAATTAAGTATTATTATTATTATTAATAATAATAATAAAACTTTTGTGGCGCAGCTGGCTGAGTGTCAGCTGCATTAAGATCACTCTGACCAAAAAGCCAGCCCAGGTTGGAGTGGGTTTCCAACCAATTGTGTGTAGCCTGTTGTCGACCTCTGCAACCCGAAAAACAGTTGCATCTGTCAAGTAGGAAAATAAGGTACCACCTTAAAGTGTGGGGAGGCTAAATTAACAGATTTATGAGGCCATAAAGAAGACTCCAGCAAAGCATTCCAGCGGGAAGCATGTGGGGAATGCGGAAGTGCTTCATCAGCATCGCAGATGGACGATGAAAGCGACAGCTCCCCTGGCGGCCAGAAAAAAAAAAGTTAAATAGCCTCTGTGTATGTCAGTATATGTTTGTATGTCAAAAATTGGCATTGAATGTTTGCCATATATGTGTACACCGTAATCCGCCCTGAGTCCCCTGTGGAGTGAGAAGGGCAGAATATAAAAGCTGTAAATAAAATAATAAATAAATATTATTATTATCATTATTATTAATGCCATCATTGTTGGAGATCAGAATGCTCTTTGATTGTAGATCAACTATAAATACCAGCAAGTACAACTCCCAAGTGATAAACTCAGTCCCGCCCAACCACAATACTATTCATATTTGGGTATCGGGTATTTGTGCCAAATATGCTCCAGTGAATGAAAATACGTCCTGCCTATCAGATATTTATATTATGATCCATAACAGTAGAAAAATGACAGTTATGAAGTAGCAATGAAAATAATGTTATGGTTGGCGGTCAGCACAACATGAGGAACTGTATTAAGGGGTCGCAGCATTAGGAAGGTTGAGAAAAACTGGTGTAAATTGTAAACGTGCGAGGAGAAGGAAGAAGTGCAAAAAATATGAAGAAGTGACCTGTACAAAAGGAGTCTTGTCTCAGGATCTAAAAGGAACTGGCAGTCCTCTCATGCTTACATTTCCTCTTCAAAAGGTGGGGCATGGACCATTTATGTCCTACTGGCACTCCCTCTCTGTGCTTTTTCAACCTTGCACTCTGGTGCTCACCTGCTGTGCAAACAGGTAGACTTTGAGTTCTGCGGGAGCTGGCAGCAGAAATAACCTGCTGGATCCAGGTAAGGTCTCTCTGCCTTTTCTGGATAGGACCGGATTTGAGTGTGTGTGTGTGTGGGGGGGGGGGGGAGCTATTAATAAATGTAGTAATCAGCCAGCTTTATTTATACCCCACGAAGCTTTCCATGTTCTGCATGCTCAGAGTGGACGCCAGAATTGTGAACTTTACTTTTGCAAAATTGCATTGGGCAGAATGATTAGTGCACTGATTAATTCAAATTCCTGTTGTCCCCAACTTTTACATAAAAAGGAGAGTGTGTACGTATATTTATATTGATTTTGCCCTCAGGGAGTTTTGATGAAACTTGTCACTTGTCACCATCCAAATACCAAGCACTAGGGCCACGGTCTTAGTGACAACAAGTTTGCATTTATCTGCTTGTTGTCATGAGGAAACTGGCAATGAAACAGACGGTTCTAGGTCAAGTATTTGGAGGATTTTCACCTTTCAAGACAATGTTTTCAATTTCAGAAAAGTAATAGAGAAAGGTCTATTAGATCTGATGTCATTCACTGCAAAATGACGTGTGTTCCACCAGAAAGCGCTCCAAATGAGGAAGCACACTGTGAAATAAAAATAAAATCTGGTGAAATAAAATAAAATGTATGTTACTTATTAGGGCTGGGCGGTTTCGTTCGTTAATTTCGTAATTCGTTATTAATTCGTTATTTTTTTTGATAACGAAGCGATATTGAACCATTCAGGAGCAACTAAAAAACGAAACGAATTTTTCAATTCGTTTCGTAATTGTTTCGTAATTGTTTCGAAATCGTTTCGAAATTGTTTTGAAATTGTTTCGAAATCGTTTCGTTATTATTTCCGCATGTCTGGTGCAAGTTTTAGGGTTGTTGTTTGTTTTATCAGTGAAAAAAATATATAATTATCACACCAACAGTCAACAACAGAGGGAAAGGGAAGCTTCAGAAGTTCCCCCTGTCCCATTTGGAGGTTTTTTTAGTGTATTGCGCGATCGCGTCCGCCATTAACGAATCGATTCGTAATTGTTTCGTAATTGTTTCGTAATTGTCTCGTAATTTCCGAAATTTCGTAAATTTCGAACTTTTTTAAAGAAAAATTTCGGAATTCTTTTAAAAACCGAAATGCAAAAACCCCCTAAAAACGAATTGAGTTTAGAAACAATTTTTTCCGTGGTTGCCCAGCCCTATTACTTATATCATGTACGGGCAAACCAAAGCCCAGGGTTGGATGCGGCCCCATGGGCTCTTGTCTCAGGCCTTCCTCTCTCACACCATTCTATCTTTCCTTCCTTCTCTCTTTTCTTCCTCCTTCCTTCTCTCCCTTCTTCCCTCCCTCATTCTTCCTCTCTCCTTTCCTTCCACCCTTTCATCTTTCCTTTCCTCTTTCCTCCCTCCCTCCTTCCCTCCCTCCCCTTCCTTCTTTCCCTTTAGTCTTCCTTTCCTCTTTCCTCCCTCCCTTCCCTTCCACCCTTCCATCCTTCTTTACCTCTCTCCATCCCTTCTCTCTCTCCATCCTCCTTCCCTCCCTCCCTTCTTTCCCTCCCTCACTTCCTTCCCTCCCTCTTTCTCCCTCCCTCCTTTCCTTCCACCCTTTCATCCTTCCTTCCCTCTTTCCTCCCTCCTTCCCTCTTTCTTTCTCCTTCCTTCCTTCCTTCCTTCCTTCCTTCCTTCCTTCCTTCCTTCCTTTTCTCTTCCCTCCCTCCCTTCCCTACCACCCTTCCTTCCATCCTTCTCTTCCTCCCTGTCTTCATTCCTTCTCTCTTTCTTTCCTCCTTCCCTCCCTTCCTTCCTCCCTCTTTCTCCCCCCCTTCTACCCTTTCATCCTTCCTTTCCCTCCTTCCTCCCCCCTTCCCTCTCTTTCTTTCTCCTTCCTTCCCTTTAGTATTTCCTTCCTTCTCTCTTTCCTCCCTCCCTCCCTTCTACACTTTCATCCTTCCTACCTTTCCCTCTTTCCTCCCCCTTCCCTCACTTTCTTTCTCCTCCCTCCCTTCCTTCCTTTCTTCCCTTTAGACTTACCTTCCTTTTCTCTTTCCTCCCTCCCTTCCCTTCCACTCTTCCTTCCTCCCATCCTTCTCTTCCACCCTGTCTTCCTTCCTTCCATCTCTTTTTCCTTCCTCCTTTTCTCCTGGGGGATGTTTAGTTGGGAGAAAAGAAGGTAGACGTGAAGAAACCTTTCAAAGTAAGCAGACAATGAGTCGTGAAGTCCAAAGGAAAGTCCAAATAACATCAAAATCCAAGTAATAATGGAGCACTGCTCTCAAAAAATGTCTTCGTGGGGAAAATCCAAATAGCATCAACAGGGGTGCCTGGGTATTTTTTGTAACCTGTTTCGGGGGAAAAAATCCCCTTCTTCGGGAGTTGATATGAACAGTGACCCCAGACTTCATGACTCATTGTCTGCTTACTTTGAAAGGTTTCTTCATTGAACACGTATCCCTGAAGGCTATATCTATTGACATCTATCAGTCTTAGAACTGTTATGTTTGAGAGCGGTTGCTCCTTTTCACTTTGCTTTATGCCGCTGTATTGAGCTGTATACTGGGAATTTTGATAAAATTATATACTACATGCTCTTTGGATATTATACTTAGATTGCTTTGTGTTTGTAATGTAAAATAAACCCTTCTGGAAGTGGCTGGTCATTTGTGTAAATGTTAAACATTGATGGAGCAAGCATGCTCCCCTGAGGTAGGCCATTCTTCTGTTTTCACCATCTGCTTCTCTGGCCCTGGAATCTTATTTGACAAAAGAGAACTTGTTTGGACAACAGATGAGTTAGGAACATGAATTAAAACTTGTCAATGAAGAGTAGCAAAATGTTACCTTACTGTAAATTCTTTCTGTGCCTTCAAGTTCCATGTCGATGAATGGCAACCCCATGAATTTCCAAAGCTTCTCTTAGCCAAGAAGTACCCAGAGATGGTTTTACTTGTTCCTTCCTCTGAAATACGGCCTACAGCAACATAGTATTCATTTGTGGCTTCCCATCCAAGTGCTAACCAGGGCTGGCCCTGCTTAGCTTTCAGGATCAGATGGGACCTGGTGCCTTTGGTGTATTTAGGCAGGTAGTTTGGCATAATTCCATTTCATGTGCCATAAATTTAATGGATAAAGATCAATATCTTCCACTACTGCATAAAACTAATCTGGGTAAAACCATTATGAACTGTGCGTTCCAAGTTTTCCCTTGAATAGTTTTGAGTTTGTTGTAAGGATGACATTGACTTTTCTGGCTGTATGTTTCTGTTGATGGGAAGCTTCCCACCGGAGTGGAAATCATTGGACAGATGGCAAGCTATTAAACCTCAGCAGACTGAAAGCCAAAACCAAGGTTACAACAACATCTGTTATAGAACTCTAGTATGCTGATGACAACGTCCTCTGTGTGCATTCAGAAGAAGACCTACAAACCACTCTAAACACCTTTGCAGAAGCTCGGCCTGTCATTGAACATCAAGAAAACCAAAGCCCTCTTCCAGCAGTCACCAGCCAACCCCTCTCCAATGCCAGAGAAACAGCTTAATGGTGTAACATTAGAAAATGTTGACCATTTCTGTTCCCTTGGCAGCCACCTCTCCACCAAAGGCAACATTGACACCGAAATACAACACCACCTAAGCTCTGCGAGTGCAACATTTTTCCGAATGAAGCAGAGAGTGTTTGAGAACAGGGACATCAATGGGGATACCAAGGTTCTTGTTTATAAAGCTATTGTCCTCCTAACCCTGCTATACACCTGCGAAACGTGGACTGTCTACAGACGTCACATGAAACTCCTGGAACGATTCCATCAGCGCTGCCTCTGAAAAATCCTGCAAATCTCTTGGGAAGACAAGCGGACAAATATCAGCATGCTGGAAGAAGCAAAGACACTAGCATTGAAGCGATGGTCATCAACTCTGCTGGACCGGCCACGTTGTCCGGATGCCGACTACCGTCTCCCAAAACAGTTGCTGTACTCCGAACTCAAGAACGGAATGTTGATGGACAGGAAAATATATTTAAAGATGGGCTGAAAGCCAACCTTAAAAACTCTGGCATAGACACTGAGAACCGGGAAGCCCTGGCCCTTGAGCACTCCAGCTGAAGGTCAGCTGTGACCAGCAGTGCTGTAGAATTTGAAGAGGCATGAATGGAGGGTGAAAGAGAGAAACGTGCCAAGAGGAAGGCACGTCAAGCCAACCCTGACCGGGACCGCCTTCCACCTGGAAACCAATGCCCTCACTGCGGGAGACGATGCAGATCAAGAATAGGGCTCCACAGTCACCTACAGACCCACCCTGGAGGTTTCCCATTCCACAGTGACCATATGCATTCAGCACCAGAAGAGAGGTGTAATATGATTATTATAGATCTCAGTCCAGTTTTGCAGTATGCAAACGCACAGCAGGCTCTCTTCGATTCCCCTCTCAGCTATGGAAATCCATTGAATGCATTTGTGCAAATCACACTCTTACAGCCGCAGAGGAAGTCAACGGCAACCCTGCTTTTCAAAAAACACAGCCTGAAGGCAACATAAATAAGTGCAGAAAAGAAACATGGTAGATCTGGTGCCAAAAATTGTGGTATTATTCTGACACGCAATCCCAGCTTCATATGTGGGATCCAAATTATTAACAGAGATTTTAGGATTGTGGTGTGGTGGACCTGATTCAATGAGAGGCTTCTTCTGAGAAGGGAGGGGGGAAAGCTTATCCTATGCTTGGCATAATTAGGAAAACAACTAAAATAAAGTGGCCAATATCATAGTACCCCTGATGTGATTTCCATCTGGAATACAAGATACAGATATAAACACTGCTGCTAAAATAATTGCATGTTTCTTCACAGTAAGGAAAAGTGCTAAAATGGCATTCAAAAGCATCAAGGCGTGGCAGTACCTTTGCCACTAAGAAGTTTGAAGGGAGATGTTGACAAAATGATCAAGGTCTGGAGAACAAGCCCTATGAGGAGCGGCTTAAAGAGCTGGGCAGGTTTAGCCTTCAGAAGAGAAAGCTGAGAGGAGACATGATAGTCATGTATAAATATGTGGGAGAAAGTCATAGGGAGGAGGGAGCAAGCTTGTTTTTTGCTGCCCTGGAGAATAGTATGCAGAACAATGGCTTCAAACTACAGGAAAGGAGATTCCACTTGAAAACGAGGAAGAACTTCCTGATTGTGAGAGCTGTTCAGCAGTGGAACTCTCTGCCTTGGAGTGTGATGGAGGCCATCTGCCAGAGATGCTTTGAATGACCTTTTCTTGCTTCTTGGCAGAATGGAGTTGGACTGGATGGCCCACGAGGTCTCTTCCAACTCTATGATTCTATGAATGCTTAAAATAGGAAGGAGGATTTGGATAAGGAGAACCTACGACCTCATCACACAATTAATGTTTAGTGTCCTAAGACACTGACACTGCAGTTGAGCAATGGAGTCCCACGCACCCATCACATGGCGTAGCTGAACTTCCGGTAGGGCTCTGTTGCCCAACTAGGGTGGCAGCGTGGTAGGATGCTGTGCCGCCAACATGGGAGCCTCCCCGTGTTCCATTTGGAATAACGGGGATACCGTGGGGATGATCCTCATGTAGATGCTTCCCCACATGTGATGGAGAAGCATTGCTGCCAGCCAGGCAGGATGCAGGCATTGCCCCGCTTCCACACCGATTCACCACGGAGGCTGGTGAATCGGCAGGGGAATCTCATCAGCGTGATGAGGATGATTATGGAGTCAACGTGATGAGGTCCTTAGTATGTCTCCCCAGTGTTCAGACCTGGGTTCATCCACTAAAAAAGCTGAATGGTGGGAAATTCAAGATAAAGGAAAGGAATCATTTCTTTCGATCGCTGGTGCAAACTGTAGTTGCGACCGCAAGCAAGGGTGAAGCATTGCGTCTACATGTTTCTGCATGTATAGTGCAAACAACAGAAGGGCAAGTAAATGATTAAGCCATTGCACAGCAACAGGCAAGGGAAACAATGGCATAAAACCTGTTTCTTATAGTAGATTGTAAAATGAATCCTTTGTTGTTGTTCATTCATTCAGTTGTTTCCGACTCTTTGTGACTTCATGGACCAGTCCACGCCAAAGCTCCCTGTTGGCCGTCACCACCCCCAGCTCCTTTAAGGTCAGCCCAGTCACTTCAAGGATCCCATCCATCCATCTTGCCCTTGGTCGGCCACTCTTCCTTCTTCCTTCCATTTTCTCCAACATAATTGTCTTCTCTAAGCTTTCGTTTCTTCTCATGATGTGGCCAAAGTACTTCATCTTGGCCTCTACTATCCTTCCCTCCAATGAGCAGTTAGGCTTTATTTCCTGGAGGATGGACTGGTTGGCTCTTCTCGCAGTCCAAGGCACTCTCAGAACTTTCCTCCAGCACCACTGTTCAAAAGCATCTATCTTCCTTTTCTCTGCTTTCCCTAAGGTCCAGCTCTCACATCCATAGGTGACTATGGGGAATACTTACTTGCTTACTTAGGTGATCCCTCGTTGGCCGAGTAGGACAGTCTTCCAGGATCAGAATTCTTGTTAGTCTGTAGGTGGCTGTGGAGCCCTATTCTTGATCTGCATCTTCTTCCGCAGTGAGGGCATTGGTTTCCATGTTGAAGGTGGTCCCGATCGGGGTTGGATTGACGCGCCTTCCTCTTGGCACGTTTCTCTCTTTCACCCTCCATTTGTGCCTCTTCAAATTCTGCAGCACTACTGGTCACACTGCTGGAGAATACCATTGCTTTAACTATGTGGATCTTCGTTGCCAGTGTGATGTCTCTACTCTTCACTATTGTATAGAGATTGGACATTGCTCTCCTCCCAAGAAGTAAGCATCTCCTGATTTCCTGGCTGCAGTCTGCGTCTGCAGTAATCTTTGCACCTAGAAATACAAACCCTGTCACTGCCTCCACATTTTCGCCCTCTATTTCCCAGTTGTCAGTCATTCTTGTTGCCATCATCTTGGTTCTTTTGATGTTTAACTGCAACCCAACTTTTGCGCTATCTTCTTTCACCTTGATTAGAAGGCTCCTCGGCTCCTCCTTGCTTTTGGCCATCAAAGTGGTTTCATCTGCATAAAACCTGTTTCTTACAGTAGATTCCAAAATGAATCCTACAAGCTACAAAAGAAGTAAAAGAAATGGCCAAAATCTTGTCCTCAGTCCAGACTGACCAATGGTGAAGTATGGTGGGAGTTAGGAGTGATACGGCTTCTGTTCTTGGAACACATGTTCCCCTTCCTGGCTTTGAGTCTTTGGTAAGAAAGGGCAACTCAATGGAACAGAACACCCGCGATAAATGAGGGAACACTGTATACCCAAGGTTTTTAAGGTTATCTATCTATCTATCTATCATCTATCTATCTATCTATCTATCTATCTATCTATCTATCTAATCAAAGTGAAAATATGGCTGTATCTTTGTATCTACCTATCTATGTATGTATATGTATGTATCTATGAATCTATATTTATCTAGGTACAGTAGAGTCTTGCTTATCCAATCTTGCTTACCTTCACTCATCCAATGTTCTGTATTATCCAATGTAGTCTGTCTCCTGCCCGGATCCACAGATGTTTCAATACATTGCAACGTTTTCGTGCTAAATTAGTAAATACAGTAATTACTACATAACATTAACATGTATTGAACTGCTTTTTCTGTTGATTTGTTGTAAAACATGATGTTTGGTACTTAATTTGTAAAATCATCATGTAATTTGATGTTTAATAGACTTTTCCTTCATCCTCCCTTATTATCCAACATTTTCACTTATCCAATGTTCTGCCAGCCCATTTATGTTGGATAAGCAAGACTCTACTGTATCTCTTATCTATCTATCTATCTATCTATCTATCTATCTATCTATCTATCTATCCATCCATCCATCCAGTTATGTTCCTGTGTATATTCCAAGATGGCTCCTACATTCAGAGAGCACTGAGAGCCCCACCGGTGATGGATCTGGCCCAAACATGTCACACATACCCAACATAACCAACTTTAAACACTGTCTGGGTTGGGAGGGAGGCAATGACAGATGATGATGGAACTTACTGTTCATCCATATGCGAAGTACAGTGTGAGCTCCACTGACAATGAATCTGGACCTGGACCAAACTGGCATACACATCAATCATGACTAACTTTAACTGCTAGCAGACTGGGGGAGGGGGGATTCACCTTGAGTGATGGGCATTGTAGTTCACCCACATCCTTATGCATTTTCTAATGGATCCATTCATAAAACCCAAAACCAAACAAAGACAATTTCTAATGTTTATCCTTACTACATACTTCACGTGGGCATGGCCAGGTACCTAATGTTCTAAATAAAGTTGCCAATCTCTTCCGGCTGCACTCAAGCAGAGAGTAAGCAGGCAGATCATTTTGCTAGATAGGAACCAGGAACTGCTTGACAAGAGGAAGTTTATTGAATGGCTGCAACTCATCGTTGTAGCTAAACTCAGACCATACCTTCGGGCAACTGTGGCTATGGGATGCTTGGCTGGGCAATTCGCTTGTCTATCAACAAATGGGGCAAGTTTTCCAGCATAAAAACGTTTTGGGGAGAAGGAGGCTCCCAAAGTGACCCGTTTAAGGTGGAATCAGGCGTCAAACAGGGATGTGTTATTGCCCCAACCTTATCTTCCATCTTCATCGCTATGATACTTCATCTTGTTGATGGGAAGCTTCCCACTGGAATGGAAATCATCCATCCGACAGACAACAAGCTATTTAACCTCAGCAGACTGAAAACCAAAACCAAGGTTACAACAACATCTGTTATAAAACTCCAATATGCTGCTGATAACGTCGTCTGTGTGCATTCAGAAGAAGATCTACAAGCCACACTAAACACCTTTGCAGAAGCATATGAGAAGTTCGACCTCTTATTGAACATGGAGAAAACCAAAGTGCTCTACCAGCAGGCACCAGCCAATCCCTCTGCAATGCCAGAAATACAGCTGAATAGTGTAACATTAGAAAATATTGACCATTTCCACTACCTTGGCAGCCATCTCTCAACAAAAATGAACATTGATACTGAATTACAACACCACCTGAGCTCTGTGAGTGCAGCATTCTTCCAAATGAAGCAGAGAGTGTTTGAGGATCAGGACTTCCATAGAGATATCAAGGTGCTTTTTTATAAAGCCATTGTGCTCCCAACTCTGCTATATGCCTGTGAAACATACTGTTTACAGACATCACTCTCAATTCCTGGAATGATTCCATCAGCGTTGCCTCTGAAAAATCCTGCAAATCTCTTGAGAAGACAGGCAGACAAATGTGTTGGAAGAAGCAAAAGACCACCCACATTGAAGAGATGCTTCTATCCTATCAATGCCATTGGAGTGGCCATGTTGTCCAAATGCCCAAAGATCACTGTCTCCCAAAGCAGTTACTATACTCCCAATTCAAGAACGAGAAACGTAATGTTGGTGAACAGGAAAAGAGATTTAAAATGGGTTTAAGCCAACTTTAAAAACTGTGGCATAGACACTGAGAACTGGGAAGTCGTGGCCCTTGAGTGATCTAACTGGAAATCAGCTGTGACCAGCAGTGCTGTGGAATGCAAAGAGGTACAACTGGAGGGTGAAAGGGGGAAATGTGTCAAGACAAAACGCATCAAGACAATCCTAACCGGGACCACCTTCCACCTGGAAACCAATGTCCTCACTTTGGGAGAACATGTGGATCAAGAATAGGGCTCCACAACCACCTACGGACCCAGCACCAAGGCACTGCACTTGAAAGACCATCATCCTTGGTCTATGAGGGATCACCTAAGCATGTTTTCCAGCATAAAAACACTTTTTTGGGAGGGAGGTAGAACATTCTCTACTTCAACCAGGAGTACCTAAAATTAATATACCGTAAGGATTTTTAAAAAAAAGAAAAAGTGGGGAAATTGTATATTTCACAAGGATCTGTCCATTGACCATGTGGTGTTGATGTTGGCAGGTCTATTGCTGTGTTTGGGAAAATGACTGTAGATTGTGTTGGAAGGTGCTGATGGAAGGCTAGTTGAGACATTGGCTATTAGTACCATTCTCTTTATTACATCTATGCCGAGATGATTAATTGGGCTTCCCGTTCTCTCCTTGTAGCTCCTGAGGTTTGATCAGCAATGGCCAATTTTCAGGGCCATGCTCTTCCAGGAAGTTTCTTCTTGCTCTTTGGCCTCTGGTGGGCAGTGAAATGTGTGCTGAAGCACTACAGCAGGAAGCTGAACAAAAAGAATCATCTGCACCGGAGTTTTGACAAACTTGAGGTCATTGAAGGCGCAGTCAAAGTCACTTTTTCAACAATAGGTGAGTTTGAAATATCATGAAACACCTTGAGTTGCTATTACCATTATCTCTAGCACCAAGTTTTTAAATAGCACTTGGAGGCAATTACTTTCAAGTAAGTCATTCTTTGTTGTTCTTTCCCAGTAAAGAAGGTTAAACTGTCCATATGTTACAGGTACTGTATACTCTGTCCTTCCTCCAAAAACCGCCACAAAAATAGTTAAATCCTGCTAGTGACAGCTGTATGTATAATTCAAGGTTATGTGCAACTGTGCTTTCCTTCAGAAGGGATATACGGAGCTATGATCTAACCTTTTGCCCTATCCCAAAATGTTGCCCCAAAGCCACTTTGAAGTTAGGTGGAGCGAGAAAGCCATTCAGAGGAGGAAGAAGTGGTTGGTCTCAGCTATAAGGGGAAACAAAATAAGTATGTACTCTATCTAGAAGAATGCTGTAATTTCTTTTCTCCTTACAGATGGGACCAGCTGCTTTTTCAATTTTTGAGTCTGCAATACATTGCTTTGAGCATTAGCCTTCAGGTCTTGGCAACCAGTTGGCCAAGGAAAGGGCAAAAATCTGCAGGAACAATCTGTTATGCTCCATTTGCTTTATCCAGGATCATCTACAAAATCAATGCTTTTAAAGCTGTGGTTCTCAACCTTTTTTTGACCAGGGACCACTTTGACCAGGGACTACTTCACCAGGGACCACTTTGGCCAGGGACCACTTGACCAAGAACCACTTTGACCAGGGATCAATTTGACCAGGGACCACTTTGACCTCCCTGCCCAAGGACATCAGGCATGCCCCAACATTGGCAGTCTTTAGAAGGAGCTTGAAAACATGGATGTTCCAGTGTGCCTTCCCAGATTAAGGAATCCCAAGCAATTTGTCCCAAATGCACTTTACGAGAGAGTTAGAATTGTCTGCACAGCCACTTATCCCTAAAATATCCATCCTATTTCACCTGGACATGCCCAGCATTTTTTTAAAAAATTAACCATTACATTTGGTCCTGCCACAGGTTTTTAAATGTGTCGTGATTTTTGTTATTGTTTTGCTTTGCTATGAGTAATTTATTGTTGTAATGTTGTTGTTGTGTTTTTTGTCTCTGATGTATTTTCGCTCGGCCTCTTGTAAGCCGCACCGAGTCCTGCGGGAGATGGTAGTGGGTTATAAATAAAGGTTTATTATTATTATTATTATTATTATTATTATTATTTGACCAGGGACCACTTTGACCAGGGACCACTTGACCAGGGACCACTTTGACCAGGGACCTCTTGACCAGAGACCACTTTGTCCAAGAACCACTTTGACCAGGGACCACTTCACCAGGGACCACTTTGACCAGGGACCACTTCACCAGGGACCACGTTGACCAGGGATCAATTTGACCAGGGACCACTTTGACCAGGGACCACTTTGACCAGGGATCAATTTGACCAGGGACCACTTTGACCAGGGACCACTTTGACCAAGGACCACTTTGGCCAGGGACCACTTTGACCAGGGAGCTCTTGACCAGGGACCACTTTGACCAGTGACCACTTTGACCAGGGACCACTTTGACCAGGGACCACTTGACCAGGGACCACTTTGACCAGGGACCACTTGACCAGGGACCACTTGACCAGGGACCACTTTGACCAGGGACCTCTTGACCAGGGATCAATTTGACCAGGGACCATTTTGACTAGGGACCACTCTCCAACATTAGTATTGAAAGGTTTACAAATCTGTTTTTGGTCAACTTTAGATTCGGTTTGGTTATTTAGGGTGCTGATTCAGAAAATTGCATTGGATAGACCACATGAGCTCTAGTAGTCATCTAGTAGTCACCATTTAGTAGTCGCCATCTGCTTGCCCGCAGAAAACCATATTTAATAACCTAGAGCTGATGTGGTCTATCCAATACAATTTTATGAATCAACACCCCAAATAAGCCCAGGAACAGGCCAAAAAATTAGGCCACCAAGGCGCCCATGCTTCCAGGCACCATGTGGAAAGGCTCTGCTCAGGGGGAAGAAGGAGAAGCAGCAGTCAGGAGGCTTGTTGTCCCACCTTGCGTTGGTGGTCAGCCTCTCCCCTCCCAACATCTCCATTGCCTCGGCACTATAAGAGGGTTTTGTGAGATCTGTAGCTCTTGTTGCAACAGTGTAGTAGTAATGGTGAGGCCATGGACCATAGTTTAGTTCTTGGGAACCACTGGTGGTCCATAGACCACAGATTGTGAACCACTGTTTTAAAGGGAAAGGACTCCCAGCATATGTAGCTTCTTTCTAAGAAGTACTTGAAATCATGACCACATTTCTAAATAGAACTACTGCTCAGTTTTTGTCGGTAGTGGTCTAAACTTTTACCTAATAACATCCAATTAACTGTGTGGTCCCAAATCCCTTTCGGAACTGTTTGAAAGCTAGTGTGGATTTGTGTTAATTGACGTGTATCAATTTGCTTTGATCTTTTGTGTTTTGGTTCGCCTTTGTTGTTTAAATGAATCATTACTTTTCAATAATTAGTGATTAAGAAAAATATCTTCAGCTAAATTATAATTTTTGTGGGCTTTTTGAAAGCAAAGTGCTGCGAGCAAACCTCAGAAACAAATAAGCAAGCATTGGAGTTCTATATTTAGAAGCAGCCTGAGTCACAGAAACATGATGCTCTCCTAAAATGCGGATAAATGGCAGAACGATTTCTGTTTATTGTCAGGAAGTATTTAGGAGTTGGAATAAAGCCTGGTGTACATAGAAATGTAATTTGTTTGCTTATGTATTTGTGTATTTATTGAAATAGACATACATTTATAAGTATGAACCCCCAATGGCACAGCGGGTTAAACCGCTGAGCTGCTGAATTTGCTTACCAAAAGGGTGGGGAGTTCAAATCTGGGGAGTAGGGTGAGCTCCTGCTGTCAGCCCCAGCTTCTGCCAACCTAGCAATTCAAAAACATGCAAATGTGAGTAGTTCAATAGGTACCACTTCAGCAGGAAGGTAACAATGCTCCATGCAGTCATGCTGGCCACATGACTTTGGACAACGCTGGCTCTTCATCTTGAAATGGAAATGAGCGCCATCCCCCAGAGACGGACACGACTTGACTTAATGTCTCTTTAGGATGTAATTTGTTTTGGACTATATCTCTCAGAATTTCTCAGTGGGCAAAGAGATGGTGGATTCTGGATGTCATAGTTCAAAGTCTAATGCAGACATGGACCACAAATTCTCTGCTTCTCTATTCCAAGATTGCTCTTTGAGTTTGCCCTTTGGATGAACCTTCTTTCTAGAGAGATCCATTCATGTTTTCCTTCTCTCTATTTTTTAGGGATCCTGGCTGAGCAGTTTGTTCCAGACGGTCCCCACCTGTACCTCTACAACAGAGAGCCATGGGGTTGGGTGAAGATGATGAACTGGCAACACTCCACCATGTACCTGTTCTTTGGCCTGTCAGGAGTTGTGGATATCCTCACCTATTGCCCTGCCAGACTGCCTTTAGGGCTAGATCGGCTCATGCTGGCCATAGCTGTCTTTATTGAAGGTTGGTGCCACTGCAGTGATTTTGGGTGGATCGGAATCAATGGCTCCTAGACATTGTGGAGCTATCTCATCTTTCACTCCTTGATGGTTCTGTTTTTGTTTTCCCGTTCCAAGAGGAGAGAGACATAAAAGGAGGTAGCCAGTGTGACTTTGGCCAAAAGTTCTGGCTAGAAAATATCTTTAATATGTTTATAGGACATGTGTTCTAAAAGGTGGAAGGTATCTGGTTTCCATATCACGCAATTGTCTTCATCCACGCAATTGTCTTCCTTTTGGTAACTAGAAATTAAACACCAAGTTTGACCACCGAGGTATGAATCTCTGAGAAGAAGCAAAATATCTTGATCAGTGGATTGCTCACCAAGAACTTCATCACATGGGGGTGAGGGCTGCAAGCCCCATAGAAAGCTTGCACCCCATTTGATCCATGGAGCCCCACACTACCCATCACACAATGCAGGCTGACCTCTGTTGTGCAAAGTGTGTTTTAGCCAAGTCCCATGCAAAAGACACACAAACAAGAGGAAAAAGGAACAGAAAAACTTTACTCTTATCAGCAGAGACATAAACTTGCAGTGTTGCATACAAAATCAAACAGTGCAACAAACTTACATAGTCCTTGTAAGTAACACAGAATAAGGCTTATTCATCTTCCTTCAAATGAGAGAGCAAAACATAAATATTGAGTAAATAGCTATTCCACCATAGCAAAGAGCATCACTGTTAGAGCATAACAGCATTACAGCATATTGCTTCTCCAAACTGTATTCTAAAATCCATGCAGTTATACCCCACCATGCTGGCTGACCTACATTACCAGCTATACATAATAACTAACATCATAAGGTTTTTCTTTAACACACACTTGATCCTGCTACAACTTACTGTAACAACCTCCAACGAGGCTCTGTTGATCAATTGGGGCACAAGCATCCTACAGTACTGTGCCCAGAACATGGGAGGCTTCCTGTCATGTTGCCAGGGCTCTGCCTTATTTAGGTAGAGATGAATCAAACTCCCAGTTTTATCAAACAGTTTATTTAAAACAGCACTTACTTGCTGGCTGTTTTAATAGACCAAAATATAAAACATAAAGATAGCAAAAACAACTCTGTAGTCAAAAGGATCCAGTTCAGTGGTCAAATGCTGAGAGTTCAATAAAGAAAGTCCAGGGATCAAGAGTTTATACCGTAATCAAAAGCCAGTCCAAAGGTTCAAGGTTCCAGGATTCCAAGATTACAGGAGACAGGTCAGGATACCGAAAAATCCAACAGATCTGGGGGGAAACCAGCAACATCCACCACCAAAATACAAGAGATACTTTTCTCCCAAAGATCAGTCTCAAGGTTAGCTCCTTAAATCAAGTAACACCCAGCTGCAACCCATCTCCTGCACACCTCCACCCCTAATTGCTTTCACCCATGAACTCCCACTTACAGATTACCAAACCCTCTAGAACTAATACTCACATTAACCCTTCCATCACCAACCACCATCAACTGCAGAACATATGACACTTCCCATGTTCTGTAGGGAACAACAGGGCCAGCACAGAGGAAAGCCATGTAGTGACGCTTCCCCACGTGTGACTGAATCATAGAATCATGGAATAATAGAGTTGGAAGAGACCACATGGGCCACCTAGTCCAATTGCCCACTCTGCAGGAAAAGCACAAAGTGATGGTGAAGCAAGGCCGGGTGCAGGGTGCCAGGATTGTCCTGCTGTCTTGCAAATTCATCACCGAGACTGACAAATTGTCCTACACAGCCTCATTAATGCAATGAGGTTGCAAGAGATGGAATAGCAGACAACACTTTATTAATATTGCCTAATTAATTATTTCTAAGTGATATTCCAAAACAAATAGGGTGAGCAACCTAATGCAGCCACAACTGATGTAATGGTCATCCCTAGACCTTTTCACCAACTTCCCTGAAAGAAACCGCACTTGCTCCCAGGTGGGTGTTTTGAGAACTATTTTGACTAAGTTCTCCATCTTAAAGAATCCTAGAATTTATAAATTGGAAAGGTGCTTAGAATTTTCTCCTACAAAGAACTAGTGCTATACTTCAAAGAAATGACATAAGAACTTTAGCTGAGCAGCACCATGGTAAACTTGTTTATTCAGTTACTTGTCTGGTATTTGTGTTGCTAGATCTCCCCTATCATCCCCAATGACCTCCTCCATCCCTTCCCTCTATATAGACACTTTTTGTAATGGCCGCCGTTCTAAAGATGATGTCCATTCCAACAGGCTTTCTCTTCTACTACCACGTCCACAACCGGCCAATGCTGGACCAACACATCCATACTCTGCTGCTGACTGCCATCTTTGGTGGTAGCGCCAGCGTTCTGTTGGAAGTCTTCCTGCGAGATAACGTTATCCTGGAGCTCTTCCGTTCCAGCCTCACCATTCTGCAAGGGAGCTGGTTTTGGCAGGTTGGCCCCCTTTAGATTGCTTTGTTTGGACTGGGTTGCTGCTGGTAATGTCGAAGTGGCCAAATGACTCCACGCAAGTTGATGGAAGTCTCCCACTTTTTTAATGCTAAATGTTCAGTTATTTCTGGAATAGTTGAGGTGGGCAACAGCCTGAAATCTGGGGACTTCATTGGACCGTGGGGCACTTGGCAATCAATTGTTGATTTAAAAACATATTCAAAGTGCTCTTAACAACCACTATAACCAAACTCCAGTGTATACCAAGGGCTCCCTATAACCACCTGTTTCCTTGTTTACTCACCTGGACCTTAAGGTCACCTTCTGAGGTCTTTTCCTCATTATGAGGTGGAACAGGTGACTGAAAGGGAGAGGGACTTTCCCCCATCAGTGATGGCATATCCGTTGTGGAATATCCAGATCTGAACCTGATCTCTTTGCTCAGCATTGGGGCAATTATGACTTTATTTCGCTATAGAAAGGACGATGAAAAGACATTCATAAACTGCTCTGCACTGTACAATGACAAAACAGGTGCGACTGTTTACTCTATTTGCAGAGAACCGCTGGGCACTTAATATTATTTATTTATTTACTACATTTATACCCCGTCCTCTTTCACCCTGAGACTCAGAGTGGCTTACAAGTTATATGTAAATACAATAGATTATATTATTAGCATAGCCCAATATTAGCATTATATATTACTACATTGCACCATACGACTATACTGTAATATTATTAGTAATGTTACATGTAATGTATAATATATAATATGTATTATTTTATTTTATTATATCATTAGTAGTAGTAAATATTGCATTACACTATAATATTATTATCAATATTATATGCATATGAAATATGTTATACAGGGTTAGTCAAAATGCATAGGCCAATAAGCCATTGTATTATTAGCATAACACAATATTACCATTGTTGTTGTTCATTCGTTCAGTCGTCTCCGACTCTTCGTGACCTCATGGACCAGCCCACGCCAGAGCTCCCTGTCGGCCGTCACCACCCCCAGCTCCTTCAATTGATAATATTATTATCAATATTATATGTATATAAAATATGTTACATTATTAGCATAACACAATATTAGCATTATATATTACTATATTGTGCCATACCACTATACTGTAATATTATTAGTAATGTTACATGTAATATATAATATATAATTCATATTATTTTATTATATTATATTGTTAGTAGTAGTATATATTGTATTACATTTTAATATTATATGTATATAAAATATGTTATATTATTAGCACAACACAATATTAGCATTATACATTGCTATATTGTGCCATACCACTATACTGTAGTATTAGTAATAATATATTTTATTACATTATAATATTATTATCAGTATTGCATGTATATACATGTTATATTATTAGCATATAACAATAGTAGCATTATATATTACTATACTGTGCCATACAATTATACTGTAATATTATTGGTAATATTATATGTAATGTATAATCTATAATTAATATTATTATACTGTATTAGTAGTAGTAGTATTATATTGTATTACATTATAATATCATTGTCAATATTATGCCCCTGTGTTTTTGCATGGAAGATGACACATGTTTCTTTTCCATCCAGATTGGCTTTGTGCTGTTTCCACCATTTGGAGGGCCAGCCTGGGATCAGGAGGACCACGAAAACATGATGTTTATCACCATGTGCTTCTGCTGGCACTATGCCGTAGCTATCCTTATTGTGGGTCTCATTTATACTCTGGTCCACTGGTACGTTTTCCTGGGATGTTGGCTCATTTCGCTCCAATCTAACTTTTACTGACCCAAGATGGCATCATAACTCATGAGAGTCAGGGCCTCTGTATGTCTTGGCAAACAAATAAAAAATGAATAGTTGCAGCCAAGATGCAAAATAGCATTGAAAGAACCTTGTTAAGGAGCCAAAAGGGGAGGAAGATGACAAAGCTAGGGAAGACAACCACAGAAGTGAATGTGCCTTTCCTTAGGCAGATTGTATAGCTAGCTGTTCTGTTTTGTAATATTTCTCAGATCAGGAAGTCTTGTAGCAAGAGATGAAGAGCAAGAGCATCTCTTGTAGCAAGAAATGAAACAACTAAGGAATTTATTTGCTATCCAGATACATTGGGTTGCCTCTCCAGATGTCCTTTCAGGCCAAGAGATACTTCTATAGGAACCATTAGACCTTCCAGTGAACTTCTATGGTCATCTCATTGGACAGTGGCCATAGAACCATTCTGAAGAACATAAGGCAGTGTTTCTCAACCTGGGGGTCGGGACCCCTGAGGGGGGTTGTGAGGGGTTTTTAGAAGAGTCACCAAAGACCATTAGAAATCACTATTTTCTGTTGGTCGTGGGGGTTCTGTGTGGGAAGTTTGGCCCAATTCTATTGTTGGTGAGGTCCAGAATGCTCTTTGATTGTAGGTGAACTATAAATCCCAGCAACGACAACTCCCAAATGTCAAGGCCTATTTTCTCCAAACTCCACCAGTGTTCACATTTGGGTATATTGAATATTCATGCCAAGTTTGGTCCAGATGCAACATTGTTTGAGTCCATACTACTCTCTGGATGTAAGTGAACTCCCAAACTCAAGATCAATGCCCACCAAACCCTTCCAGGATTTTCTGTTTGTGTGCCAAGTTTGGTTCAATTCCATTGTTGGTAGAATTCAGAATGCTCTTTGATTGTAGGCAAACTATAAATCTCAGCAACTACAACTCCCAAATGATAAAATCAATCCCGGCCCCCAACCCTACCAGTATTCAAATGTGGGCATATTGGGTATTTGTGC
The DNA here is from genome assembly GCF_037176765.1 of Anolis sagrei. NCBI lineage: Eukaryota > Metazoa > Chordata > Lepidosauria > Squamata > Anolidae > Anolis > Anolis sagrei. The sequence goes on along the minus strand of NC_090027.1, from coordinate 33,635,828 downwards.
CAAATGTGGTCCAGTGAATTAAAATATACCCTGCACATCAGATATTTACACTACAATTCATAACAGTAGCAAGATTACAGTTATGAAGTAGCAACGAAAATAAATTTATGGTTGGTGGTCACCACAACATGGGGAACTGTATTAAGGGGACGTGGCATTAGGAAGGTTGAGAAACACTTACATAAGGATTCCTAGAGAAGTGTTTTCTTCATTAAACAAATAGTGACTTTATCTGTATTTTCCCACTTTTGTGTGGATCCAGTACTCCCAATCCCAGCCAATGTATTGCTTATGTTTCCAGGTCCCATAATAGTTATTCATTGTTACAATTATTGTTTTTTTTATTATTGCTTTTAAATATACTAACTTAGTATATTTAAAGCAATGTTGTAACATTGCAAACCCACTGGTGCAAAGTACAAAACATACTTAAGCAAGGATTAAAAAAAACACTGTAATATATCTGGAACTGTACACATTCTCCCACCGAAAAAATGAAGTTATCCCTTGTTGCATTACAATCTACTTTGGCAATGGCAAAAGGAATTAATTGCAAGTACAGAATGAATAACTGCATTTATTTATTTTATTATTTATTTACAGTATTTATATTCCACCCTTCTCACCCCGCAGGGGATTCAGGGTGGATTACAATGCACATATACATGGCAAGCATTCAATGCCAGTTAGACATTCAACATATATAGACAGACGCAGAGACAATTTAACATTGCAGCTGTGTCCAAGCTTTTCCAGCTTCATGAGGGTATGCTCCATTCTGGCTCAATTCCGATCACAGATGGAAGTGCTGCTTCACCATCCATTGTGACACCGAGTCCTTTGATGTAGTACTTCCTCATTTTTCTGCATGCTGCTGGAAAGTTTTTTATAGCATCATAAATTAGTTAAATTAGCTTCCCTGCATAAAGCAGTACCTAAATTTCCTAAATTTCCAGGAGCCTCCGGTGGTGCAGTGGGTTAAGGTCCTGAGCTGCTGAGCTTGTTGACTGAAAGGTTGCAGGTTAGATACCGGGGAGCAGCGTGAGCTTCCGCTGTCAGCCCTATCTTCTGCCAACCTAGCAGTTCGAAAACATGCAAATGTGAGTAGATCAATAGGTACCACTCCGGCAAGAAGGTAACGGCGCTCCATGCAGTCATGCCGGCCATATGACCTTGGAGGTGTCTATGGACAACGGCTTAGAAATGGAGATGAGCACCACACCCCAGAGTCAGACATGACTAGACTTAATGTCAGGGGACAACCTTTACCTAAATTTCCTACTTGACAGAGGCAACTGTCTTTTGGGCTGCATAGGTCGACAGCAAGCTAGACCAATGGCCGGAAGCTCACTCCGACCCAGGCTGGCTTTGAACCTTTTGGTCAGTAGTGATCTAATGCAGCTAGTTCCCAGCTAGCTGCACCATGGCGTGCCCATTTGCAAAGTCTTCGTTCTATTTGCAATAAGTAAAGATCTCTTGCCATAGGTGAGAAATGAGGGATTGTAAAGGAAATCAGAGGCAGGCTAATTGCCCTCTGGTTGCCTTGCAAGAAAAAATTTGATTGCACCAATGTCTCTGATTAACAGGATCTCTTTTTGTCATTGTTCGTAGCTTCATCCAGAGATGTAGAGCAAGCAGTGGACTGACAGAGATCAAGCTGAGTCAACACAAAGAGAAGAAGGCGAAAGAAGATCGTGCTTCCCTCTTAAACGCTTCAGATGAAGAATGAGCGAAGATACCACCCCACATCAGTCTCTTAAGACTTAACAAGCAATTATTATTTTTAAAAAATGAATAAGCTTACCAACACAATTGTGGCACGACATCACAATGTGATTATTATCTTTAAAATATTTGAAGAATACTAATAAATTAAAAGTCATTGCTGCTTTGTTAAAGGGACAGCCAATAACAACAACAACAACAACAACAACAACAACAATAACACTTTATTTATATTCCGCACTTCTCCCCGAGGGGACTCAGAGCGGATTACAGTAGAAAACAGAGCAGATAAACAGACACAGGCAAACATTCAGTGCCTTGATTACAATGTCACACAATGAGACACAAATACACAGACAAAGGCAAAGGCTTCTCCTTCCATGTCCGGTTCTGGGGAAGGTGCTCTTTCTCCATTTCCTAGACGAGGAGTCTGCGTCCGTAGACACTTCCCCTGGTCGTGTGGACAGCATGACTGCTTGGAGCATCTTTTGCCTTTTTCCGCCAAAGTGGTATCTATTGATCCACTCACATTTGCATGTTTTCGAACTGCTAGGTTGGTAGGAACTAGGGCTATCAGCGGGAGCTCACTCCATCAAGAGGAGGCGCAATCTTTGGAAAGTTCTTCAATGTAGTACATGGATAGTTCCCTCCAAAGGTCAGGATTACACCATTATTGTACTAAAGCAGCAAACCGTTTGTATAAAAAATGAGGATTTTTTATTCAATTCAAAGAATAGTATTAAGAGTGTAATGCATTAAAGAAATTTCCGAGATTTCCTTGTGAGTGAATTTAATTTAACGGTTCTGGCCCAGACTACCTGTCAGAACGTATCTCCTGTTACGAACCATCACGAAGTTTAAGATCATCTGGAGAGGCCCTGCTCTCGATCCCACCGCCGTTGCAAACGCGGTTGGTGGGGACGAGGGACAGGTCCTTTTTGGCAGTCTGTTGAACTCTCTCTCCAGGAACATCAGACTGGCCACCTCCCTCCTGTCTTTTAGAAGGAAACTTAAGACTTGGCTCTGGGACCAGCCGTTCGACCAGTGAATAGTACCAAGTGGAAAGAAGGCTTAGGTAACTCGTGACAATGAATTGACCCAGACTTGGATTGTTTAATTAATTGTTTTTAATTAACTGTTATAATGTTTCCAATGTATATGTTGAATGTTTTATGATGCTGATGACATCGTATGGTGCTTGTTGTCAAGCCACAACCGAGGGGCCACAGCTGAGAAGGCCCTATCCCTCGACCCTGTTGGACCATTTGAAGCTTCCGAACAGTCTTCAAAGGCAACCCCACGTAGAGAGCGTTGCAGTAGTCTATACAGGATGAAACCAGAGCGTGGACCACCGTGGCCAAGTCAGACTTCCCAAGGAATGGGCGCAGCTGGTGCACAAGTTTTACTCTTGCGTGGCAGAAGGGGATTGGACTGCATGCCCCTGGGGGTCCCTTCCGAATCCAGAAATCTATCTATCTATTTAATCTAGCCCAACCCAAGATTATAAACTGTTATGGTATATGCATAACACAGTTAAATCTGTTAAGGGTACACATACACTTCCGTAACATTCCAAAATTATAAGACACTAGCTGTGCCCTGCCACGCGTTGCTGTGGCCTATAGTAAAACTTATCAAAGTTGAGGTAGATATCTGGACTATTATGAAAGAGAGGTCCTTACCTATTCCTTCCCCCTTTTCCTCCCCCTTTCTCTCCTTTCTTCCTTCTCTACCTCTTTCTTTCTTTCCTTCTTTCACTACTTGGTTTCATCCTTCTCTCTTTCTTTCATTCCCTCCCCCTTTCTTCCTTTGTCTTTCTTCCCTTCCTTGTTTGCTTCCTTCTTTCTCTTTTTATTTCCTTTTATTTCACCACCATCATAACAATAACAATAATGCAATGCATTGCCTCTGGGACCTGACACCTCTCCCATTCCCCCTAAAAGGGTCTCATAGGAATAATAGCATAATAATAATAATAGAAATAACAACCTTTACCCGCCACGTGTTGCTGTGGCCAACCTTCCCTCTTTCTCTCCTTTCCCTCCCTCCCTCCCTCCTTCCTTCCTTCCTTCCTTCCTTCCTTCCTTCCTTCCTTCCTTCCTTCCCTCCCTCCCATCTTTCCTTCTCCTCTTCCTTCTCTATCTCTTTCCTTCCTTCCCCCTTTTTCTTTCTCTTCTGGTCTCTTTTCTTCCTTCTCTCTTTCCTTCTTTCCTTCCCTCCCCCTTTCTCTACATCTTCTCCCTTCCTTCACTCCTTCCTTCCTTCCTTCCTTCCTTCCTTCCTTCCTTCCTTCCTTCCCTCCCTCCCATCTTTCCTTCTCCTCTTCCTTCTCTATCTCTTTCCTTCCTTCCCCCTTTTTCTTTCTCTTCTGGTCTCTTTTCTTCCTTCTCTCTTTCCTTCTTTCCCTCCCTCCCTCTTTCTCTACATCTTCCCCCTTCCTTCACTCCCTCTTTCCTTCCTTCATTCCCTTTTTTCTTTCCTTCTCTCCTTCCTTCCTTCCTTCCCCCTTTTTCTTTCTCTTCTGGTCTCTTTTCTTCCTTCTCTCTTTCCTTCTTTCCTTCCCTCCCTCTTTCTCTACATCTTTGCCCTTCCTTCACTCCCTCTTTCCTTCATTCATTCCCTTTTTTCTTTCCTTCTCTCCTTCCTTCCTTCCCCCTTTTTCTCCCCCCCTCTGTCTCTCATTTCTTCCTTCTCTACCTCTTTCCTTCCTTCCCCCTTTTTCTTTCTCTTCTGCTGTCTCTCTTTTCTTTCCTTCCATCTTTCCTTTTCTTCTTCCTTCTTTCTCTAACTTTCCTTCCTTTCCCCTTTTTCTTTACCTCCCTTTCACTTTCTTCCTTCTTTCCTTCCTTCCTGTCTTTCCTGGATTTTGACAGGGCAGGAAGGGGCGGGGTGGGGTTTGGAGGTGGCGTGAAGTAAAAGGAGGTAAGATTGGGGCAGGGGAGTGATGGAGCATGGGATTGTGTGTGTGTGTGTGGCGGCGGGGGGAGTGATGGAGCATGGGGTTGCGTGTATGTGTGCGGCGGCGGGGGGAGTGGAGTTGCGTGTGTGTGTGCGGTGGCGGGGGGAGTGGGGTTGTGTGTGTGTGTGCGGCAGCGGGGGGAGTGATGGAGCGTGGGGTTGCGTGTGTGTGTGCGGCGGCGGGGGAGAGTGATGGAGTGTGGGGTTGCGTGTGTGTGTGGCAGCGGGGGGAGTGATGGAGCGTGGGGTTGTGTGTGTGTGCGGCGGCAGGGGAAGTGGGGTTGCGTGTGTGTGTGAGGCAGCGGGGGGAATGATGGAGCATGGGGTTGCGTGTGTGTGTGTGGCAGCGGGGGGAGTGGGGTTGCATGTGTGTGTGCAGCGGCGGGGGAGTGATGGAGCATGGGGTTGCGTGTGTGTGTGCGGCGGCGGGGGGAGTGATGGAGCGTGGGGTTGTGTGTGCGTGGGAAGCGGCGCGGCGGGGCTTGAGGTGGGCATGGCTTCCGCAGAGGGAACGTTGGCCAGAAGGCTGTGTGCGCGCGCCAGGGAACTTGCGGCTGGGCGCCAATGCACATGCTCAGTTGTTTTGCCGTTTTGTGTGTTGTTGTGTTGTTTTTCATTTTGAGTAGGTATGTTTGTACCTTGTGGGTTGTGTTATGGGCATGGGAATTTTGGTTAAATTTCGTTGGGTTTTTTTGAGTTTTGTTGTTTTGCCGTTTTGTGAGTGTGTTGTTGTGTTGTTTTTCATTTTGAGTAGATATGTTTGTACCTTGTGGGTTGTGTTATGGGCATGGGAATTTTGGTTAAGTTTCGTTGGTTTTTTTTAGTTTTGTTGTTTTGCCGTTTTGTGAGTGTGTTGTTGTGTTGTTTTTCATTTTGAGTAGATATGTTTGTACCTTGTGGGTTGTGTTATGGGCATGGGAATTTTGGTTAAGTTTCGTTGGGGTTTTTTTGAGTTTTGCTGTCCCGTTGAACCAACCTAACAGATTTATATATATAGATCAAGGGGGCCTATGTAAGGGAAAGGAGATGAAGATTTATTTATTTATTTATTTATTTAAAATCAACTATACTGCAAATGCTTATTTTGCGTAATGGGTTGAGCCGCCCCTGCACGTAGGCATCTGGACTTTCATCTGCACCTTACTTTATTTCTTTTACTTTAGGCAGGTTAGTGGACTTTTTCTTGCCCTTGCAAGGATATGAATCATTAACTGGTCATGCAAATGAATCAGTCAATTGGCTTGCTTATATCAGGATTCCAGAGTGGACAATTCTCCCTCATGTGGTCAACCTCATTAACAGCAAGGTATCGTCTAGCCTCAGTCAGTCACTTCATAGCTGCTACGATCCTTTTATGTTCAGTAAGGAGTGATGTCATCAACTGTTGACAGTCCTGCCATGTAGGGTCATGTGTGTTGATGATGTTGACATCTGCCATTGGCCCTGGGTCTGTGGAGAAGACCCTCGTTTTTTCCTAATTTCTTTCTTCCCTTCCCTTTTTGTCTTCCTTCCTTTTTTCATTTCTCTCCCCCTTTCTTTTCTTTATTGTTTCTTCCTTCTTTCCTCAAAGGGATTCATAGAATCATAAAGTTGGAAGAGACCTCATGAGCCATCCAGTCCAACCCCCTGCCAAGCAGGAAAATTGCATTCAAAGCACCCCCGACAGATGGCCATCCAGCCTCTGTTTAAAACCTCTAGAGAATGAGCCTCCACACACTCCGGGACAGAGAGTTTCACTGCTGAACGGCTCTCACAGTCAGGAAGTTCTCCCTAATGTTCATTTCTTGTAGTCTGAAGCCATTGTTCCATTGAGTCCTAGTCTCCAGGGCAGCAGAAAGCAAGCTTGCTCCCTCCTCCCCATGACTTCCCCTCATATATTTATACATGGTCCTCATCAGGTCTCATCTGCAGACTAAACATGCCCAGCTCTTTAAGCCGCTCATCATAGGGCTTGTTCTCCAGACCCTTGATCATTTTAGTGGCTCTCCTCTGGACACATTCCATCTTGTCAATATATTTCTTCAATTGTGGTGCCCAGAATTGGACACAATTGAATGAATGAAGGGGAAATACAGTAAAGCGGTGCAGTATCTCAATGTGACTACTGGGGGTGGCACAGGGCCTGGCCGTCAAAGTCCTTTATAACTCTAGGATTCTATAATACTAATCACATACTGAAAAATCTCTCCTTCCCCATCCAGTGCTGATGATGCTAAAGAACTTATAGCTTCCTCTGGAGGAAAAGGAGGGCCAGATGGAGAGCAACATGCAGTATAGGAAGGAACTCCTTCACCAGGGCAGGTTTTAAGGGAGGTCTATCTGTTCTCCAACTTTTCTAGCCTCAAAAGCCACCAGGTTTTGCATTTGGTGAAACATCAGTGTTGCCTCTGCAACACATTACAACTCCTTTTTTACTTAGGCGATCCCTCGTTGCCCGAGGATGATGGTCCTCCAAGTCTTAGGTCTTGGCGGTGGGTTCGTAGGTGGAGCATGTTCCGCATCTTGATCCGCATGTTCTCCTGCAGCGAGGGCATCGGTTTCCAGGTGGAAGGCTGTAATGAATCCCTTACCTTAGCTGGCTGGCTGAAGCCTAAGGGAGTAAGCCTGGCGAAGCCACGACATCCATTTGAGAAAAGGGAGCCAGGTGAAAGCCATTTTAGTTAGGTTTTCATTGAGGGGGCATGTTCAAATCTTCGAGGGAAAATAGGGAGGCTAGGATTGGCTAGAAAGGTGGGGGCAGAGCCTAAGTGGTCTAGAGAAAAAAGTGTCCTTTTAAAACAAAGGCTGGAAGTCCCAGTTAGTCAGTTGAAGTTGGAGTTCGGGTGTTAGAATGAGAGGAAGAGTTGGTGTTAGTTCAGAGTGAGTTTGGGTTTTAAGGAGAAGATTGAGTTAGTCTTTTGTGAGGTATTCAGAGTAGCTATTAGTAGATAGCTAGAGTACTGTTGTGGAGCAGTGCCCAGTTAGTGGACTGTTCAATTCCAAGGGAAGTCTAGTTCTGGGTATCTTTGGCTAGATTCCTAAAGATCAGTTTTGGGGAGTTACTGTCAGAGATTAATTTCCTGAAGTAATTTTCTGTGGTGGAACTTTGAAGACTAGTAACCCAGAAGTATTTAAGATTTTATGCCAGAACTTTATGAAACCATTAAGCATTTGTACCTGAATTTATTCAAGCCTGTTCAATAAACATTCTTGTTCGGTTATTAACTTATACCAGCCTCATTGTGTGTACCTTTGTGGTCAAAGTATTCTTAAAGTCAGTTTCACAGCAGCCACTAAGAAACTATAGTGGCCCAGTGTGTGTTACAGAACAAACTCACAATATTACCTCAGCCTGATTATTATTGGAATGGTGGCAGTGGAATTCAATTGAAGAATCATTTTAAATCTCTCAAGTTTAGGGTTTCCCAGTTCCTACCTTTTAAAATACTAAGTGTCTCTCCCCTTCTTGTGATAAACTCCCTGGATATATTTCAGTGGGATATATTTCAACAACTAATTGAAAGAGAAATTCAAATCTACACAACTGTTTTCCACAACCATACTCCCTCTTCCTTTTGATGGCTTCATATTTTTGGGTGAACATGCGTTCATTTATATTTTAGGTGGTGCCTTGGTCATTAAAGGCGTTCCCGGTCAGGTCTGGCTTAAGGCACCTCCCTCTACACATTTCTCCCTTTCACCCTTCATTTGTGCCTCTTTGAATTCTGCAGCACTGGTGGTCACAGCTGACCTCCCGTTAGAGCACTTAAGAGAACAGCAGGTACCTTTAACTACTCCAAAGGAACTCTCCTTCACTTTCCTGCAGTACCCCATATCAATGTGCTACTTACCGCCATAGTGTTATTTTACAAAGCAGGAACGAATTTACCTTTAGCTTTATTTTTAAAATTGTAGACAAATCACATGATGATGTCACACCATAATTACTTTATTACAGCTTTATTTTAATTAGAAAAACAAAGGGTTGATTTTAATGAAGCATAACGAGACCAATGCAGGCCGGCATCTTCACTCATTCTTCATCGGAGGCGTTTAAGAGGAAAGCGCAGCTGTCTTTTGTGTTCTTCTGTTTCTGGAGGCTGAGCCGGATCTGTATTCGTCTATTGCTTGTTCTACATCTCTGGACAAAGCTATGGACAGGGACAAAAATAACTCTCATTGGTACTATGAAAAGTCATTTTTCTGGCAAGGCAGCTGGAGAGCAGCACGCTTACTTCCAATTCCTGTCTCATGTCTAATTGACAGCAAGAAATCTTTAGTTATTGCTAAAGGAAATTAGTATTTGCAATTGTAACCAATGACACAGCCCAACAAAAATATTATTTTTCTTGCTGCCTTGGATTTTTGGCCTGTTCTTAGGGTCATTTGGGGATTCAGAAAAGTGCTTTGGATGGACGATATCAGCTCTCGTTTCTTAGATATCTTATCGTTTTCTATGGGTGACTGGTAGATGCCATGTGTTCTGGATCTCAAAAGCTACAGCTGAGATGGGGAAACTGATGCCATTTTTGGAATCCACAGATGAAATATACCCAGAAATCAGGCTAACATTTGAGGCACCAAAATGTGTTTGGGCCAGTGATATTTGTTTGGTGTTTTGTAATGAATTCCTTTTGCGATTATTAAATTGCAGTGACTCCTGTGGTTCTCTTTGCCATTTCCCCCCAAAATACCTTTGACTGGGTTGTTGTAGGTTTTTTGGGCTAAATAATAATAATAATGATAATAATAATAATTTTTGGTCGTGTCAGGAGAGACTTGAGAAACTGCAAGTCGCTTCTGGTGTGAGAGAATTGGCCATCTGTAATGACATTGCCCAGCGGTTGCCCAGATTTTTTGATGTTTTTACCATCCTTGTGGGAGGCTTCTCTCATGTCCCCACACGAGGAGCTGGAGCTAACAGAGGGAGCTCATCCGCACTCTCCCCGGATTTGAACCTGTGACCTGTTGGTCTTCAGTCCTACTGGCACAGGGGTTTAACCCATTGCGCCACCGGGGGCTCCTAATAATAATAATAATAATAATAATAATAATAGTAATAATAATAAACTTTATTTATACACTGCCACCATCTCCCCCAATGGGGACACAGGGCGGCTTACATGAGGCCAAGCCCAAATAACAAATTACAACAGAGTAAAACCAAAAACACAAACAACATCATAAATTACATAATAATAAAAGAAAAAAACATATAAATACATTAGCAATATAAAATTACAATCACAGCGGCAATGGGCGGGTCACAGGTGCAGAATAAAATGATTAAAAAAGATTAAAAACTCGGGTGAGCTAAAAGGAGGGGCAGGTTAATTGCAAGGGGAGCTCAATTAAAAATGAGGTTTTGGAACCAAGCTTTCCCACAAAGGCGGGGGGAGGGGGGCATGTACTTCAATGACAAAAACATTGCGGCTGAGTGATAGTGTGAGGTTGTGTACCTACTCACCAAAGGGGCAGTGGAAGAGCCAGGTTTTGAGGTTCCTTTTAAAGGTTTCTAGGGTATGAACTTTCCTAATCTCTCCAGGGAAAGAGTTCCAGAGTTGGGGAGCCACAGAGGAGAAGGCTGTCTCCCTTGTGCCCACAAGGCGAGCTTGTGAAACTGGCAGGGGCGAAAGGAGGGCTATATGGCCATATTCTAGAAGTATTCTCTCATGACGTTTTGCCTGCATCTATGGCAAGCATCCTCAGAGGTTGTGAAGGCCTCATAACCTCTGAGGATGCTTGTCATATATGTAGGTGAAACGTCAGGAGAGAATACTTCTAGAATATGGCCATATAGCCCAAAAAACCTACAACAACCTAGTGATTCCAGCCATGAAACCTTTGACAATACCTTTGACTATTTTACAAGGCGAGGCTGTTGCAATGCCCTTTTCACGTTTGCTCCTGCTTTATGATAATTGCTGATCATGTGGAGCAATGCCATCTTGTGTAAATAAAACTAGATTGGAGCGAAATGAACCAATATCCCAGAAAACATACCATTGGACCAGAGTATAAATGACAGTCACCATAGCGATAGCTACGGCAATGTGCCAGCAGAAGCACATGGTGATGAACATCATGTTTTCATGGTCAGCCTCATCCCAGGTTGGCCCTCCAAATGGTGGATACAACACAAAGCCAATCTGGATAGGAAAGAAACATGTATGATCTTCTATGCAAAAACATAGAGGCATGATATTGATAATGATATTATAATGTAATACAATATAATACTACTACTAATAATAATACAGTATAATAATATTGATTACAGATTTTATATTACATATAATATTACTAATAATATTACAGTATAGTTGTATGGCACAATATAGTAATATATAATGCTAGTATTGTGCTATGCTAATAATATAACATTGTATATACATGCAATATTGATAATATTATAATGTAATTCAATTTAATACTACTAATAATAATACAATATAATATTGTCAGTTCTGGGTTCAAAAGGGTTGGGAAAATACGATTAAACAACCCAAACACCATTAGTAGGTATTAAGGCAACTTTGAATATTTTTTTAAATGAGCCATTGATGGCCAGATGCTCCAAGGTCCAATGATAGTCTCAGATGTCAAGTGGTTGTCCATCCCCGCCATCACAGGAGCATTTGAAGGTTTGGCTCAAAGTGCCTTCTGGCAACTTGTGTGGAGCCACTGGGCCACTTTGACAACACTGGAGGCAACCCAGTCCCAACAAGGCATTCCAAGGGTGGCCAACCTGCCAAAACCAGGTTCCTTGCACAAAGCAGAGGGTGGTGCGGAGGAGCTCCAGGATAACGTTATCTCGCAGGAAGATTTCCAACAGAATGCTTGCGCTGGTAGCAAAGATAGCAATCAACAGCAGAGCGTGGATGTGTTGGTCCAGCATTGGCCGGTTCTGGACGTGGAAGTAGAGGAGGACACCTGTTGAAATGGACATCATCTTCAGAAATGCAGGCATTCAAAAAAGAGGATATAGACTTGGAAGAGATCATAAGGACCATCTAGTCAAACCCCCAGCCAGGCAGGAAAACACCATCAAAGAACCCCTGGAAGATGGCCATCAAGTCAGCGTTTAAAAGCCTCCAAAGTAGGAGCCTCCACTACACTCCGTGATTGAGAGTTCCACTGTTGAACAGCTCTTCTTATAGCCAAGAAGTTTTTCCTAACGTTCGGATGGACTCTTTTTTCCTGCAATTTGAACCCATTGCTCTGATGGTCAGTAGTTATATTTATATTATTAACTAGCTGTGCCCTGCCACGCGTTGCTGTGGCCTATAGTAAAACTTATCAAAGTTGAGGTAGATATCTGGACTATTATGAAAGAGAGGTCCCTACCTATTCCTTCCCCCTTTTCCTCCCCCTTTCTCTCCTTTCTTCCTTCTCTATCTCTTTCTTTCTTTCACTACTTGGTTTCATCCTTCTCTCTTTCCTTCATTCCATCCCCCTTTCTTCCTTTGCCTTTCTTCCCTCCCTGTTTGCTTCCTTCTTTCACTTTTTATTTCCTTTTATTTTACCACCATCATAACAATAACAATAATGCAATGCATTGCCTCTGGGACCTGACACCTCTCCCATTCCCCCTAAAAGGGTCTCAGAGGAACAATAGCATAATAATAATAATAATAGAAATAACAACCTTTACCCGCCACGTGTTGCTGTGGCCAATCTTCCCTCTTTCTCTCCTTCTTTCCCTCCTTCCTTCCTTCCTTCCTTCCTTCCCTCCCATCTTTCCTTCTCCTCTTCTTTCTCTATCTCTTTCCTTCCTTCCCCCTTTTTCTTTCTTTTCTGCTGTCTCTCTTTTCTTTCCTTCCATCTTTCCTTTTCTTTCCTTTTCTTCTTCCTTCTTTCTCTAACTTTCCTTCCTTCCCCCTTTTTCTTTACCTCCCTTTCTCTTTCTTCCTTCTTTCCTTCCTTCCTGTCTTTCCTAGATTTTGACAGGGCGGGAAGGGGCGGGGTGGGGTTTGGAGGGGGCGTGAAGTAAAAGGAGGTAAGATTGGGGTGGGGGAGTGATGGAGCATGGGGTTGTGTGTGTGTGTGCAGCGGCGGGGGGAGTGATGGAGCGTGGGGTTGCGTGTGTGTGTGCAGCGGCAGGGGAGTGGGGTTGCGTGTGTGCGTGCGGCAGCGGGGGAAGTGATGGAGTGTGGGGTTGCGTGTGTGTGTGCGGCGGCGGGGGGAGTGGGGTTGCGTGTGTGTGTGCGGCGGCGGGGGGAGTGATGGAGTGTGGGGTTGTGTGTGTGTGTGCGGCAGGGGTGTGTGTGTGTGTGGGAAGCGGCGCGGCAGGGCTTGGAGTGGGCATGGTTTCCGCAGAGGGAACGTTGGCCGGAAGGGCATGTGCGCGCGCCAGGGAACTTGCGGCTGGGCGCCAATGCGCATGCTCAGTTGTTTTGCCGTTTTGTGAGTGTGTTGTTGTGTTGTTTTTCATTTTGAGTAGATACGTTTGTACCTTGTGGGTTGTGTTATGGGCATGGGAATTTTGGTTAAGTTTCGTTGGGGTTTTTTTGAGTTTTTTTTTTGTCGTTTTGAGTGTGTTGTTGTGTTGTTTTTCATTTTGAGTAATATGTTTGTACCTTGTGGGTTGTGTTATGAGCATGGGAATTTTGGTTAAGTTTCGTTGGTTTTTTTTAGAGTTTTATCCTTTTGCCGTTTTGTGAGTGTGTTGTTGTGTTGTTTTTCATTTTGAGTAGATATGTTTGTACCTTGTGGGTTGTGTTATGGGCACGGGAATTTTGGTTAAGTTTCGTTGGGGGATTTTTGAGTTTTGTTGTTTTGCCGTTTTGTGAGTGTGTTGTTGTGTTGTTTTTCATTTTGAGTAGATATGTTTGTACCTTGTGGGTTGTGTTATGGGCACGGGAATTTTGGTTAAGTTTCATTGGGGGATTTTTGAGTTTTGTTGTTTTGCCGTTTTGTGAGTGTGTTGTTGTGTTGTTTTTCATTTTGAGTAGATATGTTTGTACCTTGTGGGTTGTGTTATGGGCATGGGAATTTTGGTTAAGTTTCGTTGGGGGGTTTTTGAGTTTTGTTTCCTCGTTGGATGCCCCTAACAAATCTATATATATAGATGTTCTAAATGTACTAAGTTTGTATGAAAATGTGACTTCTATTTCCTGTGCTGGTCTATGACCGAAATAAATTATTTGATTTCCTCTGCTGGTCTCTAGAGCAGCAAAAAACAAGATCTTCCCCTTCACAATGTGACATCCTTTCAAATATTTAAATACATTTAAATATTTAAATATTTAAATATATTTAAATATTTAAATATATTTAAATATTTAAATATAATAATTATTAGGCTTCTTTTCTCCAAGCTAAACGGACCCAGCTCGCTCAGATGTTCCTCATAAGGCTTGTGTTGGCCCATGTTCAGCTTCTGGTCTACTAAGACTTCTAGATCCCTTTCACAGAGAAGCCAGGTATCAACCATCTATGCATTTAATGTTTATTGCCATAGTATAGTACTGTTCATTTTGTTAGTATGGGTCAATGAGCTCTCAAATCCATGAAGGCCATTTGGGCTCTGTTCCTGTCCTCTAGGGTAGTAGTTCTCCCTCCCTGTTTGGTGTCACCTGTAAACTTGATCAGCCTGCCTTCTATTCCATCATCTAAGCCACCAATAAAGTTGTTGAATAGTATTGGGCCCACGACCGAACCCTGTGGTATCTCACTGGTCACCTCCCTGTAAGACAGTGTTTCCCATCCTGTGGGTCCCCAGATGTTTTGGACTTCACCTCCCAGAAATCCTAATAGCTGGTAAACTGGCTGGGATTTCTGGGAGTTGTAGACCAAAACACCTGGGGACCCATAGGTTGAGAACTACTGCTGTAGATGTAGGAAAGGAGCCATTGGGAAGCATCATTTGGGTTTGACCAGTCAAACCATTCCCAATCCACCTATCAACAGCATTGTTTGGTCCACTGCTGACATCAGTTCTAAGTCTTTTGCTACCAGAAACAAGCTTTCCTAGATTTTTCTACCCTTCTTTTCTCCTACTGGAAAGAGAAAACAAAAGCAGAATCATCAAGAGTGAAAGAGGAGGTAGTTACACAATGTCAAGGAGCCACCCAAAATCACTGCAGTAGTATCAACCTTCAACAAAGAGGGCAATGGCCAGCATGAGCCGATCCAGCCCTAGAGGCAGCCTGGCTGGGCAATAGGTGAGGACATCCACAACTCCCGACAGGACAAAGAACAGGTACATGGTGCAGTGCTGCCAGTTCATCATCTTCACCCAACTCCATGGATCTCTGGTGTAGAGGTACAAGTGGGGACCATCCGGAACAAACTGCTCACCAAGGATCCCTAAAGAATAGAGAGGAAAAACATGGATGGATCCATGTGGAAGGATGATTTGTCCAAAGGCCATCTTGGAATTGAGAAGCAGAGAGTTTGTGCATTCGATTTTGGATGACTTCCAGAATTCACCATGTTGTTGTCAACTGGGAAATTCTGGGAGATAACAGATGAAAAAATACATTTCTCTGTGTAACGGGCTCAGCTTCTTAATCTTTCTCAACCACTGACAAATAGAAACTTTTCTGTCATTTATCTCAGGAGAAAGGTAACTTTTCTATTACATCAAAAATAATGCAATGATTGTCTGTTTGTTTTTGACATGTGTGCGGGGCTTGATGAATCCAAAGCTGGAGTTAAAATTGATGTAAGAAACATTAATAACCATAGGTATGCAGATGATACTACTTTGATGGCTGAAAGCGAGGAGGAGCTGAGGAGACTTCTAACCAAGGAGAAAGAAGAAAGTGCAAAAGCTGGGTTGCAGTTAAACATTAAAAAAAAAAACCAAGATGATGGCCACTAGACTGATTGGTAACTGGCAAATAGAGGGAGAAAACGTGGAGGCAGTGACAGATTTTGTTTTTCTAGGTGCAAAGATGACTGCAGACGCAGACTGTGGCCAGGAAATCAGAAAACATTGACCAATGGTGTTTGATGGTGACCCTAGAATAGTTAAGAGGGGAGGCATCACGATGGCAACGAAGATCCACATAGTTAAAGCAATGGTATTCCCCGTAGTAACCTATGGATGTTGGAGCTGGACCATAAGGAAGGCTGAGTGAAGGAAGATAGACGCTTTTGAACTGTGGTGCTGAAGGAAAATTCTGAGAGTGTCTTGGACCGCAAGAAGATCCAACCAGTCCATCCTCCAGGAAATAAAGCCCAACTGCTCATTGGAGGGAAGGATATTAGAGGCAAAGATGAAGTACTTTGGCTACATCATGAGAAGACAGGAAAGCTTGGAGAAGACATTGATGGTGGGGGAAATGGAAGGAAAAAGGAAGAGGGGCCGACCAAGGACAAGATGGATCAATGATATCCTTGAGTTTGAAGAAACTGGGGGTGACTGGCTTGACTTTGAAGGAACTGGGGATGGCCACGGCTGAGAGGGAGATTTGGTGTGGGCTGGTCACAAAGAGTCAGAAGTGACTGAATGAATAAACAACAAACATCATATTTGGTGGATCGTCATGCTTAAGCTCACCTATCACTGCAAAGATGACTTTGACGGCTCCTTCGATGATCTCCAGATGGTCAAAGCTCCGGTGTGCACGTCCCTTTTTGTTCCGTTTCATGCTGTAGTGTTTCAGTGCAAACTTCGCTGGCCACCAGAGGCCAAAGAGTAAAAAGAAACTGCCTGGAAGAGCATGACCCTTAAAGTTTGCCATTTTGATCAACCTCTGGATCCTACAAGGAAGAAATGGGAAGCCCAGTTAAGCACCTTGGCAATTGACTTCATAAAGAGAATGCTAAAAACAGTTGTGCAACAGGTTGGGAACTAGATCTATCTATCTATGATCCTTTTCCTTCCTTCTTTCTGGCAACGTGACAGCCTTTCTTCATGGCTCGAGGCAGGTTACAACATAACTAAAAAAAACACAGTCATCATAAATATTACAATATGCACATACTAAAACGTATTCATAGAAGTATGTATTTAAAATACATAGATCAACATATCAACATATAATGAGCACAAAACGTGAGTTTAAAATTCATGATTGGAACCAGGCCCTTAAACGATATAGTGTTCCCTAACTTATTGCGCAGGTTACATTCCAGGACCTTCCGCAATAAGTGAAAAACCACAATGTAGGGATGTTATATTTATTTTAATATTTATACATTATTTTAGTAGTTATACACTATTTAAAGTCTTTATTAACTTAAAATAAAGTGAAGGAAAGGGAAGAAAGGCCCTTCAAGGCTGAAGGGAGGGAGGACTGAGGAGGGAAAGCACCTCGGAGAGTGGCGGTGACAAAATTTATTTATTTCTTTATTATTTATTTATTTGCATTATTTCTACCCTGCTCATATCAGCCCGGAGGCGACTCAGAGCGGCGTACACAATCGGCACAATTCGATGCCATAAAAATACATACATTGATAAGCAAAAGAACCGTTATAGTGCAATTAGACATAAGACAGTGCATAATAACAATATTAAAAGCTAAAAACTATATCCTCTCATTCAAGTCCTTATCCGTTCCATCGTCTTGGGCCGTTCCTGGGTCATTTTCCAATTCAAGTATATTTATTCGGAGGTTCCAAATGCTTGCTCGAAGAGCCAAGTTTTTACTCTTTTCTGAAAAACCCCGCAAAACAGCAACAATTCCACGATATATATTTTAAATCAGTATTTTTTGAAAACCGTGAAACAGCGAGTCCACTAAAAGCAAACCGTGAAGTAGCGAGGGAGTACTATACAATAAGGCTAAAGCTAGCTAAAGCTAAGCCCCATCTCCATTGCCATATAATGCAGTGTGACTCAGATAATGCAGTTCAGTGCGGCTACAGATGTTTTGCTTTTATTTTGCAGATTCCAACAAGGCAAACACTACTGTATTTCTTTTATTCTAAGACACACTTCCCCCCCGTACAAACGTATCTAAAAATGGAACATATCATAGAACCAGGAGTGCCATTTATATATATGAATAAAGCTCTTTTTCTGCTAGTGGTACTGAGCTTAGTATGTGTCTTACAACCGGTGGCGTCTTACAATCTTATCGCATTGAGAAGGGAAAGCATGGGTGATCGTCCTTTCACCCTCATCACAGAATTTTGGGGTTTGTGGTTTACGGAGGAGCCTTTAACTGCAGGAGGATGCATCCAGATTTTACGTGGATTCATTCTCTAGTGTGATGAGGTCCACAAGGGCATCATCGCACTAGAGAAAAAAATCCACTTAAAATCTGGTTTCTGCCTCCTGCGATGCTCAGCAAACCCTTCCAGTATTTTCTTTTGGTCATGGGAGTTCTGTATGCCAAGTTTGGTTCAATGCCATCATTGGTGGAGTTCAGAATGCTCTTTGATTGTAGATTAACTATAAACCCCAGGAACTACAACTCCCAAATGACAAAATCAATTAACTCCCCCCCCCCCCTCCCACAACCCCAACAGTATTCAAATTTGGGCATATTGGGTTTTTGTGCCAAATTTGGTCCAGTGAATGAAAATACATCCTGCATTTCAGATATTTATATTATGATTCATAACAGTAGCAAAATTAGAGTTATGAAGTAGCAACAAAAATAATTTTAGTGTTGGGGGTCACCAAAACATGAGGAACTGTATTAGGGGGTTGCGGCATTCGGAAGGTGGAGTAACACAGCCTTAGACTCTGACCCCTGGATGGCGTGTTTAGCATTGGAATGTATAATAATTATGATTAATATGTATTAATTTTAATCCAATTTACTTTAAAGTTAACATTGTATATTTTAAGGCACTGTGGAGGTGCCACATGTAAGCCGCCTTGAGTCCCCCTTGGTGTAGAGAACGGCAGGATATAAATAAGGTTACTAAATAAATAATAAATGAATAAATTTACCAAATTCTAATTGATTCAACAAGTCTTCTTCAAATGTAGACTTATCCAATTTAAGGTGGAAAAAGAATGGGGACCCTTTCACACCACACAATTATAGCACCATGATTCCACTTGAACTGCCAAAGCAACATATTCTAGCATTGTGGGATTTCTAGGTGACCTCACTACCTCTGAGGATGATTGCCATAGATGCAGGCGAAACGTCAGGAGAAAATGCCTCTAGAACATGGCCTTATAGCCCGGAAAAACCTACAACAACCCAGCATTTAGAGTCCTTTGCCAGAATGCCTCAACTAACTATCAATCCCAGGATTTTATTGACTGCAGCTATGGCAATTACAATGAAATCATAGTGTCATAGCTGTGAAGTAAGAGGCATAGAAAGGCTCCTGGATGGGATTTTCAGGGAAGGCAGGAAACCTGGTCCATTTTAGCATGGATCTACACTATCATATAATTCAGTCTGAAGCAGATCATCTGGAATCAGAAACTGGTTTACATGGCAGTATAGTTGGGGCCATAGTTAATTATCTTTAAATTGGAGGCACTAAAAAAACACAACAATTTCTGCTGCCGTCGTTCTGGTTTGCTTGTATTTTTGAGTTATGCAAACCTGAGGCATCACTCCAGGAACAGAGAACAGTCAATTATAGTCCCGTTTTGGCCTCAGGCACCCTTTCTCTTCCACTTCCTTCCTCTTGCCAGCTTCCTTGTAAGTAAAATTTTGGAAGTGCATCAATACTAAGATGACAATTCCCAAGCTAAAAGGGAGAAATGATCCCAAGAGGATTTGCAGAATAGAGTGTCAGCTGCATTAAGATCACTCTGACCAAAAGGTCATGAGTTCGAAGCCAGCCCGGGCTGGAGTGGGTGTCCAGCCATTGTGTAGCCCGTTGTCGACCTTTGCAACCCGAAAGACAGTTGCATCTGTCAAGTAGGAAAATAAGGGACCACCTTGTGTGGGAGGCTAAATTTAACTAATTTATGAGGCCATAAAGAAAGAAGACTCCGGGGAATGTGGAATGCGGAAGAACTTCCTCGGTGTCGTCGATGGACGATGAAAAGCAGCAGCTCCCCTGGCGGCCAGAAAAAAAAGTTAAATAGCCTTTGTCTGTTAAATGTTGTTTGTCAAGCTGGCATTGAATGTTTGCCATATATGTGTTTACTGTAATCCGCCCTGAGTCCCCTGCGGGGTGAGAAGGGCAGAATATAAGAACTGTAAATAAATAAATAAATAAATAAATAGAGCTCAAATTCTGCAAACAGGAGAAGCCAGCAACCTCTGAGAAGAAGAAGAAGAAGAAGAAGAAGAAGAAGAAGAAGAAGAAGAAGAAGAAGAAAAATGGGCTCGCAAATGGAACTTTGAAATAGGAGACGGAGGGTCTGATTTTGGCAGCCCAAGAACAAGCCATTAGAACCAATGCCATCAAAGCAAGAATTGAAAAGTTGACGACAGATCCCGAATATAGACCCTGCAAGGAAGCAGATGAAACAATAGCTCACAAGAAGATTGCGCAGACAGACTACAAGCAGAAGCATAACACCATTGCTCAGATGATTCATTGGAACTTGTGCCACAAATACCATCTCCCTGCGACAAAAGGATTGGTGGGATCACAAGCTGGAAAAAGTTACAGAGAATGAACACGTCAAGCTACTCTGGGACTTCCGAATTCAGACAGACAGAGTTTTGGAGCACAATACTCCTGACCTCATGATCGTGTTAAAAAACAAAGTATGGATTGTCGATGTTGCAATCCCAGGTGAAAGCAGGATTTAAGAGAAACAACTGGAAAACCTGACACGATATGAAGATTTAAAGATTGAACTGCAAAGACTCTGACACAAGCCAGTCAAGGTGGTCCCAGTGGTGATCGGCACACTGGGTGCAGTGCCTAAAGACCTTGGCCTGCATGTAAAAATATCTTTATTGAGATTTTGCTTACAGATATTTTAAAAATGGAAAATAGGGAAGAATTGGGATTGGTAGTGGTGTATGGGTTGGGGGGGGCGGGTTGGGGGAAAGGGGGAGGGGATTAAGAGGACCATTGGGAGGCAGGAAGGGCGGTGGAGGGGGAGGGTTGAGGGAAGGGAAGATAATTTTTTTAAAAAAGAAATGTTGACTTCCACATTCGTCTTCCCTGTGTCCTAATCTTCCTTCTCTGCATCAATAAAATTATTTACAATTAGTCACTTCTCTTTTATGTCTTCATTGATCAGGAACCTATTTTTCCCTACTTAATCCGTTTTCACCTTTATAATTAGGAATCACTGTGAACTTTGTTGGGTTTTCATATATTCCTTGTACAGTGTAGTCTGTAGGTTTCAGAGGTTTTCCCCCTGAATCTTTTAAGTAGAAAGTCAGTGTATCCATGTCCATTATTTCCCATACTTTGTTCTCCCAGTCTTCTTTTGTTGCCGTTTCTTTAAGTTTCAATTTCCTTGCAAATACAGTCTTGGCGACTGTGGTCAGGTAAGTGAACAGTTTGTTTTTGTCAAGCTCGATGTTGTCATCTGTAATTCCAAGTAAGAAATATTCTGATTTGAGTTGTATTGTTGTTTGTAGGATCTTCTGGCTAGCTTCCAGTATTTTCTTGCTTTAGCGCAGGCCTACCACATATGATATAGTGTTCCCACCTGCCTTTCACACTTCCAGCATTTATTTTGGGCCTTTTTATACAGTAAACATAATTTCTGTGGGGTAATATATCAACAAAAGAACATCATGTACTAATTTTCTTTTAATTCAATTGCATAAGTATATTTTAATTTCACATTCCAGATTTGTTCCCATTCCCTCAAATGTATTGACCTGCCTATATTTCTGGACCATTTAACCATACATTCTTTTATTAATTCGGTCTCGGTAGACCATTCCAATAATTGGGAGTATATCTTAGTTACATTTTTCTTGTCCTTTTGTATTAAAGATTCCCAAATTTCATCCTTGTCTGCGAAACCTACTAGTGAGTCTTTGTTATAGTATTCTCTTAATTGTAGAAATTGAAACCATGATACGTTCTTGTGGTGTAGTGTTATCTCTTCTTGCACTTTTAACTGTATCTTCCCTCATTAGTAAGTCCCTATAGGTGGGCCACTCTGTCCAGCCTAGGAGTCTCCTTTGACCTGCTTCTGGGGGGGGGGGGAGAGGAGAGATCCATATTGGAGTTCTTGAATAAAGGTTGTTCTTATATTTCTCCCATATTCTTATGGTTGGTCTGGGGTATTTTGTTCTCGATCTTTTTAAAGTTTCTAGTAGAAGTCCTGCGCTTTTTCTTTAGAAGTGAGCCAGTTTCTTTGGTCTTTATAGGTGACCATTATGCCCTCAGACTTTTCCCACCTGAACCTAATTTGAAGTTTTTTTCCATTCTTCAGTTATGAAAAAAAATATTTCCTTCTTTTGTTCGGTGTGGTCATAAGGTATTCTTTCAGGATGGTCACCTTGCTTTCTTTGTGAAAAAGTAATGTCTTGCTATTCTTTTTTAGGATTTCATCTCGAATCCTCTTTCTAGTAAACTGAATAATTACGTCCCTAGGAACTTTATTCCTTTTGGCATAGTTAGTAGAAATTCTATAGGCCCTGTCAATTTCCTGATCCATATCCTCTGCCTCTTTTTGTAAGATGAATGCAATCATTTTCATAATTATCTGTCTGATGTTTTCCTTGGGTTCTTCCAGGATATTTCTAAACCTTAATTGAAACTCTAATTCTTTTTGCTCCAATCTTTTTGCATCTGTTCCATCTTCAAGTTTTTAACTTCTAATTTTTCAATTTTCTTTTGAATTTTTTTGAGTCGCTTCCATTTTTTGCTTTGTCTAATTTAATCTCTCTTAACTCTCCATGGACCAATTTCATTTCTGCTTTAATAGAGCCAGTGTCCTTAGATATTTTATTTTTCATACTCTGAATCACTTCCTGGAACATCCTATATTGACCCTCCTTGTTTATCCGCCATTGCATGCAATTCTTTTTGGTAGAGATCTTGTTTCTCTGCTAGTTTTTGGATTTCTCTCATAACACCTCTTAGTGTAGTCTCTTCCATTCCTGAAGCTCTCTTTTGCAACACCTTTATCTCTTTGAGGTCTTTGTCCCATTTATTTTTAAAAGTGGCCATGGTTTCTCTTGCTTCTTGTGTTTATTAATATCTTACTGACTTAAAGAGGATTTATTCTTGTGCTTCCCTAAGCAAGTAAATTGATTAGTTAGTTAATTAGTCTGCCACTTAAAATTAGTTGAGATTAGGTAGTAATTTTACTGAGTTAATTAATGGATGAATTGACTTAACTGATTTAATGATTAATTGCTGCACTTCTCCAATGAATTTATTAGTGAATTAATTGATAAATTGAATTAATTAAATCTTTTAATATTTTTAATTTAATTTAATTTGTTTATTTATTCATTTAATTAGTTGATGGGAGCAGTCTAGGTCAATTGATTTTGTTAACTCCTCTTTGATTATCCCTTTGTCCCTCTGTTTATTTGCCCCTCAAAGACAGGGTTTTCTCTATGCCTTGTAAATGCTTTATCAGTCTTTTTATTTGTGTTTCATCTAATTATGCCTGTAGAAGACCTCCTACTGTTTACCAACTATGATCTACTCTTTGTATTAATTCTTTGTCTTTTATAAGTCTTGGGTCTATCCCCTTTATCTTCTCTCTCCAATCCTGTTGTTCCACCGTTATTACTCTTAAAGATCTTACTTTTGCCTCTTTCTCCTTTCTCTTTTTCATTGCTCCCGTTGCGTGGTGTCACGTCTTTCCCTCTTCTGTCGTAGTGCGGTCTGCGTCTCTTCTCTTTGTGTTTCTTGCTCTAACAATAATATTGTACTCACTTTCTGCGATTTATAGTATGGCTCCTTCCTTCTCCTCTCCTTCTGCCCTCATTGTGGGGCCTCTTCCCTTACTTTGTACTTCTTCCTTCCTGTTTCCCATTACGCACTTCCCTTCTTCTATTCCATTACTTCTTTGCTGTTTCCTGTCTCTCTATCATACTCCTGTTTGTACTCTATGCTAGGATCTGTTTATGCTAAAACTTTCCACTAGACACAACAACTAGCTCTTCAAGGTCAGTGCGGTCTCTAGTTTTGTCATTTTTGGTCACAATATTTGAATATTTAAATAGATTAGGTGAATTAATTTAATTTAGTTTAATTATTTGTATACTCGCTGCACTTTGATTATTTTGCTTTGCTTGGTGAAGATAATCACATATTTGATTTTATTAATTTTAATCACCTGAAGATCCTTTAGTCCCTTAATTTCTTCGGCTTTCATTTGATTCTAATTAATTCCCTAGTTACATCAGATTTGAGAACAAAAACAGCAGAAGGATGTAGCTTACTTGAGGGCTCCAATTTTCCACTGCCTTCCATTAAGCTGTATTTCCAGGCTTTTAATGTGAGGCAATGAATTCAATATTAGATAATATATTTCCTCGTTCCAATACTCTGTTTTAGTTTTTTAAACACAGGATACATCTTTTGCCAATAGTATTTATGCTATATTAATAGTCCACTGTATCGGGTACCAGAATTCATCCAAGGTTTTTTGAAAATGGAATGAAGTGTCCTCGCCTCACCTGTAGGGAGTTGGAATGTATTCTTTAGTAACTTGCTGTTACCTCTGTGGCTGGTCTTCAAACCTCCCCTTTCTTCAATTTGCCGTTTCTTCCTAATTTATAAGGTGAGCTGGGCTGCCAGTATTTACGAACTGTCGCTTGCTTCCCTCTTCTTGGTCCACACGCCCACGGGACCTTTGCCGGGCCCACTCGGTCGACTCCCTTGAGGGGAAATCAACTTTTGGGGTCATCGTCGGTACCACTTCGACTTCGTGTCTCCCCTGGCTTCGATCCACTCAGGGAGGGGGCACAATCTGCCCTACTGAATCCCAACCGAAGAAGTGGTTGGCACTCTGAGAGCCCTCAGAATGCCCTGCCTGCCACCATCAGCACTCATTGGAAGTCCCCACCTTGGCCTGCACTTAATCACAATCGGTGCTGACAAAATTACCATCTGCCAGCTGCAAAAGGCCACCTTACTGGGATCTGAACGTATTATTTGCCAATACATCTCACAGTCCTAGACACTTGGGAAGGGTCTGACATGTGATCCAATACAACAGCCAGCAGAGTGTCTGCTGTGGACTCATCTTGTTGTGTTTCTAATAATAATAATAATAATAATAATAATAATAATAATAACAATAACTATATTTATATTTTGCTCTATCTCCCCAGGGGGACTTCAGCATGGATTCTAACATACAATGGCAAACATTCAATGCCTCCATAAAGCAAACAAGTACCAATATTATAAACCCTCCCCCCAAAAAAACCCCACACATGAAAACAACATTAGAACCTAACATCACTAGATTAAATGAAACATAATCAAACAAAAATGATAAAATGACATAAAATCTAACATAAAAACATTCAGATTAATTTACAGAAGCCAACAATTATTCACAGAATATGTATAAAACCATGCAGAGAGACCTGGTTCAAGTCCAATGCATGAACCAATATACAGCATTTGCTCTAAAGCCATTTGAGTTTTGTTACTTTTTTTGTAAATCAAGGTAAGCAGCTTTGCTGGTTTGCATCAGAGGCTTCTGGCATTATTTCAAATAATACACATTAGGCTTGTGCAATCCGGGTAAACCTTGACCCATTTTATGTCCCAGCTTTTGGTGAGGGCTCTGATCCATTTTTGGGGAGCCTCGCAAAATCAGGAAGGCAGATATCTGTTTTCTCTCTGGGAAGCTGAAAGATTAATGTCCCATTGGCCCATGATGTGTGTGTGTAGGGGGGCATTCCCAGGCTCCCCTTCCCATCCTTTCAGGCTTTAAGCTCTACTCTAGAGGAGAGGTGCTCAGCTGCAGGCAGGCACATGGTTTAAGGAGGCCTCTTACCTTACTCTAGAGGAGGCACTCGGTTGGAAGCAGGCACGCACGCTTTCTGGACCTGCACACAACACACACTTTCCAAGGCAAGGAGGCAAGTTCTCTGACTCCAAAGGAGTCACTTGGATCCAGGCACAACTCTAATACAATTTGTTTAATTCAAAGGCACATATACATAATGTCCCCCTTCAAATATTACTAATACAGGTACATCCCACATTAGCTTCATCATTTATTGGGCAACCCTGTTTTATGATTAGAAATAAACCTGTTCCCAGCATCTCCCAGTTGAGTAACTGGAAGCATTTTGCAGGACTTGCCGGCCAAAGGCGGAATGTTAAACATGGGAAATTGTGAAAACCATTGCTACCAGCAAGAATAATGTGTATATTTGAAACAGTGAAATCATTGCAATTAATTAATTGTTGCATGCATGCTCAGCTGATACAGGGATGCATATTTATAGCCTGTGGTAATAACAACAACTTCGGCTGAGATCCTTGCATAATGCAAACCTGCTCTCCAACATGGCCACATTACTCCTTGCTTCTGTTTCTGTCCTCAATATATCTGGAGATATATGTGTTTATGGTCCCAGTGTGGAATGGGGAGTCCATAGCATCTGTTTCTGCATTTCCAGTGTAATAAACATCATTCAAGAAAGCACAATGAAGAGCCTTACCACACAAAGCTGGGAAGTCACAACTGCATAATGGTACTTAATGGGGGTTATTATTATTATTATTATTATTATTATTATTATTATAACTTTATTTGTACCCCGCTAGCATCTCCCAAGGGATTCGATGCGGCTTACAATAGGCCGGAGCCCAACACAATACAACAACACAATACATAGCAAATAAAACAGTTAAAGCAGAAAAACAATAGCAATAGCAATACAACAGGACATTATTAAAAACTGAGCCGGCCGGTGTGGGGTACAGGGTTAAAAGTGCTGAAGTGTCGGAGGAATATGGGATTAAAATATAAGTGCAGTGTGCGGTGAAGGTGATCTTGACTCTACTAAAGTGCTTCTGGGCTTTGGTAGTGGGGTTCCTAATCTGAGAAGGCACGTTGGAACAGCCAAGTTTTCAGGTTCTTTCTGAAAACCGCCAAATTAGGGGCCTGTCTGAGATCTTTCGGGAGGGCATTCCATAGGCGGGGAGCCACCACAGAGAAGGCCCTGTCCCGCGTCCCCACCAAACGCGCCTGCGACGCGGGCGGGATCACGAGCAGGGCCTCTCCTGATGACCGGAGTGAACGTGTGGGTTCGTAGACTGTGATGCGGTCACGCAGGTAGGGTGGTCCCAAACCGTTCAGGGCTTTGTAGGTAAGCACCTGCACCTTAAATTGGGCTCGGAAAATAAACGGCAGCCAGTGGAGCTCCTTAAACAGGAGGGTTGACCTCTCTCTGTAATGGGCCCCCGTTAACATCCTGGCTGCTGCCCATTGGACCAATTGGAATTTCCGAGCCGTTTTCAAGGGCAGCCCCACGTAGAGTGCATTGCAGTAATCCAGTGTGGAGGTTATCACATGATGGCATGGCTTTTCTCTTGTTGTCATGTAGGGGACCATTATTAGAGAAATTATTTTGATTATTTACTCCCAAAATCTGTTAATGAGTTCTTTTCTCACTTCAGCTATGCTATGATATCCTGCATGAGTGTCAAGACCCAGAAGCCTCAAGAACGCCAAACACAATGTAAAAGGTCCAAACACAAATTTATTATACACAAAAAAAGCTTAGAGACACTTACTTCAGTGTCTCTAGCAAGAACTAAGAGTTTGTAGCAAATGCAGAGCGAAAAAACCAACTTAAATATAATCCGGATTATCCTAGCATATAATCCGGTATAACAAAAATATGCAGCAATCCGCTTGAGATTTACAGTGTCCAAAGAACATACAAAAACAAAGTGGCAATGAGCAAAAACAGTGTCTAAAGGCAGTCCGTAGTCCAAGCATGTTCAAAACAAGATGAGATAGTCCAAAAAGCGTCGTTGTCGTCAAACACGGTCCGGAGTCAAAACGGGAGAGTAGAAGTCATCACTTACGGAGTTTCAAGAAGGAAACCCGGAGATCTATAGTCCAAGGACCCAAGCTTGAGAATAATGGCAGTTCCAGAATCTCACTGGCCACATCAACACTGTCATGCCATGCAATTTGGAACTGTGTAGTAAACTCATATAATGCATTTCAATGAAGTTACATTATCAATTTTGCATAAATAGGTCTCTAGATCATTTTTGGCAAAGCAGGGAGTTAAACCAGTTCTGGCACAAGCAGATCTTTGCAAAATAATAGTAGTAGTAGGTAAGTAAAGGTTTTCCATTAAGTTCAGTTGTGTCCAACTCTGGAGGTTGGTACGCATCTCCATTTCTAAGCTGAAGAGCCAGCGTTGTCCGTAGACACCTCCAAGGTCATGTGGCCAGCACGACTGCATGGAGCATCGTTACCTTCCCACCAGAGCGGTACCTATTGCTCTACATGCATGCTAAATTGACAGAAACTGGGAGTAACAGCAGGAGCTCACATTGCTCCCCAAATTCAAATCTACGACCTTTAGGTAATAATAATAATAATAATAATAATAATAATAATAATAATAATAATGTAGACTTTTGGTTAACCAGAATGCAAGTAACCACAACTCTCAAGCAACCAGCAAAAAAAGAAAAAGAAAAAAAGAAACAATGCTTTAAATTAAAATTAAATTAAAATCAATTCTTAACTGTCATTTAACTAAAAATTACCTCCTACACCCACAAAGCTGTTTTTATAATCCAGTAACACTGTGCTACAGGAAGTTAAGTCTGTCTTAATTTGCTTTCAATATCAATCCCAAGTCAATATAGAATTTATGGGATGCCATGGTATGGGGTAAAATATTAGTTGGGCTTATTTTTAATAGAAACCCTCAAGCAGCCAGAAGCTACATTTCTAAATCCCGATTATCTGCTTTGAACAGGATTATATAGCAGTGTAGACTCTTATAATCCAATTCAAATAAAATAATATGGATTATTGTGATCTGGATTATTATATAATCTGGATTATATGGCAGTGTAGATTCAACCCTGAATGACATGTGCCAATCTAGTCCTGGCCAGGTAAATGTCCCCCTGAGCAACACCAATAGGACAAGTCTGAAGATTTCATTAAATCTAAATACTGGCTCTTATTTACCTTGGATTATGGGAATCCCATCCAGATATTATTGGATCCACTGGCCAGCATCATTGTGGTATCTATACTTTTAGGGAAACTGTGCCCTTCTTACCTGTTCCAGGTTTCCAGGTGCGTTGCTTCCTTCTTTTAAGGTGGATAAGCTGTGAAATGTTGCTTTCTAAGTTGAGGGCGATCCACAATTTGCAGTTGCTGAGATGGGACTGGCCTTGAATGGAGCTGATCTTTGCAATTCCAAAATTTGGGTGGAGAACAGGAGAGGACCTTGTAGCCAATACCATGTCATTGTTGTGACTCTCTTGAAATATTTCAGTGTATAGCAGAGCTGAAGGAAGCAGGCAATTTGCTAATAATCATTATGGAAATAGCACATGATGTGTCACAATAGTGTAAGAAGAATTGCATGAGCCAAGATCCTGCATTTCATGACTCCATGCATATGTGGTGGGATTGGGCAGATTTGGCCATGCTGAATCAATTCAGTGACACTAATTAATCAGAGCAGGGCATTGTGGGGAGTGAGTTCCAGAGTCGGGGGGCCACCACAGAGAAGACCCTCTCCCTCATCCCCACCAATTGTGCCTGCGAAGGGGGCGGGAGCGAGAGCAGGGCCTCTCCAGATGATCGAAGAGATCACGTGGGTTTGTACACAGAAATGCGGTCATGCAGGTAGGTGGGTCCCAAACCGTTCAGGCCTTTATAGGTAAGAACCTGCACCTTGAATTGGGACTGGAAAATGAACGGCAGCCAATGGAGTTCCTTAAACAGGGGGGGGGGGGTTACTTGAGTATAAGCCGACCTGAATATAAGCCGAGACACCTAATTTTACCACAAAAAACTGGGAAAAATTATTGACTCGAGTATAAGCCGAGGGAAATGCAGCAGCTATTGATAAATTTCAAACTAAATATAGAAAATTACATTAATTGAGGCATCAGTAGGCTAAATATTTTGAATATTTACCACATTTCAAAGAAAAACAGTAAACTAGCTCTATAAATGGAAAAATAGGGTCAACAAAAACAATATGATATCAACAATAAAACAACAACAATAATCATTTTGTATCCCACCCTATCTCCCCATGGGGACTCAGGCTGGCTTCCAACATAGTAACAGGCACACATTCAATGCCAATGTAAACAATGCAGAACTAGATATAGATCTCTAATTATATATACTAATTATATATACTAATTTCCTTGGTGTCAGCAGCGGAGGAGGGAGCTACTACGGCAGGGATTGTCCGTGGCCTAGCTCCCCTCCGGGTTCGGGAAGGCAGATCTGGCCAAAGTGGTCCACGCCTTAGTCACCTCTAGACTGGATTACTGCAATGCACTCTACGTGGGGCTGCCCTTGAAAACGGCCCAGAAATTTCAGATGATCCAATGGGCAGCAGCCAGGTTGTTAACTGGGGCTCCTTACACGGAGCGGTCAACCCTCCTGTTCAAGGAGCTCCACTGGCTGCCATTCATTTACTGGACCCAATTCAAGGTGCAGGTTCTTACCTGCCCTAAACGGTTTGGGACCCGCCTAACTGCGTGACCGCATCTCCATATATGAACCCACACAATCCCTTCGATCATCCGGAGAGGCCCTGCCCTCGATCCCACCAGCATCGCAGGCGTGATTGGTGGGGATGAGAGAGAGGGACTTTTTGGTGGTGGCCCCTCGACTCTGGAACACACTCCCTAAAGACATCAGACAGGCTCCAACTTTGGCAGTCTTCAGGAGGAGCTTGAAGATGTGGTTGTTCCAGTGTGCCTTCCCGGAAGAATGATCCCATAGCACCTTGTCCTCCAAAGCACTTTACATTTCTTTAGGTTTGCTCGTATGCCCTTCCACAAACACCACTATCTCCTTTTCGTCTATGTCCCAACATTATTTCCAATTTTAACTTTACATTTGGCCTCCCCACTGTTTTAATTGTGTGTTGTCTTATTGATAATGTTATATATTTTTATTGTCTATGTTTTATTTTTAATTGCTTGTATTGCTGTTTATTGCCCGTATTGTTGTGTTTGGGCTCGGCCTCATGTAAGCCGCACCGAGTCCCTTGGGGAGATGGTAGCGGGGTACAAATAAAGTGTTGTTATTATTATTATTATTATTATTATTATTATTAAGGGAAAGGTGCACAGGGGGTGAGGGAGAAGTGGGGAGAGGTGAGGGTCCTGGTGGGAAGGTGCGTAGAAAGCACTCTTCTTCCTTTCCACCAGGACCCCCACATGAGTATATGCCGAGGGGAGCTTTTTTCAGCTGAAAAAATCAGCTTATACACGAGTATATGTGGTACATAGTGATTGCAAAGGCTTGCAGGGGAAAATGCCTATTTATCTGTAGGAGAGATTAACAATTATTTCAGGGGAAAATGGTTTTATTATGTCTTATATTTTATATACTTATAACAGAAGGTAACAAATATACTGGAAACCATGTCACAAAAGGTATTTGACCTCTGCTTGGCCCGAGTCAAGAACTAACTACTCTGTTAATTGTTTTCTACCCCAATCAATGACTCACAAACAAAAGGATTCCAATGCCTTTGTCTAGTGTTTGGCTGAGAAACATTTACATATTTAAGATGTGAGCGAAACGTCAGGTGAGAGTGCTCCTGGAACATGGCCAGACAGCCCGGAAAACACACAGCAACCCAATGTGTATAAAGCTTTGGTTGATATCTTTTAATATAGGCATTTGATTACTTGTAATTATGTGTTTTAGCTATGTTGCACCCCACCCTGAGCAGAGATGCAGATAATAAATGAATTTATGTTGTTTTTGTTGCTGCTCCTGCTGCTGCTTTCTTAACCAACATATCGGCTCTTCACCCCTTGATGAGCCTAGGTTGCAATGGGGTTAAAATATAAATTCTTGATCTCAGAGAGACAGAAGGAAAGATGGGGTGGAGACAAAAATAGGATTAAAAAAAGAAGAGAGTGATTGCCAAAAGCGGCCAGATCACAGGCACCACCGGGTGATTGGCAACCAAGGGGCGGGGCCGGAGGATTCTTTCTCCCGCAAATACGCTCCTGCCTTAAAGAGACCACACTTTTTTCTCTCTCTCTTTTCCCTCTCTTTCGCCCACTTGGAGGAGCAAGCAAGCAAGCAACCCACCCATGGCCGGGGCGCTATACACAAATCCCGACGCAGCCCCATACTTCTTTGTATGCAGCCACATGTGGCCATGTGTCATCAAAAATGGCTATCCGCAAGCTAAAAATACCTATGCACCCAGAAACATTCCTACTGGGAATAACAGACAGATCACTGCTGAAGTCACACGACAAACTCTTCACCTTGATGGTAATTGCTGCAAGAATTGTTTATGCACGAACCTGGAAATTGGAGGAAACACCGGAAATGGAGGAATGGATTGTGAAAGTGGCAGAAGTGGCAGAGATGGACATTCTGACGGGATATCTCCAGTCAAAAGACCCTTCAGAATTTAGGAAAGACTGGGAACCCTTCAAAAGGTTTCTAGAAGAAAAGGCTATTTCAAAATGGGGATTCCAAGACTGACGAATACAAAAGCCTGATTTTCATCAAATAGTTTGACTTCCTTCTGAAGAAAGAAATGATGAGGAATCCTTTGTTGCTCTTTTGGTGTGACTTTCTTTTCCATGGTATACGTGTTATGGTGGAACTCCTGAAATGTGAATATTATGTGGATGTTTAGGTATTGTTTTCAAGAAAAGAAAAGGAAGAGGGAAAAAGGGGAAAAAAGAAAAGAGAAGGGAAAGAATTAAAATAAATAAATAAAAAGAAATATGTAATACTATGTGAACAAGCTGAAATGCTATACAATAGAAAAAAGAGATTCCTGGAAAGGTTATATATGTTGGCATAATGCTAATGAAATATTTGATTATGGTTTTGGACATCCTTCAATTTACACAAATTGGGTTTTTGCAGTTGTCCATGCCTGTGTATGTAAAATAGTCAGAAAGCTCTAGTCATAAGAGAGTACTTTGTTGCCTTCTCCCATTCTTGTTTTCTTTTTATATTGATGTAATATCAAGATGTATTTGGACATACTCTGAAACCATCTTGATCATGTAGATACATTTCTTGCCTTGCAAGGAACTTCCCCCCCCCCCCCAAATACATTGGCATTTAATTTATTTATTTTTTTGCATATGATATGGGGGTGGGAGTAGCTGATGACACTATTGCTGCTAGCTAGATAGACTCAGTTCTAGTTAGGAATAGTTTGCATGGATTTTCCTTTGAAAGTGTCTTAAACTTGAGTGAATGGTATAATATGTTATACTTACTTTGTACAAGTTGCTGTCTACGTACAGATCTAGACATGTTCCAGTATTTCTGAATGTATATTTTCTGATTATATATGAGATTATGTCAAATAATTAATTTAAGAAATATTTAAAATATTTAAGAAAAAGAAAGAAAGAAAGAAATAGGATACAAATGGTATATAGTATGCTAATCTCAAAAAGGATTAATATGTAAAAGAAAACAATCCTCATGGTGGTGGGAACTATAAATGTTGTGTATGTATTAAAATAAACATATATAATTTTAAAAAATGGCTATCCGTGTCAGTTCTGACACACATGTCGTAGGTTCGCCATCATGGCACTAGAGGATCTCCCTTCTTCACCCACAGGTCCTTTCTGCAAGTCTTTCCCTTCCCAAGGGAGGCCAGCCTATCTAATATAGATTTCAACATGTGACATTTACCATTTGGTATGGAAACCATGCCACTGTCTTTCCAAAAAGAGCAATTTCCCCTTTCTTATTCCCAACAATTGAACATTTACCCTTCCAGGGATGGACAGCATTTTCTGCAGGAACTTAAATGGGAGTCCAATACCATGGGCACTAGATTCAATCAAGACTGATAGACAGGTGACAGGAAAGGTTCCGGTGACCCGTCAGGTCCATTGTTTTTCTCATGCCAGGGATAGTTAGTCCCATTACAAGTCATTTCTTGCATCTATTGTTCAGGGGACCGCCAGCCCCTCTTTCACCACTGGACAGAGGGAAATCTGCATTGGAGGCAGGAGGCGCTCTTCCATTGGCTGGGATGCGCTGGACTCCCGCTTCCTCAGGGAGACCTCATTGATGTCATCCAGGCTTAGCCAATCACGGCCAAGCCGGGTCCAGAGGGGGATGGTGGGAACGTTGAATCTGACATGTATACAAATGCCTGTTTTGCTGTATAATGTATCTCATCTTATTTTGGGCAGATTATCGCAGGCTGGCACCATTTTCAACTGAAAGTAATAAATACCTTTGTGGCTTCTGCTTCAACTTGGTGAGATTTATTCTGGAATATTGACTTCTGGAATATTCTGGAATATTGACTTCTTTTTCTCACCAGGCTAAACCCACTGCTACCGGGATCTCAATATCCACTGTTGTTTTAAATTGTCCAATAACAAGTACATATGGTTATATACCACAAAAGATAACAGTTTTCAAATGTTTGTGAATGACATTTTTCTCCAAATGGTTATAGGGATTCTAGTTTTCCAAAACCTCCTTCCTTTTTTCTGATGTTTTTGTTGCTGGCGGTGTTGTTTTTGCTAATACAGAAAATAGTTTCGAAACTTCTGTTTGTTGTAGGTAAGTAAAACAACTGAGAATGGCTTGCTCACTAACACCATCTAGTGGTTACAACAGTTGTGGAATTGAGTGTTATTTCTGTTTCAAGAACTGAGACCTCATTTAAGCTGATCATTTAGATGAGGGCAAGTTTGGCACAGTCTTGGGCGGATAAACAACACACACACGGGCTGATTTCCATGGGCTGATTCAGGAAAATATGCTTTGTGCAGCTGCACTCCAAGTTATATAACTCAGCTACATGCATATTGCATGCTTCCATGTGAAATGGGGGTTTCCCAATGAGCTTTAGGCCCTTGTGAGGCACATTGGTTGCTCCTCTTACGGGCCTATTTATTTTGCATATTTGTATCCCATCCTTCTTACTCCCGGAGAGGGACTCAGGGTGGTTTCACAACAGGCACTCATTCAATGCCGACAACAATAATAAATAATAAAACAAATTTAAACAATTTGTTAATGCTTTAAAATTCCTAAAACTTTGTTTAAATCACGCAGGTTTGAAATCATAGTCCAGATCAGTCCATTCACACAAATTGGGTCTCATTCTAAATTGCTGCCTCTACTGTTTGAACGCTTGGTCCCATAACCAGGTTTTTAGTTTCATTCATGAAGTCCTCACAACCTCTGAGGATGCTTGCCATAGATGCAGATGAAACGTCAGGAGAGAATGCTTCTACAGCCCGAAAAACCTACAACAACCCAGTGATTCTGGCCATTGAAGCCTTCGACAATACCATTCACGTACAGTTGGGTGGATCCATGAAGTACAGCATCTGGGCTCATATAATTCTTTTTTTGCTCTGAAGATGCATCATACAGCATTTTCATGAATATAATCAACATATTCCCTCAGTAAGCAAATGCTAGGTATTCCCTTCTTATACTCCACCCATATTTTTAGAACTCCTTTGGAAGCCAGTCACTTCTCAAGAGTGGCAAACTGTGGGTCACCACTCATCTGGAGAAAACTCAGAGACAGTTCAGGGCTTGTTTGTCTTATCAGAAGGAAGCAACGCGCCTTGAATCCTTGGGCAGGTAAGGAGGGGCACCATCTTTTTCCCCTAGAAGGACAGACATTATATTTATGTTGGGCAGTGGATTTTGATGCCAAGAACATCCTGATGGGAACTCCCATCATCAAAGCTAAATACTTAGCCAAGATAGGTAATAATCTATATTTAGATTTAATCAAATCTTCACATTTGTTCCATGTTTACAAAATGGCAGTCTTTGCTTCTCCAATAACCTCATTTACAGAATTATGTTTTCAAACTACCTGCTTTATTTTTGGTTGGACAACTGAAGCAAATTCTCAGTTTATTGCTCTGTATGTGTGACATGGGAGAGACGGAAGATATTCCATACTACTTGCTATTTCCCCCCATATATCAGAACTGTATGGAGATTTTCTGGTGATGTACCTTGGCATCTTTGTAGAGTTAGAGTCCTTACAAGAAGATAAGTTGCAAGAAGCATTTGCACAATCATTCTGAACATTATTGCAGTAGTCAGTGCAACTAACTCACTAACCTGATTTTTCTGTGTGTTTTACTGAGTGCACACTTACCACTTTGCTGCCATATCCAATATAGGTGTATCTTTTTAAATACCTTGATAGAGTAGCACTGTAGCAAATAGTGATATTTTTTTAAACATATTTTAATATGATATAAACACAAATTAGTAAAACATATTCCAAGTGTTACAAGCATAAATCCCGAGTAATTCAACAAATGTTAATGGCATTATGTTATTTTGCAATGATGTAAATTATATTTCCCTCCCTCCTCAACCACAATATATTTCTACTAATCTTGCAGATTCAGCCACTGGTGAAGTCTTTGTATTTTTTTCTTTGATGTACCGTATATTCTGGCGTATAAGGCTACTTTTTAACCCAAGAAAATTTTCTCGAAAGTCTGGGGTCGTCTTATATGCGGGAGTAGTCTTATACATGGGAGTCATCTTATACCCTGGAGTAGCCTTATGCATGGGCATCATCTTATATGCTGGAGTCGTCTTATAGAGTGGGTGCTGACACTTCCAATCTGGATTTGAGAATCTGTGGTTGCTGCGTATTGTGGGGGAGCTCAAAAATTGCAGTGGCCGCGTCCCTGCCATATGCAGTGACTGTAAGAAAGCATTAAGGGCGACGCTGTACAAGTAGGGTAGAAGAAAATCAATTCATCGGAATTTGTGGACTTAATGTGGTCCTGATGGTGAGGTGAAGAGGCACCTCACTGGGAAAGTGTAAGTGAAGGCATCTGGGGCACCCGGTGTACGGAAAAAAGAGATAAGAGTGGCTCTGGGCCCAGAAAAACACAACTCTTTTGCCTGTCTGGCCCGCCCTTGTATCCTATTACCATACCTCCTCCTCTGCCTCTCAGATCTCGCTACTGAAGACTGCAGTGAAGTCGTGAAGGTGCGCATGTGCAAGATCTGAGAGGCAGAGAAGGAGGGACAGTAATAGGAAAATTACCATTTTGAAATCAAGTCTGATGCTTTTAAATTTTTTATTTGTTGTGTGTTGGAAGAGGGGTAGTCTTATACGGCGAGTATATCCCAAATTCTATATTTTAACTGGAAAGGCTGGGGGTTGTCTTATACGACCAGTCGTCTTATATGCCGGAATATACGGTAATAGTTGGCTCTTCCATTTTTCACCCAGTTGAAGTAGACCTTTCATCTATTTATA
Source organism: Anolis sagrei (assembly GCF_037176765.1). NCBI lineage: Eukaryota > Metazoa > Chordata > Lepidosauria > Squamata > Anolidae > Anolis > Anolis sagrei. The sequence goes on along the minus strand of NC_090027.1, from coordinate 33,598,923 downwards.
ATGTTTGTCCGTTCTTGTTACTTGCTTAGTCATAATTCCCGTAATATCTAACAACACTTGACCATACATATAATCATTCCAATTATTTAATGTCCATTTTGATTTGTCTTTCCATCCTCTAGTGATTGCTGCATGTGCTGCTCTTATTGTTACTTTAAATAACTCCTCGTAATTGATTGATATATTCGGGTGAGCCAACGCTCCCCATAATAGCAAATCATTATTCATTTGAATTTTTATCAGCAATATCTCCTGAATTTTTGCTTGTATCATCTGCCAGAATTGTTTTATTTCAGAACATTCCCACCACATATGTGAATAAGTACCTTTTTCTTTATTACAATGCCAACACTGTGAATTCATCCCTTTTACCATATAAGCCAGTTGTTCAGGGGTTCTATACCATCTTAATACCATCTTTTTTTCTAAATCATTATATTTTTCTGTTTTTATTTTATTCATGTTTCTAATTATGTCCTCTATTTCTTGTGTCCTTAATGATTTAACCCCATTCCATTTGTTATGTTCGCAGCTTGGGTGTGATCCTGGACTCATCGCTGAGCCTGGAACCCCAGGTCTCAGCAGTGACCAGGAGGGCATTCACACAATTAAAACTTGTGCACCAAGTTGAGGGAAGTCTGACTTGGCCACGGTAGTCCACGCTCTGGTTACATCCCGTATAGACTACTGCAATACTCTCTATGTGGGGTTGCCTTTGAAGACTGTTTAGAAGCTTCAAATGACCCAACAGGTGGCAGCCAGGTTGCTAACAGGAGTGGTGCTCAGGGAATGTACAACTCCTCTGTTGCGCCAGCTCCACTGGCTGCCAGTCTGCTACCCAGCAAAATTCAAAGTGCTGGCTATAAAGCCTTAAACGGTTCTGGCCCTGCTTATCTGTCCAAACGTATCTCTCCTTATGAACGATCTAGGAATTTAAGATCTCCTGGGGAGGCTCTGCTCTCAGTCCCACCTCTTTTTGTTGTGCTGTTGCAATTTTAGAGTTTTTAAATACTGGTTTAAATTTTTAAACTAAAGCACAACAACAGAGAGGAAGCAGGCAGGGACATCTAATTACCTCTCAACAAAAGTTTGCTCCAGGCACAGTCAGCCCATTGTATGCTAATGAAGGTGGTCAGTTGAAACATTCACACCTAGCTCCAACAGACAAGAGTCTTTTGTCTCACCCTGGTCATTCCACAGATATATAAACCCTTTTTCCTAGTTCCAATAGACCTCACTATCTCTGAGGATGCTTGCCATAGATGCAGGCGAAACATAAGGAGAGAATGCCTCTAGACCATGGCCGCACAGCCCGGAAAAACCTACAAAAACCCAAATTAAAACAATCATAGATACTTTAAAATACTAACAGTGATATAAAACATAAAAATCATACACAGCATTTAAAAACATTGTCAAACGGTCTCCATCTCAAATCATTGTCCGGTTGCGTCATCGATTGTCCATAATATCATATATCTATGCCATATTTGGGAAGGGCTGTTCGAAAAGCCAGGTTTTCACCATTCTTCAAAAGGACAGGAGGGAGGGGGCCGATCTTATCTCTCTAGACAGATATTGAATCTTTTTCATTATTCTCTTTCTCTTTTTTCCATATATCCATTCTCTCAAAGAGTTATCCCATTTTTTAATTGTTTATATTCTATTTTTATTGATAAGGTTTGGAAAAGATAAAGTAATTTGGGAATTATGCACATTTTCAGTGCTTGTATTTTTCGTGGGATACTTAATTGCCTATCCCTTCAGGGCTTTTAATGATAGTGATATAACCTAAATACTTGAATGGTTAAAACAACATATGTCTTCATTTGGAAAACATAAACAAAGCGAATGAAATCCTATTCAGGGGAAAAAAGGTTTTCTGCAAAGGCAGCATACAAATGTCCTATATTATTATATTGTATTTCTAGGATTCAGCTGTGTACTTCATTTGGTCCAAAAGCCATCCAGTTAAATTGAACTTCAAAAGGAAAAAAACCCATGTACAATTGTGGCGCAGTGGGTTAAGTTGCTGAACTTGCTAACCGAAAGTTCGCAGGTTCCAATCCAGGGAGCGGGGTGACCTCCCACTGTTATCCTCAGCGTCTGCCAACCTAGCAGTTTGAAAACATGCAAATATGAGTAGATCAATAGGTACCGTTCCGGTGGGAAGGTAACGCTGCGCCACGCAGTTATGCCAGCCACATGAGCTTGAAGGTGACTATGGACAACACTGGCTATTTGGCTTAGATGGAGATGAGCATCACACCCCAGAGTCAGACATGACTGGACTTCATGTCAGGAGAAAAGGATGAGACAATACCTAGTTTTACTGAGCTTTCCATTGCAGCAATAACTGGGAGATACATAGAAACGTTTGATGTTCTTTTTACAATCTGCACTTATTATCAATTGTTGTAACCAATAACTTTGGCACCTTCCTACTTCCTCTCAAATCTGGTCTGACGAGGAGTGTTTCAAGGCTTCATAGTTACTGCATTGCGATTCTTGTTGAACCATTGGAAAGATTATGCCTTCCTCAGTTTGGAACCACTGCTTTAATCTTTGTTTCTTCTTCTGTCTAGGTATTTAACCATTCCCATACCTCAGTAATGGGTTTTTTCCTAGGACATACAATGGCGGGATTATCCATCCTGCTGCTTGGATTTTTATGGGCCATCAAACAACCCTTGAGGTTCCTTGGCCGGAAATCAAAGTGTTCTCTACAGATTGAAAAGCTCCTTTATTGGTTTGAAGTTCTGGAATGGGGAGTCATCGGCTTCTTAGGTAAATGTGACATGCAGTTGTTGTCTTTGTGTAGCATCAGTGCAAACAGAGGAAAAACTATTGCAAAAGCACTTATGAAGAACTAAAATCAACACAGATTTGCAGGGGAAAGAAAGTTGATTTTGTTTTCTAAGAGGCTTGTTTTTATGTCAGACCTTCTAATATTTATTTATTTATTTGACCAGCCATATGACCATTTCAAAATACAACATGAATAAAAGACAAGGCAAAAAGGAGAGGAGAGGACAGCAGCTGACCCTGCTACAACCTCCAGACCTAATAGAAACCTCCCGCTTAGACCAAAGCACAGTTCTCTTCCTTCCTATGTCACCCTCCCCTCCTTCCTATGTTATTGTTGCAACCCATTGCCATACCCCCTTATTAATTAGCTCAAACACCTTCAGATTTTTTTTATCCAATCGAACTTTGGAAGCCAAAGAGATAAAGTCACCTTACTGCAGTGTTTCTCAACCTAAGGATCAGGACTCCTGGAGGGCCGCAAAGGAGTTTTAGAGGGGTTTCCAAAGTCCTTCAGAAAACACAGTATTTTCAGTTAGTCATGGGGGTTCATGGGAAGTTTGGTCCAATTCTATAATTGGTGCAGTTCAGAATGCTCTTTGATGGCAGGTGAACTATAAATCCCAGCAATTACAACTCCCAAATGCCAAGATCTATTTTCCCCCAGAACTCCACCAGTGTTCACATTTGGGCATATTGAGGATTTGTGCCAAGTTTGGTCCATATTCATCATTGTTTGAGTCCACAGTGATGTCTGGATGTAGGTGAACTACAACTACAAAACTCAAGATCAATGCCCACCAAACCCTTCTAGAATTTTCTGTTGGTCATGGCAGTTCTGTGTGCCAAGATTGATTGAATTCCATCATTGGTGGAGTTCAGAATACACTTAGATTGTAGGTGAACTATAAATCCCAGCAACCACAACTCCCAAATGACAAAATCAATCCCACCCAACCCTTGTTGTTCATTCATTCAGTCATCTCCGACTCTTCATGACCTCATGGACCAGCCCACGCCAGAGCTCCCTGTCGGCCGTCACCACCCCCAGCTCCTTCAAGGTCAGTCCAGTCACTTCAAGGATGCCATCCATCCATCTTGCCCTTGGTCGGCCCCTCTTCCTTTTACCTTCCACCTTCCCCAGCATAATTGTCTTCTCTAGGCTTTGCTGTCTCCTCATGATGTGGCCAAAGTACTTCAACTTTGTCTCTAGTATCTTTCCCTCCAGTGAGCAGTCGGGCTTTATTTCCTGGAGGATGGACTGGTTGGATCTTCTCGCAGTCCAGGGCATTCTCAGAACTTTCCTCCAACACCACAGCTCAAAAGCATCTATCTTCCTTCGCTCAGCCTTCCCTAAGGTCCAGCTCTCACATCCGTAGGTTACTACAGGGAATACCATGGCTTTGACTAGGCGGATCTTTGTTGCCAGTGTGATGTCTCTACTCTTTACTATTTTCTCAAGGTTGGACATTGCTCTCCTCCCAAGAAGTAAGCGTCTTCTGATTTCCTGGCCACAGTCTGCATCTGCAGTAATCTTTGCACCTAGAAATACAAAGTCTGTCACGGCTTCCACATTTTCTCCCTCTATTTTCCAGTTGTCAATCATTCTTGTTGCCATAATCTTGGGTTTTTTGACATTTAGCTGCAACCCAGCTTTTGCGCTTTCTTCTTTCACCTTGATTAGAAGGCTTCTCAGCTCCTCCTCGCTTTCGGCCATCAGAGTGGTGTCATCTGCATATCTGAGGTTGTTAATGTTTCTTCCAGCAATTTTCACCCCAGCTTTGCATTCATCAAGCCCCGCACATCGCATGATGTGTTCTGCATACAAGTTAAAAAGGTTGGGTGAGAGTATGCAGCCTTGCCGTACGCCTTTCCCAATCTTGAACCAGTCTGTTGTTCCGTGGTCAGTTCTTACTGTTACTACTTGGTCCTTGTACAGATTTCTCAGGAGAGAGGGAAGGGGGCTTGGGATGCCCATCCCACCAAGAACTTGCCACAATTTATGATGATCCACACAGACAAAGGCTTTAGAATAGTCAATGAAGCAAAAATAGATGTTTTTCTGAAACTCCCTGCCTTTCTCCATTATCCAGCAGATATTGGCAATCTGGTCTCTCGTTCCTCTGCCTTTTCTAAACCCAGCTTGAACGTCTGGCAACTCTCGCTCCATGTATTGCTGGAGTCTTCCTTGCAGGATCTTGAGCATTACCTTACTGGCATGAGAAATAAGGGCCACTGTACGGAAGTTTGAGCAGTCTTTCGCATTTCCCTTTTTTGGTATGGGGATATACGTTGATTTTTTCCAGTCTGATGGCCATTCTTGTGTTTTCCATATTTGCTGGCATATGGCATGCATCAGCCATATGCCACCCAACCTTACCAGTGTTCAAATTTGGGAGTACTGGGTACTTGTGCCAAATTTGGTCCAGTGAATGAAAATATATCATTATTGTTATTGTTTGTGTTTTTTTTAAATTTCTTTTATTGTATTGTGTTGTAGGGCTTGGCGTCATGTAAGCCCAAGTCCCCATCAGGGAAATGGTGGCGGGGTATAAATAAAGATTATTATTATTATTATTATTATTATTATTATTATTATCATTATCATCATCATGCATATCAGATATTCACATGACAAGTCATAACAGTAGCAAAATTACAGTTATGAAGTTGCAACGGAAATAATGTTATGGTTGGGGGTCACCACAACATGAGGAACTGTATTAAGGGGTCGTGGCATTAGGAAGATTGAGAACCACTGCCTTACTGGGTGAGCAAAAGGAAAGTGTCACTCCGAATTGGAGCACAGTTCAGTTTTAGACTAAGAACTTTTGATCATGTGCAAAGTTTAGTGAACTTTTCCTTTAACAATACTAACATATTTATTTATTTATTTATTTATTTAGGATATTTCTGCCCCGCCTTTCTCTGCAACAGTCTCAAGGTGGCTTACAATCACAGTATATTACCTGTCAATAAAATCCTTCGATCAAGAATACATAAAATGATAAAACCATAACAAAACATCTTGAAAAAAGAAGTTTGCAAAAGCAGGTTGCACTGCTCTTATTTTTGGGGGTTATAGAAACTTACAGTACTTCTCTTTTGCCCTCATTATTTCGGTCTCTGTTACAAAACCCATAGAAAATGGTTTGAGGGTTGACTAAGACATTGGGACACCTGTGTTCAAATTCCTGCACAGCCACAGAAACCTTATAGGGTGACCTTGGGCAGATCACACTCTCTCGACCTCAAATGAAGATCATGCCTACTTCTAACACATTCTGCCTGTGCTCAGTTTGCCTCAGGGCCATCATACGTCAGAAATGCCTTGAAGGCACACAATAGCATGCTTATCCAGGTCACCTAAGTGTTGGTATTATTGAAACAGTCAGTAACAGAGGCAATTATGGCGATCCTTTTCAGACAGTGCTTGCTATACTTCAATACTGTTGGAATCAGCAGTTCTTAAGCAAGTTGCAACTAATAGTAGTCCGACCAAGGTCTGTGAGTTACATATTTAATTCTCTTGGTCAAGGGCCAGCGTAGGAATGTATTGGACCCTTCTTTAATTTGGAATTAAATTTGAATAAGCTGTATGGAGTCAGACTGTTTGTCCACCTCGCTCAATCTCTTCTGCTGGATTGACTGAGACAACTCTCTAAGTTTTCATTTTATTGAGAATATAAATCACTCCTAAAGCGTAGGAGCTTAGAGAAAAAGACAAAAGAAAACTGATACATGTCTTCACTTTTTCCATTGTTTTACATAAAAAGAGTGGGAACAATCCAATAAGGAAAGTTAAAGAAGAAAAAAAAACGGAGAAAACAAAAAATAATAATTAAATTAAATTAAATTAAATTAAAATGAACAGATTAGAGTATGAAGCAAACTTCCAGGTCTCCCCAAGTTGAAAATCTTATCATTTACTAATGGTCTAGTTATTTTACTTTATTATACTTTTCGTCTCCGGTTTCTTATTAATGCTTCCTTTGAGTTTCTTTTATAATTCACTAATATAGATCTCTTTATTTTTTTTAATAAGGTCCAAAGATTTTGTCCAGTCCGTTTTTTGGTAACCCCCATTATTTAGTGCGATTCTTTGAGTAAGTCTATCCATGTTCAAGATATTTAGAACTTTCAGGATCCATTGTTCTATTGTGGGTATTTCTTTCGTCTTCCATACTCTAGCTAAAATAATCCTTGCCGCAATTGTCATGTAGAAGAAAAGTTTATCTGTGTTCTTATCAATTATAAAGTCTGTGATTCCTAATAGGAAAGACTCAGGTTTTAAGTCAATTTTTGTCTGTAAAATTGTCTCCATTTTTTCCCCTATTTGGTACCAAATGTTTTTAACCTTTTTGCATTTCCACCACATGTGGATAAAGTTACCTGTGTTTTTCTCACATTTCCAGAATTTTTATTTAATTTTTCCCTTACTGATTTTGCCAGTACTTCTGGTGTTAGGTACCATCTGTAAAATAATTTGTACCAATTCTCCTTCAATTCTACTGCGTAAGTATATTTTAGTTTCTTAAGCCATATCCCTTCCCACTCTGCCATGGATATCAATCGATTTATGTCTCTAGACCACTTTACCATATTTTCCTTTACCTGTTCCGTTTCCGTGTGCCATATTAGTAATTGTTGATAAATTCTACTCATTAATTTTGTATCTACCTTTATTATCTTATCCCAGAATCTTTCTTTTGTTTCAAAGCCTAGTTTGTTATCTATATTAAAGTTCTCCCTGATTTGATGATAGTGAAACCAAGAAAGCGTTGGATCCAGTAGTTTTAGTTCCTCCTGCGACTTAAGCGTTGCTCCTTGTGTATTTATCTTTATCAGTTGTTTACATAATAATCATTTTTCCCGAGGTATTTCTCTTAGGTGATTAGCCTCATTAGGTGAAAAACATAAAGGTGTCTTTACATATAATCTTTCTTTATACCTGTCCCAGGTTTGGATGAGCCCTGCCCTTATATAATAATTTCTAAAATTTCTTTCCTTTTTTTGCCTTTCCTCTCCAAAGATAGCCATGCCATCCCTGGACTAAATCAAAACCTTCCAGAGCCAATAACTTCTTTTTCTCTAAAGTTGTCCAATCCTTTAACCAAACTAAGGCAGCCGCATCATAATAAAGTTGGAGATCTGGCAAGATTAATCCCCCTCTTTTTCTATCATCCATCAGATTCCTAAAACTTATCCTATGCTTTTTACCTTTCCATATACATTTCCCTAACTCCTTATGCCATTTCTTTATCATTGTTTTAGACCTTAATATTGGAAGGGTCTGGAATAAAAATAAAACTTCTGGCAATATACTTATTTTAACCACTGATATTCTCCCTAATAGGGAGAGGTTCAGGCGTTCCCATGTTTTCATTTTTTGCTTTATTTTCTGCCCATTTTTTCATAGTTATTTTTTACTAATTGCGCATTCTTGGACATAAATATTATTCCTAGATATTTTGTATTCAATCATCCGGGAAGGCCCTGCTCTCGATCCCACCAGCCTCGCAGGCGCGGTTGGTGGGGACAAGAGAGAGGGTCTTTTCGGTGGTGGCCCCTCGACTCTGGAACTCACTCCCTAAAGACATCAGACAGGCCTCAACCTTGGAAGTCTTTCGGAGGAGCTTGAAGACGTGGTTGTTCCAGTGTGCCTTCCCGGAATAATGATCCTATAGCACTTTGTCCTCCAAAGCACTTTACACTTTTTAGATCTGCTTGTATGCCCTTCCACAAACGCCACATTCTTCCTTCCTGGTCCTTAAAGGCCAGGTTAGATGGTATTTTTTCATTTACATACATTTGTTTGTTTTCTTTTATTTGGGAAGTTAAGTCCATTGTTAGAGTATATTTTTAATTTCCTCCATCATGATCTTCTTCTATTTCTTTCTCTGGTGCCGTGTCCGTCTCTGTCATGTCAGGGTCATTTACGTGGAAATTCGGTGATGTTTCTCTTGGTCTTTTCCTTCTATTTTCTTGTTTTTTTCCCCCGTTCTTCTATCTCTTTTTTCTTTTTCTTCTTCTTTAATAAATCTTTCCCAAAATTCCTTTGCTTTCGCCTCAGATGTCAGCCAATATCTGGTTTCCCTCCATGTTACCATTATTCCCTCTAGCTTTTCCCATTTAAATCTTATATTTCTCTTTTTTAATTCGTCTGTCAGGAAATAGTATTTGCGCCTTCTTTCCATTATTGTCAGAGGATATTCTTTCAATATTGCAATATTATTTCCCTTATAATATGATGGAGATTTAGCATTCTCTTTTAGTATCTCATCCCTTGTGACTTTTCTTGCAAAACATGCAATTACATCTCTTGGGGTTTTATGTCTTTTTGAGTAGTTCGTCCGGATTCTAAAGACCCGGTCTACATCTGTCTCTATTTCTGTTTTTTCTTTAGTGAGAATATGTGCTGCCATATCTATAATAATCTCTCTGATGTTTTCTTTATCTTTCTCTATTAGTTGGTACTCTTTCTCTTTAACTTCCAAAATTTCCTGTTGATTCTGTATTGACGTAACTGTGTCTTCCAGATTTTTAATCTTTTTCTTCATACCTTCTTGTTGAGACTTGATGATTTTATTCTCACTCGATAAATCCTTGTTTTCCTGCTTTAGTTTTTCTATTTCCTCATTCATTCCTCTCATCTCCTCTTTAATAGTTGTTTGCATTTCTTCCTTTAGTTCTTTTCTCACTTCCTGCATTTCCTCCTTGATGATCTTACTTTGTGCATCTTGATTTTCTTGTATCTTCTGAACTTCTGTTTGTAATTTTAAGATTTCTTTCAAGACGTCTTTAATGCTTAATTCCTCAGGAAGTGAATCCTTTCTTCCCGTTCCAGTTCATTTTTTTCCTTGTCCTTTTCCCTTTCTTTCTCCATCTTCCCTTTTTGTGTAGACATCCTCCTTGTATAGTTGTAATAAGAAAGTTTTTTTTCAATTCACTCCAATTCCTTATTCTTCTTATTAAAATAAATAATCATTAGTTCTTAAGTTGCTTAATTAATTGCTAATTCAATTTTTAAGATGAATTGATGACATATAATATATGAGATACATATGATAGGTAGAAAGTAATGGTAGTCCTTATGTCTTATGTTAGTTCTTTCCAGGTCTGCTTCTTTGTTAATTAATTAATGTCCTATATATATAAGTAACACCCCCTACTTCTACCCTATCAGCTGAGTTGTTAAATCAATTATTAATTAAATTGTAGGTATAATTAATGATCTTTCCTAGATAATAAATATTAATAAATAAGAAATATTAGTAATACCTGTGACCTATGTTTCAACTGACCACCTTCATTAGCATTTGAAGGCCTGCCTGAGCCTTCAAATGCTAATGAAGGTGGTCAGTTGAAACATTCACACCTAGCTCTAGCAGAGAAGAGCTCTTTGCCCCACCCCAGCCATTCCACAGATATATAAACCCATTGTCCTATTTCCAACAGACCTCACTACCTCTGAGGATGCTTGCCATAGATGCAGGCGAAACGTCAGGAGAAATGCCTCTAGAACATGGCCCTATAGCCCGAAAAAACCCACAAGAACCTAGTGATTCCAGCCATGAAAGCCTTCGACAATACATTCAATGCATTAGTAACTTAACTTTCCATCCAACTGAATGACAAATAACCCAGTAGATTTTTAATCACTCAACAGTCAATGAGTTGTACTTTTGTGGGTCTCTTCTAGCACTCCTCTTCTGCACCCATGCAAACCGGATGTCTGCTCTGGATAAATTCAGCCACCATATCCTGTTAATTTCCATATGCAGCGGGGCTGTTTGCAGTTTGTTTGAGGTGTGGCACAGAAACAACCCCATCCTGGAACTCTTCAGGACTTCTTTGTTCATAACCCAGGGAACTTGGTTTTTGCAGGTGAGTTCTGATCATACAGATGAAGATAAGTATCATGATTGACAATGAGTCACATCATGAAAAAAGACTCAGATATACCCAAGTCCTTCTCAAGACAAGTGGCAACAAGTAGATCATCACTTGAGCCATTGAGAAGTGATGGGGCAGTTTTAATAGGCACAAAGTAATATGTTTCTTTTCATTCTCTCCTTCTGTTCATTCATCCAGCTTGCATTCATGCTGTTTAGACCCTCCAGATGAGACCTAGAGATCTACATATTTATGGCCTTGTGCTACACTTGGCATTATGGTAGTGTTGTGATGTTCCTCGCCTTTACCTATGATGTTGTCTACTGGTATGTAATGGAGGCTTTTCAAGGAATCTCAGAGTCCCAATGTCAGGACCCAGTTTTCAGGGCCTGGATTCTGGCACCCAAAATCAGGGCCACTGACAATAAACATTGATAAGGCACCTGCAACATCTGACCCTGAGAGAAACGGCTGATGGGTTTGGCGGGTGGATTTGGTGGGGCTTCACTCTTGGTGGGAATTGTTCCTTTGAATGTGGGGGAGAGTATAAAAGGGTGTGGACTGCTGTCTGGCACTCTTGGCTTCTCGTATGTCAATGATTCCTGTAGTAAAAGTTCCCAGTGATACCAGAATGTGTCCTGTGTCTTCATTTGAGAGTGGCTACAGTGAGTTGACATCTAAGCTGAGAGTTCCAAACGCTGTCCCGCAGCTGCAGTGAGGTGTAATATGCAGGAGGAGGATGGAGAACTCCTCGGAGCAGAAGGGGGGTTGCCAGAATCCCCTTCAGATGAAATGCAAGCAGGGCTTGAACAGCTGGCAGCCCTGGCATCATCCACAGCGTACGCCTAACCGAAGGGGGTGACCCAGAGGCATGCAAAGATGCAGAGGGACAGCACTGAGGAGGGCAGTGAACTAAGCTTCCTGTCCCCTCAAAGGCTGCTTGAACCCCTGACCCCTGGGGCAGCGCAGACAGAGGAAGCGGCAACCCAAGCAGGATCACTATGGAATGTGAGCATAATGAGCGGCCAAAGGTTTGTGTGCCTGCCGGTATTGAAAGGAAAGGGAGTGCTAAGGGAGATTGGAGCCCGCCCCAAGACTCAGGCAGGTCTGACCTTGGTGGAAGAGAGTGAGGATGATGATGAGGTGGCACCTCAGGGGACCATGCTCACCCCCCAAGCTGAACCCCTGGTGCCCCTGGCGAATGCTGGGCATGGCACAGGGCAGCAAGGGATACGCATGGGCCCTTCAGGAACTCCAGGGGGCCTACCATACGCGGGACAGAGCAGCCCTCAGCTGGGAGACAAGCCGATGCAAAGGGGGGAATGAAAGAGCCCAAGAGTGGGTGTTTTGTCTGCAGCCGCTTGGGGCACAGAGCTGCCGATTGTTGGCAAAGGAAAGGAGGAGGGGACATCCAGCCCAAGCTGAAAGCAGCTGCCAGGAAGCGTGCTGAGGAAGACACATCATTTGGGGATCCTACAGGTGGGTTGGTGAATCATGACAGTGGCATGCTAGTGTTTCCGATGAGGTTGGAAGGTAGCAGTATGTGGGCCACTTGTAAGGCATTTATGGACTGCGGGTGTTCAAGAAATATTGTAACCTCAGAGCTAGCTGAGAAGTTAGGATGCAAGCAATTGGCCCTAGAAACCCCTATAGCTTTCTCACAGCTAGATGGGTCAGTGGCATCAGGATCATTGGCACGGAGTAAAGTGCAAATTAGGACCTTGGGAGAGGGAGGTGACATTTGTTGTGGCTCCCATGGCTACCTTTAACATTATCTTAGGAATGCCATGGCTGAGGCAAGTCAACCCACTAGTCGATTGGAGATTGAAGAGCCTAAGTTTCAGAGAAATGCCTAGGGAAGGGAGTCAGGAAGTCTCAAAGAAATTGGGAAACCGGGGAGCGGGAGAATCTGCCAGGCTAGTGAACATAGCCAGCGAGCTGCCCACAGAATATAGAGATTATGCTGATGTATTTGATGAAAAAGAAGCAAATAGATTCATTTATTTATTTTTATTTATTTATTTTCTGCACTTGTAGACCGCCGTTCTCAGCCCTAGGGCGACTCACGGCGGTGTACAACATATAAAAACAATTTACAATAAAGGCAATATCACAAACAACAATAACAACATCACTATCAATAATACAATTACACTAAATCATTCGCGACGTCTCATCGTAGAATCACAATACAATCTCGTTTTCCATATTCCGTTCCAATCATCATTGCCAATTGTTGTAGCACTTAGTCAAACGCCTTCTCAAACAACCACGTCTTTAGTCTCTTGCGGAATGTCATAAGGGAGGGCGCCTGTCTGATGTCTACAGAGAGGGTGTTCCACAGCCGGGGGGCCACCACCGAGAAGGCCCTATCCCTCGTCCCCGCCAGGCGTGCCTGTGAGGCAGGCGGGATCGAGAGAAGGGCCTCCCCAGACGATCTCAAAGTCCTCGTGGGCTCGTAGGCCAAGATGCGGTCAGACAGGTATTTTGGGCCGGAACCATTTAGGGCTTTGTAGGCCAGCACCAGCACCTTGAATTGACAAGGTGCTGGTGGTAGATTCCCACCAAAGCGTAGGGTGGAGGTTGGTATTGAACTAATCCCAGGGGCAGAGTTTCCTAAAGCAAAGCTCTACCCAATGTCGAACCAGGAGAAGGAAGAGTTAAGAAAATGCATTGATAAGAACTTGGCGAGGGGTTTCATTGTACCGTCGGATTCCCCCTTAGGGGCCCCAGTGCTATTCCGCCGAAAGAAGGATGGGTCTTTAAGGCTCTGTGTAGACTACAGGGGGCTGAACGCAATCAGCACGGTGAACAAATACCCCTTACCTTTGGTGAAAGACTTGATTACCCAACTGTCAGAAGGGAAAATATTTACAAAATTGGACTTAATTGAGGCTGATCATAAACAGAATTAAACCGGAAGATAGATAGAAGACAGCATTTCTTGTGTGTATGGGCTTTACAATTTTTGTGTGCTTCCATTCGGTTTAAGTGGAGGAGGCGGGGCCTACATGCAATTGGTCAATGAAGTACTACATGCCTTGTTGTACAGAGGGGTTTATGTATTTTTGAACAATATCTTAATTTTGAGTCAGAATAAGGCCCAGCATGTGGAACTGGTAAGAAAAGTCCTCCAACGGTTGAGGGAGGCGAAGCTATATGCAAAATTGTCAAAGTGCGAGTTCAACAAAGAGCAAATAGACTTTCTAGGGTACAGAATTTCATCCCAGGGCATAGCTATGGACCCAGCAAAAGTAGAGGACATAAAAGAGTGGGAAGCACCTAAAACCCGTAAGCAGCTGCAATAATTCCTGGGCTTTGTGAACTTTTATAGAACATTTATCAAGGATTTTGTGCCACTCACACTGCCCCTGACTGAACTGTTGAAAATGAAGGGGATAGGTGAGACAGCCAGGGTAAGGTCCCCGGGGGCCAAGCTGGCATGGACACTAGAGTGCCAAAAGGCTTTTGAAACTTTAAAAGAGAGATTCACCGAGATCCATACTACAACACCCTGATACATCAAAGCCATTTGTAGTGCATTGTTCAGCATTGGACTGTGCATATGGGGTGGTATTACTGCAGAGGGACCAAGGAGGGGACCTTAAGCCATGCGGGTATTTGTCAAAGAAGTTTAGCGAGGCAGAGAGGCGCTGGCCAATTTGGGAGAGAGAAGAATGCTGGAGACACTTCTTGGAGGGAAGTGAGGTTCCTTTTGAAGTATGGATGGACCATAAGAACTTAAAGTACCTCAAATCCCCCCACAAACATTCTGTGAAGCAAGTAAGGTGGGCACAGTACTTCAGCTGCTTTAATTTCAAACTAAAATTTTTCCAAGGGAAACATAATGTACTGGCTGATGCCTTCTCCCGCATGCCTCCGCATGGGGGAAGCCCCCAGGAACCCAATGGGAACATTTTCTTGGACAAGTAGTGAGGCCTAGCGGTGCAGACCAGGGGGCCCAGGCAGAGAGAGACAGCAAGCTTATTGCGATAGTGACTGGGGGGAGGGGGAAGTTTGGGAAAATGACCTGAAGCAAGCCTGCAAAAGGGACGCTTGGTTGCAGTCAAATAAAGAAAGAGGGGAGTGCCGGGGGGGGGGGGGGGGTGATATTTGTAAATAAGAAGTTGTACATTCCTGAAAAGTTGAGATCGGAAATGCTGAAAGGGTGCCACGAAAGCAAGGGTGCGGGCCATTTAGGACTAGCCAAAACAATGAAACTATTGGCAAGGCAATGCTGGTGGCCCGGGATGAGGGGAGATGCCAAATCATATATCACCCGGTGTGAGCTTTGTGCTGAGAATAAAACACCCCCAGGGAAACCCCAAGGGCTTTTGCAAAGTGTAGTTGAACAAAAAAAACCCTGGGAGTGCGTAGCAATGGACTGCCTCCCAGCAAAGGGTATAGATACATTTGGACAATCGTAGATCTGTTCTCTAAGCAGCGCTCACTTTGTAGCCCTATAGAAACTCCCTTCTGCAGAGAAGCTAGCAGAGTTATATATTAAACATGTCTACCGTTTGCATGGATGCCCTGATAAAGTTATCAGTGATCGTGGAGTTCAGTTCACAGCGAAGTTTTGGGGGGAATTTCTGAAGCTGTTAGGGGCGGAGAGGAATTTGAGTTCCGCATTCCACCGAATGACCAATGAGGGAGTTGAACGCATGCAGCAAACTTTAGGTCACTTCTTACGAACATACTCAAATTACAGGCAAGATGATTGGTCAGATCTGTTGCCTTTTGCAGAGATGGCATTCAATGGGGCGGTGCATTCAGCCACCAGCTGTTCCTCTTTCAAAATGGTGTACAGGCAAGAGGTAGCGCCTTTTCCAAAGCTGCCTGAATGGGAGGAGGAGATCCCCGATAACAAAGAATGGCCAGAGAGAATAAAGGCAGGGTGGCGGGCAATGGTGGTGGCGCTGCAAGAAATACAAAGAAAATACAAGCTGTTTGCCAACCGAAAGCACCAAGAACGGGAAGAAATCGGGGAAGGAGATCTAGTTTGGCTAAGTACAAAGAACATGAAATAAGGGTTTCCTTTGAAAAAGTTGGCACCTCGTTACATAGGCCCATTTAGAATTTCAAAAAGGATACACGAAGTCACATATCAAATACAATTACCCAAGGACTTGGGGAAAGTGCTCCCCATTTTCCATTGTAGCCTGCTAAAGAAGTACAAGGGAACTTTAGACAATGGGGAACAGTAGCTGTACTTGGTTTTTTCCTTTTCAGGAAGAAGAGGAGGAGGTCATGTCAGGATCCAGTTTTCAAGGCCTGGATTCTGGTGCCCGGAATCAGGGCCACTGACAATAAACACTGATAAGGCACCTGCAATGTCTGACCCTGAGAGGAAACGGCTGATGGGTTTGGCAGGTGGTTTTGGCAGGGTTTCACTCTTGGTGGGAATTGTTCCTTTGAATGTGGGGGAGGGTATAAAAGGGAGTGCGGAATGCTGCCTGACACTCTCGGTTTCTCATATGTCAATGATTCCTGTAGTAAAAGTTTCCACACCGGCTACAGACTAATTCCCTGTTTCTCCCACTAGAGAAATCAGTCCCTTCCTGTAGCTCACCGGCTTACAACTGCCACTTTCAAAAAGCTGCGCCATGAAGTGATAGTTGGCTCTGCCCCCGTTGCTATGGCAATTCAGCTCAAGCCACCAGCCACCATCTCTAACAAAATATAATCCTACATACTTACCATTTATTAACTACTGTTTAAACACATAACCATAAGAATAAAAGTTACACATCGTCACACCCCCACATTGGCAGTCTTTAGGAGGAGCCTGAAAATGTGGCTGTTCCAGTGTGCCTTCCCTGAATAAAGGAAACAATGCCCTGCTCTGACCAATTCCCTGCAAATTGTCCTCAGAAGCACTTTAATTACCTGTTAGGTCGATCTCCCTACATTATCCTTTAAAACACTCCTGCTTAGATACATCCTACCTCTGTTAGCGCCCAGTGTTTATTTTAAAATTTTAATTTATTACATCTGGCTCTGCCATAAGGTTTTAAAATTTTTTTGTGTTATTGCTTTATGTGAGTTATATTAATTGAACTGTTTTATTTGCTTGTTGACTTATTTTTTTATTGATGTGTTGTTGGGCTTGGCCTCATGAAAGCCACCCCAAGTCCCCTTGGGGAGATGGTGGCAGGGTATAAATAAATTATTATTATTATTATCATTATTACTAGAAGAAGAAGACAGGAAAGCTTGGAGAAGAGAATGATGCTGGGGAAAATGGAAGGAAAGGGAAGAGGGGCCAAGCAAGGGCAAGACAGATGGATGGATGGTATCCTTGAAGTGATTGGATTGACCTTGAAGGAGCTGGGAGTGGCCACGGCCGACATGGAGCTCTGGCGTGGGCTGGTCCATGAGGTCACAAACCCCTTAGATCGCCACCCAAGCCCTTTTCAAAATGGGGAGCCAAGACAAGAAGTCTTGGCTGCCTCGAAAGGCCTAGCTATTCCCAAACATGTCAGTGTCTCAGGTTCTGGCCCAGTATCAACTCTAGCTTTCTTGGGAAGACACAGCAGCCTCTCAAACGTGTAATGATTCTGATTTTCATGAGGGTCACATAAAGAAAGAGGACTTTGATTATACAAGACAAGGTCCTGAAAGAGGCTAGTTTTGGGCAGGAATGGTCTCAGTTTATGGACTTCTTGGCTTCCGACTCTACGACAGAGCTAGGTTCGAGAAAGCAGGGTAGGTGCACAATCCGGTAATTTGGATGCAAGTAAGATGCCTTGATATTTAATTAATGTGGGATATTTGTCACCAAAGTACTGGATTCCATCATTCTGACAAAGGAAGTTTCTTCATGAACAAGAGAATGGTGCCTGATGCACCCAAAAACACTGCAGAAGGGCTCCATGCAAAGCACCAATCGCTACCACAATTCCCTACCAGCAGATAATGTATCTAAAGACCCCTCTTACCTCTACAATGCTGTGGCTGATGGTCCCATCCTGCCTCTTCCTCAGCATCACCAGGCTGATGACAATGACTGTGGCAATGGCAACTGCGATTACCAGGAGGCCAATGAGAGCACTGCTACTGAAGCTGAAGTCATCACGGGGGGAACTGCCACTTTCCTGCAAGGCAGAGAAGGCAAAGTGAGAATTGGAAATACTCACCAGTAACCAAGCATTGGGGGTGCCTTTCTTTGGACAACTGCTGCAACAAACATGGGATGTGCCCGATTATGATATCACCAGCTTATTTTATCACATTCCACTCTTCTGTTTTCATCCATCCTTTCCCACGGTGTCTTAGAAGATAAAAGTCATTTTCACAGACACAGGAACCACGTGCCTTCTTTATGGCCCATCTTAGCCTGTATTGGTCTCTGAAACATTCCCAGTATCTTTGCAATTAGTGGGAATAATCCAGTTCCAAGGCAAGGATGTATGGCTTCTAATAGCAAGCCATAAACAGACAGGTTCTTCCACCAGCCTACTGATGCTCTCAGGATTGAAGATCATTTATTTCACATCAAGGGTTTCTTCAATGACCTGAAAACAGTTAGGAAGGAATTTTATCCAAGGAATAAGTGACCAGGAGGAGAAATATTGGTTGTGGTTTTGCATAAAAAAGTAATCTCTGATTCACAAGAATGAAAGATTTTGATCCATTACTGCGGCAACCTGACAAAGCAGGGTTACGGGATGGCAAAGCATCAATGCAGACTCAGGGTCAGCACACCTGATTGTTCTATTACATGAATCAGTCTCAAGCATTTCAATACAGTCAATTCATTATATTATTAACTTCATTTCTAGGCTGCCATGTCTTCTCAAGGTCATTATGACCTTGTTGTTAATCACAAGGCTTCCATTTCATCTTTTCAACTACTTCATTTTTGCCTTCTGAAATAGTTGCAATGGGAAAACATGTGGTTTTGCCTTATTGGCAAAAGGGAATGCAGCACAGTTGTAGTGGATGACTTTCCCATGCCATTTCCACGCATATTGTTTGTTAATTCATTACCATAATATTTTCCCATCCTCACTACAGGTGATTTCACACATTTAGCAATATCCCAATCATTTTCAAAAGCTAAATAGTGTTAACAGTTTTCTATTTACATAATGAATATGTCAACAGAAACATGAGCCACATATCAGAGCGGTCATATGTTTGGCCTCCGTGTAATGGGACCCTGCATACATAAACCCTCCTACACATGGGGCTCCTCCATGCAAGAATAATTTCGGTTAGTCGAGGTTTCCATTCACATGGAGAAGCCTCATGATTGACAAAAACAAACTCATTCCGAGTAACATTTGCAGTTTTCATGACAAAAGCAGTTAGGACATGCAATCATAAAACAACACTCCATTATATGTTGCCATCAATTCTAAAAAAATAATCCGACAATGCTGTTTTTTCTTGATAGTTACTAAAAACGGGTGTTACTCCAAACAGCTGGTAAAGTTGTCAAGAAAGGCCAGGACACAGCAAATGTATTCACATACTCAATGGGAAGGCTCCCCATGTCGAGGCATTGTCTGTGCTGTCCTTATACTTCTCTCCTTCTCTTATTAATACATATTGGAATCCTATACTGACTGGAACTTAGCTGCTACTCCCCTGCATCATATTGTGTAATGAATTCAGTGACCAACATAAGCATCAATATCCACAGAAGCAAGCCCCGGAACGGAATTCAGTATCAGATCCATGAAGTGCAGGATCTGGGCTTTTATAATTTTTTTCCTCCCGTGATACATCATTTGTTGTTCACTTGTTCAGTCATTTCCGACTCTTTGTGACCTCATGGACCAGCCCACGCCAGAGCTCCCTGTCAGTCATCACCACCCCTCCGCTCTTTCAAGGTCAAGCCAGTCACTTCAATGATACCATCCATCTTGCCCTTGGTCAGCCCCTCTTCCTTTTTCCTTCAATTTTCCCCAGCATCATTGTCTTCTCTAAGCTTTCCTGACTTCTCTTTATGTGGCCAAAATACTTAATCTTTGCTTCTAATATCCTTCCCTCCAATTAGCAGTCAGGCTCTATTTCCTGAAGTATGGACTGGTTGGATCTTCTCACTGTCCAAGGCACTCTCAGAACTTTCCTCCAACACCACAGTTCAAAAGCATCTATCTTCCTTTGCTCAGCCTTCCCTATGATCCAGCTCTCACATCCGTAGGTGACTATGGGGAATACCATTGGCTTTGACTATGCGGATCTTCGTAGCCAGTGTGATGCCTCTACTCTTCACTATTTTATCGAGATTGGTCATTGCTCTCCTCCCAAGAAATAAGCGTCTTCTGATTTCTTGGCTGCAGTCTGCGTCTGCTGTAATCTTTGCACCTAGAAATACAAAGTCTGTCACGGCCTCCACGTTTTCTCCCTCTGTTTGCCAGTTATCAATCAGTCTGGTTGCCATAATCTTGGTTTTTTTGATGTTTGAGGTTTAACTGCAACCCAGCTATTAATAATCATATGCCATTAATAATAAAAAATAAATAACAATAACAAAACTTTATAGACTGCCCTATCTCCCCAACGGGACTCAGGGCAGTTTCCAACACACGTGGCGAGCATTCCATGACAACAAAGAAAGAAATCAAGAAATTACATCGAAATGAGATACATGAAATGAGATTAGATCCGCCCCCTCCCTCCTGACCTTCAGGAAGCTAGGGAAATCCTGACTATGGAAAGAAGCATTCCTGGAATAAGGTCTGAGACCGGCAATTGACTAAAGTTATTGATCACATATGCGGACCAAACTGGACATGATTTTATTTTGGTGACCTGGCTTATATGTTTTAAGCTATTTGTATTTTAACCTTTTATTGTTTGTATGATGTTTTAGACTGTATTTGGCATTGAATTTTTGCTGTTAGCCGGTCTGAGTCCCTCTACGAAGGTGGAGAAGATCGAGATATAAAAGTTTTAAATAAATAAATAAATAAATAAATAAAATTAGTACATTATTTTCATTCCTTCAGTTCTGCCACAAATATCCAAACCATTGAAGAGAGTCACAGCAAGCAAATGACCAGGGAGTCCCTTCCTATACTCCTCCCATATTTTTGGGACTCCATTGGAAACCAGTCACTTCTCAAGAGTGGCAAACTGCAGGTCACCATTATTTTAGAAAGCATAGGGGACAGTGCACGGCTTGTTTGTCTTATGAGAAAGAAGCAACGCACCTTGAATCCTTGAGCAGGTAAGGAGGGGCATCATCTTTTTTCCCTAGAAGGCTAGGCATTATATTTATGTTGGGCAGTGGATTCCCGATGCCAATTACATCCTGATGGGAACACCTATCATCCAAGGAAAATGCTTAACCAAGATAGGTAATAATCTATATTTTGATTTAATCAAATCTTCAAATTTGTCCCATCGAAATAAAAACATGGAAATATTCCATGTTTACAAAATGGCCATCTTTGCCTCTCCAAGAACCTCATTTACAGAATAATGTTTTCAAACTACCTGCATTACTTTTGTTGGGATGACTGAAGCACATGCTGACTTATTGCTCTGTATGTGTGGCATGGGAAAGACGGAAGATGTTCCATACTACTTGCTATGTTTCCCCATATATCAGAACTCTATGGAGATCTTCTGGTGACATTGCTCACCTCTAACATTTCACAAAGCATAGCCAAGACATATATGTCTTGGGCAAAATGCCAAATGTTAATAAAGAGAAAGAATACAAAGTTAGGAGAGGCTTCAGCAGTTTACTTTTGCCTAAGTCTAATGGCATGGGGAAATTTCATTCCTCTCTTTTCTCAGTTAGGTAAAGGTAAAGGTTTCACCTTGACATCAAGTCTAGTCATGTCTGACTCTGGGGGTTGGTGCTCATTTCCATTTCTAAGCCAAAGAGCTGCCGTTGTCCATAGACACTTTCAACGTCATGTGGCTGGCATGACTGCATGGAACGTCATTACCTTCCCATCTATTGATCTACTCAGATTTACATGTTTTCAAACTGCTAGGTTGGCAAAAGCTGGGGCTAACAGCAGGAGCTCACCCCGTTCCCTGGATTCGAACCGCCAACCTCTCAGCAAGTTCAGCAGCTCAGTGCTTTAACCCGCTGCACCACCTGAGGATAAATGATATTTTGCATATTGAGCCTAGTTTATAGACTTGCAATAAGCATGAATGAAGGAGAGAGAGAAACTAGGACTTGTCAAAAGCTATGGAGAAGTGGGTGAACAGGGAAAGAATTAAAACAGTAGTAAAGTATGGTAAAATACATGACTAGCTTGCTCTTTCTTTGTCTCACCTGGGAAAAAGCCAGTTGCCTCTTCTTCAAGGATGGGACAATGCCTAGTTTTATTTATTATTTATTTACCTTATTTATATCCCACCTTTCTCTACTCAAGGCAGCTTACATAGGGCACCTTCCCAGTGCCTTAAAAACATACAATGTTAACTTAAAAATAAACTGGATTAAAATTAATACATATTAAACATAATTAAAATACATTGCAATGTTAAACACACCAGGCAGGGTTTTGACTGAGCTTGCCACTGCAGCAATAACTGGGAGAAGTGTAAAGGCTTTTTGATGTTCTCTTTGCAATCTGCTTTTATTATCCGTTATTGTAAACTTAGCGCCTTCCTGCCTCCTCTGAAAACTGGTCTGACGAGGAGTAATTATGGTCTAGACTCCATAATTATTGCAATGCAATTCTTCTTGAACCATTACTAAGATTTTGCCCTCCCCAGTTTGGACCCACTGTTTTGTTTCTTCTTCTGTTTAAGTATTTAACCATTCCCATGCCTCAGTAATGGGGTCTTTCCTAGGACGTACGATGACGGCATTAGCCTTCCTATTGTTTGGATTTCCATGGGCCATCAAAAACCCCTTGAGGTTCCTTGGCCGGAAATCAAAGTATTATCTACAGATTGACAAGCTCTTTTATTGGGTTGAGCTTCTGGAATCTCAGAGTCCTCATGGACAACAAGTTAAACATGAGCCAACAATGCCATGTGGTGGCAAAAAAAGCCAATGGGATTTTGGCCTGCATAAATAGGAGCATAGTGCCTAGATCCAGGGAAGTCATGCTACCCCTCTATTCTGCCTTGATCAGACCACATCTGGAATTACAGTGTGTCTAATTCTGGGCACTTCAATTGATAGGATATGTTGATAAGCTCGAATGTGTCCAGAGGAGGGTGACTCAAATGATCAGGGGTCAGGAGAACAAGCCCTATGAGGACCGGCTGAAAGAGCTGGGCATGTTTAGCCTGCAGAAGAGAAGGCTGGGAGGAGACATGATGAGGGTCATGTATAAAAATGTGAGGGGAAGTCATAGGGAGGAGGGAGCAAGCTTGTTTTCTGCTGCCCTGGAGACTAAGACACAGAACAATTGCTTCAAACTGCAGGAAAGGAGTTTCCACCTCAACATGAGGAAGAACTTTCCTGACTGTGAGAGATGTTCAGCAGTGGAACTCTCTGCCCTGGAGTGTGGTGGTTTTGAAGCAGAGGCTGGATGACCATCTGTCATGGGTGATTTAAATGTGATGTGGACTGGATGGCCCGTGAGGTCTCTTCTAACTCTATGGTCCTATAATTCATTCTGGAGGGCCAGATAAAAAGACGCATTCAGTCCACGGGCCTTTAATTTGACACATGCTGCCTTGTTGTGGCGCTGGAGCTTGAGCACCTCAATGATGTCATGAGCGAAACTGTGAAGGGCCATCCAAGATGGGACAGTCGTGGCAGAGAGGTCAGACCAAGTGTGATCCCTGGGGAAGGCAATGGCAAACCACCCCAGTATTCTTGCCAAGAAAACTAAATGGACCAGTACAACCAGAGATATGTCGGTATACCATTGGAAGATGGGACTCCCAGGTCGGAAGATGGCCAAAAATGCTACTGGGGAGGAGCAGAGGATAAGTTCAACTAGCCCCAGATGTGATGACGCAGCTAGTTCAAAGCCGAAAGGAAGGCCTGGGCAAACTGGATGTTGTTATTGGTGAGATGTCAAGACTAAAGATAGACATTCTGGTGGTCAGCGAACTGAAATGGACCGGAATGGGCCACTTCACATCAGATGACCACCAGATCAACTACTGTGAACAAGAGGAACACTGAAGTAATGGAGTAGCCTTCATAATTAATAAGAAAGTTGCTAAACTTGGGTTGGATACAACCCAAAAAATGACAGAATGATCTCAATTCGAGTGCAAGGAAAGCCTTTCAACATTACAGTGATCCAAATATACGCCCCAACCACAGCTGCTGAAGAAACAGAAGTAGATCAGTTCTATGAGGAACTGCAGGACCTACTGGATAATACACCAAAAAGAGACATTATTTTCATTACAGGAGACTGGAATGTCAAGGTGGGAAGTCAAATGACAACTGGGATCACAGGCAAGCATGGTCTGGGACAACAAAACGAAGCGGGATGCAGGCTGAAAGAATTTTGCCAGGAAAACTCACTATGCATAACAAACACTCTCTTCCAACAACCTAAAAGACGACTGTATACATGGACTTCACCAGATGGTCAGCACCGAAATCAGATTGACTACATCCTTTGCTGTCAAAGGTGGCGGACTTCCATCCAGTTGGTGAAAGCAAGACCTGGGGCTGACTGTAGTTCAGATCATGAACTTCTTATTGCTCAATTTAAGGTAAAACTAAAGAGATCAGGGAAAATACACAGACCAGTTAGATATGATCTCACTAACATTCCTAGCAAATATGCAGTGGAAGTGAAGAACACATTTAAAGGACTAGACTTGGTAAATAGAGTCCCAGAAGAACTATGGACAGAAGTTCGTGACATTTGTTCAGGAGGCGGCAACAAAGCACGTCCCAAAGAAAAAGAAAACCAAGAAGGCAAAATGGCTGTCTGCTGAAACACTGGAAGTAGCCCAAGAAAGGAGGAAAGCAAAAGTAAACAGAGATAAGGGGAGATATGCTCAATTAAATGCACAATTCCAGAGGTTTTAAAAAAAGCAATGCATTGAAGTGGAAGAAGACAAAAAAACCAAACAAACAATGTATGGAAGTGGAAGAAGACAACAGAATAGGAAGGACAAGAGACCTCTCCCAGAAAATTAGGAACATTGGAAGTAAATTTCAGGCAAAAATTGGCATGATAAGAAACAAAGATGGCAGGGACCTAACAGAAGCTGAAGAGATCAAGAGAAGATGGCGAGACTATACAGAAGATCTTTACAGGAAGGATAATAATATCGAGGATAGTTTTGACGGTGTGGTGAGTGAATTAGAACCAGACATCCTGAGGAGTGCAGATGAATGGGCCTTAAGAAAATGCAGTGACCAAAAGGAAGGAGGCAATCCTGATAGCTCTTTGTCATAGAGGACGAAGTGACAGCAACCCCCTGTGGCTGGATTGAGCACAACCTCCAAGACACTGAAAAGCTGGATGTCGAAATAACACACCTCCTTTCTGTCTGTCTTTCTATTATTGTCTGGCCATAGGGCATTGAATGTTTGCCGTGTATGTGTACTGTGATCTGCCCTTAGTCCCCTTGGGGAGATAGGGTGGAATATAAATAAAGTGTTGTTATTATTATTATTATTATTATTATTATTATTATTACCAGATCCTTTTCCATTGTTTGTTCTGCTGCTAGACTAGACTAGGGAAGGGGGGGGGGGGGTCTCTGCCATTACAATCTAACCATCTTATTTTATTCTGTTCCAACTTTTATTTTCATCCATCTATTCCCCAAGACTGGAACTCAGGGTGTCTTAGAAGTTAAAAGTCAGTTTCACAGGCACAGGTAACACGTGCCTCCTTTATGGCCCATCTTAGCATGTATTGGTCTCTGCAACATTCCCAGTACGGGGATAATTCAGTTCCAAGGCAAGGATGTATGGGTTCTAATAGCAAGCCATAAACATACCGGTTCTTCCACCAGCCTACTGACATGCTCAGGATTGAAGATCATTTCTTTCACATTAAACGTTTCTTCAATGACCTGAAAACAGTTAGGAAGGAATTTTATCCAAGGGATAAGTGACCAGGAGAAGGAATATTGGTTGTGGTTTTGCATAAAAAAGTAATCTCTGATTCACAAGAATGAGAGATTTTGATCCATTACTGCTGGGTTTCATTCCCATGTGGCAACCTGACAAAGCAGGGTTACGGGATGGCAAAGCATCAATGCAGACTCAGGGTCAGCACACCTGGTTGCTTCTATTACATGAATCAGTCTCAAGCATTTCAATACAGTCAATTCATTATATTAATAACTTCATTTCTAGGCTGCCCTGTCTTCTCAAGGTCATTATGACCTTGTTGTTAATCACAAGGCTTCCATTTCATCTTTTTAACTTATTCCGTTTTGCCTTTTGAAATATCTTTTTAACTTCTTCATTATGACCTTGTTGTTAAGCACAAGGCTTCCATTTCATCTTTTTAACTTTTTTTCATTTTTGCCTTCTGAAATAGTTGCAATGGGAAAACATGTGGTTTTGCCTTATTGGCAAAAGGGAATGCAACGCAGTTGTAGTGGATGACTTTCCCATGCCATTCCCACGCATATTGTTTGTTAATTCATTACCATACCATTTTCCCATCCTCACTACAGGCGATTTCACACATTTAGCAAAATCTCAATCATTTTCAAAAGCTAAATAGTGTTAACAGAGAAACTAAAAGTGTATGAAACACTGACAGCTATACGAAGCCCCTTTAAAATTCTCTTCATACACTTTTAGTTTCTCTTTATATACACTTTTCTCTTTTCTATTTACATAATGAATATGTCAACAGAAACATGAGCCACATATCAGAGCAGTCATATGTATGGCCTCCGTGTAATGGGACCCTGCATAAATAAACCCTCCTATACATGGGGCTCTTCCAAGCAAGAAGAAACTGGGCTAGTTGAGGTTTCCATTCACATGGAGAAGCCTCATGTGGAAAGCACAGGGAACCTCCAGCTGCTTCCCTGTGCTTTCCACAGAAACATATTAAAAAGCAGAGCACCTTTGTAGGAGAACCTAAGTGAGTATTTTGATTTTAGTTCTGAATGTTCTTTTTACTTTTGTTAATTGTTTTCCTTACTATGTTTAACCCCTCAATGTGTTCCCTTTAGGTCCTCATCATTGTTTATTTTCTTATATTGGCTTTACTTGAAGAATTGTCCATTTTACAAAACTTACTATCTTGGATTTCTACACTTACATCAACTACCACCTGAAGAAGACTGCATATAGTCGAAACCGGTTGTGGTTTATAAACTGTGGACTTTGAAAAAGGACTGAAACTGTGTGTTGCTGTGGACAAACTTTAGCAAAATATGGTCTACAAACTGATATATTCAACTGTAGGAATCAGCGGTGTACCCACATTAAGAAGCTCTGGATTAAAAGTCTTGTAAAAAGACTTACAAATTGTGTTGTTATTGATAAATTTGATTTTCAAAAGAACTTTTAAAACAGCTGTACATTTTGCTGTAAGAATTTGTTGTTTATACCACATAAGTTTGGTTTAGAGAATTGCATGTAGTATATTTTGTGGTATGGCTGCTGATGACATGATAAATAAATAGTATATTTTGTACTAGATGCTATATATTGAATGTTGTAATAATTAAGCAAAGATATAATATACATTACTGCAATTATATAACTGTTTTACTTTTGGTCTTAGGGACCTTTTGCCTTGTGGTTTGCCTTAGAACCATCATACGCCAGAATTACCTTGAAGGCACACAATGGCATGTTTGTACTGTTGGAACCAGCAGTTCTTAAGCAAGTTGCAACTAATAGTAGTCTGACCAAGGTCTGTGGATTACATATGGAATTCTCTTGGTCAAGGGCCAGCGTAGGAATGTATTGGACCTTGCTTGTTTTGTGGATTCTTTAATTTGGAATTAAATTGGAAGAAGTCATGTTGTATATTGCTATGTATGTGATTTGAGACATAGTGCCAAAAGAAGTTGACTTATATGGAGTCTGATGATTTGTCCACCTTGCTCAATCTTTTCTGCTGGATGGACTGAGATAACTCTCAGAATGAGATGTTTCGTAGACTTTCTTGTAGACCTGGGACTTTTAGCATGCCAAGGACTTGCTTTGCTACACTATACTTGATCATAGCCAAAAGGCCGAGAAGATCTTGTTCAGACTACTATTAGTTGCAACTTGCTTAAGAAGTTGGCTAATGCATTCATAACTTCACTTTCCACCCAACAGAATGACAAAGAACCTAATAGACTTTTAACCACTCAACAGTTAATGAGTTGTACTTTTCTGTGTCTTTACTTGGTCTGCTCTTCTATACCCATTCAAGCCAGATGTCTGCTCTGGATCAATACATCCACTACATCCTGTTAATTCCCATATGGACCGGAGCTGTTTGAGGTGTGGCACAGAAACAACCCAATCCTGGAGCTGTTTAGGACATCCATGTTCATAACCCAGGGAACTTGGCTTTGGCAGATCAGTTCTGATCAGAGGTGCTTCTTGGGACAAAGTTTGGGAACTGTAGTTGTGTGGGATTTGTTTTGGAATCCAAGTAGTCCACCACAGATCCAAGTATTTCAGGGTGTGTGACTCGGTCACACTGTTACGATGCATTGGAAATATATAAGTCTTCAGAAGTTGTTATATAAGACATTCTAAAGAATGGAAGATAATACTTTCCAGGCGTTATATCTAAGCAGGCATTGGATGAAATCAATACAAGCCCAAACATCTGACTGGTGATTGATGTCTCCAATGATAGCAGTGATGAATAACCTGTGGGTTATAGTCCACCATAGATCCAAGTATTTCAGGGTGTGTGATTCGGTCACACTGTTAAGAAGCATTGGGAATATATAGGTCTTCAGAAGTTCTTATATAAGATATTCTAAAGAATGGAAGATAATACTTTCCAGGCGTTACATCTAAGCAGGCATTGGATGAAGTCAGTACAAGCTCAAACATCTGACTGGTGATTGGTGTGTACCATGATAACAGTGATGAATAACCTGTGGGTTATAGTCTAAAGTTTAAAAAAGCTGTCTAAGGTGCTGAAGCCATTCTGTAGGTATGATTCCGCAGTTTGAAAAGCTCTTTCAATTGTCAGACTAAATCCCAAAGCAGATTCATAGAATCATAGTTGGGAGAGTCCACGAGTCTTAACTCCCTGCCATGCAGGATTCACCTCACTATTGACCATTTTGAGGGAAAGGGGAACAATAAATAAAGATGACGATAAGTATAATGACTGACATTAAGTCACACCACAAAAAATACCTCCAACATGCCCAGGTTCTTCTCAATACAAGTGACAACACGTAGATCATCACTTGAGCCATTGAGAAGTGATGGGGCAGTTTTAATAGGTACAAAGTAAGATATTTGTTCTCATTCTCTCCTTCTGTTCATTCATCCAGATTGCATTCCTGCTGTGGGGAACCTCCAGTTGGGACCACAATGACCCAGATACCTACATGTTTGTGGTCCTGTGCTTCTCTTGGCATTATGGGAGTGCCATTCTGTTCCTCGCCTTTACCTATGGCATTGTCTATTGGTATGTAATGGAGCTTTTTCAAGGCATCACAGAATCTCAAAAGTCAGGTCTCGTGGAAAGGGCTCTTCCAGGGCACTCAGATTTGGGTTCTAGAAAGAGAGAGCTGCCTAACAGGAGGACACCATCTCTTCTTGACCTTGGTTGAGCCCAATACAAAGAAGCCGAAATGGTCCTCTTGATGAATCCTGCATTTGCCCTGATGCAATTTCCTTCCACTCTTGATGTGGTTTGACCTTTTGGAAGACCATTCCAGATTGGAAGACCTTTGGGATAAGGGCCTGTCCTTTCAGCCTTGGAAAGCAGCCACGTGCATAGAGAACCGGGTGGCAAATGATGAAAATGGGGTTCATTCGGCACAGTTTAGAAAAGGATGTGGGCCAGGGGTGATGTGGGATTATGATTATGTTTATTTTCATCCCACTTTTTTCCTCAATATTGAGACCCAAATTGGCTCACACTTGAAAACATACAAAAGGAAAATATTAAAATATCATTAAATATATACAAGTATTAAAACAAAAAAAAATTTAAAAAAATTAGGAAAAAATTAAGAATCAGCAAAACATGTATATATATATATAAAAACAACAAATACAGAAAGCAGATAAACAGGAGGTTTGATCCAAATGTTTACAGCTTTTTTTGCATGAACGTGGACCTAAAATAGAGAAAGGAGACGTCATAAGGCAAAACAACACTGCTTCTCTTTTTTTATTTTGTACCAGAATTTTGCTGTCATTGGGAAAGAGACAAAGGCAGGTAAAGACTGTTTCAGCATGTGCATGGCAGACAGATTGGTGGAAAGTTTCCAAATGCCTCCTATTTTCAGTTACTTGTTCTTTCAGACAGCAATTCACCCTTCCCTTTTTATTGTTTCTAGCGCCCACTTTTTGCTTGATGTTCAGGCAGTGCTTCTTGTAGGTAAGAGCACGGTCCAGAGTGACTCCCAGGTATATGGGTGCGCTGCAATGCTCCAGTGGGATTCCTTCCCAGGTGATCCTCAGAGCTCAGGATGCTTGTCTGTTCTGTGTTTTAGATGGGTTAGGGGTCAGCTGCTTTTCCCTGTAAAAGGCAGTAAGGGCACCTAGAGCTTCGGAGGGCTTCTGTTCAACCATCTCAAAGCTCCCTGCTTGAGCAGTAATGGCACGATCATCAGCATAGATGAAGCTCTCCGTCCCTTCTGGCAATGGCTGGTCATTTGTGTAAGTGTTGAACATTGATGGAGCAAGCACGCTCCCCTGAGGCAGGCCGTTCTTCTGTATCTGCCATCTGCTTCTCTGGCCCTGGAACTCAACAAAAAGTTGAGTTTCCTATGAGGCGGGTGAGGTGGTGGTCCTTTGTGATATTATACATTTTTCTCAGGAGGAGGCGGTGGTTCATAGTATCATAAGCTGCTGACAGGACTATGAAGACAGCTCCTGTGATCTGCTGCCTTTCAAAGCCATCTTCTATGTGCTATCTTATTTAGATTGGTCATTACTCCCCTCCCAAGAAGGAAACATCTTCTGATTTCCAAGCTGCTCTCTGTGGCCTTATCTAGCCAAATACTGTAGTTGGAGATTCCATCAAGCTTGTCCATAGTCCATTACCATAGCAATTGTCATCATTGTCATTGTCAGCATAATCATGTAGTCATTTCCATTGTTATCACAGCCATATAGTCCAGTTCGGTCTCCAAAGTGCTATCATGCCTGCTGGCCAAAGGTCTAGTTCCAAAACCATGATTTAAGTTTTTTCCTAAAGGAAAGGAGGGATGAAGCCGACCTGATCTCGCTGAGGAACGAATTCCACTACCGAGAAGGCTCTTTCCCTCGTCCCCACCAGACACGTTTGCAAAACTGGTATGACCGAAAGCAGGGAACCACATGCCATCTTTATGGCTCATCTTAGCCTGTAGTGGTCTCTGCAACATTCTCAGCATCTTTGCAATTAGCAGGAATAACCCAGTACCAAGACAAAGATGTATGGGTTCTACTCACAAGCCATAAACACCAATGTGCTCAGGATTGAAGATCATTCCTTTCACATCAAGGACCTGAAAATGGTTACGAAGGAATTTTATCTAAAGGCTAAGTGACCAGGAAGAGGAATATTGGTTGTGGTTTTGCATAAAAAACCTTCTGTGATAGACAAGAATGAGAGATTATGATCCGTTACTGCTGAGTTTCAATCCCAAGTATCAACCTGTCAAAGCAGAATGGCAAAGCATCAATGCAGACTCAGGATCAGCCACACCTGGCTGCTTCCATTACATAAGAAATTCTCAAGGATGTCAACATATTCAATACATTATAATAATAGCTTTATATATAGGCCGCCATACCTTCCATTATATGTTGCCATAAATTATTTTTAAAAATCTCATGGTGCCAATTTTTCTTGATAGTTATTAAAAACAGGTGTTACTCCAAACAGCTAGCAAAGTTGTCAAGAAAGAACAGGACACAGCAAAGGTATTCATATACTCAATGGGAAGGCTCCCCATGTCGAGGCATTGTCTTTGCTGGGTTGTTGTAGGTTTT
The DNA here is from genome assembly GCF_037176765.1 of Anolis sagrei. Taxonomy (NCBI): domain Eukaryota; kingdom Metazoa; phylum Chordata; class Lepidosauria; order Squamata; family Anolidae; genus Anolis; species Anolis sagrei. Next base: position 33,567,218 of record NC_090027.1, on the reverse strand, counting down.
TCAGGCTGTATGGCCATGTTCCAGAAGCATTCTCTCCTGACATTTTGCCTGCATCTGTGGCAGGCATCCTCAGAGGTTGTGAGGTTTCTTGGAAACTAGGAAATTTGGGTGAAACCTCAGGAGAGAATGTTTCTGGAACATGGCCATACAGCCCCAAAAACTTACAATAACCCAGTTACGAAGGAATTTTATCCAAGGGACAAGTGACCAGGAGGATGAATTACTGATTGTGGTTTTGCATAAAAGGCCATCGCTGGTTCACAAGGATGAAAGATTGTGATCCATTACTGCTGGGTTTCATTGCCACGTGCCAACCTGGCAAAGCAGCACTACAAAGTGAGAAAGCATCAATGCAGACTCGGGATCCGCCACACCTGGCTACTTCTATTACACAAATCAGTCTCAAGGATTTCAAAACATTTGATTCATTACAATAACAATACTTTACTTATAAGCTGCCCTAGCTTCTCGAAGTCAACATGATCTTGTTGTTAATCACTAGGTTTAAAATTCATCTTTTGACACAGGAGTCTCAGGCCCCCAGGCGTCCTGGGAATCTCCCAAACCATTTCCATGGTTTGGGAGTAGCTCTTTGTGGGGCAAGAGCCTGGCTTCCTGCCTGCCAAAGGCCACCGGCTCTTTTGCTGTTGATTGGTGAGCTGCTAGGCTTAGAAAGGGTGGGGTCACCAACCACCCTTCCGCCCCAGACCCCTGGCTCCCCTGGGGTTATAACACCACAGGTTTTAGCAGCCAAAAGTACAGGTAAAGGTTGTCCCCTGATATTAAGTCCAATCATGTCCAACTCTGAGGGTTGGTGCTCAAACCCCATTTCTAAGCCAAAGAGCCAGTGTTGTCCATAGACACCTCCAAGGTCATGTGGCCAGCATGACTGCATGGAGTGCCATTACCTTCCCGCTGGAGCAGTACCTATTGATCTCCTCCTCGATGGACTGTCACCTTGTCGTGGTGAGGGGCTTGCGTGTTCCAATGAACCTGTGGGCACAATGACTGGAGTCGTGCACTCCCAGGAGTGGCTGTGTGGGAGGTTCAGACCAAGCACAGTCCGAAGACTCAAAGATCTCAATTGCGGAGCAGGCAGAGGATAACATGGTACATGTTACAACGGCTATGAAGTCGGAAGAAGGCTGCAACAGATTGAGAAGCCACGATCATCTTGGTAAATTATGCCACCTGAGGAACCTCATTCTGTGAAGACTGTGTATTGATCAGTGTGCATTAACCTCCACACCTTTAAAAAATTCACGCACAAGTGCCTTCCAAGGGGAAAAAAACCCAACAAAAGTCCCATGGTGATCAGCGAGTGGTGACGGGGGCAGGACTGTGAAATCTGGAAGCCCCTAGTCACATCATGGAAGCACGCCCGATTTGATGATTTTTTTGAGTTGTGCAAACATGAGGCATCATTCCAGGAACAAAGAACAGTCAATTATAGTTCTGTTTTGGCCTCAGGCACCCTTTCTCCTCCACTTTCTTCTTCTTCTTGGCAGATTTCTTCAAAATAAAATGTTGGAAGTCTCCGCAATACTAAGATGACAATTCCCAAGCTAAAGGAGAGAAATAATCCCAAAAGGATCCCCATATTCTGCATATTCTGCAAACAGGAGAAGCCAGCCACCAGTGAGCCGAATATTGAAATCTTTCTCTGCATCTAATGCTAGGAGAGCTCCTTCTAATTGGTTATGTTTTTCATAATATTCAGTTGAATTAATAACTGCTCTTACGTTGTCTATTAGGGAGAAAACCCAATTTCTCCTCTTTTATCCAGTCCATCAGAAATGTTTTCAGATGTTTTGCCAAAATATTAATAATTTATAATCAGAATTCAATAGTGATATCAGTCTGTAGTTTTTCACATCTGTGGGATCTGTTTTATTTTTGTTGATCATTGTAATAGTTGCTGTTTTCCAGGTTTCTGGAATTCTTTATTGTTGTTGCATTGCCTGATTCATCACCTGTAATAATATTGGGGCTACTTCACTCTCAAATGTTTTATAATAACATCTGGGCCCGGGGCCTTGGAACTTTCCCCTTTTTGTATTGCTTTCCATAGTTCTTCCATTGAAATGTCTTTGTCCAATATTTCTCTATAATGGTCGGGAATCTTCTTTAAGTTCTGCTTACTTATATATTGAACTATATCTTATTTTTTGATTTGATCTTTAGTGTATAATTTCTTGTAATATTTCACAAATTGATCAGCAATATCAGCAATGTTTCTCTATGTTTCTAGAGGTTGTGGGAAGGGCTGCAGACCACATGATAAGATCTGAGACCACTAAGAACTCAAACTCAATTTAGAGGATAGACTCCATTAGACTCTCAGAATGTAAAGACATTGCTGTTGATTATTAGAATGATGCCCTGTGTTATCTGCACAGAAAAAACTACTTCAAACCTATCTGTAACTAGTAGGGCTGGGCGATTTCATTCGTTAATTTCATAATTCGTTATTAATTCATTATTTTTTTTATAACGAAGCGATATTGAACCATTCAGGAGCAACTAAAAAATGAAACGAATTTTTTTCAATTCGTTTTGTAATTGTTTTGTAATTGTTTCGAAATCGATTCGTAATTGATTCGAAATCGTTTCATTATTATTTCCGCATGTCTGGTGCAAGTTTTAGGGTTGGTGTTTGTTTTCTCAGTGAAAAAAAATAAATTATCACACCAACAGTCAACAACAGAGGGAGAATTGTCTGAATTCAATTTCAATTTGTTTGCCCTCATCCAGACTGTCACAGCTGCCAAACACTGTGCAACTACACTGCCTACATGGGGCCCTGATGGACACAAATATGTTCAAATGTCATAGCAGCTCTTAGGTCCATGATGGCGAACCTATGACACGTGTGTCAGCACTGACACGCGTAGCCATTTTCGATGACACACAGCCGCATGCGGCCGCATACAGAGAAGATGGGGCCGCATCCCAAGAAGGACATTTCATCCTTGGCTCCTACACCAGCATTTTTCTATAATGCCGAGATATATGGCATTATAGAAAAAGCAGGTAAGTTAAATAATTAGTTTTTGGTTTATTAAATACAGCTATATATTACAATAATATATTTTTGTTATTAAACTATAAATATCATGAAATTATGGGTTTTTTTCTCGAAGTGACACCCCACTTGAGTTATGCTCGGTTTTTTGGCAAGTATTGACACACCAAGCTCAAAAGATTCCCCATCATTGTCTTAGGTCAACAAGGATATTACAAAATTGACAAATTCTATTCCAGAACACATATGTCCACATATGAAAGTCTCATATTAATTCGTAGCCATTATTATTGTACAAACTCAGTAACAGCAGACTTGTAACTACTCAACGGTTAATATACAGTATTCATTTTTGTCTTTACCAGGATGCTTTCCAGATCCCTGCAGAACACATCTGGAGTGGTGCAGTTTGCAGTTTGTTTGAGGTGTGCTTCAGACACAACCCAGTCTTGGAATTGTTCAGGATGACCATTACACAGTTAAGTTCTGTTCTGTTCTGCTGAAGATGCTGGAAGTTGTTAAGCATTATAGCATAAGAATAACTGAGACTATGTCTTGACTGAAGGGCTGAAAACCTATATAATATTTGAATTGTGTCACCTATAAGTTGCATGGCTGCTATTTGTCAGAGGTCCTCACAACCTCTGAGGATGCCTGCCATAGATGCAGGTGTAACGTCAGGTGAGAATGTTTCTAGAACATAGCCATACAGCCCAAAAATCCTACAACAGCCCAGTGATTCCAGCCATGAAAGCCTTCAACAATATCTTGCACATACAATTGGGTGGATTTATAAAATGCAGGACCTGGATTCGTTTAATTTTTTTTCTTTTGCTCTTAAGATGCATCATACAACATTTTCATGAATATAATCAACACATTATTCCTTCAGTAAGCAAATGCTAGGCATTCCCTTCTTATACTCCACCCATATTTTTTAGAACTCCATTGGAAGCCAGTCACTTCTCAAAAGTTGCAAACTGTGGTTCACCACTCATCTGGAGAAAACACAGTTTGTTTGTCTTATGAGAAGGAAGCAACACACCTCGAATCCTTGGGCAGGTAAGGAGGGGCACCATCTTTTCCCCCTAGAAGGATAGACATTAGGCCTGGGTAACAACGGAAATTTTTTTTTCTAAAATCGATTCGTTTTTTGGGTTTTTTTGCGTTTTGATATTTAAAAGAATTCCGAAATTTTCCTTAAAAAAAGTTCGATATTTACGAAATTTCGTAAATGGTAAAAAAATTACAAAACTATAACGAAACAATAACGAATCAATTCGTTAATGGCGGCCGCGATCGCTCAATACGCTAAGAAAACTTCTGAAGCTTCCCTCTCCCTCTGTTGTTGACTGTTCGTGTGATATTATAATTTTTTTCACTAATTAAACAAAAAACAACTATAAAACTTAGGTTCTTGTGGGGTTTTTTTGGGCTATAGAGCCATGTTCTAGAGGCATTTCTCCTGACGTTTCGCCTGCATCTATGGCAAGCATCCTCAGAGGTTGTGAGGTCTGTTGGAAGTAGGAAAAATGGGTTTATATATCTGTGGAATGGCTGGGGTGGGGCAAGGAGCTCTTCCCTGCTGCAGTTAGGTGTGAATGTTTAGCTGATCACCTTCATTAGCATTTGAAGGCCTGCCTGAGCCTGGGAAAATCTGTTGCTGGGAGGTGTTAATCTGTGCCTGGTTTTTTCCTCTCTGTTGTTTAGCTGTTATAATTTTAGAGTTTTTTAATACTGGTAGCCAGATTTTGTTCATTTTCATGGTCTCTTCCTTTCTGTTGAAATTGTCCACATGCTTGTGGATTTCAATGGCTTCTCTGTGTAGTCTGACATGGTGGCTGTTAGTGTGGTCCAGCATTTCTGTGTTCTCAAATAATATGCTGTGTCCAGGCTGGTTCATCAGGTGCTCTGCTATGGCTGACTTCTCTGGTTGAAGTAGTCTGCAGTGCCTTTCATGTTCCTTGATGCGTGTCTGGGCGCTGCGTTGGGTGGTCCCTATGTAGACTTGTCCACAGCTGCATGGTATACGGTAGACTCCTGCAGAGGTGAGAGGATCCATCTTGTCCTTTGCTGAACGTAGCATTTGTTGGATTTTCTTGGTGGGTTTGTAGATTGTTTGTATGTTGTGTTTCCTCATCAGCTTCCCTATGCGATCAGTGGTTCCCTTGATGTATGGCAGGAACACTTTTCCTCTAGGTGGAACTATAAAACTTGCCCCAGACATGCGGAAATAATAACGAAACGACCTCAAACCAATAACGAAGCGAATACATAACGAAATACGAAGCATTTACGAAATGAATTGAAAAATTCGTTTCGTTTTTAAGTTGCTCCAGAATGGTTCGTTATCGCTTCGTTAACAAAAAAAATAACAAATTTTTAACGAATTACGAATTAACGAAACGAAACCACCCAGCCCTAATAGACATGATGTGTATGTTGGACAATGAATTTTGATAGCAAGAACATCCTGATGGGAACTCCCATCGTCTCAGGTAAATACTTAGCCAAGATAGATAATAAACTGTATTTAGATGTAATCAAATCTTCACATTTGTCCCATGGAAATAAAAACATGGAAATGTTCCATGTTTACAAAATGGCAGTTTTTGCTTCTCCAAGAACCCCATTTACAGAATTATGTTTTCAAACTACCTGCATTATTTTTGGTTGAACGTCCAAAGCACATGCTGAGTTCATTGCTCTGTATGTGTGGCATGGGAGAGGTGGAAGATATTCCATACTACTTGCTATGTTTCCCCTATATCAGAACTCTCTGGAGATTTTCTGGTGAAGTACCTTGGCATCTTCATAGAGTTTGAGTCCTTACATGAAGATCTGAGTTGTTCAAGTTGCAAGAAGCATTGGCACAATCATTCTGAACATTATTGCAGTGGACAGTGCAACTAACTCACTAATCTGATTTATCTGTGTGTTTTATTAAGTGCACTCTTACCATTTTGCTGCTATGTCTAACATATAAGTATACCTTGATAGAGTAGCACCATAGCAAGTAGTGATATAACCTAAATACCTGTTTGGTTAAAACAACACATGTCTTCATTTGGAAAACATAAACAAAGCAACTGAAATCCTATTCAGGGGAAACAAAGTTTTCTGCAAAGGCAGCATGGAGGGGGTTACACTCCCCCTGAAGACGCAGGTGCGCAGCTTGGGAGTTCTCCTTGACTCATCGCTGAGCCTGAAAACACAGGTCTCGGCAGTGGCCAGGGGAGCATTCGCACAATTAAAACTTGTGCACCAGTTGTGCCCATACCTTGGGAAGTTAGACTTGGCCGCAGTGGTCCACACTCTCATTATATCTTGAATAGATTACTGCAACACACTCTATGTGGGGTTACCTAGTCGGAAGCTCCAACTAGTCCAATGGACGGCAGCCAGGTTGCTCACCGGAGTGGCATACAGAAAGCATACAACCCCTCTGCTACGCCAGTTCCACTGGTTGCCTATCTGCTACCCAAGCACAATTCAAAGTGCTGGCTTTAGCCTATAGAGCCCGAAACTGTTCTGGCCCAACTTACCTGTTTGAATGGATCTCCCTCTGTGAACCATCTCGGAGTTTAAGGTCATCTGGGGAGGCTGTGCTCTCGGTCCCACCTCCTTTGCAGGTGCAACTGGCAGGGACAAGAGACAGGGCTTTCTCTGTGGTGGCTCCTTGGCTGTGGAATTCCTTCCCCAGGGATATTAAATCAGCCCCCTCCCTTGTGACCTTCCGTAAGAAAGTGAAAACGTGGCTTTGTGATCGAGCCTTTGGAGAACCTGTGCAATAGATAAATATGGAATTATGTGCAGTGGCTATTAGAATGGCCCCAACTATGATTGTGGATAGTGTAATTAATAGTCAAGGCATTGTTTTAAAAGTTTTAATGTATTTCATATTTCTATTTTTTGATGTTTATTTCAATTGTACATTCTTTTGAGACACTGAATTGTTGCCTTCGTGTAAAGCCGCCTTGAGTCCCTTCCGGGGTTGAGAAAGGTGGGGTAGAAATGTTGCAAATAAATAAATAAATATGATATTTTGCACTTTGAATCTAATTTAGAGAATTGAAATAATCATGGATGAAGGGTAGGGAGAAAGTGGGACATGTCAAAAGCTATGGAAAAGTGGGACAACAGGGAATTAATTAGAACAATTATTAAGGTATGTGTGGTAAAATCCATGACAAGTTTGCTATTTCTTTGTCTCAACTGGGAAAAAGTCAGTAGGCTCTTCGTCAAGGATGGGACTATGCAGTAACTGGGAGATGTGTGGAGCGTTTCTAACATTCTCTTTACGAACTATATCCATTGTTGCAGCCAATAAACTTAGCACCTTTCTGCCTCCTCTCAAATCTGGTCTGAAAAGGAGTGTTTCAAGGCTCCATAATTATAGCAGTACGATTCTTCTTGAACCATTGGAAAGATTATGCCATCCCCAGTTTGGAACCACTATCTAAACCTTTGTTTTTTCTTCTTCTGTCTAGGTATTTAGCCATTCCCATACCTCAGTAATGGAGTCTTTCCAAGGACATACGGTGAAGGCATTACCCTTCCTGTTGCTTGGATTTGTATGGGCCATCAAATACCCCTTGAGGTTCCTTGGCCAGAAATCAAAGTTTTCTCTAAAGATTGAAAAGCTCATTTATTGGGTTGAGCTTCTGGAATGGGGAATCATAGCCGTTGTCTGCTTCTCAGGTAAATGCGACATGCAGTTGTTGTTTTTGTGAAGTATCAATGCTAACAGAGCAAAAACTATTGCAAAGGCATTTATGAACAACTAAAAAGAACACAGATTTGCAGGGGAAAGAAAGTTGATTTGTTTTCTAAGAGGCCTGTTTTTATATCAGACCTTATAACAGAAGCCTTCAGCTTCGACCAATGCCCAGTTCTCTGCCTTCCTATGTCACCACCCCCTTCTTTCCTTCCTATGTCATTGTAGGAGCTTGCTGCCATACTCCCTTATTAGTTAGCCCAAAAACCTTCAGATTTTTTTATCCAGTTGAACTCTGTAAACCAATTGATCAAGTCACCAGCTTGTGGTAATCCACCAAAGGAAGCTGAGATACCATACATTGCAAAACAGACATTTTTATACAGTACATTTTATAGTCAGGGATCACATCCCCAAGTATCTCAATCCAAACCCCACTCTCCTGACTTAACAGAAGAAACGGCAGCTTTCCAGGTGTTACTATATCACAACTCCTATCAGCTCTAGTCATGGTGTCTAAAGATGAGGACTTGTAGTATAGTATCTGAAGAGTCAGATAAAATGACACATTTGGCCTAGGAGCCTTGAATTTGACACACGTACTTGAGGTATTTGAATATTACAGCATATCTTCATCAAGATCATATTCACCTCTAAGATAGTTAAGTTTTCATTTCTTGTTAGCAAAACCTGAATTCAGGCTTCCCAAGTGGCAATATAGTAGATGCAACTGAACACATCTCTCCAGTGTAGCTGCCTTCTATCATAAATAACTATGAGTCGTTGCTTGATCCATAGGAGCTCTTCTGGAGCAATGTTTGCTTGAGGGTCCCTGCTTCCATCTTTACAATAAAGTCACCCATGAGTGGGTGTTCCTTAATCTTTGGCAACATTCGACAATGCATGCATTTTTTGCCATGGCCGGAGTCGTGGGCGTCCTCACTCGATGCAAGTTCCACATCCCCGTGGGACTAGATCACCTCTTGTTCTCTCTGGCACTTTTCAGTGAAGGTGAGTGTGCATTTCATGGGAAGACAGACCTCACCTCAATGGGTTTTGGAAGAAGGTATCCAATATTCTCTAGAAGGTACAGAATATATGTGCTCACTTATGTAAGGTTCACCTAACGTGGTTGTTTCATTTCACATATGCATGTTGTCAGAGGCGGCCCTAGGTAAGCAACGGTAAGCAAACAGTATTTTGGTGCCCTCCCCCCAGCCAATCATTGATATATATTTTCTGTTTGTCATGGGAGTTCTGTGTGCCCTATTTGGTTCAATTCCATCATTGGTGGAGTTCAGAATGCTCTTTGATTTTAGGTGAACTATACAACCCAGTAACTACAACTTGCATATGTCAAGGTCTGTTTTCCCCCAAGAGCACCTCAAGAGCGCCCCTGGACAAAATCAACTATACTGCGAATGCTTGCTTTGCGTAATGGTTGAGCCGCCACTGCATGTTGTTAGTTTTGAAAAAGACGTTTGCAAAAAGAGGTTGCACTGGGTTTTAGAAACTTACCTCTCTTTTGCCCTCATTATTTCAGACTTTGTTACAAAACCCATACAGAATGGTTTGAGGGTTGTCTAAGACACTGGGACACCTGTGTTCAAATTCCTGCACAGCCACAGAAACCTTATAGGGTGACCTTGGGCAGATCACACTCTCTCGGCCTCAAAGGAAGATGTTGCCCACTTTCAACACATTCCGCCTGTGTTTGGTTTGCCTTAGGGCCATCATATGTCAGAATTATCTTGAAGGCACACAATGGCATGCTTATCAAAGTCACTCTAAACCTAAGTTTTGATATTATTGAAACAGTGAGTAGCAGAGGCAATTATGGCAATCCTTTTCAGAGAATGTTTGTTATACTTCAATCCTGTTGGAATCAGCCGTTTTTAGTTGCAACTTGCTTAAGAAGTTGGCTAATGTATTAGTAATTTCACTTTCCATCCAATGGAATGATCAAGAACCCAGTAAACTTTTAACCACTCAACAATTAACGAGTTGTACTTTTGTGTGTCTTTACTAGGTCTGCTCTTCTATAATCATTCAAGCCAGATGTCTGCTTTGGATCAATACATCCACTACATCCTGTTAATTCCCATATGGAGTGGGGCTGTTTGCAGTTTGTTTGAGGTGTGGCACAGAAACAACCCAATCCTGGAACTCTTCAGGACATCCATGTTCATAACGCAGGGAACTTGGCTTTGGCAGGTCAGTTCTGATCAGATGTTCTTCTTGGGACAAAGTTTGGGAACTGCAGTTGTGTGGGATTTGTTTTGAAATCCAAGTAGTCCACCACAGATCCAAGTATTTCAGGGTGTGTCACTCGGTCACACTGTTACGATGCATTGGAAATATATAAGTCTTCAGAAGTTCTTATATAAGACATTCTAAAGAATGGAAGATAATACTTTCCAGGCAATTTATCTAGGCAGGCATTGGATGAAATCAATGCAAGCTCAAACATCTGACTGGTGATTGGTGTCTCCAATGATAGTACTGATGAATAACCTGTGGGTTATAGTCTAAAGTTTAAAGGAGCTGTCTAAGGTGCTGAAGTCATTCTGTAGGTATGATTCCGCAGTTTGAAAAGCTCTTTCAATTATCAGACTAAATCCCAAAGCAGATTCATAGAATCATAGTTGGAAGAGACCACAAGTCTTAACCCCCAGCCATGCAGGATTCACCACACTATTGGCCGTTTTGAGGGAAAGGGGAACAACAAGTAAAGATGAAGATAAGTATCATGATTGACAATGAGTCACACCAACATGCCCAGGTTCTTCTCAAGACAAGTGGCAACAAGTAGATCATCACTTGAGCCATTGAGAAGTGATGAGGCAGTTTTAATAGGTAAAAAGTAAGATATTTGTTCTCATTCTCTCCTTCTGTTCATTCATCCAGATTGCATTCCTGCTGTGGGGAACCTCCAGCTGGGACCACAATGACCCAGATACCTACATGTTTGTGGTCCTGTGCTTCTCTTGGCATTATGGGAGTGCCGTTCTGTTCCTCGCCTTTACCTATGGCATTGTCTATTGGTATGTAATGGAGCTTTTTCAAGGCATCACAGAATCTCAAAAGTCAGGGCTCATGGAAAGGGCTCTTCCAGGGTACTCAGATTTGGGTTCTACAAAGAGAGAGCTGCCTAACAGGAGGACACCATCTCTTCTTGACCTTGGTTGAGCCCAATACAAAGAAGCCGAAATGGTCCTCTTGATGAATCCTGCATTTGCCCTGATGCAATTTCCTTCCGCTCTTGATGCGGTTTGACCTTTTGGAAGACCATTCCAGATTGGAAGACCTTTGGGATAAGGGCCTGTCCTTTCACCCTTGGTAAGCAGCTACGTGCATAGAGAGCCGGGTGGCAAATGATGAAAATGGGGTTGATTCGGCACAGTTTAGAAAAGGATGTGGGCCAGGGATGATGTGGGATTTAGTGCCATGCATTTGAAGGACACTGGTTGAGGGAAGGAGGACTTAGGACTTTTTGGAGCAGTATCTTGAGTTATATCATCTTTGATTCTATGATTCTAAGTGTCAGAGCACCAGTGCATGAGATACTACTGGCCATAGTAACTATTCCAATAACAGTCACCTGGGATGAAAAGTAGATGACAGAAGGTATTAATATACCCATCAGCCACTGAGTATCTATTTGACCATCTAATACTTTGTCTTGGTTTCTGTAGGGTTCTTTGGATACTGAAAGGAAACGGTGGAGGAGACGGAATGGAAATTCAGAAGTTCAACCAAGCAGATGCAAAGACCTACACAGCTTTTTTGAATGAATCTAATGAAGAATGAAGAGCTTTCCTTCTCTTAGTTTAATATAGTGTTTTGATTAAACAATGAGAAGAGACAAATGATAAATAGCTGCTCTGAATCCCCTTTGGGGTTAAGAAAGAGCGGGGTAAAATACAATAAATAAACAATAAATAAATAAATAAATAATGATTATGTTTATTTTCACCTTACTTTTTTCCTCAATATTGAGACCCAAATTGGCTCACACTTGAAAACATACAAAAGGAAAATATTAAAATATCATTAAATATATACAAGTATTAAAACAAAAAAATTAAACAAAAAAATTAGGAATGGGCCCAGTTTGATATTTACTCCAAAATAACAATTTCAATGACATATGCAGTGAAGGAAAGTAGGAATGATGGAAATCTGCTTTTCACTGCTGCTTTCTCTGTGTCTCTGGCTAAGGTTCAGATAAGAAATGACAATGTAAAAAAAATTAAGAATCAGCAAAACATGTATATCCAAAAAAAAACAACGAATAAAGAAAGCAGATAAACAGGAGGTTTGATCCAAATGTTTACAGCTGGTTTTGCATGAACGTGGACCTAAAATAGAGAAAGGAGAGGTCATAAGGCAAAACAACACTGCTTCTCTTTTTTGATTTTGTACCAGAATTTTGCCGTCATTGGGAAAGATACAAAGGCAGGTAAAGACTGTTGAGCATGTGCATGGCAGACAGATTGGTGGAAAGTTTCCAAATGCCTCCTATTTGCAGTCACTTGTTCTTTCAGACAGCATTCACCCTTCCCTTTTTACAAAGGAAGAAATTTGATGCCAAAGTTGGGAAGCCTTCCCAGGTATTTTGTGATAGTTGACTCTTTGCCTGCCTTTTAAGTTGTTGCTTATTTATTCAGTCGCTTCCAACTCTTTGTGACCTCATGGACCAGCCCACACCTGTCGGCCATCACCTCCCCCAGCTGGCAAGACATCTGTCATTCAGGATTTGATCCTGGATGAGGCGGCAGATCTGGCATGCATCACCGAGACCTGGCTGGATGAGTTGGGGGGGGGTGTAAACCTTACCCAGCTGTGCCCACCGGATTTTGGGGTGCATCAGCAGGCTAGGTCCGGGGAACAGGGAGGAGGGGTTGCGGTGATCTTTCGGCAGTCCATCACCCTGATTAGATGCACCGTTCCACAATCTTCGAGGTTTGAGTGTGTCTTCCTGAAGGTGGGAGCCTGAGACAGCTGGGGGTTCTGCTGGTGTACCGTCCACCCTGTGACCCAGCCGTTTCCCTGTCTGAGCTAGCGGAAATGGTCTCTAATTTGGCCCTGGCCTCCCAACAACTTTTGGTTTTGGGAGACTTTAACATCCATGCCGAGACCATATTGACAGGCGCAGCTCAGGATTTCATGGTTGCCATGACGACCATGGGGCTGACTCAGGCAATATCTGGCCCCACACATCAGGCGGGACACACACTGGACCTTGTTTTCATTGTGGATGGTGGAACAGTCAGAGTGGAAGAGCAAAATATTCTTCCATTGTCATGGTCTGACCATCATCTGATCTGTTTAAGATTAGTCATGCCCTCTAACCTCCGTAGGGGAGGTGGACCCATTAAGATGGTCCACCCCAGGAGGCTGATGGATCAAGAAGGACCCCTGAGATCTCTTGGAGATTGTCCTGTCCTGGAGACCAACGATCCTGTCGACACACTTGTTGATTGCTATAATAGCGAGATGGCTAGGGCGATTGACACGATCGCTCCCAAATGTCCCCTCTCTTCACGCAGAGCCACACCAACTCCTTGGTTTACCAAGGAGCTGGATGTGATGAAGCGCTGGAGGAGGGATCTAGAGGGCAGCTGGAGGAAATCTCACGACCTATCTGACCAAGCATGGGCTAAAGCCACTATTAGGGCTTACTCCTTGGCTTTGCGAGCAACCAGGAAATTATTCTCGACTGCCCGCATAGCGTCTGCAGCAAATAGGCCATCAGAGTTGTTCCAAGTTGTTGGGGAGCTCCTCTGGCCTCCTGAGGTTGGGGATATCGTGCACCATTTTGAAGGCAAAGTTGCTCAGATATGCCTTGAGCTGGACTCTGGTTTAAATGCAGTGCCAGATGAGGTAACTGAGGCACCTGTCTGTCCGATTTTATGGGATTCTTTCTGGCTTGTTCTTCCTGATGACGTGGAGGGGATCCTTGGGACTGTGAGGGCAACCACTTGTGCTCTGGATCCTTGCCCTTCCGGGTTAAGTGAAGCTGACCAGAGAGGGGTTGTTGGAATGATTTGTGGCAATAATAAATGCCTCATTGGGCCAGGGAAAATTCCTGGCCTGCCTTAAGCAGGCAGTGGTAAAACCTTTATTAAAGAAGACCTCCCTTGACCCAATTATATATAACAACTACAGACTAATTTCCAACCTCCCCTTTCTAGGCAAGGTTCTGGAGCAGGTGGTTGCCTCGCAGCTTCAGAGATTCCTCAATGACACCGATTTTCTGGATTATTCACAGTCTGGCTTCAGGCCTGGACACAGTACCGAGACGGCTTTGGTCGCCTTGGTGGATGACCTCTGCAGGGAACTGGACAGGGGTGTGTGACCCTGCTCGTTCTCTTGGATATCTCAGGAGCTTTCGATACCATCAACCATGGCATCCTTCTGGGAAGCCTTGCTAGGATGGGTCTAAGAGGCATGGTTTTGCTAGGGCTCTGGTCCTTCCTGGAGGGTCACTCCCAGTTGGTGAAGCTGGGGACTCCTGCTCAGACCCCTGGCCATTGACCTGTGGGGTTCAGCAAGAATCCATTCTGTCCCCCAGGCTTTTTAACATCTACATGAAACCGCTGGGAGAGGTCATCCGGAGTTTTGGAGTGTGGTGCCACCTCTACGCAGATGACACCCAACTCCACTATTTTCCACCAGATGCCAAGGAAACCCCTTGGATACTAGATCAGTGCCTGGCTGCAGTGACAATCTGGATGAGGACGAACAAGCTGAGGATCAATCCTGACAAGACAGAAGTCCTCCAAGTCAGTCGCCCATCTAATCGGGGTATTGGGTGGCAACCTGTGCTGGACAGGGTTGCCCTCCCCCTGAGTCACAGGTCCGCAGCTTAGGGGTCCTCCTGGATTCAGCGCTGACCCTCGATGTGCAGGTGTCAGCGGTGGCCGGGAGGGCCTTTGTACAGTTAAAACATGTGCGCCAGCTGCAACCATACCTTGTGAAGTCTGACTTGACCATGGTGGTCCATGCCTTAGTTACCTCTACACTGGACTACTGCAATGCTCTCTACATGGGGCTAGCCTTGAAGATGACCCAGAAACTACAACTTGTCCAACGTTCGGCAGCCAGATTAATAACTGGGGCTGATTATAGAGAATGGTCAACTCCCATGTTTAAGGAGCTCCACTGGCTGCTGTTTGTCTTCCGGTCCCAATTCAAGGTACAGGTTATCACTTACAAAGCCCAAAATGGTTTGGGACTCTCCTACTTTCGTGACTGTGTCTCTCTTCACTTACCCAGGCCCTTCAATCTTCCGGGGAGGCCCTCCTTTTGCCCCTACCAATCTCACAAGCTCATCTTGCGGGCACAAGAGAGAGAGCCTTCTCCTCTGTAGCTCCCTGACTCTGGAACTCATTACCTGGAGAGATCAGGAAAGCCCCTTCACTAGAAACGTTCAAAAAGAACCTTAAAACCTGGCTCTTCAGCTGCGCCTTTGGTGAGTAGGTGCATAACATGCTACTACTGCTCCCCTCAATGCCTCTGCCACTGGAGTACACGCCCTCCATGTGGGAAGTTTAGTTCTATAACTCTGTTTTTATGAGCTCCCTTCAAATAACTTGCTTCTTTTTTATCTCATTAAAGCTTTTTAACTGTTTTATCCTGTACATGCGGCCCGCCCACTGTTATCGTGATTATGTTATCGGAATGTTTTTTTTCTCCTATGTAAGTTTGATGATGTTGATTGTCGATTATGTTTTTGGTATATTTTATTGTAATATTGTCTGGGCTTGGCCCCATGTAAGCCGCTCGGAGTCCACATTGGGGAGATGGTGGCGGAGTATAAGTAAAATTTATTATTCTTATTTACTTTGTATGTTTTGGTGATGTTACTTGAAACCGCCCAGAGTCCCTCTCGGGAAGATAGAGCGGTATATAAATAAAGCATTATTATTATTATTATTATTATTATTATTATTATTATTATTATTATTCACCCACAACAATACAGTTAATAAATATGATAAAACTGAATATACATGTCTTCATATCACCCCTACAAAAGTTATGAATAAGGTCAAATACACAAGCTAGGAGAAGCTCCACATTGATTTAATAGATAGATAAATTTTATTATGGTCCAGAGACCCTTATTACACTGTAGCATGCAAGTTATACCGGTAATGAGATTAAGAACATCCAGTGGATAAAATTTGCAAACAGTAAAAGATGCTTAAAATACATGTTGGCTAAAAGCAAGGGTAAAAATCTACAAGAAGTGCCGGTGTATTTCAGCCTCAAGATATACCAGCAATGAGAATTAAGAACAACCAGATGTAATAGAGGACAAACTACTTTTACATTTTGAACTCAATTTGCTTCAACTGAAATAAGCTGAGGACAAAGAGGGAGAGCAGGAAGAGAAGTTGGGACATTTTAAAAGCAGCTGGAAAGGTGAGATCCCACAGTTTAATCAGGACTATCCCTGCCAAATTTGGAGAATGTGGAGCTATGGGGGATCAATGACATGAACTGGTCACTGTTTAAATCTCATTTTCTTTAATAATAATCTTAATAAGCTATTTTCATAATACATATGGTTAAAAACAGAAATTTTAAAGAAAACTAACTAAAACAAGAAAAAAGGTAGAGAAAAGAAGGAAAGAGAAAAAAAGAAGAAAAATGTGAAGGAGAGAAAGAGAAGAGAAAGAAAAAAGGAAAAGAAAGAAAGAAAGAAAGAGTAAATCTCATTTTCAAGTGGGCATATGACTGGATCTTGTTTGAATTGATACACCATGTGATGCTGATAAAAAAAGGTATGCATCCTGGACTGGAGTCAGTGTCTCTCCAGAAGTGGCATAAAAGCTGTTATTATATATTCACCGGGAACTCCTGCCACAATATGAGCTGAGCTAATTAGAGTTATGATCGGATTTAGAAGGATAAATTTAAAAGAATGACTCTACAAATGTCAGATTAAGAACATTTGCATTTAGGTATTAAAAAACAATGTCAAAAGCAGAGTTAAAACCCAGTATTGAATATGATAATTAAAACAGTATTAAATACCCAAAACAACCAAATTTGGATACTGGTGGCAATTGGGGGGGTGGGGGTGGTTTTTTCATTTGGGAGTTGTAGTTTCTGGGATTTATAGTTCACCTACAACCAAAGAAAATTCTGAACTCCACCAACGATGGAATTTAACCAAATTTGGCACCCAGAACTCCCATGACTAACAGAAAATATTGGAAGGGTTTGATGGGCACTGGTCTTGAGTTTTGGAGTTGTAGTTCACTAGAGAGCACTGTGGACTCAAACAATGATGACTCTGGACCAAACTTGGCACAAATACGCAATATGCGCAATTGTGAACACTGGTGGATTTTGGGGAAAATAGACCTTGACATTTGGGAGTTGCAGTTTCTGGGATGTATAGTTTACCTGCAACCACAACAGGAGGAGGGCTTTTGGTGGGAGGATTCGCCATCTGTTTCCAAAAAGGAGAAGGACAGGTGGAGAGATCTTCAGTCTTCTCTGCCAAAGAGGTTCCTAAAGCTATCAGAAATATGTGTCATCCATGGATAAAACGGAGGTAAAAAATTATCGCCCTATCTCACTCCTCAACATTGACTACAAACTATTTGCAAATATATTAGCAGAAAGATTAAACATTTTCTTGAAGGAATGGATAAAGGAAAAGCAGGCCGGCTTTCTCCCGCAACGACAAGTAAAAGACAATGTTAGAACTATGATAAATATAATAGAGTATTATGAAAAGAACAATGACAAAGAATGTGCCATATTGGCGCTCGATGCGGAGAAGGCCTCTGATAAGATAAATTGGGAGTTTTTCCTACTACTAATGCAAGAACTCAATATGGGCCACTACTTCCTAAATGCCATTAATTCAATTTATAACCATCAGGAAGCTAAGATTTGTGTCAACAGGCTAACAACTGAATCTATTCAAATAAAGAAAGGGACAAGGCAGGGATGCCCTGTGTCCCCACTCATATTCATTATGGCCTTAGAGATCTTACAAAATCAGAAATGACAACAACTTAAAAGGAGTAAGGATTAGGAACTATTTGTATAAACTCTGTGCTTATGCAGACGACTTGATATTGAAAACCCCTTAGAAAATTCGGATAAATGGATTCAAAAAATTGAAGAATTTGGAAAATTAGTGGGATTTACTATAAATAAGAAAAAGACAATGATAATGACAAAGAATATACCGAAAACAAGACAGAACATATTAGAAGAGATAGCAAGTATACAAGTAGTCTCCAAAATCAAATATCTTAGAATAACTCTAACAACAAAGAACTCAAGACACAGATGCCTTAAAGGGACAATTTTAGTCCAAAAGCAGCATTTATTAAGTCCAACACAAAATAAGCTCAGAAACACTTAACTTCAGTGCCTCTGGTAAAAACTCAAAACGTAGACCAAACTTAGTGCAAATAAAGCAAATGGAGAAATAATCCGGATTATCTGGAGAAAAGAACCGGATTAAACACAATCTTCAGCGGCAACCAAACAAACTGCACACAAAAAGTTAACAGACAACAGGAACCATAGGGGGAGAGAAGCTGTTGTCAGTTGAAGTCCAGGAGTCAAGATAAAAGCAAACCAGAGTAGAGTCGATTCCAAAGTCCAGCGGGCAGCATCGTCGTCAGACAGTCTAAGGTTCAGAAGAGGAGAATACCACACTCACGAGAAGTCAGTCCCAATGAAGTAAACGGAACGCCAAGCTGTAGATCCCGGACCCAAAATCCCAATGCAAAAGAGGCAGCGACAAGAACACATGATACCCAAAGTAACACCTTGCCTTCTGCAAAGGTTCCCCATTTTTGACCTTGCTTATATCATACATCCTCATCCTTCGATGAAGAGCTAGCAAACGCCCCGTCATTATCCCGTGCAGGTGTCCCAAGATTCACATGTGAACTCCTGTTACCATTTCTCCAACTCCTCCACCTCCTGTCAAGACTTAAGTCTCCCCATGTTTCTGTAGTGATCCTCGATTGCCACTCCTCACCACCAGAGAAACCCACGAATGTATCACTGGATGTTGGTTCCTCACAAACCGCTTGCACCTCTTGTACTTTAGTCCAATCCAAGGCCTCATCCCTATTCCCATCACTCTTTGACCCAGAAAAACTCATAAATGACTCCTCATCCGCGGGGGCAGTAAATATCTCTCGGATCTTCTTCCTTTGTTGTTCTTGTCTGACTCCTGATTGCTACTAACTCTCTTTCTGCTTTGAGAGTAGATCATGGTACTCTCTTCTTCACTCTCAAACCCATTATCCCCGGAGAAACCCTCAAAGGATTCTTCCTCTATGGGTGCCATAAATATATCCCGGATCCTTTTCCTTTGATGCTCCTCGTCAGACTCTTGCTCACAAGTAACCCATTTCTCTCCTCTCACCTCCAACCCACCCCTTGCACCAGTGCTAGCAGGTCTTACTACAACACACAGCTTCTCAAGAACAACTAGAAGGACTTAGAAAAATGGAAAAACTTAGATCTATCATTTCTAGGCAGAATCTCGGCTATTAAAATGATGGTACTTCCAAAATTATTATTCCTCTTTCAACCCATCCCAATCATCCAGAATGCCAAAAGGTTTAAGAATTGGAATAGGGAGATATCCAAATTCATTTGGGCAGGGAAGAAACCACATATAAGATTCCTGAATTTAACTGGCGAGAGAAAGAGAGGGGAACTTGGGTTACCCGATATGCAATTCTACCACAATGTGTGCAGACTTATGTGGGTAAGGGACTGGACAAATCTTAGTAAAGTTAAAGAACTTGCATTAGAAGGTAACAACCTAAGAAGTGGATGGCACACGTACCTTTGGTACGAGAAAAGAAAGATCAATATGGGAGAAGTACAATTTAAAATTCCATCAAAAAACACCCCTCTGGGTAACCCCATTGGAGGCAGTACAAAGGAGAGAACTTGGATGGAAGAGATGGCCCAGATATAAAGAGATCCTCAGGAAAGTAAATAATAATTATGAATTGAAGACCCAGGAAGATATTCAAAAAACATACAGGAAATTATCATGGTTCCAATATTGGCCTTTAGGAGAGACCAAAAAACAGGTTTCGATGAAAAGGACAAACTTTGGAACAAGATCATGACAGCCAAGAGGAAAATAATTACAATATTATACAAGACCCTCATGCTATGAGTGACAGAAAAAGACCTAATCAAAGAACCCATTGTAAAGTGGGCCCAGAACATCGGACATAACATCAAATTATCAGACTAGGAAAAGATTTGGAATATGAAACTCAAAAGTATTAACTCTTATGACCTTTGTGAAAACTGGTTTAAGATTATGTACCGCTGGTACATCACTCCAAGTAAGTTGGCAAAATTTTACAAACAACTCTGATAAATGTTGGATATGCCAACCAAATACAGGAACATTTTTCCACCTATGGTGGATGTATGGTAAAGCTAAAAAGTTCTGGAAAATGATTCACATCACAATTCAGTCAATCTTAGAAGAAAAAATGGAACTAAAACCGGAATTCTATCTCTTAGGAATATTGGATCGGGAAGTCGATAAAAATAAAGACATACTCTTTTTTCATGGTCACCGCAGCGAGAATAGTTTACGCGAAGAAATGGAAATCTAAATTGTAGATTGGCTCCTCAAAATATCAGATATTATAAACATGGACTGCTTAACACAATATCTCAAGGGTCAACAAAAGGCAAGGACAGATTGGTCCATAGTCAGATGCTACCTAAATACACACCAAGTCCAAGTCCTCTCCTGTTCTCCACCCAAATTTTGGAATTGCAAAGATCAGCTCCATTCAAGGCCAGTCCCATCTCAGCAGATGCAAATTGTGGATCGCCCTCAACCTAGAAAGCAACATTTCACAGCTTATCCACCTTAAGAAAAGGAAGCAAAGCACCTGGAAACCAGGAACAGGTAAGAAGGGCACCATTTCCCAAGAAGCATAAAGACCACAATGATGCTGGCTGGTAAATCCAATAATATTAGGATGGGGGTTTCCATCATCCAAGGTAAATAACAGCCAATAATTAAATTTCATCAAATCGTCAGACTTGTCCTATTGGTGTTGCTCAGTCTACTGTGGGATGTACCTGTATTAGTAGTATTTGAAGAGGGGCATTATGTCTATGTGCCTTTGAACTAAATGAAGTGTATTAAAGTTTTGCCTGGATCTATTTTCGTTCGTTACATCCAGTATTTCTTTACTTTTGTTACCTTCAGGAGCACATAACCGGAAGCTCCCCCAGTAAGAAAATCAGCTTGACACAAAAGCAAGTGGTAGCTAATCCCAGCTCCTTGCCTGGTTTACATGCACAGCCTTCTTGCCTTGGTAAAAGTATGTGGTGTAGTTTGCAGGCCCAAAAAGCGTGTGGACCTGCCTGCAGTTGAGTGCCTCCTTAGGGGTAAGAGAACTTGGCCCCTTGCCTTGGAAAGTGGGTGTGGCATGCAGGTCCAGAAACCACGTGCATTTGCCTGCAGCTGAGCAACTCCTCTGGAGGAAACTTACCTCCTTGCCTTGGAAAGTGTGTGTGATGTACAGGTCCAGAAAGTGCGTGCGCCTGCCTGGTAAAGGTAACAAAGCCCAAATGCATTCAGGGCAAATGCTGTCTCTTGGTTCACACTTTGGACTTGAACCAGGTCTCTCTGTGTGATTCTATACATCTTCGGCTCAGTGGTGGCTGGCTTCTCCTGTTTGCAGAATATGCAAAATTTGAACTCTATTCTGCAAATCCTCTTGGGATTATTTCTCTCTTTTAGCTTGGGAATTGTCATCTTAGTATTGCTGCACTTCCAACATTTTACTTGGAAGAAATCTGCCAAGAAGAAGAAGGAAGTGGAGGAGAAAGGGTGCCTGAGGTCAAAACAGGACTATAATTGAGTGTTCTCTGTTCAAAAAATTCAAGCAAGTCAGAATCATGGCAGCAGAAAACGATGTGCTTTTTATTGCGGTCAATTTAATAATTGACACTGGCCCCATCTACACTGCCATGTAATCCAGTTTCTGATTCCAGATGATCTGTTTCAGACTGAATTATATAATAGTATAGATCCATCTGAAAATGGACTAGGTTTCCTGACTCATCACACTAGAGAAAAAAATCCACTTAAAATCCGGTTTCTGTCTCCTGCAGAATTCTGGGGTTTGTAGTTTAGAGAGGAGCCTTTAACAGCACTGAACTACAAACCCCAGAGTTCTGCAGGAGGCAGAAACAGGATTCAAAGTGGATTTTTTTCCTCTAGTGTGATGAAGTGAAATGCCTTTTCCCTGATCTGGAAATCCCACAATTCTAGAAGACGTTGCTTTGGCAGTTCAAGTGGAATCATGTCGCCATAATTGTGTAGTGTGAAAGGATCCACTTTTGAGGATCCACTCTGCTCACCCCACATGGGGAAGGAGCTAGGAAAGGTGCCCTAAACATAGTCTGCCTCTCTTACCCCTGACTGGACTGCTGCGTCCAGTGGGGCCACCACCCTGCAGCCAAAAAAGAAAAATGAACTTAGGAACATGGAATGTACGGACACTGATGGACAACACTGACAGTGAACGCCCCGAACGCAGAACTGTCATCACTGGAAGGGAGCTGGGACGCTTTAACATCAACATAGCAGCACTTCAGGAGACCTGGAGAGCAAGAGAAGTACAGCTGAAGGAAGAAAAAGGAGGCTACACCTTCCTCTGGAAGGGACTGCTCGAAGAAGACCAAAGAATGCACGGAGTTGGCTTTGCTATCAGAAACGATCTGGTGAAACATCTGACAGAAGCACCCACTGACATGAATGAACGACTCTCAACCCTCCAAATTGAACTTGCCAAAAACCAACAGGCAATCATCATAAGTGCCTATGCACCAACACTAGATGCTGATGAAGACATCAAGGAAAATTTTTACTGTCAGCTAGACACTGTCCTATCGGAGATACATAAGGAGGACAAAATCATCCTCCTGGGGGACTTTAAAGCAAGAATCGGGCGAGACTTTGACCTGTGGCCAGGGACCATAGGAAAAGACGGGGTTGGAAACAGCAACTCGAATGGCATCCTGCTTCTCACCAAATGTGTGGAACACAACCTTGTCATCACCAACACACTCTTCCATCAGAAAAACAAGTTCAAGACATCATGGAAGCACCCCGGTCAAAGAAGTTCTACCTCATGTTCAGGTGGAATCTCCTTTCTTGTAGTTTGAAGCCATTGTTTCATTGTGTCCTAGTCTCCAGGGCAGCAGTAAACAAGCTTGCTCCCTTCTCCCTATGACTTCCCTTCACATATTTATGCATGGCCATCATGTCTCCTTTTGGCCTTCTTTTCTGCAGGCTAAACATGCCCAGCTCTTTAAGCCGCTTCTCAAAGGGCTTGTTCTCCAGACCCTTGATCATTTTGGTCGCCCTCCTCTGGACACATTCCAGCTTGTCAATATCTCCCTTCAATTGCAGTGCCCACAATTGAACACAATATTCCAGGTGTGGTCTGACCAAGGTAGAATAGAAGGGTAGCATGACTTCCCTGGATCTAGACACTATACTTATATTTATGCAAGCCAAAATCCCATTGCCTTTTTTTTGCCTCAGCCAAATGTCAAAAACAAACAGACAAGCATTGCACTGTTTTTTGAAGCAATAGAAAAGTGATGCTTCTTCTGAGGTTGAGAAAAATGACAAAAAGTTTTCTATCTGTCAGTGGTTGAGAACTATTAAGGAGTCAAAACAGAGCCTGTTACACAGGGAAATGTATTTTTAAAAACTATATCTCCCAGAATTTCCCAGTTGACAATGACATTGTAGATTCTGGAAGTTGTGCAAAATCAAATGCAGACACACACCACAAATTCTCTGCTTCTCAATTCCAAGATGGCCTTTGGACGAATCTTCCTTCTGCAGGAATCCATTCATGTTTTTCCTCTCTGTTCTTTAGGGATCCTTGGTGAGCAGTTTGTTCCAGACGGTCCCCACTTGTACTTTACACCAGAGAGCCATGGAGTTGGGTGAAGATGATGAACTGGCAGCACTCCACCATGTACCTGTTCTTTGGCCTGTCGGGAGTTGTGGATGTCCTCACCTATTGCCCAGCCAGGCTGCCTCTAGGGCTGGATCGGCTCATGCTGGCCATTGCCTTCTTGGTCCAAGGTTGATACCACTGCAGTGGTTTTGGGTGGCTCTTAGACATTGTGCAACTATCTCCTCTTTCACTCCTTGATGGCTCTGCTTTTGTTTTCTCTTTCCAGTAGGAGAAAAGAGGGGTAGAAAAATCTAGGAAAGCTTGTTTCTGGTAGCAAAAGTCTTAGATTTGAAGTCAGCAGTGGACCAAACAATGCTGTCGATAGGTGGATTGGGAATGGGTTAACTGGCCAAACCCAGATGATGCTTCCCAATGGCTCCTTTCTACATCTACAGCAGTGGTTCTCAAACTGTGGACCCCCAGGTGTTTTGGTCTACAACTCCCAGAAATCCCAGCCAGTTTACCAGCTGTTAGGATTTATGGGAGTTGAAGGCCAAAACATCTGGGGACTCATAGGATGAGAAACACTGTCTTACAGGGATGTGACCAGTGAAATGCCACAGGATTTGGTCCTGGGCCCAATACTGTTCAACAACTTTATCAGTGACTTGGATGATGGAATAGAAGGTAGGCTGGTCAAGCTTGCAGGTGACACCAAACTGGGGAGAAGAGCTAATATCCCAGAGGACAGGAACAGAGCCCAAAATGACCTTCGCGAATTAGAGAGCTGCTTGGCCCAGAACTTAGTTAGATTCAGCTTCTTCCCTTAGCAGTGTTACACATTAGATGCACCCCGCCAGGAACTATCTCCTTTTGAAATGTTTTATGGGAGGCCCCCTTCCTTGCTTCCCAGATTGCAAGGGGAACTGCACAAGATAGGGGACCAGGCAAAGAGACAGGGAATAGTTTTTTCAGGGAAAGTTGCCTGAAACAGGAGGCCGGGTAGCTGGAGGTCTGATAACAGGCATACTGACTCTCGGAAGCTACCCAGCATAGTAGCACAAGAAAATAGAAGAAGCATCCTAGGCCTCACTTGCCAATTGGAAAAAATCTTTGTCTCATTTCTTCAAACCTTCTATTTGCCATTTCAATATTCTTTGCAATCTCCCCCAAAGAAATGTTTGTAACGGATTATAATTTTGGAATGTGTGTATTTATTATGCTGCATTTCCTCTCCCCCATGACATCTTATAATTTTGGAACGTTACAGAAGTGTACGTACCCTTAACAGATTTAACTGTTGGGTTGGGTTAGATTAAATAGATAGATAGATTTCTATAGTTGGAAGAGACCTCCAGGGCCATGCAGTCCAATTCCCTTCTGCCATGCAAGGATACACAATCAAAGCACTCCTGACAGATGGCCATCTAGCCTCTGCATGAAAATCTCTGGAGGAGACTCCACTGAACTCCCAGGTAGCATATTCCACAGACCAACAGCTGTTATCATCAGAATGTTCTTCCTAATATTTAGGTGGGTTTTTGACCCTCTGGTGCTGAAAATAATCCATTAATGCCGCCCCCCCCCCCTTTTTCTGCTATGGTTCGGCAACCGGTCTGCGTGCAAATGATTCCTTTTTGTGAGAATGAGTGCATGGTAGGCACAGCGTGGATGCAGTCTTCTTGTTCCTCCACTGGAGATTCCCTGGCACTGAAGCCCCAGAATTATAAAGGCATCTTCTGTATCTACTGTGATGATTGCAGAACCCTGAAAGGCAATTAAATTCACTCACAAGGAAATCTTGGAAATTTCTTTAATGCATTACACTCTTAATACTATTCTTAGAATTGAAAAAAAAACCCTTCATTTTTATATGAACAATTTGCTGCTATAGTACAATAATGGTGCAATTCTGACCTTTGGAGGGAACTATCCATGTACTGCATTGAAGAACATTCCAAAGTTTCACGCCTCGTCTTGCATATTAATGGATTATTGCCATAGTGTTCCATTAACAAAGCAGCAATGACTTTTAATTTATTAGTATTGTTCCAATATTTTAAAGATAATGATCACATTGTGATGTCGTGCCATACTTGTGTTGGTAAGCTTATTTGTTTGGTTTTTTTTAAATTGCTTGTTAAGTCTTAAGAGACTGATGTGGGCTGGTATCTTCGCTCATTCTTCATATATTGCTTTTAAGAGGGAAGCACAGTCTTCTTTTGCCTTCTCTTTTTGGAGATCCAGCTTGATCTCTGTCAGTCCACTGCTTGCTCTACGTCTCTGGATGAAGCTATGAACAATGAATGACAAAAAGAAATCCCATTAGTCAGAGACATCAGTGTGATGAAAGGTTATTGCTAATTTTTCGTGCAAGGCAACTAGGGCAACCAGCCTTCTTCCAATTTCTTTTACAATTCCTCATTTCTCGTCTATGGCAAGAGATCTTTAGTTATTGTAAATGGAACAAAGACTTTGCAAATGCAACCAATGATTCATTCTGCACTTGCAATTAATTCCTTTTGCGATTGCCAAAGTAGATTGTAATGCAATAAGGGATTACTTCATTTCTCCAGGGGAAGAATGTTTACAATTCCAGATATATTACAGTGTTTTTTTGATTTCTGCTTAAGTATGTTTTGTAATTTGCATCTGTGTTTTGCAAAGTTACAACATTGCTTTAAATATACTAAGTTAGTTTCATGTGGACACCGGGTAAGCAATACTAAAAAAACAACAATTGTAACATTATGGGACCTGTAAACAAGAGCAATACATTGGCTGGGATTAGGGGCATGGGACCCACACAAAAGTGGGAGAATACAATTTGTTTAATGGAGAGAACACTTATCCAGGAATCCTTATGTCCTTCAGAGTGGTTCTATGGCCACTGTCCACTGATGTGACCATTGAAGTTCACTGGAAGGTCTAATGGCTCCCATAGAAGTATTTCTTGGCCTGTGCCATGCAAAGAACATCTGGAGAAGCAACCCAATGTATCTGGACAGCAAATGAAGGCATTAGTTGTTTCATCTCTTGCTACAAGAGATGTTCTTGCTTCACCTCTTGCTACAAGCCTTCCTGATCTGAGAAATACTACAAAACAGAACAGCTAGCTATACAATCTGCCTAAGAAAAGCCACATTCACTTCTGTGGTTGTCTTCCCCATTTTGTCATCTTCCTCCCCCTTTGGCTCCTTAACAAGGTTCTTTCAATGCTCTTTTGCAACTTGGCTGCAACTGCTCATTTTTTAATTTGTTTGCCAAGACATGCAGAGGTGCTGACTCTCATGAGTCATGATGCCATCTTGTGTCAGGAAAGTTAGATTTGAGCAAAATGAGCCAATATCCCAGAAAACGTACCAGTGGACCAGAATATAAATGATAGCCACAATAAGGATATCTATGGCATAGTGCCAGCAGTAGCACATGATGACAAACATCATATTGTCATGGTCCTCCAGATCCCAGTCCGGCCTTCCAAATGGTGGGTACAACACAGAGCCAATCTGGATGAAAAAGAAACATGTGTGATCTTCCATGCAAAAACACAGGGGCATATTAAGTGCATAGGGGTTCTCTGCAAACAGAGTAAACAGTCACACCTGTTTTGTCATTGCACAGTGTGGAGCAGATTATGAATGTCTTTTCATCATCCTTTCTATAGCAAAATAAAATCATAATTTCCCCAATGCTGAGCAAAGAGATCACGCTCAGATCTGGATATTCCACAACTGAGATGCCATAACTGATGGGCGAAAGTCCCTCTAGCTTTCAGTCACCTGTTTTATTTACTGCATTTTATTTACTGCATTTGTTGACCGCCGTTCTCAGCCCTAGGGCGACTCATAATGAGAGAAAGATCTCAGAAGCTGACCTTAAGGTCCAGGTGAGTAAACAAGGAAACAGGTGACTATAGGGAGCCTTTTGTATTCACCGGAGTTTGGTTCTAGTGGTTGTCAAGAGCACTTTGAATATGTTTTTAAATAAACAATTGATGGCCAAGTGCCCCAAGGTCCAATGAGGGCCCCAGATTTCAGGCAGTTGCCCACCTCTGCTATTCCAGGAATAACTGGACATGTAGCATAAAAAATATGAGCCTTCGGGCAGCTTGAATGGAGCCCTTAGGCCACTTGAACATCACCAGAGGCAACCCAGTCCCAACAAGTCAATCCAACCTGCCAAAACCAGGTCCCTTGCAGAATGGCGAGGCTGGCACGGAAGAGCTCCAGGATAAAGTTATCTTGCAGGAAGATTTCCAACACAGTGGTGGCGCAACCACCAAAGATGGCAGGCAGCAGCAGACTATGGGTGAGTTGATCCAGCATTGGCCGTTTGTGGACGTGGAAGTAGAAGAGAAAGCCTGTTGAAAATGACATCTTTAGTACGGCAGCCATCACAAAAAGTGGCTATACAGAGGGAAGGGAGGGAGGGAATCATTGGGGATGATAGGGGAGATCTAGCAACACTGACACTGGCCAAGTCACCGAACAGCCAATAAACAAGTTTACCATGGTTCTCAGCTAGAGAGCTATAGTTCTTAGTTCATTTCTTTGAACCATAGCCCTAGAAAATTCTAAGCACCTTTCCAATTTGCAAATTCTAGGATTCTTTAAGATGGAGCAGTTAGTCAAAATAGTCTCAAAACACTCATGTGG
This sequence comes from Anolis sagrei, assembly GCF_037176765.1. Lineage (NCBI taxonomy): Eukaryota > Metazoa > Chordata > Lepidosauria > Squamata > Anolidae > Anolis > Anolis sagrei. Next base: position 33,538,850 of record NC_090027.1, on the reverse strand, counting down.
GAGTAACCTGATTTTTCATGTGTTGTTTCTTTCAGGGAAGTTGAGGAAAAGATCTAGAAATCACCATTGCCTCAGGTGTGGCTGCACCAGTTTTCTCCCCCCCCCCCTTTAGTTGTTTTGGAATATGACTTAGAAACAATTAAATAGGCATCTTATATATACACCAACCTTCTACAAAGAAGGCAATGGCCAGCATGAGCCGATCAAACCCTAAAGGCAATCTAACTGGGCAATAGGTGAGAACATCCACAGCTCCCGACAGGCCAAAGAACAGATACATGGTGCAGTGTTGCCAGTTCATCAGGTGCACCCAACTCCATGGCTCTCTGGTGTAGAGGTACAGGTGGGGACCATCTGAAACAAACTGCTCAGCCAGGATACCTAAAGAACAGAGAGAGGGAAAACATGAATGGATCTGAAAGGAAGGTATGTCCAAAGGGAGATCAAACCCAAAGGGGCCATCTTGGAGTTGAGAAGCAGAAAATTTGTGGTGCATTTCTGCATTTGACTTTGGACTATGACGTCCAAAATCCACCATGTCCTTACCCACTGAGAAATTTTGGGAGATGGAGTCCAAAACAAATTACATCCGAAAGAGAACAATAGCAAAAGATCAAGCTGGCTTTTCACCAAATAGACAAATTAAACAGAACATAAGATACCTTCTTAATATAATTGAACTATTTGACAATTATTCCAGCAGGAAATTAGCAATACTCTTTCTAGGTATAGAAAAGCTGTTTGATAGCCTAAATTGGGACTTTATGAGGGAATTTCTGTAAACACATGATATGGGAGACCAATTTATATATATATAAAGAACTATATACAAAGAGCGATATGTACGGTTCATCATCAGTGAGGAGAAAACACAAAGATCCAAAATAAAGTGTGATACCAGGCAAGGATGTCCATTATCCCCCCCCCCCCCCCACACACACACACTTATTATGTTTATAGAGATGGTTATAAAACAAGGAAAAAGGGGCATCTGGGCAGCAGGAAAAGACTACAAGATTCGAGCCTTCACCGATGATATTGTGTTGACTTTTGAAAACCCTAATGACTCAGTGAAAGAATGAAACAATACCCTGACAGCTTCTCAGAATTAGCTAGGTTAAAGGTAAACAAAGAGAGCAGTTAATTATTAACAAAGAATCTGATAGAATCGGAGAAACAAGAACTAAAGAAAAATACAGAATATAATATTGTACAGAAATCCAAATACCTAGGAATATACATTACATGGAAAAAATCAGAGCTATTCAAAAATAACTATGAAAGGGTGTAAAGAGAAATGAGAAAAGCACTAGTGAAATGGAATAAGCGACGGCTCTCCCTATTAGGGAGGATATCATCTATTAAGATGACAACATTACCGAAAATGTTTTTTTTTTCAAAACATACCAATAATCAATAGTGGAAAAAAATCAAAAAGATATCTTGAAATTTATTTAGACTGGGGAAAAACGCAAAAGTAAAAATGAAAATATTTAATGATAAAAAAGAGGCAGATTATCTCTTCCAAATCTGCAACTCTACTTCCACATATGTAGTTTAGACTGGATTAAAGAATGGGTGTCCCTAGAAGACAACGAGCTAATTTAGAATGGATGGCATGCATGTTTGGACATACAAAAGGCCAGACCAACAAAACCTAACCATGCCTAATAGATAGATTAGATAGATATAGGTAGGTATGTAGATAAATCAATTAGAAGTACTGCTGGGAGTTGCAGTCCAAAAATAGGTAGAGAAGGAAGAAAGGGGAGAAAGTAAAAGCGAAAGGGAGAGGAAGGAGGGAAAGAGATAGAAAAGGAAGAAGAGAAGGAAAGAAAAAAAGGGAAGGAAGGAAAGTGGGAGGGAAGGAAGGAGAGAAAGAAACAAGGAGAGAAAGAGGGAGGGAAAGTTGGCCACAGCAATGCGTGACGGGTGCAGCTAGTAAGAGATAAGGAGGAAGCGGGTATTAATTTAGAATCTATGATGCTCTTATTTAGACTAATGAAACACTGACAGCTGGAAAATATTATACTGTATGCACCACACACTTATAAATGTATGTCTATTTTAATAAACAAACAAACAAATAAATAAACAAATTGCATTTCTATGTACACCAGGCTCGATTCCAACTCCTAAATACTTCCTACCAAAAAGAGAAACCTTTCTGTCATTTATCTGCATTTCAGGGGAAGCATCGTGTTTCTTTGACTCAGGCCGCTTCTAAATATAGAACTCCAATGTGTGCTTATTTGTTTCTGTGGTTTGCATGCAACACTTCGCTTTCAAAAAGCTCACCGATATTAAAATTTAGCTGAATACCTTTTTATTAATAACAAATGATTGAAAAGTAATAATTCATTTAAACAACAAAGGTGAACTGAAACACAAAGAATCAAAGCAAATTAATACAAATCCACACTAGCTTTCAAACAGCTCCGAAAGGGACTTGGGACCGCACAGTTAATTGGTTAATTGGATGTTATTAGGGAAAAGTTTAGACCACTACCAACAATCGTTCTTCTATTTAGAAATGCGATTATGATTTCAAGTACTTAGAAAGAAGTTACATATGTTGGGAGTCCTTTCCGTTTCAAAACATTGATTTTGTAGGTGATTCTGGATAATGCAGATGGAGCGTAACAGTTTGTTCCTGCAGATCTGTGCCTTTTCCTTGGCCAACTGGATGCCAATGCTAAAGCCATGTACTGCAGACTCAAAGATTGAAAACACAGCTGCTGTCCGGATCTGTAGCTTTCTGGCGAAGAAATTACTTCACAATCAAAGATGGAAGACTTTAATTCAAAAGCATGCGTTAGGGTACGAAACAAAATTCCAAATGACAGTTTACTTCCCTCACGCCTCACATTAGACCCTCCCCTGCATTGCTCCCGTTTCCATGGAAACCCTCTCCCAGATTCAAATATACACAGGCTGGGTTTATGTCACGGTCTAATTTACTGGATTCACACAAAACCAGGAAATAAGGTCATGGCAGCTGGTCTCATCTGTAAGGAGAAAAGAAATGGAAGCAGTCTTCTAGATAGATTACACATCCTCATTTTATTTGCTCTTATAGCTGAGGACAACCACTTCTTCCTCCTCTGAGCGGTTTTCTCTGCTCCACTTAGCTTCAAAGTGGCTTTGGGGTGACTTTTGGGAAAGGGCAAAAGGCTAGATCATAGCTAATATATCCCTTCTAAAAGAAAGCGCATGTACACATAACCTTGAATTATACACACAGCTATCACTAGTAGGATGTAACTGTTTTTGTTGGGGGTTTTGGAGGAAAGACAAGAGTGTACAGTACTTGTAACATATGGACAGTATAACCTTCGTTACTGGGAAAGAACAACAAATTGCAAAGAATGACTTCCTTGAAAGTAATTGTCTCCAAGTGCAAGCTAAAAACTTGGTACTAGAGATAATGGTAATACCAACTCTAGGTGTTTCATAATATCTCAAGCTCACCTATTATTCCAGAGGCGACTTTGAGTATGCCTTCAATGAATTCCAGTTTGTCGAAACTCCGGTGCAGATGATTATTTTTGTTCAACTTCCTGCTGTAGTGCTTCAGCACACATTTCACTGTCCACCAGAGGCCAAAGAGCAAGAAGAAAGTGCCCGGAAGAGCATGGCCCTGAAAACTTGCCATTGCTGATTAGACCTCGGGAGCTATAAGGAGGGAATGGGAAGCCTGATTAATCATCTTGGCATAGATTTCATAAAGAGAATGGCACTAATAGCCAATGGCCAACTATCCTTCCATCAGCACCCTCAAGCACAATCTACAGTCATTTTTCCAAACACAGCAATGGACTTGTCAACATGGACCCCACATGGTCAATGGACAGATCCTTGTGAAATACACAATTTCCCCACTTTTTCTTTCATTTTAAAAAAAAACTAAGATACATTAATTTTAAGGATTCCAGGTTGAAGCAGAGAATGTTCTACCTCTACCCTACTTGTAGATAGACGGGTGAACTGCCTAGCCAAGCATCCCATAGCCACTGTTGCCTGAAGGTATAGTCTGAGATTAATTAAGAAGATGAGTTGCAGCCATTCAATAAACTTCTTCTTGCCAAGTAGTTCCTGGTTCCTGTCTAGCAAAGTGATCTGCCTGCTTACTCTCTGCTTGAGTGTAGCAGGAAGGGATTGGCAACTTTATTTAGAACATTAGATACCTGGCCATACCCATGTGAGGATAAATGTTAGAAATAGTCTTTGTTTGGTTTTGTGTTTTATGAATAGATCCATTAGAACTTGCACAAAGATGTGGGTGAATTACACCTCATTCCAGGGGAATCCCCCCCCCCCCCACCTGCTCCAGTGCACCAGCAATTAAAGTTAGTCTTGATGGATATGTATGCCATGTCTGGTCCAGGTCCATTGTCGGTGGGGTTCACACTGCACTTTGCATATAGGTGAAGGATAAGTCCCATCATCCTCTGACATTGTCCCCTCCCCCAACCCAGACAGTGTTTAAAGTTTGTTATGTTGGGTATGTTTACCACGTTTGGTCCAGATCCATCACTGGTGGGGCTCTCAGTGCTCTCTGAATGTGGGAGCCATCTTGGAAATACACAGAAACATAGATGGATGGATGGATAGATAGATAGATAGATAGATAGATAGTAGGCCTGTCGGTTTTATGTCGTTTTTCGTTAATTCGTTAATTATTCTTAATTTTTTTCATATCCGACGCGATATCAAAACAATATTTTCAAACCCGGAAGGGTTTGAAAATATCGAAACAGCAGCCGCTTTTTTTTTACGATCTTCCGGTCGTCTCGGAAATGGAAATGGCGGCTGCTGTACTGGCTTCAGTGCCCTGTGTCATGTGCTGGTTCCTGGGAGCCAATCCGGCGCAAGCAGTGCACCGTGGCTGCTTTTCATTGGCCGAGAAGGCCTATTAAAAGAGCTCCGCGCGGCCGCGGAGCTCATTTTGGCGCGCGGAGGCGAGGGTGGAGGACTGTGTGGGAGGGTTGTGCTCTGCTGTAGTCTGCAGTGCTTGCTTGGGTTCGTTGGTCCCTTAGCATAATAGCTTGCAGCCTTGCCTTTTACCTTTTGCTCTGGTGCTTGGGTTCGTTGGTCCCTTTAGCCTTAGCCTTTTACCTTATTTTTTATTATTTAAAAGAAACCTTTACCTTTTGTGTTTTTTTTTTGTTTTTTTTGCCTTAAGTGTATTTCATTTACCCTGTTTGTGCCTGCCTGCGTCTGGTGCACAGCAGGGAGAATTTTTAAGAAATATTTTTAAGAAGTATTTTTAAGAAATACTTTTTAGTGTTGTGTTGTAGCTGGTCCCTGTGTGTTTGTGTGCCTGCCTGCGTCTGGTGCACAGCAGGGAGGTTTTTTTTCCATTTCTGACCATTTTGAAGAAACACTGTTAGTGCATTTCATTTCAGACATTTATTCTTTTAAAAAAATATTCAAAAAATACAAAAAAAATCCACAACTCTCCTGTGGCCTTGTGTTGTTGCTGGTCCCTGTGTGTTTGTGTGCCTGCCTGCGTCTGGTGCACAGCAGGGAGGTTTTTTTTCCATTTCTGACCTTTTTGAAGAAACACTGTTAGTGCATTTCATTTCAGGCATTTATTCTTTTAAAAAATATTCAAAAAATACAAAAAAATTCCACAACTCTCCTGTGGCCTTGTGTTGTTGCTGGTCCCTGTGTGTTTGTGTGCCTGCCTGCGTCTGGTGCACAGCAGGGAGGTTTTTTTTCCATTTCTGACCTTTTTGAAGAAACACTGTTAGTGCATTTCATTTCAGGCATTTATTCTTTTAAAAAATATTCAAAAAATACAAAAAAATTCCACAACTCTCCTGTGGCCTTGTGTTGTTGCTGGTCCCTGTGTGTTTGTGTGCCTGCCTGCGTCTGGTGCACAGCAGGGAGGTTTTTTTTCCATTTCTGACCTTTTTGAAGAAACACTGTTAGTGCATTTCATTTCAGGCATTTATTCTTTTAAAAAATATTCAAAAAATACAAAAATATTCCACAACTCTCCTGTGGCCTTGTGTTGTTGCTGGTCCCTGTGTGTTTGTGTGCCTGCCTGCGTCTGGTGCACAGCAGGGAGGTTTTTTTTCCATTTCTGACCATTTTGAAGAAACACTGTTAGTGCATTTCATTTCAGACATTTATTCTTTTAAAAAAATATTCAAAAAATACAAAAAAAATCCACAACTCTCCTGTGGCCTTGTGTTGTTGCTGGTCCCTGTGTGTTTGTGTGCCTGCCTGCGTCTGGTGCACAGCAGGGAGGTTTTTTTTCCATTTCTGACCTTTTTGAAGAAACACTGTTAGTGCATTTCATTTCAGGCATTTATTCTTTTAAAAAATATTCAAAAAATACAAAAATATTCCACAACTCTCCTGTGGCCTTGTGTTGTTGCTGGTCCCTGTGTGTTTGTGTGCCTGCCTGCGTCTGGTGCACAGCAGGGAGGTTTTTTTTCCATTTCTGACCTTTTTGAAGAAACACTGTTAGTGCATTTCATTTCAGGCATTTATTCTTTTAAAAAATATTCAAAAAATACAAAAAAATTCCACAACTCTCCTGTGGCCTTGTGTTGTTGCTGGTCCCTGTGTGTTTGTGTGCCTGCCTGCGTCTGGTGCACAGCAGGGAGGTTTTTTTTCCATTTCTGACCTTTTTGAAGAAACACTGTTAGTGCATTTCATTTCAGGCATTTATTCTTTTAAAAAATATTCAAAAAATACAAAAAAATTCCACAACTCTCCTGTGGCCTTGTGTTGTTGCTGGTCCCTGTGTGTTTGTGTGCCTGCCTGCGTCTGGTGCACAGCAGGGAGGTTTTTTTTCCATTTCTGACCTTTTTGAAGAAACACTGTTAGTGCATTTCATTTCAGGCATTTATTCTTTTAAAAAATATTCAAAAAATACAAAAAAATTCCACAACTCTCCTGTGGCCTTGTGTTGTTGCTGGTCCCTGTGTGTTTGTGTGCCTGCCTGCGTCTGGTGCACAGCAGGGAGGTTTTTTTTCCATTTCTGACCTTTTTGAAGAAACACTGTTAGTGCATTTCATTTCAGGCATTTATTCTTTTAAAAAATATTCAAAAAATACAAAAATATTCCACAACTCTCCTGTGGCCTTGTGTTGTTGCTGGTCCCTGTGTGTTTGTGTGCCTGCCTGCGTCTGGTGCACAGCAGGGAGGTTTTTTTTCCATTTCTGACCATTTTGAAGAAACACTGTTAGTGCATTTCATTTCAGACATTTATTCTTTTAAAAAAATATTCAAAAAATACAAAAAAAATCCACAACTCTCCTGTGGCCTTGTGTTGTTGCTGGTCCCTGTGTGTTTGTGTGCCTGCCTGCGTCTGGTGCACAGCAGGGAGGTTTTTTTTCCATTTCTGACCTTTTTGAAGAAACACTGTTAGTGCATTTCATTTCAGGCATTTATTCTTTTAAAAAATATTCAAAAAATACAAAAAAATTCCACAACTCTCCTGTGGCCTTGTGTTGTTGCTGGTCCCTGTGTGTTTGTGTGCCTGCCTGCGTCTGGTGCACAGCAGGGAGGTTTTTTTTCCATTTCTGACCTTTTTGAAGAAACACTGTTAGTGCATTTCATTTCAGGCATTTATTCTTTTAAAAAATATTCAAAAAATACAAAAAAATTCCACAACTCTCCTGTGGCCTTGTGTTGTTGCTGGTCCCTGTGTGTTTGTGTGCCTGCCTGCGTCTGGTGCACAGCAGGGAGGTTTTTTTTCCATTTCTGACCTTTTTGAAGAAACACTGTTAGTGCATTTCATTTCAGGCATTTATTCTTTTAAAAAATATTCAAAAAATACAAAAAAATTCCACAACTCTCCTGTGGCCTTGTGTTGTTGCTGGTCCCTGTGTGTTTGTGTGCCTGCCTGCGTCTGGTGCACAGCAGGGAGGTTTTTTTTCCATTTCTGACCTTTTTGAAGAAACACTGTTAGTGCATTTCATTTCAGGCATTTATTCTTTTAAAAAATATTCAAAAAATACAAAAATATTCCACAACTCTCCTGTGGCCTTGTGTTGTTGCTGGTCCCTGTGTGTTTGTGTGCCTGCCTGCGTCTGGTGCACAGCAGGGAGGTTTTTTTTCCATTTCTGACCATTTTGAAGAAACACTGTTAGTGCATTTCATTTCAGGCATTTATTCTTTTAAAAAAATTTTCAAAAAATACAAAAAAAATCCACAACTCTCCTGTGGCCTTGTGTTGTTGCTGGTCCCTGTGTGTTTGTGTGCCTGCCTGCGTCTGGTGCACAGCAGGGAGGTTTTTTTTCCATTTCTGACCTTTTTGAAGAAACACTGTTAGTGCATTTCATTTCAGGCATTTATTCTTTTAAAAAATATTCAAAAAATACAAAAATATTCCACAACTCTCCTGTGGCCTTGTGTTGTTGCTGGTCCCTGTGTGTTTGTGTGCCTGCCTGCGTCTGGTGCACAGCAGGGAGGTTTCCTCCTTTTTTTCCATTTCTGACCATTTTTAAGAAACACTGTTAGTGCATTTCATTTCAGGCATTTATTCTTTTAAAAAATATTCAAAAAATACAAAAATATTCCACAACTCTCCTGTGGCCTTGTGTTGTTGCTGGTCCCTGTGTGTTTGTGTGCCTGCCTGCGTCTGGTGCACAGCAGGGAGGTTTTTTTTCCATTTCTGACCATTTTTAAGAAACACTGTTAGTGCATTTCAGGCATTTATTCTTTTAAAAAAATATTCAAAAAACACAAAAATATTCCACAACTCTCCTGTGGCCTTGTGTTGTTGCTGGTCCCTGTGTGTTTGTGTGCCTGCCTGCGTCTGGTGCACAGCAGGGAGGTTTTTTTTCCATTTCTGACCATTTTTAAGAAACACTGTTAGTGCATTTCAGGCATTTATTCTTTTAAAAAAATATTCAAAAAATACAAAAATATTCCACAACTCTCCTGTGGCCTTGTGTTCTAAAAACATTCAACACTCTTCTGCGGCTGTGTGCTCTAGTTGCCAACTCAAAGTCATACAAATACAAAGTCATACAATACAGTGCTTGATCGGATTGCTCTTTTGTGTACTTCAAACCAGTGCGATGAAACGCTTCCTTCCCGGCTTTTCTAATCGCAAGGGCCAAGTGCAATCGCAAATATCAAAGAAAGACAGGGGACTGCAGATGGACACATTGACAAGCAGGGAACATTCAATCGACGAGATGGTTATTGATGCCTCAACCAGCAGTGAGATGGGAGGACCTCCTCCTTATTCCTCAGTTCGAGAGAGACTACATTCAGATCCTGATGTCCTTCCAAGTACTTCTCATACTACTTGTTATGAAGAGGAGGGCGAGGAGGCGGACATGTCAGAGGAATGGGAGGAAGGAGACAATATGGAATCTGCTTCTACCACAGGAAATAGTGATCAAGAGGACTGCATGGTGATGGAGGGCGAGCCACAGAAACAACCACCAACAATCCCTCCCAGAAACACAGACAGTCCAAACACGAGAATGAGTACACCTGAAGTGCGTAGGGGTAGGCCGAGATCGCTCCTGTGGGATCATTACGACGTCCATAAGGACAAGGCCACTGTGGCAGTTTGCAGGCATTGCGGTGCGAGCGTCAGCAGAGGAAAAGATACGAGGCATCTTGCCACAACAGGGCTAAGGACGCACCTGACGAGACACCACCCAACTGTTAAGTTGGACCTAGTTGAAGTCGCCAGCACATGCAGCAGCACTCCAAACACACCAACAGGCCCCGTGCAGAAAACCTTCGATGCTTGGGGCCTGCAAGTTACAAGGGTGAGATCTGGAGTTAAGCCGCCATCAGTGAAGGAAATTACACGTCGCCTGGGAGAGATGATGGCTCTGGACCACCAGCCCTTCCGTATGGTGGAACGGGAAGGTTTCCGCCGATTTGTTCACCTCCTGGCACCATGGTACAAGATCCCAAGTCGCACAACTTTCTCTCAAACAGTCATTCCCGCTTTGTTCGAGGGATGCAAGCAACGTCTCAGGAACCTTTTGAGCAAGTCACAACCCGTCCATGTACATTTCACCTCAGACATCTGGACGAGCACGGGAGGAGGGCATTCCTATTTGTCCCTGACCGCTCACTGGTGGGAGATGGAGGGTTGCCAAGACTCGGGTCATCGTTGGGCACTCCTGTCCCTTGAGGTGATCGATACGGATCACAGGGCCGACACCATTTCTGAGTACTTGCGAGAGATGATGAGAGACTGGATGCGGCATACTCATTCTGGGGGTGCTAACTCGGGATTCATGGTCACAGACGCAGGAAGGAACATGATCCGGGCGGTCGAAAGTGCCGGCTTAACAAACGTAACATGCATGGCGCACTTGCTGCATAACTGCGTAAAAGATGGGTTCAAGGGGACCGATGAGAACAGCGCCACCGCCGTCTCTCAACTCATTGAGCGTTGCCGCAGAATCGCGGGCTTCTTCCACCGTAGCTCTAAGTCTGCAAAACTGCTGCGTGACAGGCAAATCCTGGAGTGCCTCCCACAACACCGGTTACTGCAGGATGTCCCCACCCGCTGGAACTCCACCTACATCATGTTGGAGCGCATGGTGGAGCAACAGAGGGCAGTCCACGCTGTCTCGCTGTCAATTGCGGCTCCGATAAACAAGCTGGTCCCCAACAACCAGGAGTGGATGACCATCACTCAGCTGGTTGAGATCCTAGAACCGTTCAAACTGGCCACCGAAAAACTTTCAGGAGACAAAGCACTACTCAGCCATGTGCTCCCAGTCATCTCGCGATTGAAGAGCCATTTGGAGTCGCTGGGTGGACCAACTACATTGCAGTGTATGGCTGGGCCCTTGACTCCACAGGCCCAGGAGGTGGTCAGAAAGTTGAATTTCTCCCTCCGTAAACGTCTTGTACCGTTGACAGAGAGTAAGATTCATGTTTTCGCAGCACTCTGCGACCCTTCCATCAAGGACACTGTCTGCTCCAAAGAACTCCCAAAGTGGAAGGCCGAACTTCTCTCGCTCGTGAGAGAAGAATACTCTCGGAGGGTGGGGGAATGCTCAGAGCAAATTCCTTCTGCCGTTACTCCCAAAAACACCCGCGGTTACGGCAGCACCGATAACATCAGTCCCGCCTTGCCACCTATCAGGGATGAAGCAAGAGCACTGCAGCTGAAAAAGAGGAGAGCGGAGCGTTTCATACATGACAGTATCGCTTTGATGGCAGGGCAAGGAACATCTTTGTCGGCCCAGGCAGCAAAGATGGACTCGGCAGAGATCTCTGTCAATCGGTACTTTGACGAGCCTCAGGAGGATGTAGACACCGATCCATTGGCGTACTGGTCCTCAAAAAGGAGTACATGGCCTGACCTCTCAACCGTAGCCCGCAAGTTTCTCAGCTGCCCACCAACTAGTGTGCAGAGTGAGAGGGTTTTCAGCCTGGCAGGAGATGTCGTCACCCTCCAACGTACCTCACTCAACCCCCTTTCGGTGGAAAAGCTGGTGTTCTTAAAGGCCAACTTGCCACTTTTGGGCTACCCGGAGATAGATTTCGACACCAACCCTGGCTCCGTGCGGTAGATCACCTTAGTTGCTTTGTGCTTTGTGCCTGCTCAACGCGGGAAGATTGCCCTGCTGTGTACTTTAGTGCTTCGTGTTGCCTTGCGTTACCACTGCCTGCTCAACGCGGGAAGATTGCCCTGCTGTGTACTTTAGTGCTTCGTGTTGCCTTGCGTTACCACTGCCTGCTCAACGCGGGAAGATTGCCCTGCTGTGTACTTTAGTGCTTCGTGTTGCCTTCCGTTACCACTGCCTGCTCAACGCGGGAAGATTGCCCTGCTGTGTACTTTAGTGCTTCGTGTTGCCTTGCGTTACCACTGCCTGCTCAACGCGGGAAGATTGCCCTGCTGTGTACTTTAGTGCTTCGTGTTGCCTTGCGTTACCACTGCCTGCTCAACGCGGGAAGATTGCCCTGCTGTGTTCTTTAGTGCTTCGTGTTGCCTTGCGTTACCACTGCCTGCTCAACGCAGGAAGATTGCCCTGCTGTGTACTTTGGTGCTTCGTGTTGCCTTGCGTTACCACTGCCTGCTCAACGCGGGAAGATTGCCCTGCTGTGTTCTTTAGTGCTTCGTGTTGCCTTGCGTTACCACTGCCTGCTCAACGCGGGAAGATTGCCCTGCTGTGTACTTTAGTGCTTCGTGTTGCCTTGCGTTACCACTGCCTGCTCAACGCGGGAAGATTGCCCTGCTGTGTACTTTAGTGCTTCGTGTTGCCTTCCGTTACCACTGCCTGCTCAACGCGGGAAGATTGCCCTGCTGTGTACTTTAGTGCTTCGTGTTGCCTTGCGTTACCACTGCCTGCTCAACGCGGGAAGATTGCCCTGCTGTGTACTTTAGTGCTTCGTGTTGCCTTGCGTTACCACTGCCTGCTCAACGCGGGAAGATTGCCCTGCTGTGTTCTTTAGTGCTTCGTGTTGCCTTGCGTTACCACTGCCTGCTCAACGCGGGAAGATTGCCCTGCTGTGTACTTTAGTGCTTCGTGTTGCCTTGCGTTACCACTGCCTGCTCAACGCGGGAAGATTGCCCTGCTGTGTTCTTTAGTGCTTCGTGTTGCCTTGCGTTACCACTGCCTGCTCAACGCGGGAAGATTGCCCTGCTGTGTACTTTAGTGCTTCGTGTTGCCTTCCGTTACCACTGCCTGCTCAACGCGGGAAGATTGCCCTGCTGTGTACTTTAGTGCTTCGTGTTGCCTTGCGTTACCACTGCCTGCTCAACGCGGGAAGATTGCCCTGCTGTGTACTTTAGTGCTTCGTGTTGCCTTCCGTTACCACTGCCTGCTCAACGCGGGAAGATTGCCCTGCTGTGTACTTTAGTGCTTCGTGTTGCCTTGCGTTACCACTGCCTGCTCAACGCGGGAAGATTGCCCTGCTGTGTACTTTAGTGCTTCGTGTTGCCTTGCGTTACCACTGCCTGCTCAACGCGGGAAGATTGCCCTGCTGTGTTCTTTAGTGCTTCGTGTTGCCTTGCGTTACCACTGCCTGCTCAACGCGGGAAGATTGCCCTGCTGTGTACTTTAGTGCTTCGTGTTGCCTTGCGTTACCACTGCCTGCTCAACGCGGGAAGATTGCCCTGCTGTGTTCTTTAGTGCTTCGTGTTGCCTTGCGTTACCACTGCCTGCTCAACGCGGGAAGATTGCCCTGCTGTGTACTTTAGTGCTTCGTGTTGCCTTCCGTTACCACTGCCTGCTCAACGCGGGCAGATTGCCCTGCTGTGTACTTTAGTGCTTCGTGTTGCCCCCCCCCCAAACTCCTTTTCATACACCCTTTCCCCTGTCATCCCCTACCGGTCCCCTTTCAGCCTGTTGGGCATCGCCTCTGGGGTGCCAGGAGAAGAGGCTGTCCTGTACTCCTGTGTACGCTTCCCCCCTCCCCCAACTCCCTTACCCATAAACAACTACCTACCTCATAAAAAAAAAAAAGAAACCACCAAAAAAATGAAAAAAAAATTAAATAAAAAGAAAAAAAAATAATATTTTAATAGTAGAGCAGCTGCTACTATTATTCGTTGATTTAATTATTTAAAAAAGGAAAACAAAGATACTCACCAAAAAATGCTGCTATTATGTCTTTATTTATACATTTCTTTAAGAGGCACTCCTGTAGTCCTGTGTACGCTTCACAACAGGGCTTTTGTCCTCTAGTTTGTTTGTTTTAGTTTTGTTTTAGTTTGTTTGTTATATTCTTTAAAAAAAAGTATATATTCGCTTTCACGAATCGATTCGTTATTAATCTCAATATCGAATCGAATCGTATGTATGTAATAACGACGTTTCGGAAGTCGCTTTTGCGCATGCGCGATCGCGTCCGACGTACTAACGAATACATTCGTTATATCCTTAACGAATCGACCCCGCGCCAATAACGCCCTCCCCCACCAACTCCCTGTCATTCAGCCTTGATTATTGTAATGAGCCACTATCAGTTTCACTGTAACGCCCTTGTGTACTTTACATCCCAAGATCGCTCCAATGGGATCATTACGATGTTATCCCAGTCGAGGAGAGGCAGTTTAAGGAGAATATCCCGGCTCCCAAACTTCTTTGAAATGTCTTCCTTTTTGCTAGGACACTCTAACTTATAAGGAAAAGGCCTCCAGCGCTGCCTGTGTGCTTATCTCCTCCTCCTCCTTCCTCTGCAACGCACCTGCCATGACGCCACGTTCCACTCCAGCAACACCTCCGAATTTGGCACTCCTGTGCCCTCCCCCCCCCCCACTCCCTGTCATACAGCCTTGATTATTTTAATGAGCCATTTTCAGTTTCACTCCGACAGTCCAAACAGGAGAAAGAGTACTCCTGAAGTGCGTACTAGGGGTAGGCCGAGATCGCTCCAATGGGATCATTACGATAATTTCCTCCTTTTTTTGCATTCCTGACTATTTCTACAAATACCTTTACTGTATTCCATTTTTCCAAAAAATACTCAAAAAAATTCCAAAAAATACTGAAACTCTCCTGTGTGTCTGTGTCTCCAGTTGGTCCCTGTTTGTGGCTGCTCCTCGCCCACGGCAGCGCCATTCTCTGCTTCATTTTGCTTTGCTGACTATTTTTAAAAAATACCTTTAGTGTATTTCATTTTTCACAAAAATACTCAAAAAATTCCCAAAAATACTGAAACTCTCCTGTGTGTCTGCGTCTCCAGTTGGTCCCTGTTTGTGGACACTGTAACTTATAAGGAAAAGGCCTCCAGCGCTGCCTGTGTGCTTACCTCCTCCTCCTCCTTCCTCTGCAACGCACCTGCCATGACGCCACGTTCCACTCCAGCAACACCTCCGACTTTCATTTCATTGGTTCATTTAAAAAAAAAAATTCTAAAAAAACAAACACCGACACTCTGACAGTCCAAGCAGGAGAATGAGTACACCTGAAGTGCGTAGGGGTAGGGCGAGATCGCTCCAATGGGATCATTCATTACGATGTCTCCTGACATTTCGCCCACATCTATGGCAGGCATCCTCAGAAGTTGCGAGGTCTGTTGGAAACTAGTCAAGTGGGGTTTATATATCTGTAGAATAATGTCCAGGGTGGGAGAAATAAGTCTTGTTTGCTTGAGGCAAGTGTGAATGTTGCTATTGGTCACTTTGATTAGCATTGAATAGCCTTGCAGCTTCAAAGCCTGGCTGTTTCCTGCCAGGGGGAATCCTTTGTTAGTAGGTGTTAGCTGGCCCTGATTGTTTACTATCTGTTTTCTGAGTATTGTTCTTTATTTACAGACCTGATTATAGAAGGTTTATTTAAAATTATGTGCTTTGAACTGGATTATATGGCAGTGTAGACACTTATAATCCTGTTTAAAGATGATGATGGGGATCATCAGCTTTGACA
This sequence comes from Anolis sagrei, assembly GCF_037176765.1. Classification (NCBI taxonomy): domain Eukaryota; kingdom Metazoa; phylum Chordata; class Lepidosauria; order Squamata; family Anolidae; genus Anolis; species Anolis sagrei. The sequence goes on along the minus strand of NC_090027.1, from coordinate 33,523,527 downwards.
TTCAGGATTATATGGCAGTATAGATCCAGCCTTAGAGTTACTTACAGATTTCCCTTTATGAATGCATAGCCTGGAAAATTATTTTGCAATATATATATAAATTCAAATCAATTTTGCTTTGCTTTGCTTTGCTTTGCTTTGCTTTGCTTTGCTTTAGTTTTACATTGCCACTGCCTGCTAAACGCAGGAACATTGTCCTGATATTGAATACAAAACAGATCATAGAATCAAACAGTTGGAAGAGACCTCATGGGCCACCCATTACAAACCCCTGCCAAGAAGCAGGAAAACCGCCGGGCGAGCTTTTTGGTTAATTTCCCAACTTTTTGGTTAATCTCCCCCACAACTCCCCGTCATGCAGCCTTTGGCACTCCTGTGCCCTCCCCCCCCAACTCCCCGTCATGCAGCCTTTCCCCAGTAGTTGCCTGCCGGTCATTCCCTTTCATACACCATTTCCCGACTTTTTTTTATGGCGACTGTTAGGCAAGTTTTTTTTTTATATTATATTTTGGGAGGGTGCCCTGATGCGTATTATTGATGGTTTTAATCACAGGGGTCAGCACACACGGAGTGCAATGGATGAGCCTAACCCCGGAGGACCACCTTCATGATCACGGTGTCTCCCCGGTCATTCCCTGCCAGTTTCCCGCATTTGGGGAAATCGCAGGGGTCAGCGGGACTCAAATGGAAATTTCAGTTTGAATGGCTGTCTTGCAAGGCACTTCTGTGAGTCTTCTCTTGCCGTGCCGTTTCATTTCATTGGTTCATTTAAAAAAAAACAAAAAAAAATTCTAAAAAAACAAACACCGACACTCTGACAGTCCAAACAGGAGAATGAGTTCACCTGAAGTGTACTTTCAGCCTGTTGGGCATCGTCTCTGGGGTGCCCGGAAAAGAGGCACTCCTGTGGGTACGCCCCCCCCCCCAACTCCCTGCAGCCTTTGGAAAAACGAATGCGACTTTATTTTGGTATAAAAAATAGGGAAAGTTCAGAAAAGCAAAGGGGAAGCAAACTACAAGCTAGCTATCATTACCTAAGTATTTCTTTTATTCTTGATTAATGATTAATGATTAATGATTGATTTTAATGGCGACTTTTAGTCAAGTTTATATACGGTCACCCTCTTATTTTCCCCGTCACCCCATCACGAATGGGGTTCAACGGGTTACCGGCACCTGTTTGGCACTCCTGTGCCCTCCCCCCCCCAACTCCCTGTAATCCAGCCTTGATTATTTTAATGAGCCATTTTCAGTTTCACTGTAACGCCCTTGTGTACTTTACATCCCAAGCTTCCTCTCCCATCCTTCCCTCTCAGCCTTTGGCACTCCGACAGTCCAAACAGGAGAATGAGTACTTTCAGCCTGTTGGGCATCGTCTCTGGGGTGCCCGGAAAAGAGGCAGTCCTGTGTGTACGCTTCCCCCCCCCCCAACTCCCTGTCATGCAGCCTTTGGCACCCGCATACCCATCCAGATCATCCGAATCAACCCTGGCGATCAATGGCTACTTATTTTAATCGCGACTTTATGGCAAGTTTCCCCTGATCTGCTTGGCTGTGGGTGACTTCCCCCCCCCCCCATAACTCCCTGTCATGCAGCCTTGATTATTGTAATGAGCCGTTATCAGTTTCACTGTAACTCTCAGCCTTTGCATGCGTGTCATTTGTTCATTTGTGTAGTAACTTCCAAGCGGTGCAGCCCATAAGCCCCAACTCATCACAACAGCTTTGGGAGAGAAGCACATGGAGCGGTGAGGGAGGAAGGGGACACCCACATAGCCAGCCAGATCATATTCTAAAAAAAATTTAAAACTCTTCTGTGGCAGTGTGCTGTAGTTGCCAACTCTAGTTTACCCCCAACTCCCCGTCATGCAGCCTTTGGCAATCCTGTGCCCTCCCCCCCCACACCCTGTCAAGCACCCAAGAAAGGGGACATTACGAATAGGGTTCAACGGGTTACCGGCACCTGTTTGGCACTCCTGTGCCCTCCCCCCCCCCAAACTCATCACAACAGCTTCAGGATGGTCATCAAAATACTGTATATTTCTGGTTTGTGATTGATGATTACCAGTCTTGGAATTACTCTAAAGATTTTCTATCTTCAAACCTCCGACTTTCGTTCTTGATTGATGCAAGCGGCCAGCTTTGACCGCACTAATTTTTTCAAAGTAAATGCTTTGGTCCTCCACATTTTCATAGAAGCACTTCGTTTTATTGATGATTTTAATTGCGACTTTATGGGAAGTTTCTTGGCACTCCTGTGTGTACGCTTCCCCCCCAACTCCCTGTCATGCAGCCTTTGGCACTCCTGTGCCCTCCCCCCCCCCAACTCCCTGTCATGCAGCCTTTGGAAAAACAAGCTAGCTATCATTAGCTAAGTATTTCTTTTAGTCTTGATTTATGATTAATGATTAATGATTGATTTTAATGGCGAATTTTAGTCAAGTTTATGATTTTTATGGCGACTGTATGGCAAGATTCCCCCAACTCCCTGTCATGCAGCCGTTGGCACTCCTGTGCCCTCCCCCCCCCCCCCCCACTCCCTGTCATGCAGCCTTTGGCACTCTAAGGGCATCACAGGAACCCCAGGACACTTTTTATTGATTATTTTAAAGGCGACTTTAGTAATGGAGACCTCGGTACACTCCTTCTTTACCTTTGACTTCGTCCTCTGCAACCGAGCGCCATCAAGCGGCGGAAGCCTTCCCGCTCTACCATATGGAAGGGTTTGGCAGTTGGCAAAGTGGGAGTATTCTTCCTGCGGCTCCAGGTGCTGCCAGTTTCTCTTACTCTCACCTTGATCATTGGGTGATGCCTCTTCATATGCATCTCAAACCCTTCCTGACAGATGGCTAGCCTGTCTCTACTGAATCATAGAATCCTGAATCACAAAATCCTACATTAGGAAGAGACCCAAAAGGCCACCTAGATGGCTTCCCCCCCCCAACTCCCTTTCATACACACATCCCGGAGGCAAAGAACTCGGTGAAATTGTTTTTGTTTCAACATGGGAAAACCACCTTCGTTAGGACTTCTTCATCATGGAGGACTGTGCTCGTCGGTTTCTTACATTGTCACTGCCTGCTGAACGCGGGAACATTATTATTATTATTATTATTATTATGATTATTTTAATGAGCCATTTTCAGTTTCACTGTAACGCCCTTGTGTACTTTACATCCCAAGCTTCCTCTCCCATCCTTCCCTCTCAGCCTTTGGCACTCCGACAGTCCAAACAGGAGAATGAGTACTTTCAGCCTGTTGGGCATCGTCTCTGGGGTGCCCGGAGAAGAGGCACTAAACGCTCCCCCACCACTCCCTGACATGCAGCCTTTGGCACTCCAGTGCCCTCCCCCCCCCAACTCATCACAACAGCTTCGGGAGGGAAGCACCCGCATAACCAGCCAAATCATTTCTGTAGTTCCAACCAGTGTGATGAAACGCTTCCTTCCCGGCGAATACCAAAGAAAGGCAGGGGACTGCAGATGGACACATTGAAACACCCGCATAGCCAGCCAGATCATCCGAATCAACCCTGGCGATCAATGGCACTTCTGTACTCGTGCACTTGTTCCTGATTGATGGGACCGGCCTGCTTTGAACACACTAAAAAGGAAACACTTTGGACCACAGGGACACTCGTTTAAGAGCATGGGGAGAGCGCCAAGAGAAGTTAAAATTTGACTTTGCATGGCTTCCCAACCCCCCAACTCCATAAAAAAATGAATGCATAGCCTGGAAAATTATTTTGCGGTATAAATTCATAGTCAAGAAAATTATTTTACATACATATTATTTCCCCCCCCCCCCCCCACTAACTGTCTTCCTGGCTGCTGAGAGTAGGCCAGTACTTAATCCCAGACATTTTCGTGGAAGCACTTCTTTTTATTTATGATTATAATTGCGAATTTTGGTTGGTCCCCATCCCTGACCTATACTTGGGAAACCTCCCCCCAACTCCCTTGTCTTCCTGGCTGCTGAGAGTAGGCCAGTACTTAATCCCAGGGGTCAGCACACACGGAGTGCAATGGATGAGCCTAACCCGGGAAGACCGCGGGACTCAAATGAAAATTTGACTTTGAATGGCTGTGAGACCAAAGTTCGTCTTTACCTCCCTTAACTCTCTTTCATACACACTTTCCCCTCCTCTTTACCTCCCTTAACTCCCTTAACTCCCAGAAGGGCCACACTGGTTGGAACTACACTAATAATGAGCACTGTAAGCATTTTGTGTTGGCTTATGGGCCGCACTAGTTGGAACTACACAAATGAAATGCTTGCCCTGATGTGCAGCGAAAATACCACAGGGCACACAAAAACTGCAGACAAATGCGCTGCAGTGTTTTCATTTTATTTCAAATATTTTATATATATTTTTTTAAGAATAAAAGAAATATGTAGCAGTGAAACTTTTAAAAAAGAAAAATTTCAAAATGCTTGCCCTGTAGTGATGCAAAAACAGCTGCAGGACAGCCACAACAACTGGGTAAAACAGCTTTTGTTTCACCAAAGACAAATGTGAAGACGTCTACAGATGGGGAAAGTCAACTTTCTGGCCACCTCCTAAGCCTGTGGAGTGAACAGGGGCCCAGCCATGATAGCAATGTACTTTGTCCACCCAGCGACTTACCACAGTAAAGGCTGTAGTGATCTACGCGTCCATGCTATCCAGATCAATCTGGGGATAGCCCAAAAATGGCAAGTTGGCCTTCAATAAGACCAGCTTTTCCACAGCAAGGGGGTCGAGCAAGTTACGTTGGAGGGTGTGACGATTGCAATGTACTTTGTCCACGCAGTGACTCCAAATGCCTCTTCAAACGCAGGACGACAGGGACCACATGGCTGTAGTGCTTTCTGTGCTGAAAGATGTTCGGTGGCTAATTTGAATGGTTCTAGTATCTCGACCAGCTGAGTGATGATCATCCACTCCTGGTTGTTGGGGGTCAGCTTGGGCTGACAAAGATGTTCCATGCGCTCCCACATGATGCAGGTGGAGTTCCAGCGGGTGGGGACATCCTGCAGTAACCGGTGTTGTGGGAGGCACTCCACTTTTGCGGACTTAAAGCTACGGTGGTGTAAGAAGGCCGCGATTCTTTGACAGCGGTCAATGAGTTGAGTGACGGCGGTGGCGCTGTGACCATGAATCCCGAGTGTGTACCACCGGAATGAGTATGCCGTATCCAGTCTCTCATCATCTCTCACAAGTACTCCTCATCACTCGAACAAAGCTGCAATGACTGTTCGAGAGAAAGTTACCATGGTGCCAGGAGGTGAACTTAACAAATCAGCAAAAAAACCTTCCCGTTCCACCATACTGCATGATTGCAACAGCCTGGAAGGCAAAAAGGCAGTCAATCCCGGGGGGGGGGGGGGCAGGGTCAAGAGCCCACCCCGGGAGGAGTTAATCTGTCTCAGTGGCATGGGAGGGAGAAGGCCGGGAAGGGTATCGGCCTTCTCTCAGCAGACAAAAAGGCGGTCAATCCCGGGGGGGCCAGGGTCAAGAGCCCACCCCGGGAGGAGTTAATCAGTCTCAGTGGCATGGGAGGGAGAAGGCCGGGAAGGGTATCGGCCTTCTCTCAGCAGACAAAAAGGCGGTCAATCCCGGGGGGGCCAGGGTCAAGAGCCCACCCCGGGAGGACTCAGTCTGTCTCAGTGGCATGGGAGGGAGAAGGCCGGGAAGGGTATCGGCCTTCTCTCAGCAGACAAAAAGGCGGTCAATCCCGGGGGGGCCAGGGTCAAGAGCCCACCCCGGGAGGAGTTAATCTGTCTCAGTGGCATGGGAGGGAGAAGGCCGGGAAGGGTATCGGCCTTCTCTCAGCAGACAAAAAGGCGGTCAATCCCGGGGGGGCCAGGGTCAAGAGCCCACCCCGGGAGGAGTTAATCAGTCTCAGTGGCATGGGAGGGAGAAGGCCGGGAAGGGTATCGGCCTTCTCTCAGCAGACAAAAAGGCGGTCAATCCCGGGGGGGCCAGGGTCAAGAGCCCACCCCGGGAGGAGTTAATCTGTCTCAGTGGCATGGGAGGGAGAAGGCCGGGAAGGGTATCGGCCTTCTCTCAGCAGACAAAAAGGCGGTCAATCCCGGGGGGGCCAGGGTCAAGAGCCCACCCCGGGAGGACTCAGTCTGTCTCACTAGGGGACGGCCAATATGCTGTGTAAGAAATGTGCACACCATGACAGTCCCGGGGGGGGGGGGGGGGGGGGGCGGGCCGAGCAATGTCCCCCTGGGAGGGAGAAGGCCGGGAAGGGGACGGCCAATATACTATGAAAGATATATTGTTTTGAAGGAGTTAAGTTATTGGGAGTTTTTGGCCAAAAAAGCTTAACAAAAAACTGTTATTTTAAGAAAAATTGCCCAAGAACTGGAGTTAAAAAGATGCATGGTCAAGGAACCCTTATTTAAAACTTCGATTTAGAACTTCGATTTAGAAGAAACACTTCCGGGTTTGAAAGAAATACCGATATAGTACTGTTATAAAAAAAAACAATTTACAAAATTGTCGAACAAAACCACCCAGCCAGATAATTTCCCTTAATTTAATATTCATAGTTGTTTCAAAGTGAAATTTATGATATTTTCTTCTTTTGATTTAATTTACTTTCTGCATTTTTAACAATTAATTTGTAATAATATTATAATAAATAATTTATATTTCGTATTGTTATGTTAAAAAAATATAATACATTTCTTATGTATGACATTTTATTACAGTCTTAAGTAATTTAATTTCAATTTCTTACCTTGCTTCTTGTTTAGCAACTGACTGTATTTTAATTTTTGGTTTAACTTTTTATTGATTTATATTCTATTTGATAATTTTATTATTCTTATTTGTTATTTTATTGTAGCAGACAGTTATATTATTTTATTATTTTATTTCTTATGTTACATTACTTTATTAATATATGTTTTTTTAATTATTTCTTTTAATTACCAATATATTAAATTACCAATATTAAAATATATATATAATATATATTTAAAATATAAAAAATATAAAAAATATAAATATAAAATAAAAAATAAAAAAATATAAAAATATAAAAATATAAAAAATATAAAAAATATAAAAAATATAAATATAAAAAATATATTTAAAATATAAAAAAATTTAAAAATATATGGGGGAAGGGGTGAAGATAAGGGAGGAAAGAAATCATAAATAAATGCCAAAAAAAAAATGACTCCCTTCTATTCTGCTCGTGCAATATCTTTCATTTTCTATGAAAAAAACACAAAATTAGTTCCATCTAAATGTATGATGAAGCTGTAAGGTTATGTTTTTGTTTATTTTGTTTATTTTCGATTTATTATTATTAATTATTATTTTTATTTATTTATTTATTTATTTATTTTTATTATTTATTATTATTTATTTATTTATTTATTATTAACGAATGCTTGATTAACGAATTTCGTTAATGCCTCCGCGCATGCGCTAAAGCGCGGAAGCGCCATCTTAACGAATCGATTCGTTATTAACGAATAACGAAATTTCGTTAATGTAAAATTCGTTAATCGATTCGTAATTTCGGAATAACGAATTAACGAATTTCGTTAATATTCGCGCATGCGCTTTAAAACCGCTGGCGCCATCTTAACGAATCGATTCGTTATTGCCCTTCAATAACGAAATTCGTTAATATTAACGAAATTTCGTAAATAACGAAAAAATTTTTGGGAAAGTTTTGTAAATATTTTTAATATCGAAACAAAAAAAAACCCCAATTAAGAATCGAATTTAGAAACAATTTTTTTCTTGATCAAACAGGCCTAATAGATAGATAGATAGACACCTAGATAGAGACACCTAGATAGATACATACATAGATAAAGATATATACATATACATAGATAAAGATATATACATATACATAGATAGGTAGAGACAAAGATACAACCATATTTTTCACTTTTATTAGAAGATAGATCAATAGATAGATAGATGACAGATAGGTAGATAACCTTAAAAACCTTGTGTATAGTCATGTTAAATTCTCCTCCATGGTGTGCCTATTGGGCTGAAATGTATATTTTTTTCTGCACATGACTGAAGAGCTTCCAAGAAGTGTTTAGGTCACCATATGAAGTAACTGGTGGTAATCAACAATGACCGGATAATAACAAATAGCAGACAATGGCAAAAGTTGAGGTTTCCTGTGATAAAGTTGCCATTGTTGTTGTTGCCATTCATCCAGTTGGTTCCAAGAGTAGCCCACTGAGATCTGGAGCAAAGGGTCAGTATGCATTGAAGCTGTAAGGTTGTTGGGTTGTTGTAGGTTTTTTGGACTGTCTGGCCATGTTCCAGAAGCATTTTCTCCTGACGTTTCGCCTGCATTTATGGTAGGCATCCTCTGAGGTTGTGAGGCCACAACCTCACAACCTCTGAGGATGCCTGCCATAGATGCTGGTGAAACATCAGGAGAGAATGCTTCTGGAACATGGCCATATAGCCCGAAAAACCTACAACAACCCAGTGATTCTGGCCATGAAAACCTTTGAGAATACATTGTAAGGCTGTTCTTCACACTGGAGAGAGAACCTGAGGTACTAAGAGGAGAAACTCCAGCATCAGAGACTCCCTGCTATGCCTGAAGAAGGACTTCATCCCATGAGGGTGAAAGGGAGCCGGGGGAATCGTCTTCTTTCTGTAGTTTTTTTTTTTGTTATGTTGCATTTATAATGAAAACGGATTATATATTCACCCCCATTATACACTATGTACTTTTGTCTATTTCTACAGTAAGCCCCTGCATTCTGAGATATCACATGGATGAGTGCAATCCCAGCCCATATCACTTTCTTTTCTTTTCTTTTCTTTAAATTAAGAAAGGGGAAATCTCAGAATTGCAGAAGTCTAACATTTAGGTCTCTTCAACACTAAAGTGTTGACCTGATTTCGCCTAGAACCATCTGTTTCATTCCCAGAGTTGCTTCATGACAATAAGAAGATAAATACAAACTTGTTGCCACTAAGACCGTGGCCCTGGTACTTGGCATTTGGATGGTGACAACAAGTTTAATCAAAAACCCCTGAGGGCAAGATCAATATAAATATACGTAATAATAATAATAATAATACTTTATTTGTACTCCACTACCATCTCCCCAAGGGACTCGGTGCAGCTTACATTGGAAAAAGCAATAACAACAGTAATACAAAAGTTTCCTTATTCTGGGAAGGCACACTGGAACAACCACGTTTTCAGGCTCCTCCTAAAGACTAATTACCAAAACTGTAGATTGCCAATCACAATTTCTATATTCTAAGAATATTCCTAGAAATTCTTAGAAATTCTTAGAATATAGAAATTGTGATTGGCAATCTACAGTTTTTGTAATTGTTGTTATAGATATCTGTGCATGTTACAATCCTCCTAAAGACTGCCAGAGTTGGGGTGTGCCTGATGTCCTTGGAGAGTGAGTTCCAGAGTCGAGGGGCCACCATCAAGAAGGCCCTCTCCCTCGTCCCCACCAATCGCACCTGAGATGGAGGTGGGAGCGCGAGCAGGGCCTCTCCAGATGATCGAAGAGATTCGTATCTGGGGGTTCGTATACAGAAATGCGGTCACGCAGATAGGTGGGTCCCAAACCGTTTAGGGCTTTGTAGGTAAGAACCTGTACCTTGAATTTGGGACCGGAAAATGAACGGCAGCCAATGGAACTCCTTAAACAGGAGGGTTGACCGCTCCCTGTCAACCCTCCCGTACACACTCTTCTTTTAATGTAAAAGTTGGGGACAACAGGTATATAAATTGATCAGTGCACTAATCACTCCGTTCAATGCAATTTTGCAAAAGAAAGGTTCGCATTTTTGGCGTCCACTCTGAGCATGCAGAACATGGAAAGCTGGCTGATTACTGCATTCATTAATAGCTCCCCACCCCCTCACTCAAATCTGGTCCCATCCAGAAAAGGCAGAGAGACTTTACCTGGATCCAACAGGTTATTTCTGCTGCCAGCTCCTGCAGAACTCAGAGTCTACCTGTTTGCAGGTGAGCACCAGAGTGCACGATTTAAAAAGCACAGAGAGGTAGTGTCAGCAGGACATAAAATAATCAATGCCCCACCTTTTGAGGAGGAAATGTAAGCGTGAAAGGACTGACAGTTCATTTTTGCACTACAAATAAGATATATGCAGTGTCCATAGGAATTCATTCATTTTTTTTCAAATTATAATCCGGTGCTCCAGCAGTTTGAGGGAATGTGACCTGGCCCTCTGTTTAAAAAGTTTGAGGACTTACACCATCTCAGGGATGTTACACACAGCCATACATCCCAGAATATAAAAGCAGAAAATCACCACTCCTCTTGGTGTTTCCCCAGCAACAGCAAGAGTTTCCCTCTGGGCAGCTAAAACAGGAAATCCCAATTGGATGCCCCCCCCCCCCCCACACACACACACACGAGGGTCCTCCTCCAGGGACAAACCAAGAATGGGCAACTTGGAAATCCCTGAACAGACTCAGAAGTGGCAGATTAAAAGACAACCTGTCAAAATGGCACGACCTAAAAGAATCCTCCATCTTGTGTGACTGTGGAGCAGAACAGACAACTCCGCATCTGTATGCTTGTCCACTATGCCCTGCCTTATGTACAGAGCAAGAATTGTTGAAGGTTACAGACAATGCAGTTACTATTGCCTGTTTTTGGTCAAAAGATATTTAGCCACTTATGCTCCTTCTGTTTTTATCAGTTTTATACTAATGTATGCAATACTTTTGATACAAAATAAATAAGTAAATAAAGGCAGAAAATCCCACAATATCCGCTTTGAACTGGGTTATTTGAGTCCACACTGCCATATATTCCAGTTCAAAGCAGATAATGTGGGATTTTATTCAGCTGGGTGGCAGGGGCCTTAGTCATATACACACACACCCTGTTTTCATTCAGGTGGATCTGATTGGGTGTGTTTTCTTTTAAACTTTTCAAATACTTATATCTATTTGGGCATGTATTGTCGAAGGCTTTCATGGCCAGAATCACTGGGTTGTTGTAGGTTTTTTCAGGCTATACGGCCATGTTCTAGAGGCATTTTCTCCTGACGTTTCGCCTGCATCTATGGCAAGTAGTGAGGTCTATTGGAACTAAGGTCTATTTGGGCATGGCATGGGAAATAAAGGGGAAGTCAACTTAACTGAAAACTATTGGGAAAACAGCTGAGAGGGATCTGTTTTTAAACATGTGTACCTTCTCAACATATACTTCTTGCAATGTATTCAAATGACCCATGAAAGCCCAACTGATGCATCTTGGGTACCTTTAGTAGAGGAGGAGATAAAAGTTCACATTTTTTTTAAATGCTCATTCCCTAGCATTAAAAAAAAATGTTGCTGGAGTTGGAAGGTACTTTCTGACCAGTTCCCAAGAAAGTCCCAATGGTCGGTGTGTGCCAAACTGGGGGTCTTCCAACCAAACACCTAGGGCCAGAAAACATGAGCTGGTCAAAAAGTGAAATAAAACCAATGAAAATAAGCAATGGATGGATCATCTGAAATCACTTCTGCTTTGTTGCATCATGGTTTCTCAAAAAAAAATGGCACAGGACTTTATTGGTTCCAATAACTAGGGGGTATGGGACAAAAATCTCATGTCCCTGCATGAGAAGCTGGAGCTGATAGACAGGAGCTCACCCCGCTCCCTGGATTCAAACCACTGACCTTTTGGTCAGCAGTCCTATTGCTCTTCTTAAGCCCTTTGTAGGACTCGTTGGGTGTTGTGAGAGGGTTGTGCCATTTCCTTGACTAAATGGTGGGATATTCCCTGGGATGTATGTGATATTTATGCAACTTTGGCGAGTTTATTGGGAATTCATCTGAAACTGGGAAAGAGTGGTTGCTGACTCAGTTTCTGGGCACCCTTGGAGTTACGGGTTTCAGGTTACATTTTGGAGTTCTAGTTTATGACAGCATTTATTCTCCAGAGAAGAAGTGATGCAGCATCCTCTGCTGGCAGAGTGCTTTAGCTGTGCATTCCTCCATGGCAGGGGGTGGGCTAGATGGCCTCAGAATCTGCTTCCATTTCAATGCTTCCTTGATTTAGAATTCATTGCTTATGGTTTAGAAAAGTCATAAGGTGAATGGAGTGTTAGTCTCCACTCTGTTCATGGCTGATCTATGTGTTGCCTCCTTTATTTCTGCACAGTGACAGTGGTTCGTTTTCACACCCATAGACACTCCCTCAATGCTACACCTGCCCAACATATCTCAAAAGTATCTCTGTCTTCAGTTGTAAATAATCCAAAATGATGACTGAAATTTATGAGATGTCTTTGCCCTTCTAGTTACTGTTTTGACCAACTTGGGAAGTACCTTCTAGAGACTACAAGGATCTGGAATCTATGTACTGTGGGGTCATATTAGAGGGTATTTTGACACAGATTTGGCATTCTTTTGCTGCCCAAAAATTGCATAGTTTTGTGTGTGTGTGTGTGGGAAGGGTTCGGAGGATGTAGGAGGCTTCATACATCAAAAAAGTTATGTGATCCAAGGGACACTCTTTCTCCATGCCTGATCTATACAGATGCCTCATCTTTGCCATCTCAAAGAGAGATACTGAACCAGTGCCTCTAACAGTATATCTGCTCCCTATTTATTTTACTTTATTGCCATTTGTGCTTGATTATTTAAATACAACATGGTTATCATAGGTCAAATTCTGTGTGAAGTCTGAAATGCAACACGAATCTCTGGACTAAAATATCCCGTTCTTGCTGCATGAGGAGTCGCCCTGATTCACGGAGCGAAGGGGACACCATGGTGAAGTTTTGGTTTTGCCTCTCTATCAAAGGTTTTGGTTTTGCCTCTCTATCAAAGTTTTGCCTCTCTATCAAATTTTTGGTTTTGCCTCTCTATCAAAGGAAAACTAGGAAGGTGTCTCCCATCCATCTCTGTGGCCTCAGTTTGAGATCAATTCCAAAGACGGCAGCCTTTTCTTTGCAGCAAGTGTGTGTGCTTGGCTCATCTAGCAACACTGGGGTAAAATACACCTTGATAAAGTTGGACACCTTAATAAACTAAACAAATTGTCTAGGCATTGTAACATGTACCATGTTATCCTCCACCTGCTCCGCCGTTGAGGTGTTTGGGTCTTCAGACTGTGCTTGGTCTGGAACCTCCACTTGCTCCGCCGTTGAGGTTTTTGGGTCTTCAGACTGTGCTTGGTCTGGAACCTCCCCCGCAGCCACTCCTGGGAGTGCACGACTCCAGTCGTTGTGCCCGCAGGTTCATTGGAACACGCAAGCCCCCTCACCACGACAAGGTGACAGTCCATCGAGGTGGAGATCAATAGGTATCGCTCTGGCGGGAAGGTAACAGCACTCCATGCAGTCATGCTGGCCACATGACCTTGGAGGTGTCTATGGACAACGCCGGCTCTTTGGCTTAGAAATGGAGATGAACACCAACCCCCAGAGTCGGACACGATTGGACTTAATGTCAGGGGACAACCTTTACCTTTACCTTTACTTTAGGCTGCTAAAACCTGTGTTGTTATAACCCCAGGGCGGCCAGGTGTCTGGAACAGAAGATGGTTGGTGACCCCACCCTTTCTAAGCCTAGCAGCTCACCAAACAACGGCAAAAGAGCTGGTGTCCTTTGGCAGGCAGGAAGCCAGCCTCCTGCCCCACATAGAGCCACTCGCTCTCTCCTCTAAAGATGGAAAGGGTTTGGGAAATAAGGAAGAAACTCCCAGGACACCCGGGGGTCTGAGACTCTTGTCTCAAAAGTTAAATATTAAACCTAGTGATTAACAACAAGATCATGTTGACTTCGAGGTTAGGGCGGCTTATAAATAAAGTATTGTTATTGTAATGAATCAAATGTTTTGAAATCCTTGAGACTGATTTGTATAATAGAAGTAGCCAGGTGTGGAGGATCCTGAGTCTGCATTGATGCTTTCTCACCTCGTAGTGCTGCTTTGCCAGGTTGGCATGTGAGAATGAAATCCAGCAGTAATGGATCACAATATCTCATTCTTGTGAACCAGTGATGGCTTTTTATGCAAAACCACAACCAGTATTCCTCCTCCTGGTCATTTGCCCTTTGAAATAAAATTCCTTCCTAACTGGGCTATTGTAAGTTTTTTGGCCTGTATGGCCATGTTCCAGAAACATTCTCTACTGATGTTTCACCCAATTTTCCTAGTTTCCAAGAAACCTTAAAACCTCTGAGGATGCCTGCCACAGATGCAGGCAAAACGTCAGGAGAGAATGCTTCTGGAACATGGCCATGCCGCCCGAAAAACCTACAACAACCCAGCAAAGACAATGCCTCGACATGGGAAGGCTTTCCATTGAGTATATGAATAGCTTTGCTGTTTCCTGTTCTTTCTTTCTTGAGAGAAGCCTCCTCGCAGGATTGCAAGACATCCGGGCGTCCCTTGGGCAACGTCTTCATAGACAGCATGCAAACAAGCAAGCAAAAAAAACAACGGATCTTTTCAGGACCAACCATGACAATAATCTCAATCAACATTGAAGGCATGTCAGCTGCCAAAGAGCAACTGCTCTATGAACTGTGCCAAGATAAGAAATTTGATGTGCTGTGTGTCCAAGAAACACACAGAGATAAACAACAGAAATGACCAAAAGTTCCAGGAATGGTCTTAGTAGCGGAAAGACCACATGCGCAGTATGGAAGCGCTGTCTTTGTAAAACCAGGCCTCCAAGTCAGCAGTGCCCACAACACTGAAGAAAACAATATCGAGGTTATAACAGTAGAGCTTAATAACATCACAATTACCTCTGTGTACAAGCCTCCAAATGAAGAGTTTCATTTCTCCTCCCTCGAGAACTTCGATAGGCACCAAAGGGCAGTAGTAGTTGGTGACTTTAACAGCCATAGCCATGTATGAGGCTATGCTCAAGAGGATAAAATGGAGAGGCTGTCCTCTCCTGGTCTGAACTGCACAAACTATCACTCGTTCATAATAGTAAGCTCCCACCATCCTACAACAGCGGGAGATGGCACCAAGGATATAACCCAGACCTCTTATGTGTGAATGACAGCATTGTATGGCAATGCACTAAATCAGTGGGACCACCAATACCAAACACACAGCACCAACCAATAGTATGCCAACTGTTCCCAACCATAAGGCCTCAGAAAGTACGATTTAAATGAAAATTCTACTTCAGAAAGGCAGATTGGACTAAATTCTCAGACATTTTAGATGACATGATCATATCGGTCGGGCCAATCCCTGAGGAATACGAGCACTTCATCAAAACAGTGAAAACCTGCTCACGGACCTCTATACTGACAGGCTGCAGAACCAATTACCTTCAGGGCATTACTTCTGAAATAGCTGGCTCCACAATGAAGACCCATTTAGTGAGTAAACCCTTCAGGCAGCGCAGAGCATTGTGTCTTCCATCTCTGAAGCCAAGAAAGAACAGTGGATAAAGCTGATCACAGAGGTCGACATGGGCAGGAGCAGCCAGAAGGCGTGGAGGCTGCTGAGACGGTTGAGCAACGACCCCTCACAAACTAATACCCATGCCAACATAAAGACAGATCAGATAGCACACCAACTCTTGAAGAATGGGAAACCCAACCTTGCCACCAAAGTAGGAAAGAAACCAATAGCCAGACAACCAGAGATTGAGAACAACAACCTTCATGAACCCTTTACATCTACTGAATTGGACATGGCCCTCAATAAATGTAAAAATGGCAAAGCAGCTGGTCTGGATGATCTACGGATGGAACAAATCAAGAACTTTGGTGCAAAAGCAAGGTGCTGGCTGCTGGAGCTGAACAACTGCATTGCATCCTGTCAGATCCCCAAAATCTGGAGGAAAGCAAGAGTCATCGCCATCTTGAAGCCAGGCAAAGACCGTAATGATCCAAAAAGCTATAGACTAATCTCTCTGTTGTGCCACCTCTACAAAGTTCTGGAGAGACTTATTTTGTATAGAATGACAGAAAAAATAGACCCATGTCTGATTCCACAACAAGCTGGCTTCAGGACAGGCAAAAGCTGCACATTGCAAGTGCTGAACCTGACTCAGCACTTGCAGATGGCTTTGAAAGGCATCAGATCACAGGAGTTGTCTTCATAGGCCTGTCAGCGGCTTATGATACTGTGAACCACCTCCTCCTCCTGAGAATAATGTATAATATTACAAAGGATTACCACCTCACCCACCTCATAGGAAACCTGTTACAAAACTTTTTTGTTGAGTTCCAGGGCCAAAGGAGCAGATGACGGAAACAGAAGAACGGCCTGCCTCAGGGGAGCGTGCTCGCTCCATCCATGTTCAACATTTACACAAATGGCCAGCCACTACCATGCTCTGACCTACAAGAAGCACTGCCTGAACATCAAGCAAAAAGTGGATGCTAGAAACAATATATTACGAAAGCTGACTGGCACAACCTGGGGATCACAACCAGACACAGTGAAGACATCGGCCTTTGCACTTTGCTACTCTACTGCTGAGTATGCACGCCTAGTGTGGAACACATCTCATCACACTAAAACAATGGATGTGGCTCTGAATGAGACATATCACATTATTACAGGGTGTCTGCACCCTACATCACTGGAGAAATTACACTGCTTAGCCGGTATTGCACCACCTGACATCCGCCGGGAAGTAGCAGCCAATAGTGAAAGGACCAAGGCAGTGACATCTCCAGCTCATCCCTTGTTTGGGTATCAGCCAGCACGTCAACGACTTAAATCAAGAAATAGTTTTCTAAGATCTACAGAGACACTTGCTGGAACACCCCAGCAATCGAGAGTCCAAAAGTGGCAGGCTCAAACACAGAACCTCAATCAATGGCTGATACCAAATGGGAGACTCCCCCCTGGGCACACAGAAAACTGGGCGACTTGGAAGGCACTGAACAGACTGCACTCTGGCACCACGAGATGCAGAGCCAACCTCAAGAAATGGGGCTACAAAGTGGAATCCACGACATGCGAGTGTGGAGAAGAGCAAACCACTGACCACCTGCTGCAATGCAACCTGAGCCCTGCTACATGCACAATGGAAGACCTTCTTACAGCAACACCAAAGGCACTCCAAGTGGCCAGCTACTGTCAAAGGACATTTAATCAACTACCAAGCTTGCAAACTTTGTGGTTTGTCTGTTTGTTTGTTTCTTCTGTAAAAATGTAATACAACTGTTTGTTTGCCCCTGACACGATAAATTGACAACTTTGCTAGCTGTTTGGAGTAACACCTGTTTTTAATAGCATCAAAAAAAATGGCACTGTGGGATTTTTAAAAATAATTTATGGCAACATATAATGGAAGGTAGGGCAGCCTAAATATAAAGCCATTATTATAATGTATTGAATATGTTGACATCCTTGAGAATGATTTATGTAATGGAAGCAGCCAGTTGTGACTGATCCTCAGTCTGCACTGATGCTTTGCCATCCCTAATTCTGCTTTGTCAGGTTGATACTTGGGTTTGAAACTCAGCAGTAATGGATCATAATATCTCATTCTTGTATATCACAGAAGGCTTTTTATGCAAACCCACAACCAATATTCCTCTTCCTGGTCACTTAGCCTTTGAATAAAATTCTTTCCTAACTATTTTCAGGTCTTTGATGAAACCCTTGATGTGAAAGGAATGATCTTCAATCCTGAGCGCCTTGGTGTGCTGGTGGAAGAACCGGTATGTTTATGGCTTGCTATTGGAACCCATACATTCTTTCAGTTGAAATTGTCCAAATGCTTGTGTATTTCAATGGCTTCTCTGTGTAGCCTAACATGGTAGTTGTTAGAGTGTTCCAGCATTTCTGTGTTCTCATATAATATGCTGTGCCCAGATTGGTTCATCAAATGCTCTGCTATGGCTGACTTCTCTGGTTGAATTAGTCTGCAGCGCCTTTCTTGTTCCTTGATTTGTGCCTGGGCAATGCTGCTGCGTTTGGTGGTCCCTCTCTAGACTTGTCCACAGCTGCATGGTATACGGTAGACTCCTGCAGAGGTGAGAGGATCCCTCTTGTTCTTTGCTGAACATAACATTTGTTGGATTTTCTTAGTGGATTTGTAGATAGTTTGTATGTTGTGTTTCCTCATCAGCTTCCTTAAACTTCTATCCATCTCTTATTGATACATACAGTAGAGTCTCACTTACCCAACCTTCGCTCATCCAATGTTCTGTATTATCCAATGCAGCCCAGGGTGGGAGAAAGAAAAAGAATCCTTTCCTGTTTTGGTGCTAAATTTGTAACTACAGTAATGACTACATAACAAATGAGAGACTCCCCCCTGGGCACAGAGAAGACTGGGCGACTTGGAAGGCGCTGAACAGACTGCGCTCTGGCACCACGAGATGCAGAGCCAATATATTACGAAAGCTGACTGGCACAACCTGGGGATCACAACCAGACACAGTGAAGACATCGGCCTTTGCACTTTGCTACTCTACTGCTGAGTATGCACGCCAGTGTGGAACACATCTCATCACACTAAAACAATGGATGTGGCTCTGAATGAGACATATCGCATTATTACAGGGTGTCTGCACCCTACACCACTGGAGAAATTACACTGCTTAGCTGGTATTGCACCACCTGACATCTGCCGGGAAGTAGCAGCCAATAGTGAAAGGACCAAGGCAGTGACATCTCCAGCTCATCCCTTGTTTGGGTATCAGCCAGCATGTCAACGACTTAAATCAAGAAATAGT
Source organism: Anolis sagrei (assembly GCF_037176765.1). NCBI lineage: Eukaryota > Metazoa > Chordata > Lepidosauria > Squamata > Anolidae > Anolis > Anolis sagrei. The sequence continues at coordinate 33,504,874 of NC_090027.1, read as the reverse complement.
TTTCTAAGATCTACAGAGACACTTGCTGGAACACCCCAGCAATTGAGAGTCCAAAAGTGGCAGGCTCAAACCCAGAACCTCAATCAATGGCTGATACCAAATGGGAGACTCCCCCCTGGGCACACAGAAAACTGGGTGACTTGGAAGGCACTGAACAGACTGCGCTCTGGCACCACGAGATGCAGAGCCAACCTCAAGAAATGGGGCCACAAAGTGGAATCCACGACATGCGAGTGTGGAGAAGAGTAAACCACTGACCACCTGCTGCAATGCACCCTGAGCCCTGCCACATGCACAATGGAGGACCTTCAAGTGGCCAGATATTGGTCAAAGGACATTTAATTAACTACCAAGCTTGCAAATTTGGTGTTTTGTCTGTTTGTTTATTTGTTTTGTTCTGTTAGAAATGTAATACAATTGTCTGGTTGCTCCTGACACAATCAATCAATCAATCAATCAATCCAACATTTTCGCTTATCCAACATTCTGCCGGCCCTTTTATGTTGGGTTCTCCTGTAATAGAATCCTATAGTGACTGGAACCCCAGCTGCTACTCACCTGCATCATATCGGATAATGAATTCAGTGACCAACGTAAGTATCAATATCCACAAAAGCAAGCCCCAGAATGGAACTCCGTATCCAGGCTGTCCTGTGCAAAAATAATATTCAAACGGGCCTACCATCATCTCATCCAGCTTCTTCTGGATTTCAGTAAGGACTTTGACTTGGTCCCCCATGACCTTCTGGCAAACAAACTAGTCCAATGTGGGCTAGGCAAACTTGATGATCATGCCTTCTAACCTTCCATCTAAGTCATTAATAAAGATCCTGAACAGGACCGGGTCCAGGATGGAACCCTGCTTCTGGCACTCCGATCTTCACTTCTTTCCAGGATGAAGAGGAAGCCTTGGGGAGAATCACCCTCTGGGTTCATTCATTTAACCAATTACAAATCCACCTAACCATAAGGTGAGGTAATTGGTGTAATTAATTGGTGTAATTAATGACTTAGATGGAGGATTAGAAGGCATGATCTTCAAGTTTGCAGACAACACCTAGTTGTGAGAGACAGCCAATACTCCAGAAGACAGGAGCAGAATTCAAGCCCATCTTAACAGATTAAAGGAGTGGTTCTCAACCTGTGGGTCCCCTGGTGTTTTGGCCTACAACTCCCAGAATTCCCAGCCAGTTCACCAGCTATTAGGACATCTGGGAGTTGAAGGTCAAAACATTTGGGGACCCACAGTTTGAGAGTCACTGGATTAGAGAGATGATTGGCCAAAACTAACAAAATGAACTTCAACAGGAACAAATGCAAGATACTCCACTTAGGCAGAAAAAAAATGAAATGCAAAGATAGAGAATGGGGGATACATATAAAAAGACTGAAGCCGATAGAAGCTTTAGAGGGGTCTTCCCCAAGGGGAGGGACCCTGAGACCACACGAAAAAGGGTCCGCTACTTTGACGAGCCAGAGAAAGCCTGATTTCAGCAATTTTATTGAGATTAAAATTCAAAATAAGCTCACAGAAAGTCGAAGAAAAGGCACTGAGGTGGTTTTATTTGCGATTCAGCTGAAAAGGATGCTAAGTAGCGATAATTTGTCTACAGTGCATACCAGTACAGAGATCAGAGGCATTTTTATAGGAATTTCCAGGTTTGAAAGTTCAAAATTCCCACTCCCCGCCCTCCGCCCGGCTCGCCGGTGATTGGCTGATGAGATTCCAGCTGGGAGGAGGCGTGGCCGCCCGCCCTGCATCAGGGCCAATCACGGAGCTCCCCCGCTTCACAGGGGCCAATGGGAGAACTTTCCCCGCTTCAGTGCCTTGGCGAATCAGGAGAAGGGAGGCAGGATGAAACAGAAACAATGAGCCGGTGAATGAATCAATGGGTGTGATGCTCACACTATTGTCCTTGAGTGGATTTGCGATGATCTTTGATTACTTTTATCCTGGTCTCCGGCCACAATCAGATAAGGCACAAAGGGTGGCTTGGGGAAATGTCTGGTTTCTGAATGGAGTAAGCAAAATTGGGAAGGCGACCCCCCCGAGGGTCATCTTGCTCCTATTGTGAAGATGGCCAAAGGTTTGCTAAGGACATTCCAACCTGATGGCCGTCATCCTGGAAACACATGGAGACTCCAGGTCCTATTGTCCACGCCAGAGTTCTGAGATATGAGTTTCTTTCTTGCCTCTGATTGCCCTTCCCAGGTTCAGCCAAGCCTTCAAATGCTAATGAAGGTGGTCAGCTGAAACATTCACGCCTAGCTTCAGCAGAGAGCTCTTTGCCCCACCCCAGTCATTCCACAGATATATAAACCCATTTTCCTATTTCCAACAGACCTCACTACCTCTGAGGATGCTTGCCATAGATGCAGGCGAAACGTCAGGAGAAATGCCTCTAGAACATGGCCCTATAGCCCGAAAAAACCTACAAGAACCTTGCCCTTCCAACAGCTGGCCGCTTCCTTGAGGTGCCCCCCTCCCGATGGAGTGGCGAGGGGTTAGGTACCAAGGGAAAAAATGCTTGGGGAAAAAAACAGGAATCCAGAGGAATTCATGTCACCCTCCCCTCCCTCCCCCCATCTGCCAGGGGAAATGATTAATATAACTTTATTAAGACATGAGTCCCTGGTTCAGGTGGGCCAAAAAGGAATTGAAGAAAGTAAAAAAAAATCTCAAAAAAGTATCTGATTATTTCCACTGAGCCAAAGGGTGGATTCCTGCAACACCAAGATCAAGTTGGCCCCTTGCCCTTGGGAAACTATAACTCCCTCCAAGGGTTGAGACCTCCTGGCCAGGTTCTTCCCCGTGAGCCTCATGGGACAGCCACCCCAAATCTTCAGAGGCAGGGGTCTGTCGGAGGCGATGAGATGGCAGAGTGCAGCGGCGCAGAAGCAACAGAGCCGGCTTTTTGACAATCAGCTCTTCCTTGCAAAACATATTCTTAAAAATTAAATGGTTATTTCCCGAGCGTAGAAGTCCGAAAGACAAAAAGCAAGATAGCAGATAGGGTTAGAATTAAGCTAGGAAAAATATGCCACCGAAATGGGGGCGATTGGCCATTTCGTTGATACTGGGGCCCAAAGGGTATCTGCGGTTAGAAAGCGCAGATTCGGCCTCCCCGGAATGCCAGGAAGGCATTCCGGGCAGGCCTGCAGTCTCCTGCGGCCTGGGAAAGGTTATTTTCAAGCATTTAGACAGTTCAGGCAGACACAAAGTATCAAGTTAGAGGGTTAAAAGTTGCAATTTCATTCAACTTTATTTGGGGTTTTGTTACAAAGTAGGGGCTGGGTAGGAAAGTGGAAAGAGAAAGCATAGGGTTGTTTTGAGTCCCTAGTTGAACTCGCTGTTGGGGCACATTTCATCAGTTTGGCCCAATCCTTGCTTCTAGGAACTGCGGAACTCCCTGCTGCAGGTCAAATTAATTTAAAAGCAGAGGTCTGAGCTGCGCTCAGTATCAAGATCTTGGGGTCTTTGTGGACAACAAGTGAAACATGAGCCAACAATGTGATGTGGCAGCAAAAAAAAAAAAAAGCCAATGGGATTTTGGCCTGCATCAATAGGAGTATAGTGCCTAAATCTAGAGAAGTCATTTGAAATTGAAAAGAGATGTTGACAAGCTGGAATGATCAGCAAGTTCAGCAGCTCAGCGGTTCAATCAACTGCGCCACCGGGGGCTCCTTTATCAGCCGAGTAACTTCATATTGGGAAAGATTTGAGACCAGAGCCTCAGACCCCAGACTGTCCTGAGGGTCTCCTTCCCTCCCCGATCCTTTTATAGGGGACTGATTGGATGTTTGTGGGGCGAGTGAGTTTCCATCTGCCTGCCAAAGGCCACCAGCTCTTTTGCCGTTGTTTGGTGTGCACCTAGGCTTAGAAAGGGTGGGGTCTCCAGCCACCCTTCCGCCACCGACCCCTGGACACCCTAGGGTTATAACATGACAGGTTTTAGCAGCCTAGCAACTTCCAATTTCCATACTGGGATGGGCTTGGAACCAGAGTCTCAGACCCCCGGTCGTCTTGAGGCTCTCCTCCTTACCCCGCAAACCCTTTCCTTTTCTAGGGGAATGAGTGAGTGGCTCTTTGTGGGGCAAGGTTAGCAGCAAATTCCAATTTCCATACTTTCCCTCCATCTTTTCCCGAAGACTGGAACTCGGGGTGTCTTAGAAGATAAAAGTCAGTTTCACAGACACAGGTACCACATGCCTTCTTATGGCCCATCTTAGCCTGTATTGGTCTCTGCGACATTCCCAGTGTCTTTGCACTTACCAAGGCAAGGACGTATGGGTTCAAATAGCAAGCCATAAACATACCGGTTCTTCCACCAGCCCACCAATGTGCTCAGGACTGAAGATCATTTCTTTCACATCAGGGGTTTCATCAAGGACCTGAAAACAGGAACATGAAAGGCACTGCAGACTGCTTCAACTAGAGAAGCCAGCCATAGCAGAGCACCTGATGAACCAACCTGGGCACAGCATATTATTGGAGATCACAGAAATGCCACTCTCACAACCGCCATGTCAGGCTACACAGAGAAGCCACTGAAATCCACAAGAAGCATGTGAACAATTTCAACCAAAAGGAACAAACCATGCAAATGGACAAAACCTGGCTACCATTTTTAAAAACTCGAAAATCATAACAGTAAATAAAGAACAACACTCAAAAACAGAAAACTCAGGGCCAGCTAATCACCCCTCAACAAATGATTCCCCCAGGAAGTAAGAAGCCACACCTTGAAAATGTCAGGCCATAAATGCTCAAATCAAATCACTTATTTCAGTCCTAGACCAGCACAGAAAATAAAAGTCACATTTTCATGCGAACTTGGTACATTTAATAAATTTGAAATGTAAATATAATTGCTAATCAAGGTGGCCAATTGAAACATTCACACCTACCCCCAACAAACAAGAGTTCTTTCTCCCACTCTGGACATTATTCCACAGATATATAAACCCCATTTTCTTAGTTTCCATCAGACTTCACAACCTCTGAGGATGCCTGCCATAGATGCAGGAGAAACGCCAGGAGAGAATGTTTCTGGAACATGGCCAGACAGCCCAAAAAACTTACAACAACCCAGTTATGAAGGAATTTTACTCAAGGGACAAGGAAGGAAGGAAGGAAGGAAGGAAGGAAGGAAGGAAGGAAGGAAGGAAGGAAGGAAGGAAGGAAAGGAAGGAAAGGAAGGAAGGGAAGGAAGGGAAGGAAGGGAAGGAAGGGAAGGAAGGGAAGAAGGGAAGAAGGGAAGAAGGGAAGAAGGGAAAAAGGGAAAAAGGGAAAAAGGGAAAAAGGGAAAAAGGGAAAAAGGGAAAAAGGGAAAAAGGGAAAAAGGGAAAAAGGGAAAAAGGGAAAAAGGGAAAAAGGGAAAAAGGGAAAAAGGGAAAAAGGGAAAAAGGGAAAAAGGGAAAGAGGGAAAGAGGGAAAGAGGGGAAGAGGGGAAGAGGGGAAGAGGGGAAGAGGGAAAGAGGGAAAGAGGGAAAGAGGGGAAGAGGGGAAGAGGGGAAGAGGGGAAGAGGGGAAGAGGGGAAGAGGGGAAGAGGGGAAGAGGGGAAGAGGGGAAGAGGGGAAGAGGGGAAGAGGGGAAGAGGGGAAGAGGGGAAGAGGGGAAGAGGGGAAGAGGGGAAGAGGGGAAGAGGGGAAGATGGGAAGAGGGAAGAGGGAAGAGGGAAGGGGAGGGGAGGAAAGTGAAGGGCAGTTGTCTCCCTCCCTATCTACAATCTTCATGCATATTGTAGAGGAGCTGTTGCTCTCAGATGTAGAAGAGCACACAAATGATTTCTTAATGTTCAGCATCCTTCTCTGGCCTCTCGATGACAGAGAGCACCACCAAGCCAAGTGCAGCCATGCCAAGATCTTGGTTCACATTCTCTCTCTCTAGAAAAACTCCGTCCTCCACCGGGTTCATCATGCAGTGCCAATGAGAGCACTGCTACTGAAGCTGAAGTTGCCACGGAGGGAACTGTCACTTTCCTTCGAGGCAGAGGAGGCAAGGCGAGACCTGGAAATACTCCCCAGTAACCAAGCATTGGGGGTGCCTTTCTTTGGACAACTGCTGCAACAAATGTGAGATGCACCCAATTACGATATCAGCCTGGTCTCTGTCATTACAATTGAACCAGCTTATTTTATTGTATTCCACTCTTCTCTTTTCATCCATCTTTTCCCCTATACTGGAATTCAGGGTGTCTTAGAAGATAAAAGTCAGACACAGGTATCACATGCCTCCTTTATGGCCCATCTTATTTATTTATTTATTTATTTATTTATTTACAACATTTCTACCCCACTGTTCTCAACTCCCCCGGGGAGGGGGGCAACTCAAAGTGGCATACACTGGCAACAATTCAATGCCACAAATATGACAAATAACAGCAACATAAAACAATAAATAGAACAATATATTTAAAACAATTAAACATTGTTATCACAATCATTTATTTATTTCATTCATTTCAGATATTTGTACCCCGCCCTTCTCAACCCACCGGGGGGGGGGGGGGATGGACGGGACTCAGGGTGGCTTCCAGCCGGCAACAATTCGATGCCTCCATGTACACATAATAAAATACATAATAAAAACCAATAATTAAGTATAGTTAAAACATTAAGTCAATTCAATTAAAAATATGCTTAAATATATCAGCCCTGTGGCCTTATCTAGCCAAATTCCATGGTTGGAGATTCCATCAAGCTTGTCCATAGTCCATTCCATAGCAATTGTCATAATTGTCATTGCCATTGTCAGTATAATCGTGTAGTCATTTCCATTATTATCACAGTCATATAGTCCAGTTCGGTGTCAAGTGCTATCATGCCTGCTGGCCAAAGGCCTGGTTCCAAAACCATGATTTAAGGTTTTTTTTTTCCTAAAGGAAAGGAGGGATGAAGCTAACCTGATCTTGCTGGGGAGCAAATTCCACAGGCGGGAGGTCACTACCAAGAAGGCCCTGTCCCTCATCCCCACCAGACACATTTGCAAAACTGGTGGGACTGAGAGCAGGGAACCACATGCCTTCTTTATGGCTCATCTTAGCCTGTAGTGGTCTCTGCAACATTCTCAGTGTCTTTGCAATTAGCGGGAATAACCCAGTACCAAGACAAAGATGTATGGGTTCTCATCGCAAGCCATAAACATACCGATTCTTTCACCAGCCCACCAACGCACTCAGGATTGAAGATCATTCCTTTCACATCAAGGGTTTCATCAAGGACCTGAAAATGGTTACAAAGGAATTTTATCCAAAGGCTAAGTGACCAGGAGGAGGAATATTGGTTGTGGTTTTGCATAAAAGCCTTCTGTGATACACAAGAATGAGAGATTATGATCCATTACTGCTGAGTTTCAATCCCAAGTATCGACCTGTCAAAGCAGAATGGCAAAGCATCAGTGCAGACTCAGGATCAGCCACACCTGGCTGCTTCTATTACATAAGAAATTCTCAAGGATGTCAATATATTCAATACATCATAATAATAGCTTTATATATAGGCCGCCATACCTTCCATTATATGTTGCCATAAATTATTTTTTAAAATCCCATGGTGCCAATTTTTCTTGATAATTATTAAAAACAGGTGTTACTCCAAACAGCTAGCAAAGTTGTCAAGAAAGAACAGGACAAAGCAAAGGTATTCATATTCTCAATGGGAAGGCTCCCCATGTCGAGGCATTGTCTTTGCTGGGTTGTTGTAGGTTTTTCAGGCTGTATGGCCATGTTCCAGAAGCATTCTCTCCTGACATTTTGCCTGCATCTGTGGCAGGCATCCTCAGAGGTTGTGAAGTTTCTTGGAAACTAGGAAATTTGGGTGAAACATCAGGAGATGGCCATACAGCCCAAAAAACTTACAATAACCCAATTACGAAGGAATTTTATCCAAGGGACAAGAGACCAGGAGGAGGAATATACTGATTGTGGTTTTGCATAAAAAGCCATCACTGGTTCACAAGGATGAGAGATTGTGATCCATTACTGTTGGGTTTCATTGCCACGTGCCAACCTGGCAAAGCAGCACTACAAAGTGAGAAAGCATCAATGCAGACTCAGGATCCGCCACACCTGGCTGCCTCTATTACACAAATCAATCTCAAGGATTTCAAAACATTTGATTCATTACAATAACAATACTTATAAGCTGCCCTAGCTTCTCGAAGTCATCATGATCTTGTTGTTAATCACTAGGTTTAAAATTAATCTTTTGAGACAAGAGTCTCAGGCCCCCGGGTGTACTGGGAATCTCCTCCTTATCTCCCAAACAATTTCCATCTTTAGAGGAGTGAGCGAGTAGCTCTTTGTGGGGCAGGAGGCTGGCTTCCTGCCTGCCAAAGGACACCAGCTCTTTTGCTGTTGTTTGATGAGCTGCTAGGCTTAGAAAGGGTAGGGCCACCAACCACCCTTCTGCCCCAGACCCCTGGCTGGCCTGGGGTTATAACAACACAGGTTTTAGCAGCCTAAAGTAAAGGTAAAGGTAAAGGTTGTCCCCTGATATTAAGTCCAATTGTGTCCAACTCTGGGGGTTGGTGCTCATCTCCATTTCTAAGCCAAAGAGCCGGCGTTGTCCATAGACACCTCCAAGGTCATGTGGCTGGCATGACTGCATGGAGTGCCGTTACCTTCCTGCTGGAGCAGTATCTATTGATCTCCTCCTTGATGGACTGTCACCTTGTCGTGGTGAGGGAGCTTGCATGTTCCAATGTACCTGCGGGCACAACGACTGGAGTCGTGCACTCCCAGGAGTAGCTGTGGGGGAGGTTCAGACCAAGCACAGTCCAAAGACTCAAAGACCTCAATGGCGGAGCAGGCAGAGGATAACATGGTACATGTTACAACGGCTATGAAGTTGGAAGAAGGCTGCAACAGATTGAGAAGCCACGATCATCTTGGTAAATTATGCCACCCGAGGAACCTCACTCTGTGAAGACTGTGTATTGATCAGTGTGCACTGACCTCCACACCTTTAAAAAATTCACGCACAGGTGTCTTCCAAGGGAAAACCCCCCCAAAAAAGTCCCATGGCGATCAGCGAGTGGCGACGGGGGCAGGACTGTGAAATCTGGAAGCCCCCAGTCACATCATGGAAGCGCCCCCGGTCAAAGCATTGCCACCTTTTAGACTACATAACCACACAGGCCAGAGACCGCCGTGATGTGCTTCTCACACAAGCCATGACAGGTGCTGATACTGCTGGACAGACCACAGGCTAATCCGATCCACAATGGCTATCAAGATCGCCCCCAATTGCAGACTCCAAGGAAAAAAGACAAGGTGCAAAATGAACACCCAAGCCCTTCAGGTGCCCTCCAAATGAGCCCTTCTGCAAACAGCACTCAAGGACCATCTACCCACAGAACACCCCGGAAATGTTGAGGAACATTGGAACAAACTGAAGACCTCCATCATCACAGCCTGTGAAGAAACTATTGGATACCAAACCAAGAAACCAAGAAACATCAAGATTGGTTTGAGGAAAATGACGAGATCCAATAGCTAACTGACAAGAAAACATGGCAAAGAGATGTCAACTGTGCTGCTAAGAAAAAGATCTATGCCAGTGCCAAAGCTGAGGCCCAAAGAAGGACCAGAGAACTCAAGAACATCTGGTGGACAAAGAAGGCTGGCAGATACCCATAAGCCACAAAGGTCATCTATGGACCAAGAAACCATGGCATACAGCCTCTACGCTCATCAGATGGAACCAAACTTCTGAAGCACAAGAAATCAATTGCACTACATTGGAAAGAACACTACCAAAGCCTCCTGAATCACAGCTCCAATGTGGCCAAAGAGGTTCTCTCACAAATCCCACAACAACAAACCAGGGATGAGCTTGCAGCACCACCTAGCTTGGAAGAAGTCAGCAATGCCAACAGCCAACAAAAAAATAACAAAGCCAGTGGACCTGATGGGATCCCTGCAGAAATCTTTAAAGAGGGGGGACCTGAGCTGACACAACAACTCCACCAACTCATAGAAAAAGTGTGGGTGACCGAGAAAATCCCAGCAGATTTCAAGGATGCCACCATCATCACCCTCATCAAAAAAGGGGAAAGAACAGGCTGTGGAAACTATCGAGGTATCTCCCTTCTAACCTCCACTGGGAAAATCCTTACAAGAATCCTTGCAAAACCACCTTCTACCCCTCTCGGAAGACACCCTCCCAGAATCCCAGAATGGCTTCTGCCCCTCTAGAGAAACATTGGACATGATCTTCACTGCACAACAGCTCCAAGAAAAATGCAGGGAACAAAATCAATCTCTGTACATTGATTCATTGACCTGGCCCATACTCCAAAAAATCCGGTGCTCTGACAAATTTGTGAAAATCCTGCAACTCCTCCGTGATTAAATGATGGTAACAGTCTTGGACAGCAGTGGCTCCCAAAGTGACCCATATAAGGTGGAATCAGGTGTCAAACAGGGTTGTGTTATTGCCTCAACTTTATTTTTCATCTTCATCACTATGATACTTTACCTTGTTGACGGGAAGCTTCCCACTGGAGTGGAAATCATCTATCGGACAGATGGCAAGCTATGTAACCTCAGCAGACTGAAAGCCAAAACCAAGCTCACAACAACATCTGTTATAGAACTCCAATATGCTGATGACAATGTCAACAGTGCATATTCAGAAGACCTACAAGCCACTCTAAACACCTTTGCAGAAGCATACAAGAAGCTTGGCCTGTCACTGAACATTGAGAAAACCAAAGTACTCTTCTAGCAGTCACCAGCCAATCCCTGTGCAATGCCAGAGATACAGCTTAATGGTGTAATGTTAGAAAATGTTGACCATTCCTGCTACCTTGGCAACCACCTCTCCACAAGAGTTGACACTGAAATGCAACACCACCTGAGCTCTGTGAGTGCAGCATTTTTCCGAATGAACTAGAGAGGGTTTGAGGACCAAGACATCCGTAGGGATACCAAGGTGCTTGTTTATAAAGCTATTGTCCTCCCAACCCTGCTATACACCTGCTATACACCTGCAAAACATGGACTGTCTACAGACATCACACTCAACTCCTGGAACGATTCCATCAGTGTTGCCTCCAAAAAATCCAGTAAATCTCTTTGGAAGGCAGGCAGACAAACGTCAGCGTGCTGGTAGAAGCAAAGACCACCAGCACTGAAGTGATACTCCTCTGTCATCAACTCCTCTGGACTGGCCACGTTGTCCGAATGCCTGATCACCACCTCCCAAAGTAGTAACTCTATTCCGAACTCAAGAACGAAAAACGGAATGTTGGAGGACAGGAAAAGAGATTTAAACATCTTTTAAAGACAACCTCAAAAACTGTGGCATAGACACTGAGAACTGAAAAGCCCTGGCCCTTGAGTGCTCTAACTGGAGATCAGCTGTGACCAGCAGTGCTGCAGAATTTGAAGAGGCGCAAATGGAAGGCGAAAGGGAGACATGTGCCAAAAAGAAGGCACGTCAATCCAACCTGGACCAGGACCGCCTTCCATCTGGAAACTGATGTCCTCACTGCGGGAGAACATGCGGGTCAAGAATAGGGCTTCACAGCCACCTATAGACCCACCACCAAGACACCTCATCTGGAAGACAATCGAGCTATGAGGGATTACCTAAGTAAATAAGGAAGGAAAACATTGTTAGTGCTTATAACAACAACAACTACAAAAACAAAAACCCAACTCGAGGCTGAGAGGAAAAGTTCGGATGAAAAATTTCAGACAATAAAAGGAACTTTGCAAACAATGCATGGAGAAATACAAACAATTAAAGCAGAAACTGAAAAGAACAAACAGGAACAACGAGCAATTAAACAACAAACGCAGCAAAATGAAAACAAGCTTTCAGATGTGGAAAGAAAGTTTGTGTACATGCAAGACAACCAAAGAAGGAACAATGTAATAATTAAAAACTTTCCAGGAATTCACCTTAGGGTTACAAAGCGACTTAAAGGCACACAACAACATCACATCATTCAATAGGAAGTCCCTTTGTAAGACAATTTTCAGAGGATTTCAGGTTCAATTGAAAGTACCAAGAGTTGGGGACAGGATGGTAAATAGCAAGAGAAACACCAAGAATTTCATGCATTGCTGATACTGACCATTTGCCCAACAGTTGCCGATTACCCACACATCCCAGCACAAAGAATTCCAATTAACACATGCAGCACAAATATTGTCCAACATCTGCCAAGCATATCTTCACTTCCATAAGTGCTAGAAGCTTGGATGGGTGAAAAAGAAAAAGTGACGATTTCAGGAACACCACTGTCAGTCTTAATAATATCATGCAAAAACTGGTTGGCTTCCTCAACTTGCCTTGTGGAATTGCTTGCCATAGATATACAGACTGTAGAGGTAAATGCAATGATTTGAAAGTCAAATCTTGAAAATATCTGAGAGGATTAGATCTCTTGCCTAAGCAAGACATCCCAGCTGATCTCCTTCACCTTTTGACATCATCAGTTTCTGCTTGTCCTGTGGCTCCCCCTTGTGTCACTCTCTTGTAGTTCTCCTTTCCTTTTCATATTGTCTAAATGTTGTTGTTCATTCATTCAGTCGCTTCTGACTCTACTTGACCTCATGGACCTCATGGACCAGCCCATGCCAGAGCTCCCTGTCAGCCGTCACCACCCTCAGCTCCTTCAGAGTCAAGCCAGTCACTTCAAGGATGCCATCCATCCATCCATCTTGCCCTTGGTTGGCCCCTCTTCCTTTTTCCTTCCATTTCCCCCAGCATCATTGTCTTCCCTAAGCTTTCCTGTCTTCTCATAATGCGGCCAAATATTTCATCTTTGCTTCTAATATCTTTCCCTCCAATGAGCAGTCAGGCTTTATTTCCTGAAGTATGGACTGGTTGTGAAGTCGATAGGAACTTTAGGAGGGTCTTCCCCAGGAGGAGGGACCCTGAGACCCCACCAAAGAGGGATTGCTACTTTGGTGAGTGAGGAGAAGCCTGATTTCAGCAATTTTTATTTCTTTAAAAATTCAAAAGAAATCTCACCAAAGTTGAAGAAGCGGCACTGAGGTGTTTTTATTAGCGATTCAGCTGAAAAGGATGCAATGTAGCAATCTTTCACCTACAGAGCAGGTGGTTACAGAGATCAGAGGCATTTTTATAGGAATAACAGGCTTAGAAGTTTCAAAATTCCCACCCTCTGCCCCCTCCCCACTCGAAGGGATAGTCTGACGTGATAACAGCTGGGAGGAGGCTCGGCCACCCACCCTGCGCCAGAGCCAATCACAGAGCTCCTCTGCTGTGCAGGAACCAATTGGAAAGCTCCTACCGCCTCAGCGCTCTGGCGAATCAGGAGAAGGGAGGCGGGACGAAGAAGAAACAATGGGTTTATGAGTGGATTAATGGATTTCATGCCTTGGGGTCTCGAGTCCGAGAAAACCGGCCTGGGAAAGATGCCCAGTCTATTGTCCCTTGATGGGTGGGCGAAAAATGATGACTACTTAATTCAGGTTTTCCTGTTGCCATCAGATATGATGCAATGAAGAGGCTGGGGTGGATGTTTGCTATGTAGAATCTTGAATGAAAACAGTTGTGGAGGAAAAAGACTTTCCTAGGGTCTTCCCCCCTCCCCTCCCCCCAGTGTGATGTGATCAAAGATGCCAAGCAAAATCCTTTCATCGGGCGGGCCGACTCCGAGACCCAACAAAAGGCTTTCAGTCCTATGTTTCCATGCACGAATATCATGATAAGAGTTCTTTTGTGACTGCTGATTGTCTTTTCAGAACAGCTGGTAGCTTCCTTAATGTTTTTCCCTGAAGGGAGGGGAAAAAGGCAAGGGGTTCAGAGTCAGGTCAAAAATATGAGGGAAAATACATGGGGGAATACAGGAATCACAAGAAGTTCATATTAAACATCCCCTCCCTCCCTCCACCCGCCAGAGAAATTGATAAAAATAATAATTTCAGGAAAACATGTGTCCATAGTTCATACAGGGGAAATTCATAGGTGAAAATGAGTTCATTAGAGCCAAAAAATGTTTCGTAGAAAGTCCAACAGTCACAAAAGGAGCTTGGTGATTTCCATTGAGCCAAGGAATGGATTCCTGCAGTGCCAAGATCGAGTAGGTCCTTGGGAAACTATCCTTCCAAGGACTGGAACCCCAAGGCCAGGCTCTTCTCTGAAAGCCTCATGGGGTAGCCGCACCAAGTCTCCAGGGCAGGGACTTGGCAGAGGCGATGGAATGGCAAAAAGCAGCAGTGCAGCAGCAGCAAGGCTGCTTTTGACAATCAGCTGTTTCTTGAAATTATATTATTAAAACTTAAAAGATTATTCCCTGGGTGTTGAAGCCCGAAGTGCAAAAAAGCGAGACAGCAGATAGTGTTAGAATTTATTTATTTATTTATTTATTTATTTATTTATTACTTGCACTTATTAACCGCCGCTCTCAGCCCGAGGACGATTCGTGGCGGTGTACAAAAACATAGAAAGACAATTTACACTAGATCAAGACAGCACAACAACATTCTCCTACTACATAACATCTACTTATACTAAAAATCCGCTTCGTCTTATCATGGGGTAATAATCAATCTCATAGTCGTAGTCCATTCCGGTCGTCATTTCCAATAACATAGCACTCAATTGAAGGCCATTTCAAAAAGCCATGTTTTCAGGCCCTTACGAAAGGCCATGAGGGAGGGTGCCTGTCTAACTTCAGCAGGGAGGGCGTTCCACAGCCGGGGGGCCACCACTGAGAAGGCCCGTTCCCTTGTCCCCGCCAGGCGTGCCTGTGAGGCAGGTGGGACCGAGAAGAATTAAGCTAGGAAAAATATGCCACCAAAATGGAGGTGATCTGCCATCTCGTGGATACGGGAGCCCCTGGGGGTTTCCGTATCCGCGGTTTGGAGGAGCACAGATTCGGCCTCCCCGGAAGGCATTCCGGACAGGCCTGCAGTCCCCTGCGGCCTGGAAAAGGTTAGTCCCATGCATTTGAATAGCTTCAGGCAAGAAAGAGACACAAAGTATCAAGCTAGAGCATTAAAAGTTGTAATTTCATTAATCTTTATTTAGGGATTTGTTACAAAGTTGGGGCTTGGCAGGGAAGTGAAAGGTTGAGCTTGCTGTTGGGGCACATTTCGTCAGTTTGGCCCAATTTAGCACCCAGGAACTGTGGAACTCCCTGCTGCTGGTCACACCAGCTTGAAGGCAGGGGCCTGGGATGCCCTCGATGACAGTTGGATCTTCTCACGGTCCAAGGCACTGAATGAGATGGGAAGTCCTGAATTTTTATAAGCAGGTATTGACAAAAATGTGGCATCACATAATCCATGAGTGTTAGTTTTCTGAGACAAACTTATGGCTAAATGAACGCCTCTACCCTGTTTCTCTGAAAATAAGACACTGTATTATATTAATTTTTGCTCCCAAAGATGTGCTACGTCAGCGTTTCTCAACCTTCCTAATGCTGTGACCCCTTAATGCAGTTCCTCATGTTGTGGTGACCCCCAACCATAACATTATTTTCGTTGCTACTTCATAACTGTAATTTTGTTACTGTTATGAAAATATCTGATATGCAAGATGTATTTTCATTCACCGGACCAAATTTGGCACAAATCCCCAATGCACAAAATGTTAATACTGGTTGTGGGGAAGGATTTATTTTGTCATTTGGAAGTTGTTGTTTTTTTGTCGTGTCAGGAGCAGCTTGAGAAGCTGCAAGTCACTTCTGGTGTGAGAGAATTGGCCGTCTGCAAGGACATTGCCCAGGGGACACCCGGTTGATTTGATGTTAAGGAGTTGGGAGTTAAGAAAGAAAGAAATTTATTGATTAGCTCTTAGGCCTGTGATGGCGAACCTATGACACGTGTGTCAGCACTGACACGCATAGCCATTTTCGATGACACACGGCCACATACACAGAAGAATGGGGTCGCATCCCGAGAAGGACGTTTCATCCTCGGATCCTGCACCAGTATTTTTCTATAAGGCTGAGATATATGGAATTATAGAAAAAATAAGGTAGGTTAAATAATTAGTTTTTTGGTTGATTAAATACAGTTATATATTACAATAATATATTTTTGTTATAATGGTTTTTTTCTCGAAGTGACACCCTACCTAAGTTATGTTCAGTTTTTTGGCAAGTTTTGACACACCAAGCTCAAAAGGTTGCCCATCACTGCCGTAGGCCATATCACAATGACAAACCAAACAAAAAGACTTGATAAAACATGATTTCACTCTATATAGTAAGTTAAACAAAACACCCACATCAATACAGTAAATAAATATGATAAAATTGAATATATAAATGTCTCCATATCACCCCTACAAAAGTTATGAATACGGTCAAATACACAAGCTAGGAGAGGCTCCACACTGATTTAATAGAGGGTAAACTACGTTTACATTTTGAACTCAGTTTGCTTCAATTGAAATAAGCTGAGGACAAAGAGGGAGAGCAGGAGGAGAAGTTGGGACATTTTAAAAGCAGCTGGAAAGTTGGAATCCCACAGTTTAATCAGGACTATTCCTGCCAAATTTGGAGAACATGGAGCTATGGAGGAACCAATGACATGAACTACTCACTGTCTAAATCTCATTTTCAAGTGGGCATACAACTGGATCTTGTTTGAATTGATACACCATGTGATGCTGATACAAAAGGTATACATCCTAGATTGGAGTCAGTGTCTCTCCAAAATTGGCATAAAAGCTGTTATTATATATTCACTGGGCACACCTGCCACAATATGAGCTGAGCTTATTAGAGTTATGATCAGATTTAAGAGGATAAATGTAAAAGAATGACTCTACAAATGTCAGATTAAGAACATTTGCATTTAGGTATTTAAAAACAATGTCAAAAGCAGAGTTAAAACCCAGTATTGAACATGATAGTTAAAACAGTATTAAATACCCAAAAGGCCCAAATGGCAATGGGGGGGGGGGGGTTGATTTGGTCATTTGGGAGTTGTAGTTCTGGGATTTATAGTTCACGTATATTCAAAGAGCATTCTGAACTCTACCAACGATGGAATTGAACCAAATTTGGCACACAGAACTCCCATGACCAACAGAAAATACTGGAAAGGTTTGGTGGCCATTGGCCTTGATTTTTGGAGTTATAGTTCACCTCCATTCAGAGAGCACTGTGGACTCAAACAATGATGGATCTGGACCAAACTTGGCACGAATACTCAATATGTCCAAGTTTGAGAAACTAGTATAATTTTATGTTTGATATTCCCAGACCTCCCTTCTTTTGTACACAGGGGCGGCTCAACCCATTACACAAAGGAAGCATTTGCAGTATAATTGATTTTGCCCAGGGGCGCTCTTGAAGCGCTCTTGAGGGAAAATAGACCTTGACATATGTGAGTTACTGGGATGTATAGTTACTGTTCACCTACAATCAAAGAGCATTCTGAACTCCACCAATGATGGAATTGAACCAAATATGGCACACAGAACTCCCACAACAAACAGAATATATATATATATCAGTGATTGGTTGGGGGGGGGGGGGAATACTGTTTGCTTACTGTTGAAAATTACCTAGGGCCGCCTCTGTTTGTACATGATACCATTTTGCTTTGTTTATTCTAGCTCTTTTATTCCCGTTACAGAAGGTGTTTATTCATATTTGTAAATTCTTCTACTAAGATTTTAATAGGTGGCATCCTGAACAAAAATTATACGGCTCCGGCCTAGCGTACCTGTCCAAACGTATCTCCTTCTACGTCCCATCTTGGAGTTTAAGATCTTCTGGGGAGGCCCTGCTCTCCGCCCCGCCTTTATCACAAATGAGACTGGCGGGGACGAGGGACAGGGCCTTCTCGGTGGTGGCCCCTCGCCTGTGGAATGTGCTCCCCAGGGAAATTAGGTCATCAACATCCCTCCTCTCTTTCAGAAGGAAGCTAAAGACCTGAATATGGGACCAGGCCTTTGGGTAAGCTGGCAGATGGATAAAAGACAATGACGACCAGAGCAGGAAAGGACAATGACAATGTATTGTCGAAGGCTTTCATGGCCGGAATCCATGGGTTGTTGTAGGTTTTTCCAGGCTATATGGCCATGTTCTGGAGGCAATTTTTCTCCTGACGTTTCGCCTGCATCTATGGCAAGCATCCTCAGAGGTAATGAAGTCTGTTGGAACTAGGAAAAATGGGTTTATATATCTGTGGAATGACCAGGGTGAGACAAAGGACTTTTGTTTGCTGGGGCTATCTGTGAATGTTTCAGCTGATCACCTTGATTTGCATTCAATGGCTTGGAAGCGCCTGGGGGAAATCTTTTGTTGAGAGTGATTTCATGTGCCTGTTTGTTTCCCCTCTGTTGTTTTGCTGCTGTAATTTTTGAGTTTTTTTAATACTGGTAGCCAGATTTTGTTCATTTTCATGGTTTCTTCCTTTCTGTTGAAATTGTCCACATGCTTGTGGATTTCAATGGCTTCTCTGTGTAGTCTGGCATGGTGGTTGTTGGTGTGGTCCAGCACTTCTGTGTTCTCAAATAATATGCTGTGTCCAGGTTGGTTCATCAGGTGTTCTGCTATGGCTGACTTCTCTGGTTGGAGTAGTCTGCAGTGCCTTTCATGTTCCTTGATGCGTGTCTGGGCGCTGCGTTTGGTGGTCCCTATGTAGACTTGTCCACAGACAATGACAATGCTGGATGGATTATGGATTTATGAATTGACGAACGTTGACCACAAGATGATTTTATTGCTGTTGTTGTTTGAATTTGACTGTTTTAATTAGTTATAACTGTCGTCGTTATATTGTAAATTGTATATTGTATTTTGTGATTTGTTGGGCATCGAATTGTGCCTTTTGTAAGGGGTTGAGAAGGGCGGGGTAGAAGCACTCCAAATAAATAAATAAATAAATAAATAAAATGTGGGTAGTACTTTCATTTTTATTAGTGCTGTTTTACCGAACCATGATAACTTAAGCTTGGCAAATTTTATCCTTAACGTTTTTCCTTAATCTGATTATCTCCTTCTAGGTTGCCAATTTCCTTAGATATATTGATTCCTAGATATGTTATTGACTTCTTTATTTTTATCTTAAACAATCTGACTTCTGGTTGGGGAGGGATTGATTTTGTAATCTGGGAGTTGTAGTTCTGGGATGTATAGTTCACCTACAATCAAAGAGCATTCTGAACTCCACCAACAATGGAGTTGAACCAACCTTGGCACACAGAACTCCCATGACCAACAGAAAATATTGGAAGGGGTTTTTTTGGCCATTGGCCTTGAGTTTTGGAGTTGTAGTTTACCTACATTCAGAGAGCACTGTGGACTCAAACAATGATGGATCTGGACCAAACTTGGCACAAATAATCAATATGCCCAAATGTGAATACTGTCAGAGTTTGGGGGGAAATAGACCTTGACATTTGGGAGTTGTAGTTGCTGGGATGTATAGTTCACCTACAATCACAATAGGAGGAAGGCTTTTGGTGAGAGGATTCGCAGTCTGTTTCCAAAAAGAAGGAGAAGGACAGGTGGAGAGATCTTCAGTCTTCTCTGCCAAAGGGGTTCCTAAGGCCATCAGAAATAAATGTCACACAGGTTGCCTGACTCACACACAGGGCCACAAAAAATAAGGGCTGCAAAGTACCTGGCTCCCACACACTGTGTGGAGACTGTAACGATCTCCCACAATTCCTGGACCACCTGTACAGCAGGGATGGTATTGCAGCTTCTGGCCACCAGGGGGAGCAAACAAAACCTCTGCTAGTTCTTACTTTCTGGGGAGGCCTTATATTTAGCAATGCAGCAAAAACCGCTACTAGCACTTATTTTCAAGGGGTGTCTTATTTTCAGGGAAACAGGGCATGTATATACATTTTTTCATATTTATTTGAGCGTGTGGACACGAATTTCCCAAAGTCAATTAAATATTTTAAAAACCCACCTCTTGTTGCTTTACGTGCAGTGCATCAATGCTCTGTGGTTGATGTAATCACCATCCGAGCCTCAAACTGGTTCCAGGATTTCCTCCCATGACCAACAGTGAAACCACTGCCACTATGCATGAATAAGGGAGGCAACACATAGAGCAGCCATGAACTGAGCGGAGACTAACACTCCACTCACCTCAGGCATGTAGCCGGGGGGAGGGGGGCTTGAGGGGTTTCAGCCCCCCCCCCCCCGAAATTCTCATGGTGGTTCGCGAAAAGGCCTTACTGGTGCATTATTTAAACTGTTATGTTTATTCATATCATGATCTGATCACCATACTCAATATATCCCATATGCATGGGGGTATTGGGGTAATGATACAAAAGGTTTGCTAGGCTAGACCCTCTTTCACTCAGACTCAGCCCCCCCCCCCCGAAACTCAGCCCCCCCCCCCCGAAACCCACCCCCTGAAAAAAAATTCAGTCCCCCCTCCCCCCGAAATGAAATTCTGGCTACGGGCCTGACTCACCTTATGACTTTTCTAAACCATAAGCAATGAATTCTAAATCAAAGAAGCATTGCAATGGAAGTGGATTCCGAGGCCACACGAGAAAGAGGATGCTACATCACTTCTTCTCTGGACAAAAAATGCTGTCAGAAACTAGAACTCCAAAATGTAACCTGAAACCCGTAACTCCAAGGGTGCCCAAAAACTGAGTCAGCACAGCAACCACTCTCTCCCAGTTTCAGATGAATTGGCTCTTCTCAGGAAGATCAGACTTTTACAAAAGGTTACGATTTTCAAATGCTTGTGAATGCCATTTTTCTCCAAAAGGTTGTGGAGATTCTGGTTTTCCAAAACCTCCTTCCTCTTTTCTGTTGTTGTTGTTGTTGTTGTTGTTGTTGTTGTTGTTGTTACTGGCGCTCTTGTTGTTTTTGCTTATACAGTTTTGAAACTTCTGTTTGTTGTGGGTAAGCCAAACACTGTTCACTGACACCATCTAGTGGTTACAACAGTTGTGGATTTGAGTGTTATTTCTGTTTCAAGAACTGAGACCTCATCTAAGCTGATCATTTAGATGAGGGCGGGTTTGGAACAGCCCTGTGCGGATACACAACACACACACGGGCTGATTTCCACGGGCTGATCTGGGAAAAGGTGCTTTGTGCAGCTGCACCCCAAGTTAAATAACTCAGGGGGAAACCTGAATCCTTCACCAGCTACATGCATATTGGGTGCTTCCATGTGAAATGGGGGTTTCCCAATGAGCTTTAGGCCCTTGTGAGGCACATTGGCTGCTCCTCTTACAGGATTATTTATTTCGCATATTTGTATCCCATCCTGCTCATCCCCGGAGGGGGACTCAGGGTGGCTTCACAACAGGCAATTATTTAATGCCAACAACAATAATAAATGGTAAGAGCAATTTAAACAATTTGTTAATGCTTTAAAATTCCTAAAACTTTGTTTAAATCATGCAGGTTTGAAATCATAGTCCAGATCAGTCTATTGTCATTCACACAATTTGGGTCTCATTCTAAATTGCTGCCTCTATTGTTTGAACGCTTGGCCCCATAACCAGGTTTTTAGTTGCAATCTAAAGGAGAAGAGGGAGGGGGCAATCTGTCACTGGGTAGAGAGTTCCACAGCCAAGGACCCACCACTGAGAAGGCCCTTTCTCTTGTCTTCGCCATTCGCGCTTGCGAGGATGGTCAGACCGTGAGCAGGGCCTCTCCAGCTTACCTGTCTGAATGTATCTCCTGCTATGAACCATGACTTCACCATGGTTCATAGCAGGAGATACATTCAGACAGGTAAGCTGGACCAGAACCATTCAGGGCTGTATAGGCTAAAGCCAGCACGTTGAATTGTGCTCGGCAGCAGATTGGCAACTAGTAGTGCTAGCGTAGCAGAGGGGTGTATGCTCTCTGTATGCCGCTCTGGTGAGCAACCTGGCTGTGCTCCATTGGACTGGTTGGAGGTTTTGAGCAGTCTTCAAAGGCAACCCCACGTAGAGTGCATTGCAGTAATCTATTCGAGATGTAACAAGAGCATGGACTACCATGGCCAAGTCTAACTTCTCAATCTCCAGGGATTCTTGGGCGAAACTGATTATCTGGATTTGTCACAGTCCGGTTTCAGACTGGGACATGGAACTGAGACAGCCATGGACCTTAGTGGATGATTTCTGCAGAGAGCTCGACAGGGGGAGCGTGTCCCTGTTGGTTCTCCTGGACCTCTCAGTGGCCTTTGATACTGTAGACCACGGTATCCTTCTGGGGCGCCTTGCAGGGATGGATCTTGGAGGGACTGTTCTGCAGTGGCTCCAGTCCTTCCTGGAGGGTCGTACCCAAAAGGTGTTGCTGGGGGACTCCTGCTCGGCTCCACAGCCATTGTCCTGTGGGGTCCCGCAGGGCTCAGTATTGTCCCCCATGTTGTTTAACATCTACATGAAGCCACTGGGTGAGATCATACGGAGTTTTGGAGTTCAACTCTAACCCCCATTTCCACCAGATGCTAAGGAGGCTGTCCAAGTCCTGAACCAGTGCCTGGCCACTGTGACGGTCTGAATGAAGGTGGGCAAATTGAAGTTGAATCCAGACAAGACAGAGGTCCTCCTGGTAAGTCGCAAGGCCGAACAGGGTATAGGGTTGCAACCTGTGCTGGATGGGGTCACACTCCCCTTGAAGGCACAGGTTTGCAGCTTGGGAGTTCTCCTGGATTCATCACTGAGCCTGGAATCCCAGGTTGCAGCGGTGGCCAGGGGACCGTTCGCACAATTAAAACTTGTGCCCCAGCTGCACCCGTACCTTGCGAAGTCAGACTTGGCCACGGCGGTCCACGCTCTCGTTACATCTAAAATAGACTACTGCAACACACTCTATGTGGGGTTGCCTTTGAAGACTGCTCGGAAGCTTCAAATAGTCCTACGAGAGGCAGCCAGGTTAATAACTGGGGCGGCATACAGGGAGCATACAACAACTCCCATGTTACGCCAGCTCCACTAGCTGCCAGTTTGCTACCGGGCATAATTCAAAGTGCTGGCTTTGGCCTATAAAGCCCTAAACGGCCCCGGCCCAAATTACCTGTCCAAACGCATCTCCCCCTATGTACCATCACGGAGATTAAGATCCTCCGGGGAGGCCCTGCTTTCCGTCCCGCCATTGTCACAGGTGCGATTGGTGGGGACGAGAGACAGGGCCTACTCGGTGATTGCTCCCCGGCTATGGAACTCCCTTCCTGGTGAGATCAGGTCAGCCCCTTCCCTCCTGTCCTTTAGAAGGATGGTAAAAACTTGGCTGTGGGACCAAGCTTTCGGGACAGGGCAATGGAGCAACAATGGAAAAGATGACAGGGCCAATTGGATTTGATGCGGATGGCTAGGACGGTTTTAATTTGTGTTATTTTAAATGGTGTATTTTAATATTTAGATTAATTTTTTAAATGTTTATGTATTGTATCCAGGCATTGAATGTTTGCCATGTATATGTTGTGCTCTGCTCTGAGTCCCCTTCGGGGTGAGAAGGGCGGAATATAAGTGTTTTAAATAAATAATACTAAATACGGGCGCAACTGGCGCACGAGTTTTAAATGTGCAAAAGCTTCCCTAGCCACCGCCGAGATCTGGGGTTCCAGGCTCAGCGATGTGTCTAGGATCATTTCCAAGCTGTGAACCTGTGCCTTCAGGGGGAGTGTAACCGCTTTGAGTCCCCCTGTTGTAACCCTATGCCCTGTTTGGCCTTGTGACTGACCAGGAGGACCTCTGTCTTGACTGGATCCAATTTCAATTTGTACACCCTCATCCAGACCATCACAGCTGCCAAGCACCGTGCGACTACACTTCCTGCATGGTGCCCCGATGTACACTTACATGTTCTAATGCCATAGCAGCCCTTAGGTAAACAAGGATATTGCGAAATTGCCAAATTCTATTCCAGAACACATTAGTCCACATATGAAAGTCTCATATTAATTTCTAGCCATTATTATTGAACACACGCTTGAGGTGTGCTTCAGACACAACCCAGTCCTGGAACTGTTCAGGATGACCATTACACAGGTAAGTTCTATTCTGTTCTGCTGATAATGGTGGTAATTGTTAAGGACTGTAGCACCAAAGTAACCAAGACTATGTCTTGACTGAGGGGCTGAAAACCTGTGTAATATTTGAATTGTGTTACCTATAAATTGCATGGCTACTTTTTGCCAGATCTGCCACTAGGAAGCTGGAAGAGCATGAGCCTCCTTTTGAAAGCAGGGTTGCACGTACAGTGGGTTGTAGGTTTTTTGAGCTGTATGGCCATGTTCTAGAAGCATCCTCTCCTGACGTTTCGCCTGCATCTATGGCAGGCATCCTCAGAAGTTGTGAGGTCCTCACATACAGCCCGAAAAACCTACAACAACCCAGTGATTCTGGCCATTAAAGCCTTCGACAATACCTTGCACGTACAGTTGGGTGGATCCATGAAGTGCAGGATCTGGGCTCGTATAATTCTTTTTTTTTGCTCTCAAGATGCATCATACAGCATTTTCATGAATATAATCAACACTTTATTCCTTCAGTAAGCAAATGCTAGGTATTCCCTTCTTATACTCCACCCATATTTTTAGAACTCCATTGGAAGCCAGTCTCTTCTTAAGGGTGGCAAACTGTGGGTCCCCACTCATCTGGAGAAAACTCAGAGACAGTTCACAGCTCCTTTGTCTTATGAGAAGGAAATAACACATCTTGAATCCTTGGGCAGGTAAGGAGGGGCACCATCTTTTTTCCCTAAAAGGACAGAGATTATATTTATGTTGGGCAGTGGATTTTGATGCCAAGAACATCCTGATGGGAAGTCCCATCATCCAAGGTAAGTACTTAGCCAAGATAGGTAATAATCTATATTTAGATTTAATCACATCTTCACATTTGTCCTATTGAAATAAAAACCTGGAAATTTTCCATCTTTACAAAATGGCAATCTTTGCTTCTCCAATAACCTCATGTTTTCAAACTACCTGCATTACTTTTGGTTGGACGACTGAAGCACATTCTGAGTTTATTGCTCTATATGTGTGGCTTGGGAGAGACGGAAGATATTCCATACTACTTGTTATTTTCCCCATATCTCAGAATCCTATGGAGATTTTCTGGTGACGTACCTTGGCATCTTTGTAAGGTTAGAGTCCTTACAAGAAGATAAGATGGTTTGTGCAAGCTGCAAGAAGCATTTGTACAATCATTCTGAACATTATTGCAGACAGTGCAACTAACTCACTAACCTGATTTTTTGTGTGTTTTACTGAGTGCACACTTACCATTATGCTGCTTTGCCCAAGACAGGTGTATCTTTTTAAATACCTTGATAGAGTAACACCATAGCAAATAGTGATTTTTTAAACATATTTTATTATGATATAATTAAAACAATGACATAATAAACAATCAATTAAACATAACTATAACATCTCAAGGAGCCCCCGGTGGCGCAGTGGGTTAAAGCACTGAGCTGCTGAGCTTGTTGATCGAAAGGTCGCAGGTTCGATTCCGGGGAGCGGCGTGAGCTTCCGCTATCAGCCCTAGCTTCTGCCAACCTAGCAGCTCGAAAACATGCAAATTTGAGTAGATCAATAGGTACCACTCCGGCGGGAAGGTAACGGCGCTCCATGCAGTCATGCCGGCCACATGACCTTGGAGGTGTCTACGGACAACGCTGGCTCTTCGGCTTAGAAATGGAGATGAGCACCACACCCCAGAGTCAGACATGACTGGACTTGATGTCAGGGGACTCCCTTTACCTTTACCTATAACATCACAAAGCGTCTATAGGTAGAATCAAGATCAGTTGTTCCATATTCCTATATTCAATACACTGCCTATTCAAATGCCTGCTCGAATAACCAGGTCTTCACTTTCCTCCGAAATGCTAATAGGGAGGGGGCTGATCTAATTTCTGTAGGAAGGGTGTTCCACAGCCGAGGGGCCACCACTGAGAAGGCCCTCTCTCTCATCCCCGCCAGACGTACTTGTGATGCATGCGGGACCGAGAGCAGGGCCTCCCCAGATGATCTTAACATCCTAGCTGGTTCATATTATCAATTGTTGTAACCAATAACCTTAACACTTTCCTACTTCCTCTTAAATCTGGTCTGACAAGGAGTGTTTCAAGGCTTCATAATTACTGCATTGCAATTCTTCTTGAACCATTGGAAAGATTTTGCCCTCCCCAGTTTAGAACCACTGCTTTAATTTTTGTTTCTTCTTCTGTCTAGGTATTTAACCATTCCCATACCTCAGTAATGGGTTATTTCGTAGGACATACAATGGCGGGATTAGCCGTCCTGCTACTTGGATTTTCATGGTCCATCAAACACCCCTTGAGGTTCCTTGGCCGGAAATCAAAGTATTCTCTACAGATTGAAAAGCTCCTTTATTGGTTTGAACTTCTGGAATGGGGAGTCATCGGCGGCGTCGGCTTCTTAGGTAAATGTGGCATGCGGGTGTTGTCTTTGTGTAGCATCAGTGCAAACAGAGGGAAAACTATTGCAAAAGCACTTATGAACAACTAAAATGAACACAGATTTGCAGGGGAAAGAAAGTTGATTTCGTTTTCTAAGAGGCTTGTTTTTATGTCTGACCTTCTATTATTTATTTATTTATTTATTTATTTATTTATTTATTTATTTGACCAGCCATATGACCATTTCAAAATACAACATGAATAAAAGACAAGGCAAAAAGGAGAGGACAGGACAGCAGCTGACCCTGCTACAACCTCCAGACCTAATAGAAACCTCCCGCTTAGACCAAAGCACAGTTCTCTTCCTTCCTATGTCACCCTTCCTGCCTTCCTATGTTATTGTTGCAACCCATTGCCATATCCTCTTATTAATTAGCTCAAACACCTTCAGATTTTTTTTATCCAATCGAACTTTGGAAGCCAAGGAGATAAAGTCACCTTACTGCGGTGTTTCTAAACCTAAGGGTCAGGACTCCTGGAGGGCCGCAAGGGAGTTTTAGAAGGGTTTCCAAAGTCCATCAGAAAACACTGTATTTTCTGTTAGTCATGGGGGTTCATGGTCCTATTCTATAATTGGTGCAGTTCAGAATGCCCTTTGATGGCAGGTGAACTATAAATCCCAGCAATTACAACTCCCAAATGTCAAGATCTATTTTCTCCCGAACGCCACCAGTGTTCACATTTGGGCATATTGAGGATTCGTGCCGAGTTTGGTCCATATTCATCATTGTTTGAGTCCACATTGCTGTCTGGATGTAGGTGAACTACAACTCCAAAACTCAAGGTATTTTCTGTTGGTCATGGGAGTTCTGTGTGCCAAGATTGATTCAATTCCATCATTGGTGGAGTTCAGAATGCTCTTTGATTGTAGGTGAACTATAAATCCCAGCAACTATAACTCCCAAATGACAAAATCAACCCCCCCCCTCCCGAACCCCAGCAGTGTTCAAATTTGGGGGTATCGGGTACTTGTGCCAAATTTGGTCCAGTGAATGAAAATACATCATGCATATCAGATATTTACATGACGATTCATAACAGTAGCAAAATTACAGTTATGAAGTTGCAACAGAAATAATGTTATGGTTGGGGGTCACCACAACACGAGGAACTGTATTAAGGGGTCATGGCATTAGGAAAGTTGAGAGCCACTGCCTTACTGGGTGAGCAAAAGGAAAGTGCCACTCTGAATTGGAGCACAGTTCAGTTTTAGACTAAGAACTTTTGATCATATGCAAAGTTTAGTGAACTTTTCCTTTAACAATGCTAACATATTTATTTAGGATATTTCTGCCCCGCCTTTCTCTGCGACACAGACTCAAGGCAGCTCACAATCACCTGTCAATAAAATCCTTCAATCAGGAATACATAAAAAGATAAAACCATAATAAAACATCAATTGATAAAATCCAAAATGTCTGATAAAACCATAGCCTCCTTCCCCTTACATCTAGAACATTAGAATTCCCAAACTCTCTTAGTTCTTCAGGGAGGGAGTTCCAGAGTGCTGGGCAGTGCCCAAGAAGGAGCCTTCTCTAGTTTTGCCTATACGCATACTGGTGGGGGCAGGGGCGGCTTGTCCATTACGCGAATTAAGCGGTCGCAGAATACTTTTTTTTGCCAGGGGTGCAGAGGCGCCTCTGTAAATGCCCCTCGACCACCACTTGAGGGGCGCCCCCTCAGCTCACAACAGCCCTAGCAGTCTGGGGGGAGCCTCGGCTTTCTTGCCTCACTGCCGGGCGATCCTCTTCCCAAAGGGGCCGGGCCCTTGAGCCTCGCCTAGCCCCTCTCATTCCTTCTCCACCTGGCCACCGGGTGCGTGAACAGATCCGGCGCTCAATTGTTCTCCACGTTTGATCTCTTCCCCATGACCGGCTCCCTTTCCCGACCCCCCGGCACTCCACCCACCTCCTCTCCTCTCCCCAATCCGCAGGTGGGCCAAGGGGCGGAGCCACCGCGCCTGGCCCGCTTCGGGTCTGGAGGCGTGTCTGAAGACCCCAGCATGCGCACCAAAGGTCGCCTCTTCTCCCGACTTTCTCTTCAGCCATTGGGACAGAGAGAGAGAGAGAGAGAGAGAGAGAGAGAGTCCCTCTGGCTGGAGGTATCTCCCACCTCCGCTCCCTCCTTTGTTTTTGCGCCTACCTTCAGGAAAGGTGGGCATCTCCACCTCTCTCTTTTTCTCTCTCTCTTGGTCCCAATGGCTGAGAAGAAAGTCAGGAGAAGAGGTGACTTTTGGTGCACATGCCGGGGTCTTCAGGCACACCTCCGGACCCAAAGCGGGCCAGGCAAGGGAGCAAGTGTGGCAAGTGTAGTTACTGGGATGTATAGTTCACCTACAATCAAAGAGCATTCTGAACTCCACCAATGATGGAATTGAACCAAATATGGCACACAGAACTCCCACGAAGAACAGAAAATATATATCAATGATTGGTTGGGGGGGGGGGCAAAATACTGTTTGCTTACCGTTGAAATTACCTAGGGCCGCCTCTGGGTGGGGGCTTGCATGACAATTTGTGTTTCCCCACTAGATCTAAGTTTGCACCCATGTTCTGTTGTGCTTGATCCATAGGTGCTTTACTGGAGCACAATGTGCCTGGGGGTCCCCACTTCCGTATTTACAATGAAACCACCCACAAGTTTGTGGCCCTTAATGTTTGGCAACATTGGACAATATACACCGCCTTTTCCATGGCTGGAGTGGTGGGCTTCCTCACTCGATGCAAGTTCCATATCCCCCTGGGACTGGATTACTTAATGTTCTCTCTGGCTCTTTTCACTGAAGGTAAGTGTGCATTTCGTAGAAAGACAGAGCTCGCCTTGCTGGGTTTTGGAAGAAGGCATCTAGTGTTCTCTAGAAGGTACAGAATATTTGTGCTCACTTGTGCAAGGTCTACCTAACCTGGTTGTTTCATTTCATATATGGACCGGGATATGGCACAGTTGGCTATGAGTCAGCTGCATGAAATCACCACTGACCGAAAGGTCATGAGTGCAAACCCAGCCCAGGTCGGAGTAAGCTCCTGACCGTTTGTCTAGTTTGTTGTCGACCTTTGTAGCCCAAAAGACAGTTGCATCTGTCAAGTAGGAAATTTAGGTACCGCTTACGTGGGGAGGCTAATTTAACTAATTTACGACGCAATAAAAATCTCCAGCAGCGGGCAAAAGAATGAGGAAGTACTCCATCAAGGACTCATTATGTAAGCCTCTGTTTCAAAACCCATAGAGAATGGTTTGAGGGTTGACTAAGATACTGGGACACCTGTGGTCAAATTCCTGCACAGCCACAGAAACTTTATAGGGTGACCTTTGGCAGATCACACTCTCTCAGCCTCAGTGGATGATCATGCCCACTTCTAACTCATTCTGCCTGTGCTTGGTTTGCCTCAGGGCCATCATACATCAGAAGTACCCTGAAGACACACGGCAGCATGTTTATCCAGGTGACACTAAACCTAAGTTTTGGTATCACTGAAACAGTCAGTAACAGAGGCAATTACGGCAATCCTTTTCGGAGAATGCTTGCTATACTTCAATACTGTTGGAATCAGCCGTTCTTAAGCAAGTTGCAAATAATAGTAGTCCGACCAAGGTCTGTGAGTTACATATGGAATTCTTTTGGCCAAGGGCCAGCGTAGGAACATATTGGACCTTGCTTGTTTTGTGGGTTCTTTAATTTGGAAATAAATTGGAAGGAACCATGTTGAAATGTATGTGATTTGAGACATAGCACCAAAAGAAGTTGACTTAAATGGAGTCAGGTCATTGGTCCACCTCACTAAATCTCTTCTGCTGGACTGACTGAGAAAACTCTCTAAATTTTCAGAATGGGATGTTTCACAGACTTTCTTAGAGACCTGGGACCTTTAGCATGCCAAGGGCTTGCTTTGCCACCTTGCTCACTTTCAGTCTTTCTTGCAATCATATTGCATTCAATGCATTAGTAACTTCGCTTTCCATCCAACTGAATGACAAAGACTTTTAACCACTCAACAGTCAATGAGTTGTACTTTTGTGGGTCTCTCCTAGCACTCCTCTTCTACGCCCATGCAAACCGGATGTCTGCTCTGGATAAATTCAGCCACCACATCCTGTTAATTCCCGTATGCAGCGGGGCTGTTTGCAGTTTGTTAGAGGTGTGGCACAGAAACAACCCAGTCCTGGAGCTGTTCAGGAATTCCGTGTTCATAACCCAGGGAACTTGGTTTTGGCAGGTCAGTCCTTATCATTCAGATGAAGATAAGTATCATGATTGACAATGAGTCACACCATGAAAAACACCTCCGACATGCCCAACTCCTTCTCAATACAAGTGGCAACAAGTAGATCATCACTTGAACCCATGAGAAGTGATGGGGCAGTTTTAATAGGCACAAATTAAGATGCTTCTCCTCATTCTCTCCTTCATCCAGATTGCATTCATGCTGTTTGGACCCTCCAGATGGGACCAGAGTGACCCAGAGATCTACATATTTACGACCTTGTGCTACATTTGGCATTATGGGAGTGCCGTGATGTTCCTCGCCTCTACCTATGGCATTGTCTACTGGTATGTAATGGAGCCTTTTCAAGGAATCTCAAAGTCCCGAAATCCAGAGATCATGGAAAGAGCTCTTCCAGGGCTCTTCCAAGCCTCTAAAAGGAAGACACCATCTCTTCTTCACCATGGTTGAGGCCAATACAAAGAAGCTGAAACGGTCCTCTTGATGAATCCTGCATTTGCCCTGATGCCATTCCCTTCCCTTTTCAATGTGGTTTGACCTTTTGGAAGACCGTTCCAGATTGTAAGACCTTGGAACTAAAGGCCTGTCCTTTCCCCCTTGGAAAGCAGCCACGTTCATAGTAAGCCAGGTGGCAAATGATGAAAACGGGGTTCGTTTGGCACAGGTTAGAAAAGGATGTTGGCCAGGGATGATGTGAGTTTTAGTCCCATGCATTTGAAGGACACTGATTGAGTGAAGGAGGATTTAAGACTTTATGGAGCAGTATCTTGAGTTATATCCATGGAAGTGTCAAAGCACCAGTGCATGAGATACTCCTGGCCATAGTAACTATGTCACCTGGGATGAAGGGCAAAAGGTATTAATGTACCCAACAACCGTTGAGTCTCTATTTGATCATGTGATACTCTGTTTTGGTTTCTGTAGGGTTCTTTGGATGCTGAATGGAAGGAGAGTTAAAAGAATAGAGGAGATGGAAATTCAGAAGTTCAACCAAGCAGATGCAAAGACCTACACTGCTCTTTTGAATGGATCTGATGAAGAATGAAGACCTTCCCTTCCCTTAGCTTAACATAGTTTTTTGATTAAACAATGGGAAAAGAAATAGCCACTCTGAGTCTCCTTCAGGGTTGAAATATAGCGGGGTGAAAATACAGTACACGAATGAATGAATGAATGAATGAATGAATTATATTTATTTTCACCCCACGTTTTCCCTCAGTATTGAGACCCAAAGCAGCTCACACTTACAAACATAGGTAAAGGATTTCCCCTGAGATTAAGTCCAGTGTGTCTGACTCTGGGGGGTGCTGCTCATCTCCATTTCTAATCCAAAGAGCCGGCGTTGTCCATAGACACCTCCAAGGTCATGTGGTCGGCATGACTGCATGGAGCTCTATTACCTTCCTGCCAGAGCTGTACCTATTGATCTACCCACATTTGTATGTTTTCGAACTGCTAGGTTGGCAGAAGCTGGGTCTAACCGTGGGAGCTCACCCCGCTCCTCGGATTTGAACCACCGACCTTTCGATCAGCAAGTTTAGCAACTCAGTGGTTTAACCCACTGCACTACCGGGGGCTCACTTAGAAATATACGAAAGGTAAATATTAAATTATAATCAAATGTATACAGGTATTAAAACAAACCAATTAAACTACAAGTTAAAAATAAATAAATAATTAAGGATGGGCCCAGTTTGATATTTACTCCAAAATAACAATTTTGAAGACATATGCAATGAGGAAAAGTGAAAGTGATGAAAACCTGCCTTTTATTGCTGCTTTCTCTGGCAAAGTTCAGATAAAAAATGACAATATAAAAATATAAAATATATAAAAATATAATTTTTTTAAAAAAAAATCAGCAAAACATGTATATCAAACATACATGTTCTCTCCTGACGTTTCGCCTGCATCTATGGCAAGCAAAATGTCAGAGGTAGTGAGGTCTGTTGGAACTAGGAAAAAGGATTTATATATCTGTGGAATGACCAGGGTGAGACAAACGACTCTTGTCTGCTGGAGCTAGGCGTGAATGTTTCAACTGACCACCTTGATTAGCCCAATCTCTCAGCCTGGTCATAGCTAATTTCCATATGGAACACTTTGAAAAACAAGCCCTGGAAACAGCCACCAAAAGCCCACTATATGGTTCAGATATGTGGATGACACTTTCACCATTTGGAGCCATGGAGAAGAAGAACTCAAC
The DNA here is from genome assembly GCF_037176765.1 of Anolis sagrei. Classification (NCBI taxonomy): domain Eukaryota; kingdom Metazoa; phylum Chordata; class Lepidosauria; order Squamata; family Anolidae; genus Anolis; species Anolis sagrei. The sequence continues at coordinate 33,472,085 of NC_090027.1, read as the reverse complement.
AGGTTCCTGGACCATCTTAACAGCATCCACCCAAACATCCAGTTCACCATGGAAAAAGAAAATGAAGAATGTCCTAGTCATCCGCAAACCAGATCAACAATTGGGTCACACTGTTTACAGAAAACCCACACACACAGATAGATATCTACATAAAAACTCCAACCATCACCCAAGTCAAAAAAGAAGCACCATTAAAGCCTTGGGAGACCGTGCAAAAAGAATCTGTAAACCCCACCTCCTCCAAGATGAACTGAACCACCTAAACTGGGCCACCTCACACCTAGCTCCAGCAGACAAGAGTCCTTTGTCTCACCCTGAATAATAAATAGTCAATACATTACAATAATAACTTCATTTCTAGGCTGCCTTATCTTCTCACGTTCATTATGATGTTATTAAGCACAAGGCTTCCATTTCATCTTTTTAACTTCTCCATTTTTGTCTTTTGAAATAGTTGCAATGGGAAAACATGTGGCAAAAGGGAATACACCGCAGTTGTAGTGGATGACTTTCCCATGCCATTCTAAGAATAAAACAATTTCCACCGCACATATTGTTTGCTAATTCATTACTATAATATTTATTTTCCCATCCTCACTACAAATGATTTCACACATTTAGCAAAATCCCAATCATTTTCATAATAATAATAATAATAATAATACTTATTTATACCCCGCTACCATCTCCCCAGGGGACTCAGTGCGGCTTACATGAGGCCGAGCCCAGAATACAACAATACAAGCAATAACAACAATACAAGCAAATCAACAAGACAGGAAAACAATAACATAAGCATTAACAATAGGACAACACACTTTAAAATCTATGGGTAGGCCAAATGTAATTAAAATTTAAAAATAATGCTGGACATGGCGAAAAAGTGATGGGGAGTTTGTGGAGACATACAAGCAGACCTAAACAATATAAAGTGCTTTGGAGGACAAAGTGCTATGGGATCATTATTCTGGGAAGGCACACTGGAACAACCACATCTTCAAGCTCCTCCTAAAGACTGCCAGAGTTGTGGCATGCCTGATGTCCTTAGGAAGTGAGTTCCAGAGGGGCCACCATCGAAAAGCTCCTTAAACAGGAGGGTTGACTGCTCCCTGTAAGGAGCCCCGGTTAACAACCTGGCTGCCGCCCGTTGGACCATCTGGAATTTACAAGCCATTTTCAAGGGCAGCCCAATGTAGGGTGCATTACAGTAATCCAGTCTAGAGGTGACTAAGGCATGGACCACTCTGGCCAGATCTGCCTTCACGAGGTACGGTCGCAGTTGGCGCACAAGACTTAATTGTGCAAAGGCCCTCCCGGCCACCGCCGACGCCTCAAGCGTAAGTGATGAATCCAGGAGGACACTCAAACTGTGGACCTGTGACTTCAGGGGGAGTGCAACCCCGTCCAACACAGGATGCCACCCTATACCCCGATCCGGTTTATGATCAACCAGGAGGACCTCTGTCTTGTCGGGATTAAAAAAAGCTAAATAGTGTTAACAGCTCTCTATTTTCACAGTGAATATGTCAACAGAAGCATGAGCCACATATCTGAGCGGTCATATGTATGGCCTCTGTGTAATGGAACCCTGCATATATAAACCCTCCTACTCATGGGGCTCCTCCATGCAAGAAACCGGGCTAGTTGAGATTTCTATTCACATGGAGAAGCTTCATGACTGACATAAACAATCTCATTCTTAGTAACATTTCCAGTTTTCATGACAAAATCAGTTAGGACATGCAATCATAAAACAACACTGCATTATATGTTGCCATCAATTCTAAAAAAATCTGACAATGTATGCCAAGTCTGGTTCAATTCCATTGTTGTTGGAGTTCAGAATACTCTTTGATGGCAGGGGAACTATACATCCAAGCAACTCCCAAATGGCGGATCTATTTTCCCCAAACCAAGCCAGGATTTCGATTCGGGGGGGGGGGGGGGCTGAGTTTTTTTCAGGGGGGGTTTCAGGGGGGCTGAATTTCGGGGGGGGGGCTGAGTCTGCGTGAAAGAGGGTCTATCCTAGCAAACCTTTTGTATCATTACCCCAATACCCCCGTGCATATGGGATATATTGAGTATGGTGAGCAGATCATGATATGAATAAACATAAGTTGAAATAATGCACCAGTAAGGCCTTTTCACGAACCACCATGAGAATTTCGGGGGGGGGGGGGGCTGAAGCCCCTCAAGCCCTCCCCCCTGGCTACATGCCTGATCCTGATCTTCTCTACCTCTGTAGAGGGACTCAGACCGGCTGTATTTTCTGTTGGCAATGGAAGTTCTGTATGCCAAGTTTGGTTCAATTCCATTGTTGTTGGACTTCAGAATGCTCTTTGGTGGCAGGTGAATTATAGGTTTTCCCAAACCTCTCCAATATTTTCTGTTGGTCATGTGAGTTCTGCATGCCCAGTTTGGTTCAATATCATGGTTGTTGGAGTTCAGAATGCTCTTTGATGGTCGGGGAACTTTACATCCAAGCCATTTCAACCCCCAAATGTCAAGGTCTTTTTTCCTCAAACCTCTCCAACATTTTCTGTTGATCATGGGAGTTCTGTATGCCAAGTTTGGTTCAATTCCATGGTTGTTGAAGTTCAGTATGCACTTTGATGGCAGATAAATTATACATCCAATCAACTGCAACTCCCAAATGTCAAGGTCTGTTTTCCCCAAACCTCTCCAGTATTTTTGGTTAGTCATGGAAGTTCTGTATGCCAAGTTTGGTTCAATTCCATGGTTGTTGGCATTCAGAATAATAAGAGAAAAAGTTTGGTTCTATTCCATTGTTAGGATTGGTAGCTGCAGCATCAATGACGTTTCTGGTTGCTTGAGAGGCATATTTGGTTTTTGGATTTTTCATTTGCAAACCATCCCATGACAATGGATCCTGTAGAGAGGAATCCTGTAGTTAAGAAAAGAACATATATAGAGAATTTTTTTGCAGTTTGGATTTACCTCAATCATAATTTCAGGAGTTGAAAAACCACAATGTGTCATCTGTTGTGAAGTTATCTCAGATGAATCAATGAAGTCAAACAAACTGAAATGCCATTTAGACACCAAGCATCCGAGCCTTGCCAGCAAGGATACAATTTTTTTTAGAATCAAAGCAGATGGACTTTAAAAAGATTTGACACTGGTGGCAAGTTCCACAAACAAAATGAAGCAGCCACTGAAACTTCAAACGTGGTGGCACATAGAATCACCAGAGCCATAAAGCCTCACAGCATTGCTGAGGAGTTACTTTTACCAGTGACCAAAAAAAAAAGTTTGAATTATTATTGGAATATCCTTATCTAATGACACCGTCCACAGATATTCTTGATCAGTCAATCCAGGAAATCCACTTCCAATATTTAGTATCCAGCTTGATAAATCCACAGATGTTTCAAACTGTTCACAGTTACCGGTTTACATGAGGTATATTATTTTTGGGTTGTTGTAGGTTTTTCGGGCTATATGGCCATGTTCTAGAAGCATTCTCTCCTGACGTTTCGGCTGTATCTATGGCATCTGAGGATGCTTGCCATAGATGCAGGCAAAACATCAGGAGAGAATGCTTCTAGAACATGGCCATATAGTCCGAAAAACCTATAACATGGCTGTAAAACCCACAACAACCCAGTGATTCCAACCATGAAAGCTTTCGACGATACATTATATATAATGTCCGGAGCGACTTGAGAAACAGCAAGTTGCTTCTGGTGTGAGAGGATTGGCCGCCTGCAAGGACGTTGCCCAGGGGACACCCAAATGTTTCTGATGTTTTACCATGCTTGTGGGAGGCTTCTCTCATGCCCCCGCATGGGGAGCTGAAGCTGACAGTGGGAGCTCAACATGCTCTTCCCAGATTTGAACTGCTGACCTGTTGGTCAGCAATCCTGCTGGCACAGGGGTTTAACCCATTGATGGTGACTTTAAAGATTACTTTCTTTTTTGAAAACCTCTTGACAGTTACTGCATGGGATGTGTTTGACACAGTTGGTTCATTTCTGAAAGAACATCAGATCTCTTAGGCGGTGCTACAGCATGCTACGATCTCAATCTGGATTTCAACATTTGGTTCTAAATGAGTCACCAAAAGTCTTTGGAACTCACTGTATGATTCACCGGCAAATATTAGCAACAAAGACATTGCCACAAAAGTTACAAGACGTAATAAAAAGCAGCAATTTTGCAAAGGCAAGCACTTTAAACAGTTGACTGTTTTTGCAATTGTGCAACGAGATGAATGCATCAAATAATGCTCTCCTATTTCCCAATGAAGTGAGATGGTTGTTGAGAGGAAAGGTTTTAAAATATGTTTTTGAGCTTCATGATGAACTCAAAACGTTTTTCAAATCAGAAAGCAAGACTGCAGTTCGAAGCACTTTTCAGAGATAATCGTGAACTTATGAAACAATATTTAAGGAAATAGTTGAAATGCAAAAAGGAGGGAATTTTAATGGACTAATAGATGAGGAAAATGATAAATCCCACCACACAAAGAAAGGGAAAGGAAAAAATGCAAAACAAAACAATTCTAAATAAAATAATAAAGGATAAAAAAATGACCTCTGAAGATGCTTGCCATAGATGCAGGCGAAACGTCAGGAGAAATGCCTCTAGAACATGGCCATATAGCCCGAAAAAACCCACAAGAACTGAGTGATTCCGGCCATGAAAGCCTTCGACAATACGATAAAAAAATGGTTGATGTATGGAGAATGTTCAGACCACACATTAATAAGCTTGTGTCTCCAAATAAAGAAGCTAACCCAATGTTCTTAAATCAAGAAATCTCACCAAGTTGAAGCCATCAAGGTAATTTTATTTCGGTCCAGCTGGAAAAGATGACAGTTTGTGATAAGCCACGAAAGGAAGATGAGATACCATACATTGCAAAACATAATTTTATAGACATAAATTCTTTGAACTACCCGCTTCTACCCCAGCTGGAGCCAGCTTCTCCATGACTGGCTGAGCTCTGTTGACATCACAGCCAGCTGGGAAGGACTCCCTTGAAGGCGGGACCATGGTGCCCACCAGCCAACCAGAGAGCATTCCCTACTTCCAATGCTGATTTCTGTTCTCCAGTGGCTGGCAAGGGAAAGGCTGGTCCAGGAGACAAAAGAGTGCAAAGTACTCTGAATGGGTTACTGTCAGCTCACTGCAGCCACTCCCAAATGAAGACACAGGACACGTGCTGGTATCACTGGAAATCTTTACTACAGGAAACGTTGACATACAAAAAGCTGAGAGTGCCAGGCGGTGGTTAGCACTCCCTTATATACCCTCCCCTACATTCAAAGATACAATTCCCGCCAAGAGAAAACCCCGTGAAATCCACCCGCGAAATCCATCAGCCGTTACCTCTCAGGGTCAGATGTTGCAGGTGCCTTATCAGTGTTTAATGTCAGTGGCCCTGATTTCTGGCGCCAGAATCCAGGCCCTGAAAACTGGGTCCTGAAAGGTTATCATTGTCCCAGCAAGGAACAGAACTAAGTGGGGCCATCAGGTCCCATGTGTGTTATGAAATGTCTTTTGTGTGGACAGGTGACCTATTAGGGTGAGTCAGGCAGCCACTGTGCCCATGTCCATTGTGTTCCATACAGATAATTGTCCAAGATGATAAGATTATCAAATCCAGTCCTGGGAAAAGGGGAAATGTTATTTTGGAAAACAGGACATGACCTCCCAACATCCAGACTGTCATGTCAGATGATGAGTGTCAAAGGACAGGTGGTCCGAACTCAGGCTCCTGTTGTCCCCTGTACAGTTGGGTCTATGGGCCAATAGAGATAGATTGGCCCCGAAGGTGATGGGTGCTTGAGTCCTTTATAATTGAGATGACGCCCAGGAAAACCGCTGGAGGGAGTTCCTGGGCCATGAGGGCCAAGGTCTTGATTGGTGGCATATGTCTCCAAAAGATGTTTTACATATAAGGATATAAAATATATACATCAAATGGGTGCACAATAGGGATCAGTGGATACTGGGGGTTCCCAACCAAGGGAACCAGGGCACCCATGGGGAAGGTATTTGGCATGAAGTTCATTGGGATGAAAGGACAGTGAATTACAAGGAAAAAAACAACCAGAAGAACCCCACTCTAAGAAAAAAATCCTAAAAATCAGGGGATGATCCAAATGTTATAAAGCTTGGTGGGCTAACATTGGTAGACGTGTCCTCCAAGTGTGGTGATTTTCATCCTGCTAACCCGAACGATGAGGGAAAAGGGAGCCTGGGAAGCCTGCCCATTACCACCAATGGATTGTAAATTGCTGGGGGTTTTGGGGGCAAGGAATGAAAACATCCATACTAGGCAGCTGGAAGAGCCTGAGCCTGCTTTTGAAAGCTGGCTTGCACACACAGTTGGGTGGATCCATGAAGTGCAGGATCTGGCCTCGTATAATTCTTTTTTGGCTCTCATGATGCATCATATACCTTTTTATTACTATAATTAGCACATTATTTCCACTCTTTCAGTTCTGCCATAAACACCCAAATCTTTCAAGAGAGTCACAACAAGCAAATGGCTAGGTATTCCCTTCTTATACTCCACCCATATTTTTTGGGACTCCATTGGAAGCCAGTCACTTCCCAAGAGTGGCAAACTGTGGGTCACCATTAATTTAGAAAGCACAGGGGATGGTTCACAGCTTATTTGTCTAATGAGAAGGAAACAACGCATTTTGAATCCTTGGGCAGGTAAGGAGGGGCACCATCTTTTTTCCATAGAAGGATGGACATTATATTTATGTTGAATGGTGGGTTTTGATGCCAAGAACATCCTGATGGGAACACCCATCATCCAAGGTAAATACTTAGCCAATATAGATAATAATCTATATTTAGATTTAATCAAATCTTCACATTTGTTCAATTGAAATAAAATCATGTAAATGTTCCATGTTTACAAATGCTAATCTTCGCCTTTCTAAGAACCTCATTTACAGAATTATGTTTTCAAACTACCTGCATTATTTTTGGTTGGACGATTGAAGCAATTTCTGAGTTTGTTGCTCTGTATATGTGGCATGGGAGAGATGGAAGATATTCCATGCTACTTGCTATGTTTCCCCATATATCAGAACTCTATGGAGATGTTCTGGTGACGTTGCTCACCTCTAGCATTTCGCAAAGCATAGCCAAGACATATATGGCGGAGCAACATCAGCTCAAAATGTCAAAAGTTAGTAAAGAGAAAGAAAACAAAGTTAGGAGAGGCTTCAGCAGTTTACTTTGTCTAAGTTTAGTGGGATAGGGAAATCTCACTCTTCCATTTCTTCATTTAACTAAGGATAAATTGAGTATCATCCGGAGTTTTGGAGTTCAATGTCATCTGTACACAGATGATGTTCAACTCTATCACTCCTTTCCACTTGCTACTAAGGAGGCTGTTCAGGTCCTGAACTGGTGCTCGGCAGCTGTGATGGTCTGGATGAGGGCGAATAAATTGAAATTGAATCCAGACAAGAAAGAGGTGTACACTGGTCAGTCATAAGGCCAAACTTACAGACTGTGTTGGACGGGGTTACGCTCCCCCTGAAGATGCAAGTTTGCAGTTTGGGAGTGATCCTGGACTCAATGCTGAGCCTGGAACCTAGTTAATAGAAATGTACTACATGCAAGGATAACAGGAGTGAAGAATATACTAAAAAAATGGTTGACAAATTAATAGTGTGTGAACAAATTGTTTTAGTGAGTGAGGGATTGGAAAGATAAAACAAAATGGGCACCGACTAATTGGTATAAGCATATAGTTAATATGTTAAATGGAAACCCCAAGTGGTGCAGTGGATTAAAGCAGAGGCTGTGAGGAATTGTGGGGGTTGGAGTCCAAAACACCTGGAGGGCCTAAGTTTGTAGATAGATCCACCTATCTGTGATGCAGGTGCCCCCGGTGGCACAGTGGGTTAAAGTGCTGAGCTGCTGAGCTTGTTGACCCAAAGGTTGTAGGTTCAAATCCGGAAAGCAGCGTGAGCTCCTACTGTTAGCCCCAGCTTCTGCCAACCTAGCAGTTTGAAAACATGCAAATGTGAGTAGATCGATAGGTACCACTCCGCGAGAAGGTAACAGCACTCCTTGCAGTCATGCTGGCCACATGACCTTGGAGGAGTCTATGGACAACGCTGGCTCTTTGGCTTAGAAATGGAGATGAGCACCAACCCCCAGAGTTGAACACGACTGGACTTAATGTCAGTGGGACCACCTTTACCTTAATATGTTAAATATGGAAATAACAATATATATTAAATTGAAAAGGTTACAATAACTAAGAGGATGCGGTAACCAGTTAGGAATTATTTAGAGAATGTGCTAAGATGTGGAGTGGAAAAATTAAGACTGAGATTGATATTTTGAATGCAACTTCTGTAGTTTGCTGTATAAATTGCATGCACAAGGAGGGGAGGGTGTGATAAAACAATTAAATAACAATTTTTAAAAAGACAAATAAATTAATAATGATATTTTGCACTTTGAGTTTAATGTAGAGAATTGAAATAAACATGGATGAGGGGGAGAGAGAAACTGGGACATGTCAAAAAGCCATGGAAAAGTGGGACAAAGAAAACTAATTAGAACAGTGGGGTTGGGTTTTTTTCATGTTAGGAGCGACTTGAGAAACTGCAAGTCACTTCTGATGTGAGAGAATTGGCTGTCTGCAAGGACGTTGCCCAGGAGACACCCGGATGTTTTGATGTTTTACCATCTTTGTGGTAGGCTTCTCTCATGTCCCCACATCAGGAGCTGGAGCTGACAGAGGAAACTCATCCACTCTCTCCCTGGATTCAAACCTGCAATCTGTCGGTCTTCGGTCCTGCCGGCACAAGGGTTTAACCCACTGCACCACTGTAGTCTCCAGAACAGTGGTGAAGTGTGGTAAAATCCATGAGAACTTTGATCTTTCTTTGTCTCAACTGGGAAAAAGTCAGTTGCCTCTTCATCAAGGATGGGGCAATGCCTAGTTTTACTGAGTTCGCCATTGCAACAATAACTGGGAGATGCGTGCAGAGTTGCTAGCATTCTCTTTACGATCTACATTTATTATCCATTGTTGTAACCAATAACCTTAGCACCTTCCTGCCTCCTCTCACATCTGGTCTGACGAGGAGTGTTCCAAGGCTCCATAATTATTGCAGTGTGGTTCTTCTTACACCATTGGAAAGATTATGCCCTCCCCAATTTGGAATCACTGTCTAAACCAGGGGTCCTCAAACTATGGCCCGCGGGCCGGACCCAGCTCCCCGAGGGCATTTATCCAGCCCGCAGGGTGTGGAGAAGGATGAGTCCCCCTTTGGGTCTGTGTTGCCTGCTGCTTCTCTTGGCCCAGCCTGGCCTTCTCCTGCCTTCAGAACGGTGTCTCGCCTCATCCCAAAGGCAGGAGATGGCGAGGGAGGCGGCAGGCAAAGCGGCTTTGGGGCCGCGTCGCCTGCCGCTTCCCTTGGCCCAGGTGTATCTTTGGTGGGATTCAGTCCGGCCCTCCAACGGTCTGAGGGACAGTGACCTGGCCCCCTGTTTAAAAAGTCTGTGGACCCCTGGTGTAAATCTTTGTTTCTTCTTCCATTTAGGTATTTAACCATTCCCATGCCTCAGTAATGGGGTCTTTCCTAGGACATACATTGACGGGATTATCCTTCCTGTTGCTTGGATTTGCATGGGCCATCAAGCACCCCTTGAAGTTCCTTGGCCGGAAATCAAAGTATTCTCTACAGATTGAAAAGCTCATTTATTGGGTTGAGCTTCTGGAATGGGGAGGTATGGCTGTCGTCTGCTCCTCAGGTAAATGTGGCATGCAGCTTTTATCTTTGTGTAGCATCAATACAGACAGAGTAAAAACTATTGCAAAGGCACTTATGAACAACTAAAATGAACACAGATTTGCAGGGGAAAGGAAGTTGATTTTGTTTTCATGTCAGACCTTATAATAGAAGCCTTCAGCTTAAACCAATGGCCAGTTCTCTGCTTTCCTTTGTCACCCTCCCCTCCTTTCCTTCCTATGTTATTGTTGGGGCTTGAAGTTTGGGCCAGTTCTATCATTGGTGGGGTTCAGAATGCATTTTGATTGTAGGTGAACTATAAAACCCAACAACTACAACTCCCAAATGTCAAGGTCTATTTTCCTCAAACTCCACCAAACTCATATTCATTGAGAACCACATCAGCCTTATTGTTGCTTTCAAAGGATAGTTGAACCAATGGACAGAGAATCCATGGATACAGAGAGCCAACTATATTTTTTTTACATAGTGGTCAGTGCTCTTTAATTGTTACCCAGTTTGTGTGCCCAAATGTTATTGAATGACAACTCCCATCACTCTTCGTTATCCGCCATGTGGACTGGGGAGAATGGGAATTACAACCCAACAAGTACTTGTGGATCTGAGGTTGGGGAAAGGTTAAAGGACATTTTATAATCAGGGATCACATCCAGGTCTTGTATCCCAATCCAAACCCCACTCTTCTGACTTAACAGAAGAAACTGAAGCCTTCCAGGTGTTACTATATCACAACTCCCATCAGTTCTGGTCATGATGTCTAAAGATGAGGAATACAGGAGTTGTAGTTCAGCTTCTGGAGGGCCAGATAAAATGACACGTTAGGCCCTCGAGCCTTGAATTTGACATCTTAGGTATTTGAATATTACAGAATATCTTCATCAAGATATTATTCACCTCTAATATAGTTAAGCTTTCATTTTTGGTTAGTAAAACCTGAATTCAGGCTTCCCAAGCGGCAATGTACTAGATGCAACTGGAGACATCTCTCCTTTCCAGTGTAGCTGCCTTCTATCATAAATAACTATGAGTCATTGCTTGATCCATAGGAGCTCTTCTGGAGCAATGTTTGCTTGAGGGTCCCTGCTTCCGTCTTTACAATGAAACAACCCACCAGTGGGTGTTCCTTAATCTTTGGCAACATTCGACAATGCATGCATTCTTTGCCATGGCCGGAGTGGTTGGCGTCCTCACTCGATGCAAGTTCCAGATCCCCATGGGACTAGATCACCTCTTGTTCTCTCTGGCACTTTTCAATGAAGGTGAGTGCACATTTTGCAGGAAGACAGAGCTCTCTAGAAGGTTCAGAATATGTGTGCTCGCTTATCATCATCATCATCATCATCATCATTTAATTACTTATTAATCGCCCTCCATCCGAGAATGCTCCAGGCGATTATGCAAAGTTTACCTAACCTGGTTGTTTCATTTCATATATGCATTTGTTAGTTTTGAAAAAAGAAGTTGCAAAAACAAGGTGCAGTGCTCTTCAAAGGAAGATCATGCCAACTTTTAATACATTCGGTTAGCTTGGTTTGCCTTAGGACCATCATACGTCAGAAATACCCTGAAGGCACACAACGGCATGTTTGTCAAGGTTACCCTAAACCTAAGTGTCAGGAGCAGTCAATTATTGAAGTCGAACATGACCCCACCTCCATAAAAGATAGTAACTAGTTTTGCTAAGGAAAAGGACAGCAGACAACTCTGTTTTTCTATTAAAATGGCTTTTATTTGTACCCATGCATGCTTAGCTTGGTGAAATATTGCTGCTCTGCATCCTTTTCAGCTGAATCGCTAATAAATCATCTCGGTGGCACTTCCTTCAACCTTGGTGAGATTCTTTTGGGGAACTTAGGGGAAAACAATTATTTTAAAATTGGGCTTCTCTTTGCTCACCATTGTAGTGATCCCTCTTTCGCGGAGATGCAGGGTCTCTCCTTCAGACCAGACCCTTTTATTTTCTTCAATGATTTCATTATGTCAATCCTTTTCAGAGAATGTTTGCTATACTTCAATACTGTTGGAATCAGCATTTCTTAAGCAAATTGCAACTAATAGTAGTCCAACCAAGGTCTACTAGTTCACTTTCAGTCTTTCTTGCAATCATATTGCATTCAATAAGTGTTGGTGTGGTGTAATGTTAATTTTAATCTGCAGTTATGTGTAATTATAGATAGGTGTTTAAATGGGTAAGTATATAGAATAGCATAACTGGGGGATGGTAGCCAGCTTAGCTCACTTTGAGCTGAGTTACCATGGGAAAAGGGGCGGAGCCAACTGCCACTTGGCAAGGCATCCATTTTAAAACAGTCTGTAGTCAGCGAACGACAAGAAAGGCTGGTTCTGTAGTGTGTTGAGAACCAGTAAGGTAGTCTGTAGTCTAAGAACTACAGGGAAAGGCTGATTCTACTGTGTTGAGAATCAGGAAGGTTTTGGTTTTTAGCCTGTGTGGTTTAGATAGGTCAAGTTGACTTATTTATATTATTAGTCAGTGTATGAGCAAAAGGGGGAGAGAACCCTAATAAGAATCTTTACTGCAACAGAAATAACATAAGACAAAAATAAGCTTGTACCTGTAGTAATCTGTTAAAGAAAGAAACACATTTTGAAGGAAAATAAGTTTGAAACCTGTTCAGTGGAAGGAATAGTCCTCTCAAGAGTTGTGTTATGAAATGTTATAAATGTAACCTCTGAAGAAATGTGCCTCTAAGAGTTAAGAAACATTGAAACCATCAAGCTTAATACTTCAATAAACTTGTTACAGTTTCTTCTAAAGCCAAGTCTGTTACAAATACTTTCAATTTAAGCTACGCTACACATTGAAGAAAGCACAAATCAATATCACAAGCTATTAGTTGTGTTATCAATTTAATAAGTCCTTACAAAGTGGTGGCTCCTTTACAAACCGTTACAAATTGGTGGCATCGTTACAAACTGGGTGCCATCTTTACAAATTGGTGGCCTCTTTACAGTTGGAATTATTGAAACAGTGAGTAGCAGAGGCAATTATGGCAATCCTTTTCAGAGAAGGTTTGCTATACTTCAATACTGTTGGAATCAGCAGTTTTTAAGCAAGTTGCAACTAATAGTAGTCTGACCAAGGTGTGTGGGTTACATATGGAATTCTCTTGGTCAAGGGCCAGCGTAGGAATACATTGGACCGTGCTTGTTTTGTGGGTTCTTTAATTTCGAATTAAATTGGAAGAAGCCATGTTGTATATTGCTATGTATGTGATTTGAGACATAGTGCCAAAAGAAGTTGACTTATATGGAGTCAGATGGTTTGTTCACCTCGCCCAATTTTTTCTGCTGGATTGACTGAGACAACTCTCAGAATGGGATGTTTCATAGACTTTCTTGTAGACCTGGGACTTTTCAGCATGCTGAGTACTTGCTTTGCTGCACTATACTTGATCTTAGGCTGAGAAGACCTTGGTCAGACTACTATTAGTTGCAACTTGCTTAAGAAGTTGGCTAATGCATTAGTAATTTCACTTTCCATCCAATGGAATGACAAATAACCCAGTAGACTTTTAACCACTCAACAATTAACGAGTTGTACTTTTGTGTGTCTTTACTAGGTCTGCTCTTCTATACCCATTCAAGTCGGATGTCTGCTCTGGATCAATACATCCACTACATCCTGTTAATTCCCATATGGACCGGGGCTGTTTGCAGTTTGTTTGAGGTGTGGCACAGAAACAACCCAATCCTGGAGCTGTTTAGGACTTCCATGTTCATAACCCAGGGAACTTGGCTTTGGCAGGTCAGTTCTGATCAGAGGCGCTTCTTGGGATAAAGTTTGGGAACTGTAGTTGTGTCTGATTTGTTTTGGAATCCAAGTAGTCCATCACAGATCCAAGTATTTCAGGGTGTGTCACTCGGTCACACTGTTAAGGAGCATTGGGAATATATTGGTCTCCAGAGATTCTTGTAGGAGTCATTCTAAAGAATGGAAGATAACACTGAGAGCTTTCCAGGTATTATATCTAACCAGGCATTGGATGAAGTCAATACAAGCTCAAACATCTGACTGGTGATTGGTGTCTCCCATAATAGCAGTGATGTAGTCTAAAGTTTAAAGGAGCTATCTAAGGTGCTGAAGCCATTATGTAGGTATAATTCAGCAGCTTGAAAAGCTCTTTCAATTGTCAGACTAAACCCCAAAGCAGATTCATAGAATCATAGTTGGGAGAGACCACAAGTCTTAACACCCTGCCATGCAGGATTCACCTCAATATTGACCATTTTGAGGGAAAGGTGAACAATAAATAAAGATGAGGATAAGTATAATGATTGACATTAAGTCACACCACAAAAAACACCTCCAACATGCCCAGGTTCTTCTCAAGACAAGTGACAACAAGTAGGTCATCACTTGAGCCACTGAGATGTGATGGGGCAGTTTTAATAGGCACAAAGTAATATGATTCTCCTCATTCTCTCTTTCTGTTCATTCATTCAGATTGCTTTCCTGTTGTGGGGAACCTCCAGCTGGGACCACAATGACCCAGAGACCTACATATTTATGGCCCTGTGCTACTCTTGGCATTATGGGAGTGCCGTTCTCTTCCTCGCCTTTACCTATGGCATTGTCTATTGGTATGTAATGGAGCATTTTCAAGGTATCTCAGAGTCTCAACAGTCAGGGCTCATGGAAAGAGCTCTTCCAGGGCACTCAGATTTGGGTTCTAGAAAGAGAGAGCTGCCTAACAGGAGGACACCATCTCTTCTTTACCTTGGTTGAGCCCAATACAAAGAAGCCGAAATGGTCCTTTTGATGAATCCTGCATTTGCCCTAATGTGATTTCCTTCCCCTCTTGATGTGGTTTGACCTTTTGGAAGACCATTCCAGATTGTAAGACCTTTGGGAAAGCAGCCACGTACGGGTGGCAAATGACAAAAATGGGGTTCATTTGGCACAGCTTAGAAAAGGATGATGTGGGGTTTAGTGCCATCCATTTGAAGGACACTGGTTGAGTGAAGGAGGATTTAGGACTTTTTGGAGCAGTATCTTGAGTTATATCCATGGAAGTGTCAGAGCACCAGTGCATGAGATACTACTGGCCATAGTAACTATTCCAATAACAGTCACCTTGGATGAAGAGTAGATGACAGAAGGTATTAATGTACCCATCAGCCGTTGAGTATCTATTTGACCATCTAATACTCTGTCTTGGTTTCTGTAGGGTTCTTTGGATACTGAAAGGAAACTGTGGAGGAGAGGCAATGGAAATTCAAAAGTTCAACCAAGCAGACGCAAAGACCTACACTGCTCTTTTGAATGGATCTGATGAAGAATGAAGATCTTTCCTTCCCTTAGTTTAATAGAATGTTTTGAATAAACAATGGGAAGAGACAAATGATAAATAGCTGCTCTGAATCCCCTTCAGGGTTGAGATAGAGCGGGGTAAAAATACAGTAAATAAACAATAAATAAATAAATAAATAAATAATGATTATATTTATTTTCACCCCACTTTTTCCCTCGATATTGAGACCCAAATTGGCTCACACTTGAAGACATACAAAAGCAAAATATTAAAATATCATTAAATATATACAAGTATTAAAACAAAAAAATAAATAAAAATTAGGAATGGGCCCAGTTTGATCTTTACTCCAAAATAATAATTCCAATGACATACACAGTGAAGAAAAGTAGGAAGTGATGGAAACCTGGCTTTCACTGCTGCTTTCTCTGTGGCTCTGGCTAAGGTTCAGATAAGAAATGACAATATAAAAAAATTAAGAATCAGCAAAACACACACACACACACATATATATATATACACAGCATGCTGCCTAACAAAAAACGAATAAAGAAAGCAAATAGACAGGAGGTTTCATCCAAATGTTTACAGCTGGTTTCACATGAACATGGACCTAAAATAGAGAAAGGCAAAACAACACTGCTTCTCTTTTTTGATTTTGTACCAGCATTTTGCCATCATTGGGAAAGAGACAAAGGCAGGTAAAGACTGTTTGAGCATGTGCATGGCAGATGGATTGGTGGAAAGTTTCCAAATGCCTCCTATTTGCTCTTTCAGAAAGCAATTCACCCTTCCCTTTTTTACAAAGGAAAAAATTTGAATCCAAAGTTGGGAAGCCTTCCCAGGTATTTTGTGATACTTGACTCTTTGCCTGCCTTTTCAGTTGTTGCTTATTCATTCAGTCACTTCTGACTCTTTGTGACCGCATAGACAGCGCACACCTGTCGGCCGTCACCTCCCCCAGCTCCTTCAGAGTCAAGCCAGTCACTTCAAGGATACCATCCATCCATCTTGCCCTTTTTCCTTCCATTTTCCCCAGCGTCATTGTTTTCGCTAAGTTTTCCTGTCTTCTCATGATGTGGCCAAAGTACTTCATTTTTGTCGAAGGCTTTCATGGCTGGAATCACTAGGTTCTTGTGGGTTTTTTCGGGCTATAGGGCCATGTTCTAGAGCAGTGTTTCTCAACCTGGGAGTCGGGACCCCTGTGGGGGTCGCGAGGGGGTGTCAGAGGGGTCACCAAAGACCATCAGAAAACATAGTATTTTCTGTTTGTCATGGGTGTTCTGTATGGGAAGTTTGGTGGGGTTCAGAATGCTATTTCATTGTGGGTGAACTATGAATCCCAACAACTACAACTCCCAAATGGTAAGGTCTATTTTCTTCAAACTCTACCAGTGTTCACATTTGGGCATATTGATTAACCGTGCCAAGTCTGATCCAGATCCATCACTGTTTGAGTCCACAGTATTCCCTGGATGTAGGTGAACTACAACTCCAAAAACTCAAGGTCAGTGTCCACCAGACTCTCCCAGTATTTCTCTTGGCCGTGGGAATTCTGTGTGCCAAGTTTGATTCAATTCCATCATTGGTGGAGTTCAAAAGGATCTTTGATTTTAGGTAAACTATATATCCCAGCAACTCCAACATTCCCAAATGACAAAATCAATCCCCTCCAACCCCACCAGTATTCAAATTTGGGTGTATTGGGAATTTGTGCCAAATTTGGTCCAGTTAATGAAAATACATCCTGCATATCAGATATTTATATTACGATTCTTAACAGTAGCAGAATTAAAGAAGTAGCAATGAAAATAACGTTATGGTTGGGGGTAGTCACAATGTGAGGACCTGTACTAAGGGGTCGCGGCATTAGGAAGGTTGAGAACCACTGTTCTAGAGGCATTTCTCCTGACGTTTCGCCTGCATCTATGGCAAGCATCCTCTGAGGATGCTTGCCATAGATGCAGGCGAAACGTCAGGAG
The DNA here is from genome assembly GCF_037176765.1 of Anolis sagrei. NCBI lineage: Eukaryota > Metazoa > Chordata > Lepidosauria > Squamata > Anolidae > Anolis > Anolis sagrei. Next base: position 33,455,063 of record NC_090027.1, on the reverse strand, counting down.
AAATGCCTCTAGAAATGGCCCTATAGCCCGAAAACCCCCACAAAAACCTAATTCATTTTTGCCTCTAATATCCTTCCCTCCAATGAGTAGTCAGGCTTTATTTCCTGAAGTATGGACTGGTTGGATCTTCTTGTAGTTCAAAGCACTTTCAGCATTTTCTTCCAGCACCACAGTTCAAAAGCATCTATCTTCCTTCGCTCAGCCTTCCCTAAGGTCCAGCTCTCACATCCATAGGTTACTATGGGGAATACCATTGCTTTAACTATGCGGATCTTGGTTGCCAGTGTGATGACTCTACTCTTTACTATCTTATCAAGATTGGTCATTGCTCTCCTCCCAAGAAGGAAACACCTTTTGATTTCCTGGCTGCAATCTGTGTTTGCAGTCATCTTCTCACCTAGAAATACAAAGTCTGTCACTGCCTCAATGTTTCTCCTTCTATTTCTCAGTTATCAATCATTCTTGTTGCCATCATCTAGGTTTTTTTTTTAATGTTTAGTTGCAACCCAGCTTTTGCGCTTTCTTCTTTCACCTTGGTTAGAAGGCTCCTCAGCTCCTCCTCGGTTTGGCCATCAAAGTAGTAACATCTGCATATCTAAGGTTGTTAATGTTTCTTCCAGCATTTTTAACCCCAGCTTTGCATTCGTCAAGCCCCGTACATCGCATGACGTGTTCTGCATACAAGTTGAATAGGTTGGGTGAGAGTATACAACCCTACCGTAAGTTGAATAGGTTGGGTGAGAGTATACAACCCTACCGTAAATTAACTTGTCCAGCGAGAAGCTCTGCAGAAAAGCCTTATTTATTTATTTATTTATTTATTTATTTATTTACTGTATTTGTATACCACCTTTCTCAGCCCGCAAGCAAGAAAGTACTTTCCATCCGCTGTGCTTAGCATTTTGCTTGCATTCCTTGAGCATATAGAGGACATGAAATAGCTCCTTACACAATGCCAACTTTCTCACCCTGCAAGTCTCGTGCGGATGCTTAAGGGCAAAGTCTTCTGACATTTCATAACTGGCAGAAGGTTGGAGCACAAATAGTACAGTGGCCACAAGGAAGGAAGGAAGGAAGGAAGGAAGGAAGGAAGGAAGGAAGGAAGGAAGGAAGGAAGGAAGGAGAGGGAAGGGGAAAGGGGAAAGGAGAAAGGGATAGAGGAAGGTGAAGGGCAGTTGTTTCCCTCCCTATCTACAGTCTTCATGTACATTGTTGAGGAACTGTTGCTCTCAGATGTAGAAGAGCACACAAATGATTTCTTAATGTTCAGCATCCTTCTCTGGCCTCTCGATGACAGAGAGCACCACTAAGCCAAGTGCAGCCATGCCAGGATCTTGGTTCACATTCTCTCTCTCTAGAAAAACTCCGTCCTCCACCGGGTTCAACATGCATTGCCAATGAGAGCACTGCTACTGAAGCTGAAGTTGTCACGGAGGGAAATGTCACTTTCTTGCGAGGCAGAGAAGGCAAAGCAAGACCTGGAAATACTCCCCAGTAACCAAACATTGGGGGTGCCTTTCTTTGGACAACTCCTGCAACAAACGTGGGATGCACCCAATTACGATATCAGCCTGGTCTCTGTCATTACAATTTAAGCAGCTTCTTTTATTGTATTCCACTCTTTTCTTTCATCTATCTTTTCCCTAATATTGGAATTCAGGGTGTCTTAGAAGATAAAAGTCAGTTCCACAGACACATGTATCACATTGCCTTCTTTATGGCCCATCTTAGCCTGTATTGGTCTCTGCAACATTCTCAGTGTCTTTGCAATTAGTGGGAATAACCCAGTATCAAGGCGAAGATGTATGGGTTCGAATAGCAAACCATATACTTGTCGGTTTTTCCACCAGCCTGCTCAGGATTGAAGATAATTTCTTTGAAATCAAGGGTTTCATCAATGACCTGAAAACAGTTAGGAAAAAAAATATCCAAGGGATAATTGACCAGGAAGAGGAATATTGGTTGTGGTTTTGTATAAAAAAGCCTTCTCTGATACACAAGAATGAGAGGTTATGATCCATTACTGCTGAGTTTCAACCCCAAGTATCAACCTGTCAAAGCAGAATGGCATCAATGCAGACTCGGGATCAGCCACACCTGGATGCCTCCATTACATAAATCATTCTCAAGGATGCCAACATATTCAATACATTATAATAATAGCTTTATATATAGGCCGCCCTACTTTCCATTATATGTTGCCATAAATTATTTTTAAAAATCTCACGGTGTCAATTTTTTCTTGATAGTTATTAAAAACAGGTGTTACTCCAAACAGCTAGCAAAGTTGTCAAGAAAGGGCAAGACTCAGCAAAGGTATTCATATACTCAATGGGAAGGCTCCTCATGATGAGGCATTGTCTTTGCTGGGTTGTTGTAGGTTTTTCAGGCTGTATGGCCATGTTCTAGAAGCATTTCCTCCTGACGTTTCGTCTGCATCTATGGCAAGCATCCTCAGAGGTTGTGAGGCTTGTTGGAAACCAGGAAAATAGGGTTTACATATCGGTGGGAAGTCCAGGGTGGGAGAAAGAACTCTTGTCTGTTGGACCTAGGTGTGAAAAGCAGGCTGCAGGCTCTCTGCAGTTATTGGTTTAGAAAGTATATCTTTGGGTTTAGAGACCGCCCTTTTCCCTAGGGTTTGAGACTTCCATTTTGGAATCTTCCCTGCCTCCTTCAGTTTAGAGAAAAGCCTCAGATGTGCTGTTAGGCCAGTGAGGGAGCTCTGAAAAAACCATTGTAAGTACAATTGAGCCAAATTGAGTTATAGATAGCAATTGAGATATATAAAGGCTAATTGAGTCTTAATTGAGTCTTTAAGATAGATAGAGAGAGAGAGAGAGAGCTAACTGAGTTATAGATAGATAGGTATTGAGCTATAGAGAAGCATATAGAGATTTTGAGCTATATAGTATAAAGGACTATTGAGATAGTTATTGAGGGCCATTGAAATAATTATTGAACAGTGTTTGCTTCATCTCCAAAACTAACCTTGGGCTGGAATAGGGAAGGCCTACGCTTTCAAAAAGGTAGTAGCTCAGGGTTGGGTTAAAAAGATCTCAGGATTTTTTCTACCATTTGGAGGAAGGCAACTCAGCGACTAGAGGAAAAAGGAAAGAAAGAACATCTCTATGATTTCACCAATTGACTGTTTTATTTGTAACTTTTACAAACTGTGCCAAGTCTGCAAGGACTTTGAGAAATAAATATTCTGATTTGGTGTTCAAAACCTGTAGTAGCCTCAGTTGCTGGGAATCTCAAGCTTTTAAGAAAGACATCCGCAGTTCCCCCAGATATATACAGAGAAGCACATTTTAGTTTTATTTTTGTAGCGTCTGGGTGTGACAGCACATAACCCATTACCAAGGCAGGGATGTAGGGTTCGAATAGCAAGCCATAAACATGCTGGTTTTTCCACCAGCCCACCAATGAGCTCAGGACTGAAGATCATTTCTTTCACATCAAGGGTTTCATCAAGGACCTGACAACAGGAACATGAAAGGCACTGCAGAGTGCTTCAACTAGAGAAGTCAGCCATAGCAGAGCACTTGATGTACAAACCTGGGCACAGCATATTATTGGAGAACACAGAAACGCTGGACCACTCTCACAACCACCATGTCAGGCTACACAGAGAAGCCATTGAACTACACAAGAAGCATGTGAACAATTTCAACCAAAAGGAAGAAACCATTAAAATGAACAAAACCTGGCTATCATTTTTAAAAACTCTAAAATCATAATTGTAATTAAAAAACAACACTCAAAAACAGGGAACTCCTGACAAGAAAAATCAGGGCCAGCTAATCACTTCTCAACAAAGGATTCCCCCAGGAAGGAAGAAGCCTCCCCTTGAAACTGCCAGGCCATTAAATGCTCAAATCAAATCAAATCATTTATTTTGGTCATAGACCAGCACAGGAAAAAAATAAAAAAACTTACAAATACAAACTTGGGACATTTAGTAAATTTGAAATGTAAATCAAGGTGGCCAATTGAAACATTCACACCTACCTTCTACAAACAAGAGTTCTTTCTCCCATCCTGGACATTATTCCACAGATATATAAACCCCATTTCCCTAGTTTCCAACAGACCTCACAACCTCTGAGGATGGCTGTCATAGATGGAGGAGAAACGTCAGGAGAGAATGTTTCTGGAACATGGCCATACAGCCCAAAAAACTTATAGCAACCCAGTTACAAAGGAATTTTATTCAAGGGACAAGTGACCGGGAGGAGGAATACTGGTTGTGGTTTTGCATAAAAAGCCACCTCTGGTTCACAAGAATGAGAGATTGTGATCAATTACTGCTGAGTTTCATTCTCACGTGCCAACCTGGCAAAGCAAGTCTACGAGGTGAGAAAGCATCAATGCAGACTCTGGATCCGCCACACCTGGCTACTTCTATTACACAAATCAATCTCAAAGATTTCAAAACATTTGATTAATTACAATAACAATACTTTATTTATAAACCACCCTATCTTCCATCATGCTGTTGTTGTTAATCACTAGATTTAAAATTCACCTTTTGAGAAAAGAGTCTCACGCATCCTGGGAGTCCCTTCTTTATTTCCCAAACCCTTTCTATCTTTAGAGGAGTGAGCGAGTGGCTCTTTGTGGGGCAGAAGGCTGGCTTCCTGCCTGCCAAAGACCACCAGCACTTTTGCTGTTGTTTGCTGAGCTGCTAGGCTTAGAAAGGATGGGGTCACTAGCCACCCTTCTCCTGCCGACCCCTGGATGCCCTGGGATTGTAACATGACAGGTTTTAGCAGCCTAGCAACTTCCAATTTCCATATTGTGAAGGGTTTGGGACCAGAGTCTCAGACCCCCAATCGTCTTGAGGATCTCCTACTTACCCCGCAAATATTTTCCTTCCTTAGGGGAATGAGTGGCTCTTTGTGGGGCGAGGTTAGCATCAAATTCCAATTTCCATACTTGGAAAAATTTAGGACAAGAGTCACAAGCCCCTGAGTATCCTGGTGGTCTCCTTCTCCAACAATCCCTGATCCTTTTGTTGGGGACTGATTGGATCTTTGTGGGGCGGGTGAGTGTCCATCTGCCAGCCAAAGGCCACCAGCTCCCTTTTTGTTGTTTGGTCTGCTGTTAGACTAGGCTAGAAAAGGGAGGGGTGGTCTCTGTTATTACCATTTAACCGGCTTATTTTATTGTATCTACTCTTTTATTTTCATCCATCTTTTCCCCAAGACTGGAACTCAGGGTGTCTTAGAAGAGAAAAGTCAGTTTCACAGACACAGGTACCACGTGCCTTCTTTATGGCCCATCTTAGCCTGTATTGGTCTCTGCAACATCCCCAATGTCTTTGGAACTAGTGGGAATAACCCATTGTCAAGGCAGGGATGTGTGGGTTCGAATAGCAAGCCATAAACATGTCGGTTCTTCCACCAGCCAACTAATGTGCTCAGCATTGAAGATCGTTTCTTTCACTTCAAGGGTTTCATCAAGGACCTTAAAACAGGAACATGAAAGGCACTGCAGAGTGCTTCAACTAGAGAAGTCAGCCATAGCAGAGCACCTGATGAACCAACCTGGACACAGCATATTATCGGAGAACACAGAAATGCTGGACCACCCTCACAACCGCCATGTCAGGCTACACAGAGAAGCCACTGAAATCCACAAGAAGCATGTGAACAATTTCAACCAAAAGGAAGAAACCATGAAAATGAACAAAACCTGGCTATCATTTTTAAAAACTCTAAAATCTTAATAGTAAATAAAGAACAACACTCAAAAACATGTGAATTCCAAACAAGAAAAATCAGGGCCAGCTAATCACCTCTCAACAAATGATTACCCCCAGCAAGTAAGAAGCCACACCTTGAAAATGTCAGGCCATTAAATGCTCAAATCAAATCATTTATTTTGGTCCTAGACCAGCACAGGAAATAAAAACCACATTTTCATACAAACATGGTACATTTAGTAAATCTGAAATGTAAATCAAGGTGGCCAATTGAAACATTCACGCCTACCCCCAACAAACAAGAGTTCTTTCTCCCACCCTGGACATTATTCCACAGATATATAAACCCCATTTTCCTAGTTTCCCACAGACCTCACAACCTCTGAGGATGCCTGCCGTAAATGGAGGTGAAATGTCAGGAGAGAAGGTTTCTGGAACATGGCCATACAGCCCAAAAAACTTATAACAACCCAGTTACGAAGGAATTTTACTCAAGTGACCAGGAGGAGGAATACTGGTTGTGGTTTTCCCAAAAGAATGAGTGATTGTATTCCATTACTGCTGAGTTGCATTCTCACGTGCCAACCTGGCAAAGCAGCACTACGAGGTTGGAAAGCATCAATGCAGACTCAGGATCCGCCACACCTGGCTGCCTCTATTACACAAATCAATCTCAAGGATTTCAAAACATTTGATTCATTACAATAACAATATTTTATTTATAAGCCACCCTATCTTCCCGAATTCTGATGTTGTTGTTGATCACTAGGATTAAAATTCACCTTTTGAGACAACAGTCTCAGATCCCCAGGCATCCTGGGAGTGTCTTCTTTATTTCCCAAAACCTTTCCACAAAGAGCGAGTGGCTATTTTTGGGGCAGGAGGCTGGCTTCCTGCCTGCCAAAGGCCACCTGCTCTTTTGTCCTTGTTTGGTGAGCTACTAGGCTTAGAAAGGGTGGGGTCTCCAGCCACCATTCCACCGGCAATCTCTGGACACCCTGGGGTTATAACATGATAGGTTTTAGCAGCCTAGCAACTTCCAATTTCCATATTGTGAAGGGGTTGGGGCCAGAGTCTCAGGCCCCCGGTCATCTTGAGGGTCTCCTCCTTACCCCGCAAACCCTTTCCTTCTTTAGGGGAATGAGTGGCTCTTTGTGGGGCAAGGTTAGCAGCAAATTCCAATTTCCATACTTGAAAAGATTTGGGGCAAGAGTCACAAGCCCCTGGGCATCCAGTCCTTTTGTTGGGGATTGATTGGATCTTTGTGGGGTGGGTTGAAGTCGAAAATACCCCCCCCCCCCAATAAAAGATAGTATAGTTTTGCTAAGGACAAAGACACCAGACTGGATAATAAGGGTTAAGCCATGGTCAATTTGCCAAGACACTAACAAGAACAAGGACCCCTCCCATGTTAGATAGTGTGTATATTTAATCAAGGTTTTATGCCCTAGGTTTCATATATAGCAGAAGGTAGTACATTTATTACTGAGAAACCACCTCCCTTTACACTTATGTGCTCTCTTGAACTTCTATGGGACTCTGGTGGGAGGGATAAGTGGGTATATTTTCTATAACATGATTTCTATGTTTCTATATTCCTCCCTGTGTATCTGACCTTTTCCTGACCCTTTTTGCCCCATTGCCCTTTGGAAAAAATATATAAAAAATATAAGGAAGCCATCCTGACCCTGGAAAGGAAGAAATTAACAGTTGAAAGAACCCTTTTCAAAAGACACTCTTTGCATGGACTATAACAAAGGCTCGTGACCTCTGGCATCGGAGGTTTTGGCCACCAGAGGAAACGGCCGCTTGGCAATTTTGATTATATCACAATGGGACAGAGGGGAGCCTTCGGAAAGCTGCACCTCACCCTGATCTGTCAACTATTCAGTCTCTCTACCAAAACATTCACTCAAAGTTTCCCCCAATTGTTCCTCTGTCTTGGCATGGAAGAAAATCTGGATTATGGCACTATCGCCAACATCAATGTTTATTAGAACCACTCAAAGAATAATAGAAGGCTAGCTCGTAGGCCTTTAAGACTCGTCGGCCCCTTGGACATTTCCTGAATTTCCATAATCCACTCAAGAATGCATTGTATTCCCTTGTCCCGCATCCCTCTCTCCTGATTCGCTAAAGCGCCGAGGCGGCCGAAGCCCTGTGATTGGCCCAGGCATGCAGCAGATGCCTTGTGATTGGCCCAGGTGCTCAAGAGGCGGCCGAGCCTCCTCCCAGCTGTTGAAGCACCTTCAAGCCAGGTGGAGGGCGGGTAGTGGGAGATTCAAACCAAACAACACTGTTTTTCTATAAAATGGCTTTTATTTGTACTCATGCATGCTTGGCTTGGCGAAATATTGCTGCTTTGGATCCTTTTCAGCTGAATCGCAATAAAATCATCTCGGTGGCGCTTCCTTCAACTTTGGTGAGATTTCTTTGGGGAACTTAGGAAAATCTTTTAAATTGGGCTTCTCTTTGCTCACCATTGTGGAGAGCCCTCTTTCGTGGGTCCGCAGGGTCTCTCCTTCAGGGCCAGAACCTTTTAAATTCCATCTGCCAGCCAAAGACCAGCAGCTCCCTTTCTGTTGTTTGGTCGTCTGTTAGACTAGACTAGAAAAGGGAGGGGTGGTCTCTGTCATTGCTATTTAACCAGCTTATTTTATTGTATTCCACTCTTTTATTTCCATCCATCTTTTCCCCAAGACTGGAACTCAGAGTGTCTTAGAAGATAAAAGTCAGTTTCACAGACACAGGTACCACATGCTTTTTATAGCACATCTTAGCCTGTATTGGCCTCTGAGACATTCCCAATGATTTGGAACTAGTGGGAATAACCCATTACCAAGGCAGAGATGTATGGGTTCGAATAGCAAGCCATAAACATGCCGGTTCTTCCACCAGCCCACTAATGTGCTCAGGACTGAAGATCATTTCTTTCACATCAAGGGTTTCATCAAGGATGTGACAATAGGAACATGAAAGGCACTGCAGAGTGCTTCAACTAGAGAAGTCAGCCATAGCAGAGCACCTGACGTACCAACCTGGACACAGCATATTATCGGAGAACACAGAAATGCTGGACGACTCTCACAACTACCATGTCAGGTTACACAGAAAAGCCACTGAAATACACAAGAAGCATGTGAACAATTTCAACCAAAAGGAAGAAACCATGAAAATGAACAAAACCTGGCTGTTATTTTTAAAAACTCTAAAATCATAACATTAAATAAAGAACAACACTCAAAAACAAGGGAACCCTAGACAAGAAAAATCAGGGCCAGCTAATCACCTCTTAACAACTAATTCCCCCAGGCAGTAAGAAGCCTCACCTTGAAACTGCCAGGCCATTAAATGCTCAAATCAAATCCAATCATTTATTTCGGTCCTAGACCAGCACAGGAAAAACTTGGGACATTTAGTAAATTTGAAATGTAACTCAAGGTGGCCAATTGAAACATTCACAACTCCAACAAACAAGAGTCCTTTCTCCCACCCTGGACATTATTCCACAGATATAGAAACCCCATTTTCCTAGTTTCCAACAGACCTCACAACCTCTGAGGATGCCTGCCATAGATGCAGGAGAAACGTCAGGTGAGAATGTTTCTAGAACATGGCCAGACAGCCCCAAAAACTTACAACAACCCAGTTACAAAGAAATTTTATCCAAGGGACAAGTGACCAGGAGGAGGAATAGTGGTTGCGGTTTTGCATAAAAAGCCACCTCTGGTTCACAAGAGAGATTGTAATCCATTACTGCTGAGTTGCATTCTCACGTGCCAACCTGGCAAAGCAACACGATGAAGTGAGAAAACATCAATGCAGTCTCCGGATCCGCCACACCTGGCTACTTCTCTTACACAAATCAATCTCAAGGATTTCAAAACATTTGATTCATTACAATAACAATACTTTATTTATAAACCACCCTATCTTCCATTATGCTGTTGTTGTTAATCACTAGGTTTAAAATTCACCTTTTGAGAAAAGAGTCTCACGCATCCTGGGAGTCCCTTCCTTATTTCCCAAACCCTTTCTATCTTTAGAGGAGAGTGCGAGTGGCTCTTTGTGGGGCAGAAGGCTGGCTTCCTGCCTGCCAAAGGCCACCAGCTCTTTTGCCGTTGTTTGGTGAGCTGCTAGGCTTAGAAAGGATGGGGTCACTAGCCACCCTTCTCCTGCCGACCCCTGGATGCCCTGGGGTTGTAACATGACAGGTTTCAGCAGCCTAGCAACTTCCAATTTCCATATTGTGAAGGGTTTGGGACCAGAGTCTCAACTACCGGTCATCTTGAGGTTCTCCTCCTTACCCTGCAAACCCTTTCCTTCTTTAGGGGAATGAGTGGCTCTTTGTGGGGCGAGGTTAGCATCAAATTCCAATTTCCATACTTGGAAAGATTTAGGACAAGAGTCATAAGCCCCTGAGCATCCTGGGGGTCTCCTTCCCCAACAATCCCCTATCCTTTTGTTGGGGACTGATTGGATCTTTGTGGGGCGGGTGAGTGTCCATCTGCCAGCCAAAGGCTACCAGCTCCCTTTCCATTGTTTGATCTGATGTTAGACTAGACTAGAAAAGGGAGGGGTGGTCTCTGTCATTACCATTTAACCGGCTTATTTTATTGTATTCCACTCTTTTATTTTCATCCATCTTTTCCCCAAGACTGGAACTCAGGGTGTCTTAGAAGAGAAAAGTCAGTTTCACAGACACAGGTACCACGTGCCTTCTTTATGGCCCATCTTAGCCTGTATTGGTCTCTGCAACATTCCCAATGTCTTTGGAACTAGTGGGAATAACCCAATACCAAGGCAAGGATGTATGGGTTCGAATAGCAAGCCATAAACATGCCGGTTCTTCCACCAGCCCACCAATGTGCTTAGCATTGAAGATCGTTTCTTTCACGTCAAGGGTTTCATCAAGGACCTGAAAACAGGAACATGAAAGGCACTGCAGACTGCTTCAACCAGAGAAGTCAGCCATAGCAGAGCACCTGATGAACCAACCTGGACACAGCATATTATTGGAGAACACAGAAAGGTTGGACCACCCTCACAACCGCCATGTCAGGCTACACAGAGAAGCCACTGAAATCCACAAGAAGCATGTGAACAATTTCAACCAAAAGGAAGAAACCATGAAAATAAACAAAACCTGGCTATCATTTTTAAAAACTCTAAAATCATAACAGTAAATAAAGAACAACACTCAAAACAGGGGAACTCCAAACAAGAAAAATCAGGGCCAGCTAATCACCTCTCAACAAAGGATTCCCCCCAGGAAGTAAGAAGCCACACCTTGAAAATGTCAGGCCATTAAATGCTCAAATCAAATCATTTATTTCGGTCCTAGACCAGCACAGGAAATAAAAATCACATTTTCATACAAACTTGGTAAATTTAATACATTTGAAATGTAAATCAAGGTGGCCAATTGAAACATTCACACCTACCCCCAACAAACAAGAGTTCTTTCTCCCACCCTGGACATTATTCCACAGATATATAAACCCCATTTTCCTAGTTTCCAACAGACCTCACAACCTCTGAGGATGCCTGCCATAGATGCAGGAGAAACGTCAGGTGAGAATGTTTCTAGAACATGGCCAGACAGCCCCAAAAACTTACAACAACCCAGTTACAAAGGAATTTTACTCAAGGGACAAGTGACCAGGAGGAGGAATGCTGATTGTGGTTTTGAATAAAAATCCACCTCTGGTTCACAAGAGAGATTGTGATCCATTACTGCTGAGTTTCATTCTCACGTGCCAACCTGGCAAAGCAACACTACGAAGTGAGAAAACATCAATGCAGTCTCCGGATCCGCCACACCTGGCTACTTCTATTACACAAATCAGTCTCAAGGATTTCAAAACATTTGATTCATTACAATAACAATACTTTATTTGTAACCCACCCTATCTTCCCGAAGTCATTACGATGTTGTTGTTAATCACCAGGTTTAAAATTCACCTTTTGAGACAAGAGTCTCAGACCCCCGGGCATCCTGGGAGTCTCTTCCTTACTTGTCTCCCAAACCCTTTCTATCTTTAGAGGAGTGAGCGAGTGGCTCTTTGTGGGGCAGGAGGCTGGCTTCCTGCCTGCCAAAGGCCACCAGCTCTTTTGTCATTGTTTGGTGAGCTACTAGGCTTAGAAAGGATGGGGTCTCCAGCCACCATTCCGCCGGCAATCCCTGGACACCCTTGGGTTATAACATGACAGCTTTTAGCAGCCTAGCAACTTCCAATTTCCATATTGTGAAGGGTTTGGGACCAGAGTCTCAGAGTCTCTCTCTTTTGTCGTTGTTTGGTGAGCTACTAGGCTTAGAAAGGGTGGGGTCTCCAGCCACCCTTCCGCCATCGACCCCTGGACACCCTGGGGTTATAACATGACAGGTTTTAGCAGCCTAGCAACTTCCAATTTCCATATTTTTAAAATATATCTTATTGGTTTTCTTAGAATACATCAATGCCTTCAATACTCTTATATTCCTTACTCAATTCATTACATCAACATAAGTGTATATATATTTTATATACTTTTTTTTCACGCCTGTGCCCACCCCCTTCCGATCCACTTCAGTTTACATTCTCTTTCCAAAATACCATTACCTTTTGTGGAAGTAATTCCCATCTACTTCTTTTAAGCCGTTCTCAATTAATTTCCCCCAAACTTCATCAAAGTCGTTTTCCTTCCATACCCCTTTCCTGACTCTTAACCTACATGTCAATTTATCATTTACTGCTATTTTCCATTGTTCCTTATACCATTCTTCAATTGGTATATTTATTTTACCTTTCCAATTCTTCTCTATCAGTAATCTTGCTGGAGTTAACATGTTATCTATTGCATCTTTCTCTGGTTTTTTTTTCAATTTCTTAATGTTATATAGTGACAACAGTGCAATGCTTGCACTTTTTCTTATCATCATATCAATTATAGTTTTTATTTCTCCAAATACCACCCCCCCCCCCCCCCAAATTCATTTACTTGGAAAGATTTGGGACAAAAGTCACAAGCCCCTGGGCATTCTGGGGGTCTCCTCCTTACCTCCCTTGGCCATCCTGGGCATCTCCTTCCCCATTCCTCCCCAATTCTACTGTGAAGGACTGACTGGCTCATTGTGGGACAGATGGGTGAGCATCTGCCTGCCTGCCTGCCAAAGGCCACCAGCTCCTTTTCCATTGTTTGGTCTGCTGCCAGACAAGCCATGGGATGGCCAACCAGCCGCTCCACCTCCGACCCCCAGCTATCCTGGGTGTGTGTGTGTGGGGGGGGGGGGTTCCTCCTTCCCCCTACTTCCCTTTCCTTCTTTGGGGGACTCCCCTTTGCCTCTTTGTGGGTCAGGGGGGCAGCCAACCACTCCACCCTTAAGTCATCCCTCCCCACTAGACCCTGAGCTCCTCTGTTGCCCTTTTTGGGGGGCTGACGCAGCCGCCTCGCCTATGCTTGCTTGCTGCTGGTGCTGACTGGCCTCTTCCAGAATGTTTTGGGATAACAAGAGATGCAAAAGTCTTGGAAGAAGTTGCTTGCTGTTTTTTGTTGTTTAGTAAATAATAGCCTTGTGACATATGGGTAAACCTAGATCTGTTTCATGTCCTTTGGGGACCCCGATCCATTTTTGGGAGCCTCCCGGATTCAGGAGGACAGATATTTGTTTTCTCTCTGGGGTGCCAAAAGATCTGTTTTCTATCGGCCGATTTTGGGGGTTGGGGGGACTTCCCAGGCTCCTCTTCTCATCATTTTAGGCATTTAAGCTGTTTCTACTCTAGATGAGAGGTGCTGCAAGCAGTCACATGCACTTTCTCTCCTGGGTCTGCACACCGCATGCACTCTTTCCAAGGCATTTAAAGGAGGTAAGTTCTTAAAGCTGTTTCTTACTCTAGAGGAGAGGTGATGGAAGCAGTCACATGCATTTTCTCTCCTGGGTCTGCACACCGCATGCACTTTTTCCAAGGCATTAAAGGAGGTAAGTTCTTAAAGCTGTTTCTTACTCTAGAGGAGAGGTGCTGCAAGCAGTCACATGCACTTTCTCTCCTGGGTCTGCACACCGCATGCACTCTTTCCAAGGCATTTAAAGGAGGTAAGTTCTTAAAGCTGTTTCTTACTCTAGAGGGGAGGTGATGGAAGCAGTCACATGCATTTTCTCTCCTGGGTCTGCACACCGCATGCACTTTTTCCAAGGCATTAAAGGAGGTAAGTTCTTAAAGCTGTTTCTTACTCTAGAGGAGAGGTGCTGCAAGCAGTCACATGCACTTTCTCTCCTGGGTCTGCACACCGCATGCACTCTTTCCAAGGCATTTAAAGGAGGTAAGTTCTTAAAGCTGTTTCTTACTCTAGAGGAGAGGTGCTGCAAGCAGTCACATGCACTTTCTCTCCTGGGTCTGCACACCGCATGCACTCTTTCCAAGGCATTTAAAGGAGGTAAGTTCTTAAAGCTGTTTCTTACTCTAGAGGAGAGGTGCTGCAAGCAGTCACATGCATTTTCTCTCCTGGGTCTGCACACCGCATGCACTCTTTCCAAGGCATTTAAAGGAGGTAAGTTCTTAAAGCTGTTTCTTACTCTAGAGGAGAGGTGCTGCAAGCAGTCACATGCATTTTCTCTCCTGGGTCTGCACACCGCATGCACTCTTTCCAAGGCATTTAAAGGAGGTAAGTTCTTAAAGCTGTTTCTTACTCTAGAGGAGAGGTTGTTGGCTGCAGGCAGGCATTAAAACTTTAAGGAAGCTTCTTACTTGTTCTACTCTACAGGAGAGTTGATCAGCTGCAGACAGGCACACATGCTTTAAGGAAGCCCCTTCTTCTTACAGTTGTTTTTCTACTCTAGAAGAGAGGTGCTTGGGTGTAGGCAGGAGCACATGCTTTAAGGAGGCTTCTTGTTCTTAAAGCGGTCTACTCTAGAGTAGAGGTGCTGCAGGCAGGCCTGTGCACACTTTCTCTCCCGGGCCTGCACCTCGCCGGCAGCCAGTCACACACTCTTTCCAAGGCATTTAAGGAGGCTTCCCACTTCCAAGTAAGGAAGAGCAATGACCTCCTGGAAGAGGAGAGGTAACTGATAGTAGTTTTCAAGGAATGAGGGTTTCTTTTCGTTTGCTAGGAGATTCATAAAAAAGATTAAACTGTGATGTTGATTGGCTCTTGCTTGCTTTTGTTTCTTTTTTCAGCTCTCAACCTTACATAAATTTGTATATCTCTCTTCATTGTGTATTCTTTTTCCAACTCCTCTATCTGTTTTTCCAAGTTCCCTTTTCTTTCTTCTTGTTTTTTTTAAAGAATAATTCTCTTTTATGCATAACCCTCTCGCCACCGCTTTCATTGTATCCCATAGCATTCCTTTTGATACTTCGTTTTTCCAATGACAAGAAAGGAGATTCCCCCTGAACATTAGGAAGAACTTCCTGACTGTGAGAGCTGTTCAGCAGTGGAACTCTCTGCCCCAAAGTGTGGTGGAGGCTCCTTCTATGGAGGTTTTTAAACAGAGGCTGGATGACCATCTGTTGGGGGTGGTTTGAATGCAATTGTCCTGTTTCTTGGCAGGGGGTTGGAATGCATGGCCCATGAGTTCTCTTCCAACTCTATGATTCTATCATTCTAAGATAAATGTCATGATTGACAATGAGTCACACCATGAAAAACACCTCCGATGTGCCCAGGTTCTTCTCAAGGCAAGTGCCAACAAGTAGATCATCACTTGAGCCATTGAGAAGTGATGAAGCAGTTTTAATAGGCACAAAGCAAGATATTTCTCCTCATTCTCTCCTTCTGTTCATTCATCCAGATTGTGTTACTGCTGTGGGGAACCTCCAGCTGGGACCACAATGACCCAGAGACCGACCTATTTATGGTCATGTGCTACTCTTGGCATTAGGCTAGTGTCGTTTTCTTCCTTGCCTTTACCTATGGCATTGTCTATTGGTACGTAATGGAGCTTTTCAAGGTATCTCAGAGTCTCAAAACCCAGGGCTCATGAAAAGAGTTCTTCCACAGATTTGGGTTCTAGAAAAAGAGATCTTCCTAACAGGAGGACACCATCTCTTCTTGACCTTGGTTGAGCCTAATACAAAGAAGCTGAACCGGTCCTCTTCATGAATCCTGCATTTGCCCTGATACCATTTCCTTCCCTTCTTGATGTGCTTTGACTTTTTGGAAGACCAGTCCAAAGGATGTTGGCCAGGGATGATGTGGGTTTTAGCCCCATGCATTTGAAGGACACTGGTTGGGTGAAGGAGGATTTAGGACTTTTTGGAGCAGTATCTTGAATTATATCCACAGAAGTGTCAAAGGACCAGTGCATGAGATACTACTGGCCATAGTAACATGGAAGTCCTGGGATGAAGGGCAGATGGCAGAAGGTATTAATGTACCCAACAACCGTTGAGTCTCTATTTGATCATGTGATACTCTGTTTTGGTTTCTGTAGGGTTCTTTGGATGCTGAATGGAAGGAGAGTTAAAAGAATAGAGGAGATGGAAATTCAGAAGTTCAACCAAGCAGATGCAAAGATCTACACTGCTCTTTTGAATGGATCTGATGAAGAATGAAGACCTTCCATGGTTATATCCATGGAAGTGTCAGAGCACCAGTGCATGAGATACTACTGGTAATAGTAACTATTTCAGTAACAGTCACCTAGGGTGAAGGCCAGATGGCAGAAGGTATTAATGTACCCATCAGTTATTGAATCTCTATTTGACCATCTACTACTCCGTTTTGGTTTCTGTAGAGTTCTTTGGATGATGAAGAAAACTAAAAGTAGGAAGTGACAGAAACCTGCCTTTTACCGATGCTTTCTCTGTGTCTCTGGTTTAGGTTCAGATAAGAAATGACAATTTTTAAAAATAAGCAAAACATGTTTATCATACAAAATGAGCTATTATAAAATGAATAAAGAGAGCAGATAAACAGGAGCTTTGATCCAAACATTTACAGCTGGTTTCACATGAACGTAGACCTAAAATAGGACTGGACAAAGGAGAGATCACATGCGAACACTGGGTTGTTGTAGGTTTTTCCAGGCTATATGGCCATGTTCTAGAGGCATTTTCTCCTGACGCTTCGCCTGCATCTATGGCAAGCATCCTACAACAACCCAGTGATTCCAGCCATGAAAGCCTTCGACAATACATTGAACATCTCTACGGGGAGAAACTGTTCCAAGACCCACAGAAATTGGAAAATCTAAGGACCAGGAAAGCACATATACTGTGCTCCCTGACTTTCCTTCTACGCTGCAGAGACACAGATACCATCCCACAATTTTTCGCAGCCAAAAGGACTTTCAAAAGAGGATGCTTGCCATAGATGCAGGCGAAACATCAGGAGAAAATGCCTCTAGAACATGGCCATATAGCCCGGAAAAACCTACAACAACCCAGTGATTCTGGCCATGAAAGCCTTCGACAATACACACAACAACACTGCTTCTCTTTTTGATTTTGTACCAGAATTTTGCCTTCATTGGGAAAGAGACAAAGGCAGGTAAAGACTGTTTGAGCACGTGCATGGCAGACGGATGGGTAGAAAGTTTCCAAATGCATCCTATTTGCAGTCACCTGCTCTTTCAGACAGCAGTTCACCCTTCCCTTTTTACAAAGGAAGAAATGCGATGCCAAAGTTGGGAACCCTTCCCAGGAATTTTATGATAGCTGACTATTTGTCTGCCTTTTAATGAGAAGGCACAGATTAATTTTCTGGTGAGAAGTTCTGGAGAGAAGCCTGATTACATTCTGTTCCCTATGCTTGGCATTTTACTAGCATTCCTTGAGCATATAAAGAACAGTAAATAACTCCTTGCATAATGCCAACTTTCTCGCCCTGCAAGTCTGGTGCTGATGCTGAGGGGAAAGTGTTCTGACATTTCATAGTCGGCAGAAGGTTGGAGCACAAACTGTGCAGTGGCCACAAGGAAGGAAGGAAGGAAGGAAGGAGGAAAAGAGGGAGGAAAAGAGGGAGGAAAAGAGGGAGGGAGGGAGAGGAGGAAGGATGAATGGGGAGGGAAGAAGGGGGGGGGGGGGAAGAAGGTTGTCTTCCTCCCAATCTACAGCCTTCCTGCGCCTTGTACAGGAGCTGTTGCTCTCAGATGTAGGAGAACACATGAATGATTTCTGAATGTTCAGCATCCTTCTCTGGCTGCTCGATGACAATAATGCCAGAATCTTGGTTCATAAAATTGTTCTTTGGTTGTTGGGACTCATCACGGGTTAAACCCTTGTGCTGGCAGGACTGAAGACCAACAGGTTGCAGGTTCTAATCTGGGGAGAGCATGGATGAGTTCCCTCTGTCAGCTCCAGCTCCCCATGCGAGGACATGAGAGAAGCCTCCCACAAGGATGATGGTTGTTGTTTATTCATTCAGTCACTTCTGACTCTTCGTGACCTCATGGACCAGCCCAGGCCAGAACTCCCTGTCAGCCATCACCACTCCCAGTGCCTTCAAAGTCAAGCCAGTCACTTCAAGCATACCATCCATCCATCTGTCAGTGTTGGCGGTGGCTGGGAGGGCCTTCACACAATTAAAACTGTGACCAGTTGGACGTAACCATGGTGGTCCACACCTTAGTTACCTCTAGATTGGATTACTGCAATTCGCTCTACGTGGGGCTACCCTTGAAGACGGCCCTGAAACTACAACTCGTCAAACATTCAGCGACCAGATTAATAACGCGGGTGAATTACAGGGAGTGGTCAACCCCCCTAAGGAGCTCCATTGGCTGCCATTTACTTTCCTGTCCCAATTCAAGGTACAGGTCATCATCACCTATAAAGCCCTTAATGGTTTGGGGCCAGCCTACCTTCATGACCATGGTGCCCTGATGACCCGGCAGTTCGCTGTGAAGCCTTTGCTCAGTTCTTTGCAGACAAAGTCGCTTTGATCCGCTCTGGTCTGTACACCATATTAACGGCAGTCTCTGAGGATGTAACACGAGCATCTGCTTGTCCGGTTTTGATGGATTCATTTCAATTGGTTCAATCCGAGGATGTGGACAAGGTGCTTGGAGGAATGAGAGCTACCACATGCATCCTAGACCCCTGCCCATCCTGGCTTCTGAAAGAGGCCAGAGGGGGATTAGCCGAGTGGGTGAAGGTGGTGGTTAATGCCTCCCTCCGGGAAGGCAAAATTCCAGCCAGCTTAAAGCAAGCTGTAATAAAACTGCTGTTGAAAAAACCATCACTGGACCCCACTCAATTCGTCAACTTTCGGCCTGTTTCCAATCTCCCCTTTTTGGGCAAAGTCTTGGAACGTGTGGTGGCCTCACAACTCCAGGCATTCTTGGTAGACACGGATTATCTGGACCCGGCACAGTCTGGCTTTAGGCCGGGGCATGGTACCGAGACAGCCTTGGTCGCCTTAGTGGATGATCTGCGCCGGGAGCTCGACAGGGGGAGTGTGTCCCTGTTGGCGCTGCTGGACCTCTCAGCGGCCTTCGATACCGTCGACCATGGTATCCTTCTGGGACGCCTCGCGGGAATGGGTCTTGGAGGTACTGTTTTACAGTGGCTCCGCTCATTCCTTGAGGGCCGGTCTCAGAAGGTGTTACTGGGAGACTCCTGTTCAACCCCACAACCTTTGTCTTGTGGGGTTCCTCAGGGTTCAATACTGTCTCCCATGTTGTTTAACATCTACATGAAGCTGCTGGGTGAGATCATCCGGAGTTTCGGAGTGCGATGTCATCTGTACGCGGATGATGTCCAACTCTGTCACTCCTTTCCACCTGCTACTAAGGAGGCTGTCGAGGTCCTGAACCAGTGCTTGGCCGCTGTGACGGTCTGGATGGGGGCGAACAAATTGAAATTGAATCCAGACAAGACAGAGGTACTCCTGGTCAGTCGTAAGGCCGAACAGGGTATAGGGTTACAGCCTGTGTTGGATGGGGTCGCACTCCCCCTGAAGACGCAGGTTTGGGTGTGATCCTGGACTCATTGTTGAGCCTGGAACCCCAGGTTTCAGCGGTGACCAGGGGAGCATTCGCACAGTTAAAACTCGTGCGCCAACTGCGCCCGTACCTTGGGAAGTCTGACTTGGCCACGGTAGTCCACGCTCTGGTTACATCCCGTTTAGACTACTGCAATGCTCTCTACGTGGGGTTGCCTTTGAAGACAGCCCGGAAGCTCCAATTAGTCCAACGCTCGGCAGCCATGATACTAACTGGAGCGGAGCACAGGGAGCATACAACTCCTCTGCTGCACCAGCTCCACTGGCTGCCGATCTGCTACCGGGCTCAATTCAAAGTGCTGGCGTTGGCCTTTAAAGCCCTAAACGGTTCTGGCCCAACTTACCTATCCGAACGTATCTCGGCCTATCAGCCCACCAGGGCCCTAAGATCTTCTGGGAGGGCCCTGCTCTCTATCCCGCCTGCTTCACAGGTGCGGCTGGCAGGGACGAGAGACAGGGCCTTTTCTGTGGTGGCCCCGCGGCTATGGAACGCCCTCCCCATGGAGGTAAGATCAGCCCCCTCATTGATGGTATTCCGGAAAAGACTAAAAACCTGGATGTTCGAGCAGGTGTTCGGTTAACTCAGTGCAATAAGTGTAATGATTGAAGGACTGGCAATTTGGACGACGAAACTGGATCGCGTTTTTAGTCAAGAGATGAATTGGATTGTTTATTGATATATGTATTGTGGATTGTGTTTTTATGTTTTTAAACTCTATACTGTTGTTTGTTATAAGTTGTAAACCGCGTTGAGTCGCTGGCTAGGCTGAGAAACGGCGGTATACAAGTATAGCAAATAAATAAATAAATAAATATCTCCCTCCATGAACCTGGTCAATCCTTCTGGTCCTCGGGGGAGGCTCTTCTTTCACCCCTACCATTATCTCAGTCCTGCCTTGTGGGGAGAGAGCCTTTTCCTCAGTGGCTCCCCAACTATAGAATACACTGCACAGTGAAATTAGGCGAGCCCCCGCCTTAGAAAGTTTTAAGAGTCTTAAAACCTGGCTCTTCTGCTGTGCTTTTGGAGATTAACTATGTCCATTTTCCCTTGCTCAGCCTTCCCTAAGGTCCAGCTCTCACATCCGTACGTTACTATGGGGAGTACCATTGGTTTAACTATGTGGATCTTTCGATAGAGTTACAAGCTGGGTAGATGTGGGGAATGCCGTGGATGTAGCGTACCTGGATTTCAGTAAGGCCTTCGACAAGGTCCCCCATGACCTTCTGGCAAGGAAACTAGTCCAATGTGGGCTAGGCAAAACTACGGTGAGGTGGATCTGTAATTGGTTAAGTGGACGAACCCAGAGGGTGATTCTCCCCAAGGCTTCCTCTTCATCTTGGAAAGAAGTGATGAGTGGAGTGCCACAGGGTTCCGTCCTGGGCCCGGTCCTGTTCAACATCTTTATTAACGACATAGATGAAGGACGAGAAGGCAGGATCATCAAGTTTGCAGACGACACCAAATTGGGAGGGATAGCCAATACTCCAGAGGACACGAGCAGAATTCAAAACGATCTTGACAGATTAGAGAGATGATTGGCCAAAACTAACAAAATGAAGTTCAACAGTGACAAATGCAAGATACTCCACTTAGGCAGAAAAAATGAAATGCAAAGATACAGAATGGGGGACAATGCTTGGCTTGGGAGCAGTACATGTGAAAAGGATCTTGGAGTCCTCGTGGACAACAAGTTAAACATGAGCCAACAATGTCATGTGGCGGCAAAAAGGCCAATGGGATTTTGGCCTGCATCAATAGGAGTATAGTGTCTAGATCCAGGGATGTCATGCTACCCCTCTATTCTGCTTTGGTTACACCACACTTGGAATATTGTGTCCAATTCTGGGCACCACAATTGAAGAGAGATATTGACAAGCTGGAATGTGTCCAGAGGAGGGCGACTAAAATGATCAAGGGTCTGGAGAACAAGCCCTATGAGGAGCGGCTTAAGGAGCTGGGCATGTTTAACCTGAAGAAGAGAAGGCTGAGAGGAGATATGATAGCCATGTATAAATATGTGAGAGGAAGCCACAGGGAGGAGGAAACAAACTTGTTTTCTGCTTCCCGGGAGACTAGGACGCGGAACAATGGCTTCAAACTACAAGAAAGGAGATTCCATCTGAACATGAGGTCTTCCTGACTGTGAGAACTTCCTGACTGTGAGAGCCATTCAACAGTGGAACTCTCTGCCCTGGAGTGTGGTGGAGGCTCCTTCTTTGGAGGCTTTTAAACAGAGGCTGGATGGCCATCTGTCAGGGGTGCTTTGAATGCAACATTCCTGCTTCTTGGCAGGGGATTGGACTGGATGGCCCCTGAGGTCTCTTCCAACTCTTTGATTCTATGATTCTATGATCTTCATTGCCAGTGTGATGTCTCTACTCTTCACTATTTTATCAAGATTGATCTTTGGTCTTCCGATTTCCTGGCTGCACTCTGCATCTGCAGTCCTCTTCGCGCCTAGAAATACAAAGACTGTCACTGCCTCCATGTTTTCTCCCTCTATTTCCCAGTTTTCAATCAGCCTCATTGCAATCGTTTGGTTTTTTGATGTTTCACTTTTTTCTTTCACCTTGGTTAGAAGGCTCCTCAGCTCCTCCTCGCTTTTGGCCATCAAAGTGGTATCATCTGCATATCTAAGATTGTTAATGTTTCTTCCAACAGTTTTATCTCCAGCCTTGGATTTGTCGAGCCCTGCACTTTGCATGATGTATTCTGCATACAAGAATGGCATATGGCAACATAAATGCTGAAATAACAAACTTGTAGGAGAAGGTATGACTTGTGCTATATGTGCATATCAAACAACAGTAATTTCAGGTTTGCAATCAAAATCAGAAACATGACAGCAGTTTCAGCTCAGGTGCAGTCACTTCATAATATCAATGAGGAACTCAGTGAAACCAATTTATTACTGAAAATCATGCCACAAAAGCATTTGAATTTTCCCATCTGAGGCACACCTGGGCTCCTGATGGTCCCCCATCTCACAAACAAGGGACTCTCTTTCCCCCTCATGGATTTTTTTTCCCTTTATGGACACTGGGGTAGTTGGGTTTACTCTCTGTATTATGATTTCTATATTTTCATATTTTCTCCGGTATTTCTATATTTCCCCTCATGTTTCCTGACCTTGCCCTGAACCCTTTGCCCCCTTCCCCTCTCCTTGGGGGAAATCTACAAGGAAGCTGCCCTGCCTCTGGAAAAGCAATCAGCGATCAGGAAAAGACCCTTATCTTTGGACATTCTTTGCATGGACAATAGTAGAGGAAATCCTTTTGACTTCAGAGTTGGGCCACCATTAGGATTTCTATTTGGCAGTCTTTTTAATCATATAACAATGGGGGGAATATGATCTTAGGAAAGTTCTCTTTTCCTCCAAGCCATTTTTCTTTCAAACTTCTCCACAAAGAACTTCCACCCAAGTCTTCCCCTTTGTATCATATCTGATGGCGACAGGAAAACCCAGATTTCTTTTTATTGCCTTCATTCATGAACACAATAGATCAGCCCTGCTTGAGACTTCCTTTTTTGTCTCGCGAGCCACATGGCATTATTTTTTTTCAAAACTCATTCACAGATTCCTTTGTGTTCTATCATCCTGCCTCCCTCTCCCCTGATTCACTGTCGCCGCTAGGCGGCAGGAGCCTTCCCATTGGATCCAACGCACCACTGAAGCTTCCTGATTGGTCCTGAAGCCCAGGGGGTGGGAGGGCTGCCTCCCAGCTGTTCGTCCATCGCCCAATCATGGCAGGGAATGTCAGAGAAGCCGGGGCGGAAAGTTTGAACTCTACAACTTTGAATTCGCAATAAATATGACTGCATTGGTGTATTCTCCTCATGCTTTGTAGGCTAACTATTGCTACATAGCATCCTTTTCAGCTGAATCTCTAATAAACGCCTCGGTGCCACTTCTTCAACTTTGGTGAGCTTTATTTTGAATTTTAATCTAAATAAAATGGCTGAAATCGGGCTTCTCTGGCTCGCCAAAGTAGCGGACCCTTTTTGGTGCGGTCTTAGGGTCCCTCCTCCTGGGGAAGACCCTTCCAAAGCTTCTACCAGCTTCAGTAGCTCTAAATCTGGTTTTCTAAAGTGGCATCTAGTGATACCAAGAAGTAAATCTTCCCTTTGCTCACATTCATCGCAGGCAGCAACAAGCTATTAAGAAAAGACAGAGCAGTTTCTGGGAAAACAGAGGTACTTCTCTGACAGCCATAGTAAGATCACCTGCTTTAAGAAAAGTCTGTGGTCTGCTTTCTCCCAACAAATTCTGTTTTGTGTCATTATTGCTAACTCTGGCCTCATTTGCCTCTCATTCAGCAATGGGAAAACATGCAAAATCCCACTCAGTCACAAAGGCACAGCTGAATGTCAGCATAGTGCAGCTTCACAGTGTATGTGTGTATATGGACTTCACCACATTAAGCTGGGAAGTGTTTGAAAGAGGAGAGGAGAGGTATGTCTGACTCCATTTAGTAAAAAAGAAAAAAAAGTGTGTGGGGGGTTGTTTTCTCTACCCTTTACCACATTGGTTTACTTTTCCAGTGTACTCTACTTTTTTTTTTTTTTTTTTGCAAACATTAGGCCCCGCTACCATCCCTCAGTGTTTTGTTTTTTTCCTAAAGGAACCTTAGTTTGTCCCTTTGGGAGGCTGGCGAGAATAGAGGAGGGAAGAAGAAAGAGGGAAAGGGGGACAAACTCTGCAATTTAGTTGCATGTGTTGCGTGTGCAAGTGCGATACACCTCCCACAGCCAACCCAAGAAGTACGCTCACACATGATGTTGGGATGAACAATGGCCACAACTCATTTATTGATGACAGGAACAAGGGTTGGCAGCCAAGCATGGGTCCTGGATCACGATCAGGCAGCCCAATACTGCCCAATACCGCACACGCCAGAGTGCCGCCGGCACAATACCAGGCAAATGCAACTCGGCACCCCTGGGATCACCAGGCGTTCCTCCTCTCCACTAGGAGGAATACCAAACCAGATCCAGGGCCCATGCCCCACGCCAACAGGGAGTTGTGACAAAAGCATAAAACAAACAAGTAACTATGTATTGTCGAAGGCTTTCATGGCTGGAATCACTAGGTTCTTGTGGGTTTTTTCGGGCTATAGAGCCATGTTCTAGAGGCATTTCTCCTGACGTTTCGCCTGCATCTATGGCAAGCATCCTCAGAGGTAGAGGTCTGTTGGAATTAGGATAATGGGTTTATATATATCTGTGGAATGGCTGGGGTGGGGCAAGGAGCTCTTCCCTGCTGCAGTTAGGTGTGAATGTTCAGCTGATCACCTTCATTAGCATTTGAAGGCCTGCCTGCGCCTGGGAAAATCTGTTGCTGGGAGGTGTTAATCTGTGCCTGGTTTTTTCCTCTCTGTTGTTTAGCTGTTATAATTTTAGAGTTTTTTTAATACTGGTAGCCAGATTTTGTTCATTTTCATGGTCTCTTCCTTTCTGTTGAAATTGTCCACATGCTTGTGGATTTCAATGGCTTCTCTGTGTAGTCTGACATGGTGGTTGTCTGAGTGGTCCAGCATTTCTGTGTTCTCAAATAATATGCTGTGTCCAGGCTGGTTCATCAGGTGCTCTGCTATGGCTGACTTCTCTGTCCCAAACAAGTAACTGTTAACAGGTAACCAGGACAAGGTAAACAACAACAAAAGTTGACCACTTGTGAAAACATAAACTGCATGCAGGGTGGGAGGGATGGATCAGCTGTTGCACCAGCTATACTCGGGAACGGATCTAAGAGTGAGGTTAGGGCTATCAGGCAAGCTATCGAACAATATTGAAACTAAAAGAGGAGTTAGGCAAGGATGCTTGCTAGCACCTTTTTTGTTTAACTTCTACGTGAACAACCTAGTGGCTGAGTTGAGTTCCCCTGAACACTTTCCGCCATCAGTAGGTAATAGGAGAATCCAGATCCTATTATATGCGGATGACATGGTGCTCCTGTCATCTACGCAAATAGGTCTCAGGAGACTTTTGAGGTCATTAAGTAGAATTTGTAGACAAGAGAAGCTGTCAATCAATCACTCAAAAACCAAAGTGATGGTATTTTCCAAAAGGAAGCAAAGACACACTTGGAAATTGGATGGTCACTCAATAGAGCAGTGTGATAGCTTTAAATACTTGGGCTTACACTTCTCACATAATGGAAACTGGAAGAACCACATAGAGGCAGCCAAATTATCTGCCTGGAGGTCAGCGAAGTCAATCCTAGCCTTTGGAAAAACAAAGGGAGGTTCCCTGGTATGTCCCACAGTAAAGATTTTTGCCGCTAAAATTTTACCCCAAATGTTATACGGAGCGGAAATTTGGGGGCAAGGTAATACAGAACAGGTTGAACGTATTCAGAACAAGTTCGCAAGAGCTCTTCTAGCCCTTCCCCCTGGGACCCCAGCTGCCCTGTTAAGACTGGAATTAGATCTTCCCTCACTTAAGGCCAGAATGCATAAACTCATCATCTCGTTTTGGAAGAGATTGCTAGGAATGGAGGAGGTGAGCATAGCAAAGCAATGCTTGAGGGAGCAGTATAAACGGGGAGGATGGGTGCAATCCTGGCTAGCCTTGCTCCATCAGTATTTTGATGGGTCAATAACAACTTTAATGCAGCTGGACAAGAAGGAGATTAGTGATAAAATCTTTGAGATGGATGCAGCTGGCCTCTCCCGCAGCAAGGCATGGTCAGTTGGCCATTGGTCAATTGACTCGCCGGCGGGAAACCTTCCCGCCATCCAAGGGGGCTTCTGGGAGGAAGAAGCCCCCCTAAGGCAAGAATGGCAGTGGGGGACACCCTGCATCGCAACTTCTTTGGCCCGGTAAGTCGGGCCATGCCTTTTCTGGGAACAAAGGTGCATATACACTCTATAATGCTTTCATAATCATATTATTATTATTATTATTATTATTATTATTATCTTTATTTGTACCCCACTAGCATCTCCCGAAGGACTCGATGCGGCTTACAAAGGCCAAGGCCTCAAACACAACATAACAATACACAAGCTAACGCAATTAAAAAATTAAAACAGTTAAAGCAAAATTAAACAACGAACAATAAACAATACACCAAGACACAATAAAACTGGGCCGGGCCAGAGTAATGGGTACAGGATTAAAAGTGTTGATGTGATAGGTGATATGTAAGGATTATAGGGTAAGTGCAGTGTGGGGTGTGCAGCAATCTTAATTCTAATAAAGTGCTTCTGGGACTTGTTATTGGAGTTTTCCTATTCTGGAAAGGCACATCGGAACAGCCAGGTCTTCAAGTTCTTTCTAAAGACTGCCAACGTAGGGGCCTGTCTAAGATCTTTGGGGAGGGTGTTCCAGAGTCAGGGGGCCACCACAGAGAAGGCCCTGTCTCGTGTCCCCACCAAACGCGCCTGCAACGCTGCCGGAATCAAGAGCAGGGCATCTCCGGATGAACAAACTGAACGCGTGAGTTCGTACACAGAGATGCGGTCACGCAGGTAGGATGGTCCCAAACCGTTTATAATCAAATTACTAGGGGATACTTTCATAATTGCCTAATAGCAGTCAGGCTTTAAAGCAAGGCTATTCAATGCTATTCATGGTCACCAATTGCATTATTCCCACTTGCCTCTGATAAGTGGGGGGGGGGGCATCTACAGTATAGGGGCTCCATCTATGCTGCCATATAGTCCAGCTTCTGAATCCCAAAGATCTGGATACTTACATCATTGCATAATGGCAGTCAGGCTTTGAAGCTGCAAGGCTATTCAGTGCTAATCAAGGTCATCAATTGCATTCTTCCCACTTGCCTCTCATAAGTGGAGGGGGGGGATCTACAATGTATGGCCCCATCTACACTTCTATATACTCCAGCTTCTGGAGTATATAGCATCATACCTGCATCATACTTCCTGTGGAATGTAGCCTACAGCACCTGGTCATTTGCAGGCAGTCTCCCATCCAAGTATTAATGTTGGTTCAGTGGGTGAAGATGAAGGAGCAGCACCACCCAGTGGGCAAGCAAAGCTATTACACCTCAGCAGACCAGATAAGAGAGCAGTGCCACCCACTGGACAAATAGAGTAATTGCTTTGCCAGTCTGAGATAATCAATAAGGGCGTACCACTGCTAAGGTTTACAATACTTACCTTTGCAATGAAGTGGAACCACATGAACCATCAGCGTGGAATTAAATGCAAAATATTACCAGAGAATGAAGGAGAGAAATTGATGGATGCATGCAGCTGTAGATGAAATGAAATCGTTACAACTAAAGGTCCATTGGTTGTTTTGCTTGCTTGCTTGCTTGCATGCTGATCTCTGTGCTACTCTGCTGCTGAGTATGCATGCCCAGTGTGGAACACATCTCACCACATTAAAAGAGTGGATGTGGCTCTTAATGAGACATGCCGCATTATCACGGGGTGTCTGCGCCCTACACCACTGGAGAAATTACACTGCTTAGCCGGTATTGCACCACCTGACATCCACCAGGAAGTAGCAGACCAAGGCAGAGACATCCCCAGCTCATCCCCTGTTTGGGTATCAGCCAGCACGTCAACAACTTAAATCTAGAAATAGTTTTCTAAGATCTACAGAGACACTCACTGGAACACCTCAGCAAGCAAAAGTCCAAAAGTGGCAGGCTCAAACCCAGAATCTCAACCAATGGCTGATACCAAATGAGAGACTCCCCCCTGGGCACACAGAGGACTGGGCGACTTGGAGGGCGCTGAACAGACTGAGCTCTGGCACCACGAGATGCAGAGCCAACCTTCAGAAATGGGGCTACAAAGTGGAATCCTCGACATGCGAGTGGGGAGAGGAGCAAACCACTGACCACCTGCTGCAATGCAACCTGAGCCCTGCCACATGCACAATGGAGGACCTTCTTGCAGCAACACTAGAGGCACTCCAAGTGGCCAGATACTGGTCAAAGGACATTTAATCAACTAACAAACTCACAAATTTTGTATTTTCTCTGTTTGTTTGCTTTGTTCTGTTAGAAATGTAATACAATTGACTGGCTGCCCTGACACGACAAATAAATTACAACAAAAGCAAACATGGAATCTTGTTCCAGCGCCTGAGAAAAAAAATAATAACCAGAAAAACCGAGGAGATCAACTTCGACATATGCCAACAACTATGCAAATTGGAAGCCCTTCCACCTAGGCTTTATGGACTCCCAAAAATCCATAAGGACTCCACCCCACTCAGACCCATTGTGATTGCCATTGGATCCCCCACATATGACTTAGCAAAATTTCTTGCTGCACAGTTACAAAGCCACATTGGGCTCACTACACACTACATCAAGGACTCAGTCCTCTTCATAGAAAAAATCAGCAATCTCAAGTTAAATACCAATGACAAACTGATCAACTTCGATGTGGTGTCTCTATTTACCATGGTCCCGGTAGCAGACACCATGGCACTCATCAACCAGAAGTTACCAGAAGACATCACGGCTCTGTTTCACCATTGCCTCACCACCAGCTACTTTCAGTGGGACAATGAATTCTACGAACAGAAAGATGGAGTAGCTATGGGGAGCCCTCTCAGCCTGGTCATAGCAAATTTGTACATGGAACACTTTGGAAAACAAGCCCTGGAAACAGCAACAAAATATCCCACTATATGGTTCAGATATGTGGATGACACCTTCACCATTTGGAGCCATAGAGAAGAAGAACTCAACAGGTTCCTGGACCATCTTAAGAGCATCCACCCAAACATCCAGTTCACCATGGAAAAAGAAAATGAAGGAAGACTGCCTTTTCTAGATGTCCTAGTCATCCGCAAACCAGATCAACAATTGGGTCACACTGTTTACAGAAAACCCACACACACAGATATCTACATAAAAACTCCAACCATCACCCAAAAAAGAAGCACAATTAAAGCCTTGGCAGACTGTGCCAAAAGGATCTGCGAACCCCACTTCCTCCAAGATGAACTGAACCACCTCAACTGGTCTCTACAGGCCAATGGAGACTCCACCTCAGACATCAGAAAAGCTGCAAGACAACCGAGAACAAGCCACGAGAGTGACAAAAATCCACCCAGAGGAAAAGTGTTCTTGCCATACATCAAGGGAACCACTGACCGCATAGGGAAGCTGATGAGGAAACACAACATACGAACCGCCTACAGACCCACCAAGAAAATCCAGCTAATGCTATGTTCAGCAAAGGAGAAGAGGGATCCTCTCACTTCTGCAGGAGTCTACCATGTACCTTGCAGCCATGGACAAGTCTACATAAGGACCACCAAACGCAGCATTGCTCAAACGCGAATCAAGAAACATGAAAGGCACTACAGACTACTTCAACCAGAGAAGTGAGCCATAGCAGAGCACTTGATGAATCAACCTGGACACAGCATATTATTTGAGAACACAGAAATGCTGGACCACTCCAACATACTATGTCAGGCTACATAGAAAAGCCATAGAAACCAAGAATTGAAAAATATGGGCCCTTAAGGAGATTTATGGAGACAGGTACAGCCTTTCAAACTGCTTCCAAAGAATCTACTAAAATTCCCTAATTTTTTTCTATAAAGACAAGAACTTGATGATTAACAGAGACAGATATGGGAGAAATAAAAAGGATATTTGTTTCCCTATCTTTTGTTGTGGTTTTTGCCTAGACAATTTGTTTAGTTTATTAAGGTGTGTACCTTTATCAATGTGTATTTTGCCCCAGTGTTGCTAGATGAGCCAAGCACACGCACTTGCTGCAAAGAGAAGACTGACGTCTTTGGAACTGATCCCAAACTGAGGCCACAGAGATGGATGGGAGATACCTTCCTAGTTTTCCTTTGTAAGAGAGGCAAAACCAAAACCACAATAAACTTCACCATGGTATCCCCTTTGCTCCATGAATCAGGGCGACTCCTCATGCAGCAAGAACGGGATATTTTAGTCCGGAGATTCATGTTGCATTTCAGACTTCACACAGAATTTGACCTGTGATAACCATGTTGTATTTAAATAATCAAGCACAGATGGCAATAAAGTAAAATAAATAGGGAGCAGATATACTAATTGAGGCACGGGATCAGTATTTTTATTTATTTATTTATTTTATTATTTGAACTTCTATGCCGTCACTCCCCTGGGCTCGGAGTGGCTTACAAGAATGACTAAAATCTAACACAATTTAAAAACAATTTAAAACAATTTAAAAACAACAATATCAGCAAAAAAAAACCCCAGAAAAAACAGTATATCTCTTTGAGATGGCAAAGATGAGGGGTCTGTATAGATCAGGCATGGCGAAAGAGTGTCCCTTGGGTCACAGAACTTTTTTGATGTATGAAGCCTCCTACATCCTCCAAACCCCTTCCTGCACACACACACACAAAATCTGTGCAATTTTGAGGCAGAAAAAGAATGCCAAATCTGTGTCAAAATGCCCTCTAATAGTACCCCACAGTCCACAGATTTCAGATCCTTATAGTCTCTAGAACAGTGTTTCTCAATCTGGGGGCCGGGACCCCTGGGTGGGTCGCGAGGGGGTGTCATAGGGGTCTCCAAAGACTATCAGAAAACACAGTATTTTCTATTGGTTATGGGGGTTCTGTGTGGGAAGTTTGGTCCAATTCTATCATTGGTAGGGTTCCAAATGCTCTTTGATTGTAGGTGAACTATAAATCCCAGCAACTACAACTCCAAATGTCAATGTCTATTTTCCCCAAACTCCACCAGTGTTCACATTTGGGCATACTGAGTTCGTGCCAAATTTGGTTCAGATTTATCATTGTTTGAGCCCAGGTGTTCTCTGGATGTAGGTGAACTACAATTCCAATAGTCAAGGTCAATGCCCACCAAACCCTTCTAGTATTTTGTGTTAGTCATGGAGTTCTGTGTACCAAGATTGGTTCAATTCTATCGCTGGTTGAGTTCAGAATGCTCTTTGATTGTA
Organism: Anolis sagrei; assembly: GCF_037176765.1. NCBI lineage: Eukaryota > Metazoa > Chordata > Lepidosauria > Squamata > Anolidae > Anolis > Anolis sagrei. The sequence continues at coordinate 33,423,526 of NC_090027.1, read as the reverse complement.
GGTGAAGTATAAATCCCAGCAACTACAACTCCCAAATGACAAAATCAATCCCGCCCCCAACCCCACAAGTATTCAAAATTTGGGCGTATTGGGTATTTGTGCCAAATTTGGTCCAGTGAAGTAAATACATCCTGCATATGAGATATTTACATTATGATTCATAACAAGAGCAAAATTACAGTTATGAAGCAGCAACTAAAATAATGTTGTGGTGGGGGTCAGCACAACATGAGGAACTGTATTAAGGGGTTGAGGGATTAGGAAGGTTGAGAACCACTGCTCTAGAAGGAGAAAGACATCTCATAAATTTCAGTCATCATTTTGAATTATTTACAACTGAAGACAGAGATACTTTTGAGATATGTTGGGCAGGTGTAGCATTGAGGGAGTGTCTATGGGTGTGAAAACAAACCACTGCCACTGTGCATGAAGAAAGGAGGCAACACATAGAGCAGCCATGAACTGAGTGGAGAATAACACTCCATTCACCTTATGACCTTTCTAAACCGTAAGCAATGAATTCTAAATCAAGGAAGCATTGAAATGGAAGCAGATTCCGAGGCCATCTAGTCCACCCCCTGTCATGGAGGAATGCACAGCTAAAGCACTCTGTCAACACAGGAGAAAGAGGATGCTACATCACTTCTTCTCCAGAGAAAAAATGCTGTTAGAAACTAGAACTCTAACTAAACACACAGATGTCTATAATATGCAGTAGACAGGAAAGAGGGTGTATGGTATAGAGTAGTGTAATACTTCTCATATAGGTATTCTATTTATCCACTTTTCACAAAGTGTACTCATAACATATTAAGTGGTATAACTCACATAATTTTACTCCAAACTTGCTAAGATTTTCAAGTATAACTAAGGCTTCAAACTAGGTTAATAATGCATACTTAACATAAAGCTGTACATATAGGTAACCCTTATCCTAAGAGTACAATAGTAGTAGTATAGGTTCTGTAATGCAACCAAAGTTCAAAAACAGGTCTTATTGCCGTCTTGAATATGTTCTTAAGTCTTCATGGAGTCAACAAACAAATTAATGCACATATAAATGTTCAAATTCTTCATGCAAGTGAAGTTGATGTGGATTTACTCTTGGGTAAGTCCTTTGCTACAAAATTATAGTTTCAGTCCTTTATTATTGTTGTTGTTCCTAGATGTCAAGGACGGTCAAGTAATCTGTAGTGCCGGGTGAGTACAACTGGTTTCCCGGGTACAGGCCAGTTTTGATACTTCCTCAGGTAATTGGCTCTGCCTTCTTATCTTTTTCTAGTAAAATTCAAAATAAAAAATACAAGAAGAACTAGCTAGTATATTACATTATACCATATACACAATAGACATGTAAAGGAACACCCCAAACTGATGTATAACATAAAAAATAATAGTCTAAGTATTAAAGTTGTGACTTACATGCTCTTGCAGGATTTTTACATGTAGAGTTCTTTAATCAGTAGCGAGCACTCTATTGAGTTACAGCAGGTTCTTAAGTATAGAAGGAACAATACATTTAATTAAGTGCTAAGAGATCATTAAAGGTAACAGCTGAATTCTAGTTTGTCATTCAAACCTTGAGGTGTTAATGTCTTTAATTTGTGGATCCAGAAGGTCTCCCTGCGAAGAAGTAATTTCTTGCTGTCCATATGAGTAGAGGCTTGTAGCTTCTCTAAGACATAATACTTGAGGTCATTATTAGAGTGGGCAATATCTTTAAAGTGCAAATACAATGTGAATTCACAACTCATTCTTTTGATCCTAGATCTGTGCTCTTGTATCCTAGTTCTTATTGGTCTAGTTGTCATGCCTATATACATCATTTGGCAGGGGCATAGCACAATATAGATTACGTTTGCTGATGCACAGGTGGTGTAATTTTTTAATTTAACATTAATATTTAGCGTGGGATGAGTAAATTCCTTAATGTTGCTGTCAACACAGGAGAAAGAGGATGCTACATCACTTCTTCTCCGGAGAAAAAATGCTGTCAGAAACTAGAACTCCAAAACGTAACCTGAAACCCGTAACTCCAAGGGTGCCCAGAAACTGAGTCAGCAACCACTCTTTCCCAGTTTCAGATGAATTCCCAATGAACTCTCCAAAGTTGCATAAATATCACATACATACCAGGGAATATCCCACCATTTGGTCAGGGAAATGGCACAACCCTCTCACAACACCCAACAAGTCCTACAATGGGCTTAAGAAGATCAATAGGACTGCTGACCGAAAGTGGTTTGAATCCAGGGAGCGGGGTGAGCTCCTGTCTGTCAACTCCAGCTTCTCATGCAGGGATATGAGAGAAACCTCTCACAGGATGATAAAACATCCAGGCATCCTCTGGGCAACATCCTTGCAGATGGCCACTACTCTTGAGGGCGAGCCCGCCCGAGGTCCCTGCTTTCCAGATGATCTGACCAGCTGCAGGGAGTTTCACAGTTCCTGGATGCCTCGTTGGGCCAACTTCAATGGAATGTGCCCCAGCAGCAGCGTCAACCAGGGATTCTTCGCTCAGGAGCTCTCTCCCTTTTGCTTTCTTCCCCAGCCCAACATTGTAACAAACCCCTACTAAAGACTAATTGAATTGTAACCTTCACCTCTCCATAGTGATACACTGTGTCTATTCACTGACTCCAAGCTTATAATGCATGAACCTATCCTTTTCTGAGCCGCAGGCAGCCGCCGGCTCGACCAGGAAGCCTTCCAGGTGTCCCAGGGAGGCCGGAACTGCATTTCTTTAAACCGCGGATACTGAAACCTCTTGGGTCCCTGAATCCACGAGTTAACTAAACAACTCCATTTTTATGCCATATTTTTCCTAGCTTAATTCTAACACTAACTGCTATCGCTTTTTGCATTTCGGACTTCTACACTCCAGGAATAACCCTTTTGTTTTTAAGAATATATTTTAATAAGAAACAGCTGATTGTCAAACTGGACTTCCCGCTGCTGCGCTGCTCCCACCATCGCTTCTTCACCCTCCAGGAGCCCCAGGACCTGGGGAACTTGATGTGGTCACCCCATGGGACCCTCAGGAAGTGGGCTTGCCATCTTCGCTCCAGACCCTGGAGGGAATTATAGTTCTCCACGGATAAAGGGCAAGCTTTGGCCCCAGCGATGCAGGAGCCCATGTCCTGGCTCAGTGGACTTTCCAAACCACCTTTTATGATTTATGGACCTTTTTGCCCCTCATCAAGGACTCATTTTCTTATATCATTATTGACTTTTCCCCTTATCCTGGAGCTCTTCTGTTGCAGCCTCACCATTCTGCAAGGGATATGGTTTTGGCAGGTTGGATTGACTTGCTGGGCCTGGGTTGCCTCTGGTGATGTCCAAGTGCCCTAAGGGCTCTATTCAAGTTGCCCGAAGGCTCTCATTTTTTATGCTAAATGTCCAGTTATTCCTGGAATAGCAGTGGTGAGCAACGGCCTGAAATCTGGGGCCCTCATTGGAGCTTGGGGGACTTAGCCATCAATTGTTTATCTAAAAAAATATTCAAAGTGCTCTTGACAACCTCTAGAACTAAACTCCAGTGGATACAAAAGCTTCCCTATAATCACCTGTTTCCTTGTTTACTCACCTGGACGTTAAGGTCAGCTTCTGAGGTCTTTCTCTCATTATGAGGTGGAACAGGTGACTCAAAGGGAGAGCAACTTTCCCCACCAGTTATGGCATCTCAGTTGTGGAATAGCCAGATCTGAGCCTGATCTCTTTGCTCAGCATTGGGGCAATTATGACTTTATTTCGCTATAGAAAGGACGATAAAAAGACATTCATAAACTACTCTGCACTGTGCAATGACAAAACAGGTGTGACTGCTTACTCTGTTTGCAGAGAACCCCTGGGCACTTAATATGCCTCTGTGTTTTTGCATGGAAGATCACGCATGTTTCTTTTTCATCCAGATTGGCTTTGTGTTGTATCCACCATTTGGAGGGCTAGCCTGGAATCTGGAGGACCATGAAAACATGATGTTTGTCACCATGTGCTTCTGCTGGCACAATGCCGTAGCTATCCTTATTGTGGCTCTCATTTATACTTTGGTCCAGTGGTATGTTTTCTGGGATATTGGCTCATTTTGCTCCAATCTAACTTTCCTGACACAAGATGGCATCATGACTCATGAGAGTCAGTGCCTCTGCATGTCTTGGCAAACAAATAAAAAAATGAGCAGTTGCAGCCAAGGTGAAAAATAGCATTGAAAGAACCTTGTTAAGGAGCCAAAGGGGGAAGAAGATGACAAAGTGGGGAAGAAAACCACAGAAGTGAATGTGGCTTTTCTTAGGCAGATTGTATAGTTCTGTTTTTTAGTATTTCTCAGATCAGGAGATAAAACAACGAATACCTTCATTTGCTGTCCAGATACAATGGGTTGCCTCTCCAGATGTTCTTTTCATGGCACAGACCAGTAAATTATTATTATTATTATTATTAAACTTTATTTGTACCCCGCTAGCATCTCCCAAGGGATTCAATGCGGCTTACAACAGGCCGGAGCCCAACACAACACAATACAACAGTACAACAATACAATATATAGCAAATAAAACAGTTAAAGCAGAAAAACAACAGCGATAACAATACAACAGGACATTATTAAAAACTGAGCCGGCTGAAGTGGGGTACAGGATTAAAAGTGCTGAAAAAAGTGTCGGGGGAATATGAGATTAAAGTATAAGTGCGGTGTGCGTTGAGGGTGATCTTGACTCTACTAAAGTGCTTCTGGGCTTTGATAGTGGGGTTCCTAATCTGAGAAGGCACGTTGGAATAGCCAGGTTTTCAGATTTTTTCTAAAAACCGCCAAGGTGGGGGCCTGTCTGAGATCTTTCGGGAGGGCATTCCAGAGGCGGGGGGCCACCACAGAGAAGGCCCTGTCCCACGTCCCCACCAGACGCGCCTGCGAGGCAGGTGGGATCACGAGCAGGGCCTCTCCTGATGACCGGAGCGAGCGTGTGGGTTCGTAGACTGTGATGCGGTCTCGTAGGTAGGATGGTCCCAAACCGTTCAAGGCTTTGTAGGTAAGCACCTGCACCTTAAATTGGGCTCGGAAAATAAATGGCAGCCAGGGGGGTTGACCTCTCTCTGTAATGGGCCCCTGTTAGCATCCTGGCTGCTGCCCGTTGGACCAGTTGGAATTTCCGAGCCATTTTCAAGGGCAGCCCTACGTAGAGAGCATTGCAGTAGTCTAGAGGTGACTAAGGCATGGACCACCCCGGCCAGATCAGCCTTCGAGAGGTACGGGCGCAGCTGGCGCACAAGTCTCAGTTGTGCAAAAGCCCCCCCGGCCACCGCCGACGCCTGAGCCTCAAGCGTAAGCGATGAATCCAGGAGGACTCCCAAGCTGCGGACCTGTGGCTTCAGGGGGAGTGTAACCCCGTCCAACACAGGTTGCCACCCTATACCCCGGTCTGGTTTACGATCAACCAGGAGGACCTCTGTCTTGTCGGGATTGATCTTCAGCTTGTTCGTCCTCATCCAGATAGACACAGCGGCCAGGCACTCGTCTAGCACCCAAGAGGCCTTCTTGGAATTAGATGGAAAAGAGTAGTAGAGTTGTGCGTCATCTGCGTAGAGATGGCACCCAACTCCAAAACTCCGGATGACCTCTCCCAGCGGTTTCATGTAGATGTTAAAAAGCATGGGAGATAGACCAGAGCCTTGCGGGACCCCACAGGTCAATAAATACTTCTATGGGAGCCATTAGACCTTCCAGTGAACTTCAATGGTCATCTCAGTGGACAGTGGCCATAGAACCATTCTGAAGGACATAAGGATTCCTGGAGAAGTGTTCTCTCCATTAAACAAATTGTATTCTCCCACTTTTGTGTGGGTCCTGTGCCCCTAATCCCAACCAAAGTATTGTTCATGTTGACAGGTCCCATAATGGTTAAAAATTGTTACAATTTTTTTTATTATTGTTTTCCCGGTGTCCACATGGAACTAACTTAGTATATTTAAAGCAATGTTGCAACTTTGCAAAACACTGGTGCAAATTACAAAACATACTTAAGCAGAAATTTTAAAAAACACTGTAATATATCTGGAATTGTAAACATTCTTCCCCTGGAAAAATGAAGTAATCCCTTATTGCATTACAATCTACTTTGGCAATCGCAAAAGGAATTAATTGCAAGTACAGAATGAATCATTGGTTGCATTTGCAAAGTCTTTGTTCCATTTGCAATAACTAAAGATCTCTTGCCATAAGATGAGAAATGAGGAATTGTAAAAGAAATTGGAAGAAGGCTGGTTGCCCTAGTTGCCTTGCACGAAAAATTAGCAATAACCTTTCATCACACTGATGTCTCTGACTGATGGGATTTCTTTTTGTCATTCATTGTTCATAGCTTCATCCAGAGACGTAGAGCAAGCAGTGGACTGACAGAGATCAAGCTGGGTCTCCAGAAAGAGAAGGTGAAAGGAGACTGTGCTTCCCTCTTAAAAGCAATGGATGAAGAATGAGCGAAGATACCTGCCCACATCGGTTTCTTAAGACTTAACAAGCAATTAAAAAAAACCCAAACAAATAAGCTTACCAACACAAGTATGGCACGACATCACAATGTGATTATTGTCTTTAAAATATTGGAACAATACTAATAAATTAAAAGTCATTGCTGCTTTGTTAAAAGAACACTATGGCAATAATCCATTAATATGCAAGAGGAGGCGTGAAACTTTGGAATGTTCTTCCAAAGGGATAGTTCCCTCCAAAGGTCAGAATTACACCATTATTGTACTATAGCAGCAAACCGTTCATAGAAAAATGAAGGTTTTTTTTGCATTCTAAGAATAGTATTAAGAGTGTAATGCATTAAAGAAATTTTCGAGATTGCCTTGTGAGTGAATTTAATTGCCATTCGAGGTTCTGCAATCATCACAGTAGATACAGAAGATGCCTTTATAATTCTGGGGCTTCAGTGCCAGGGAATCTCCAGTGGAGGAACAAGAAGACTGCATCCATGCTCTGCCCACCATGAAAGCATTCTCACAAAAAGGAGTCATTTGCACACAGACCATAGCACAAAAAGGGGGGCATTAATGGATTATTCCCAGCACCAGAGGAAAAAACCATCTAAACATTAGGAAGAACATCCTGATGATAACAGCTGTTTGTCTGTGGAATATGCTGCCTCATGCAGAGGCTAGATGGCCATCTGTCAGGAGTGCTTTGATTGTGTATTCTTGCATGGCAGAAGGGGATTGGACTGCATGGCCCTGGAAGTCTCTTCCAACTACAGAAATCTATCTATTTAATCTAACCCAACCCAACAGTTAAATCTGTTAAGGGTATGTACACTTCTGTAACATTCCAAAATTATAAGACGCCAAGGGGGCCTACATGGGGGAGAGGAAATGCAGAATAATAAATACACACATTCCAAAATTATAATCTGTTACAAACATTTCTTTGGGGGAATTGCAAAGAATATTGAAATAGCAAAGAGAAGTTTTGAAGAAATGAGATAAAGAGAATTCCTGAGGTCTGCAATTTTTATTTTTGGTCGGACGACTGAATTGGACCCTGCTGGTAATCCAGGAAACAGGGTAAAGAACAATAGAATTGTCTTGGTTTATATATCCTTTGTAATAATATACATGCATCACATAAGCATCATATAAGTATCACAATTTGTGTTACAAAAATTCCACTTTACATGGTTTCCAAGGGCATATTTTTAACTTCAAGACCTCTGAACCAAAGGGAAGATGCATCATGTAACTAAGGCTAATTATAGTATTTCATCTTGTTTTTCTTTTATCATCTTATATATGCATCTTTTTGACATTAGGAAAATTATAGGCAGAATACACAACATTAGTAATACTGTATTGTCAAAGGCTTTCATGGCCAGAATCACTGGTTTGTTGTAAGTTTTTCAGGCTGTATGGTCATGTTCCAGAAACATTCTCTCCTGACGTTTCACCTGCATCTATGGCAAGCATCCTCAGAAGTTGTGAGGCCTCTTGGAAACTTGGAAAATTGGCTTTATATATCTGTGGAATGTCCAGGGTGGGAGAAAGAACTCTTGTCTGTTGGAGGCAAATGTGAATGTTGCAATTGGCCAATCTTACTTTTTCTTCTTCTTAGGCGATCCTTCGTAGTCCTAGGATGATGGTTCTCCAAGTTCAGTGTCCTGGGGGTGGGTTCGTAGGTGGCTGTGGAGCCCTATTCTTGACCTGCATCTTCTCCCACAGCGAGGGCATTGGTTTCCAGGTGGGAGGTGGTCTCAGTTGGCTTGACGCACCTTCCTTTTGGCACATTTCTCTCTTTCATCCTCCATTCATGCCCTTCAAATTCTGCAGCACTGCTGGTCACAGCTGACCTCCAGCTGGAGTGCTCAAGGACCAGGGCTTCCCAGTTCTCAGTGTCTATGCCACAGTTTTTAAAGTTGGCTTTGAGCCCATCTTTCAATCTCTTTTCCTGTCCACCAACATTCCGTTTTCTGTTCTTGATTTCGGAGTAGAGCAACTGCTTTGGGAGGCGGTGGTCGGGCATCCGGACAACGTGGCCGATCCAGCAGAGTTGATGGCGGAAGACCATCACTTCGATGCTGGTGGTCTTTGCTTCTTCCAGCATGCTGACGTTTGTCCGCCTCTTTTGGGAAGACAGACAGAATTGGCCAATACCATTAGTATGATTATACAGAAAGCAGAAAACAGTCCCTTTAACCACTGAATCAATGGTAGCCAACTCGTGAGCCAATCAAAAGTGTTTGAAACTCCATGGGTGTTATGTTCTATTAAATCTATCATTTGGTTTAGTTCATCCTCAATTGTTTTATTTAGATCATGAAATCTAACTTTACAACCTTCTTTCATCAATGTATTGTCGAAGGCTTTCATGGCTGAAATCACTGGGTTGTTGTAGGCTTTTTCCAGGCTATATGGCCATGTTCTAAGGGCATTTTCTCCTGACGTTTCGCCTGCATCTATGACAAACATCCTCAGAGCTAGTAAGGTCTGTTGGAATTAGGAAAAAGGGTTTATATATCTGTGGAATGACCAGGGTGAGACAAAGGAGTCTTGTCTGCTGGAGCTAGGTGTGAATGTTTCAACTGACCACCTTGATTAGCATTTGATGGGCTGGCAGTGTCTGGAGCAATCTTTTGGTATCTTTTGCTATATTAGGATCCCAGTCTCTGGACAATTCTCCCTCATGTGGTCAACCTCATTAATAGTAGGATTTCTTCTAGGCTCAGTCAGTTGCTTCATAGCTACTAGACCCTTTTACGTTCCTCAGTAGTAAGGAGGGACATCATCAACTGTTGACAGTCCTGCCATGTAGGGTCATGTGTCATTGACCCTGGGTCTGTGGAGAAGAACCTCCTTTCTTCTTTCTTTCTTTCTTTCTTTCTTTCTTTCTTTTTCTTTCTTTTTCTCCTTTCCTTTTTGCCTTCCTTCCTTGTTTCATTTCTTCCCCCTTCTTTTCTTTATTGTTCCTTCCTTCTTCCCTCCCCTCCACATAGGGATTAAATGAAAGGGAAATACAATAAAGCAGTGTAATATTTCAATGTGACTACTGGGGGCAGCAAAGGGCCTAGCCATCAGTGTCTTTTCCAACTCTAGGATTCTATAATACTACTACTTACTTCTACTTAGGCGATCCCTCGTTGGACGAGTAAGATGGTCTTCCATGATGGGTTTCCTTGTGGATTCGTAGGTGGCTGTGGAGCCCTATTCTTGACCCACATCGTCTCCCACAGTGAAGGCATTGGTTTCCAGGTGGAAGGCGGTCCCGGTCGGGGTTGGCTTGACACGCCTTCCTCCTGGCACGTTTCTCTCTTTCACCCTTCACTCATGCCTCCTCGAATTCTGCAGCACTGCTGGTCACAGCTGACCTCCAGCTGGAGCACTCAAGGGCCAGGGCTTCCCAGTTCTCAGTGTCTATGCCAGAGTTTTTAAGGTTGGCTTTCAGCCCATCTTTAAATCTCTTTTCCTGTCCACTAACATTCCGTTTTCCGTTCTTAAGTTCAGAGTAGAGCAACTGCTTTGGGAGACGGTGGTCAGGCATCCGGACAACGTGGCCGGCCCAGCGGAGCTGATGGCAAGGACCATCGCTTCAATGCTGATGGTCTTTGCTTCTTCCAGCACGCTGACGTTTGTCTGCTTGTCTTCCCAAGAGATTTGCAGGATTTTCCTGAGGCAGCGCTGATGGAATTGTTCCAGGAGTTGCATGTGACGTCTGTAGACAGTCCACGTTTCGCAGGCATATAGCAGGGTTGGGAGGACAATAGCTTTATAGACGAGCTCCTTGGTATCCCTATGGATGTCCCGGTCCTCAAACACTCTCTGCTTCATTCGGGAATATGCTGCACTCGCAGAGCTCAGGTGGTGTTGTATTTCGGTGTCGATGTTGACTTTGGTGGAGAGGTGGCTGCCAAGGTAGCGGAAATGGTCAACATTTTCTAATGTTACACTATTAAGCTGTATCTCTGGCATTGGGGAGGGTGGTGACTGCTGGAACAGCACTTTGGTTTTCTCGATGTTCAGTGACAGGCCAAGCTTCGTGTATGCTTCTGCGAAGGTATAATACTACTAATCACATACTAAAAAATCTCTCCTTCTCCATCCAGAGCTGATGATGCTAAAGAACTTGAAGATTTCCTCTGGAGGAAAAGGAGGGCCAGATGGAAAGGAACTCCTTCACCAAAGGAGGTTTTAAGGGAGGACTGTCTGTTCTCCAATTTTACAAAGCAGGAACTATTTTAAATTTTGCGTTATTTTTTAAATAGTAGGCAAATTGCATGGTGATGTCACACGATTATTACAACATTATTTTAATTAGAAAAATAAAGGGTTAATTTTAATGAATCATAACGAGACCATTGTGGGCTGGCATCTTCATTGGAGGCGTTTAAGAGGAAAGCGCAGCCGTCTTTTGCGTTCTTCTGTTTCTGGAGGCTGAGCCGGATCTGTATTCATTTCTTGCTTCTTCTACAACTCTGGGCACAGCTATGGACAGGGACAAAAGAAACTATGAAAAGTTCTTTTTTTGCAAGGTAGCTGGAGAGCAGCATGCTTTCTGCCAATTATTTTACTATGTTTCAGTAAGTTAATCTAATCTAATCTGTGGAGGTCATTTTGGGCTCTGATCTTGTCCTCTGGGATATTAGCTCTCATCCTAGTTTGGTGTCACCTGCAAACTTGACAAGTCTGCTTTCTGTTCCATCATCCAAGTCACTGATAAAGTTGTTGAACAGTATTGGGCCCAGGACCGAACCACATGGCATCCCACTGGTCACCTCCCTGTAGGACAGTGTTTCTCAACCTGTGGGTCCCCAGATGTTTTGGACTTCAATTCTCAGAAATCCTAACAGCTGGTAAACTGGCTGGGATTTCTGGGAGTTGTAGACCAAAACACCTGGGGACCCACAGATTGAGAACCACTGCTGTAGATGTAGGAAAGGAGCCATTGGGAAGCATCATCTGGGTTTGGCCAGTTAACCCATTCCCAATCCACCTATCAACAGTATATTTTGGTCCACTGCTGACTTCAGTTCTGAGACTGTTGCTACCAGAAACAAGCTTTCCTAGACTTTTCTACCCCTCTTTTCTCCTGCTGGAAAGAGAAAACAAAAGCAGAGCCATCAAGGAGTGAAAGAGGAGATAGTTGCACAATGTCAAGGAGCCACCCCAAATCACTGCAGTGGTATCAACTTTTGACAAAGAAGGCAATGGCCAGTATGAGCCGATCCAGCCTCAGAGGCAGCCTGGCTGGGCAATAGGTGAGGACATCCACAACTCCCAACAGGCCAAAGAACAGGTACACGGTTGAGTGCTGCCAGTTCATCATCTTCACCCAACTCCATGGCTCTCTGGTGTAGAGGTACAAGTGGGGACCATCTGGAACAAACTGCTCGACAAGGATCCCTAAAGAATAGAGAGAAGGAAAACATGAATGGAAGATTCATCCAAAAGCCATCTTGGAATTGAGAAGCAGAGAATTTGTGGTGCGTGTCTGCATTCGATTCTGGACAACTTCCAGAATCCACCATGTCATTGTCAACTGGGAAATTCTGGGAGATATAGTTTTAAAAAATACATTTCTCTGTGTAACAGGCTCTGTTTTGACTCCTTAATATTTCCCAACCACTGACAAATAGAAACCTTTTGTCATTTTTCTCAATATCGGGATAAGGGTGACTTTTCTATTGCTTAAAAAAAAAAAACCCAAAACCAATGCAATGCTTGTCTGTTTGTTTTTGACGTTTGGCTGTGGCAAAAAAAAAAAAAAAGCCAATGGGATTTTGGCCTGCATCATTAGGAGTCTAGTGTCTAGATCCAGGAAAGTCATGCTACCCCTCTATTCTGCCTTGGTCAGACCACACCACAATTCTGGGCACCACAATTAAAGGGAGATGGTGACAAGCTGGAATGTGTCCAGAGGAGGGTGACTAAAATGATCAAGGGTCTGGAGAACAAGCCCTATGAGGAGCGGCTGAAATAGCTGGCCATGTTTAGCCTGCAGAAAGAAGAGAAGGCCGAGAGGAGACATGATGATGGCCATGTATAAATATGTGAGGGGAAGTCATAGGGAGGAGAGAGCAAACTTGTTTTCTGCTGCCCTGGAGACCGGGATGCAGAACATTAACTTCAAACTACAAGAGAGGAGATTCCACCTGAACATGAGGAAGAACTTCTTGACTGTGAGAGCTGTTCAGCAGTGGAACTCTCTGCTCCGGAGTGTGGTGAAGGCTCCTTCTTTGGAGGCTTCTAAACAGAGACTGGATGGCTATCTGTCAGGGTGCTTTGAATGCATTTTTCCTGCTATTTGGCAGAATGGGGTTGGACTGGGTGGCCCACAAGGTCTCTTCCAACTCTAGGATTTGACAATTCTATCATATTTGGTGGACTGTCATGCTTAAGATCACCTATCATCGCAAAGATGGCCTTGACGGCTCCTTCAATGATCTCCAGATGATCGAAGCTCCAGTGTGCACGTGCCTTTTTGTTCAGTTTCATGCTGTAGTGTTTTAGTACAAATTTCACTGGCCACCAGGGACTTCCGGTGAGGGAAAATGGCGACAGGACGGTCCCTCTGAGAGCTCCTCAGGGGGAGAATCGCGTCGAGAGGCTGGTAGAGCGGTAGCTCCCCACCTTTGAGCGGATCGAGACTCGAAGGTGTGCAAAGACCCCCCAGGCAAGTCCGAGGTCCCAAATCCCCCCCACCCCTCAAGGGAGGAGGGTGAGAGGATCCGGACAGACCGGGGGCAGCAAGCCACTCCGCGAGAAGCTGCCGAAAGGTAGCAATAACTGCCGCTGCCCTCACAACCAATAACAAGAAGAAATAACAAGAAATTCCATCATGGAACAAGTGAAACGTAAGTTTCCTAAGAATAAATTCTGGGACTAAGTTCCATAAATCCCCTCCCCGATTGCCATAAAGGATAAGGGGAGGAGAGAATCTAAACTATGAAGGATCAGATCTAACGGATCAGAACTAAATATAAACAAGAATACATCTTGAAGATGTGCTAAAAAGAAAGGGATTGCCATAAACGGATACAGACAGATAACGATTGGATAAGGGAATACCTGAAAATTTGGAAACTAAAAGGAGACTAATCACAAAGACGGGGGGAGGAGGTGATAGACAGCAAACCCTCTCCCTCCGACCGTAAGAGCAAATTTGAGAAAATTGGAAAGCAGACAATAGTAAAATTTACGGAAATTAACGGAAAGGCACCCTGACCTTGACGCCATGATGTTTAGTCTTCGAAGAACATCTTCATAAACATACGGAAGAATCCGGAAGAGGCGGGATAAAGAAGAAACCGCGCGCAAACCTGGGACAAACAGGAAGCCGGAACGCCATTCCGGATCTGACGTAAGATGTAGAAGCAAGGGCGGAAGAAGGCAGGTGTACCAAGGGATACTAAGGGCGGAAGTATTGGAAGGGAGATTACGGAGGCTACGTAGCCTATGAAAACAAGGCTACGCAGCTTACGGAAGTTACGGGCCCCTGGAAAAGAGACGGAACGGAGGTAGGAGATGGAGTGGAGCGGAGAAACAGGCCGACGGGAGGCAAGAGAGTGAAGAGGTACGTCGGGAGGCAAGAGTTCCAAGGAGAAGAAGAGGCGAGGAGAGGAGACGGAGCAGAGCGGAGAAACAGGGCGACGGGAGGCAAGAGTGCGGGAGAGCCGAACAGAAGAGGAGAGTGCTACAAGGAGGAGAGGAGAAGAGGAGAGTGCAATAACACCAATCTTTTCTAGATCTTAAATAACAATAATAACAATAAATTAGTAATAAATTAAATACACAAATAAATAATCAAAAATAATAAAATAAAAATAACGATAACAATTTTCGATCAGCATATAATTGAGGGAAAGATACGATAAAATAATTCAAATAATAAAAATAATTAATATAATATTAATCAAATAATAAAAAAAAGAGAGAGAAGTTACTAAGTTATTGCTTTTAACTCCCAATAATAAATTGTATAGTATATGAGAACGGAAAACTGATTTTATGAATTAGCATTTGATTCTTTCCTTCCTATATAGAAATAGAAGATATAGAAAACCACCACTCAAGAACAAAATGGAGAAAGATAAAGATTTAAAATTTACCATAGCGGCAAGAAGAGGCTCCCAAGGCTCAGAAGAAAGTGTAAAACTGAAAGATATATTGAAGGAGATTCAAATGATATCAAAAAAACAAGATTCACTGCAGGAAGAATTTCAGGCGATAGCAGAGAAACAGGAGGCAAATTATAAGGCGATGCAGACAGAATGGAAAGAGATGAAGAAAGAACTCAAAGAAGAATATGGAGCAATAAAGAAAGAGGTAAAGCAATTAAGAGAGGAGACAGGAGAATTAAAAAAGGAAAAAGAGAAAATAGAAGAAAACCAAATTAAAATGCAGAAAAAGATAAAGGATTTAGACAGAAAACAAGAAAAATATGAGAGAGAACAAGAAAAGCTACAACAAACAGATTTAGATTTTCAACTAAGATTAAGGAACATGTGGGAAGACCCGAAAGAAGACTTGAAATTAGAAGTGATCAAAATATTAGCCTCATGCATGGAGATTCCGGAACAGGAGATGGCCAAAGAGGTGGACAAGATATATAGAATCACAACTAATTTTTCAAAAACAAATAATGCACTAAGAGATGTAATAGTACAGCTGACAAAACGTAGATTAAGAGATGAAATTCTTTACAAAAATAACAGGAAAGCAACAATATTCAGAGGAACAAAAGTCGTCATGCTGAGAGAATATCCGCAAACAGTAATAAACAGAAGAAGAAAATATTACTTCTTAACAGAAGAGCTGAAGAAAAGACAGATCAGGTTCCGTTGGGAACGCAATGAAGGGATTATGACGACATACAAGGATGAGAAATACTGGATAACTACAGAAGACAAGGCCAAAGCTTTTTATGAAAAATTAATGAAAGATAAAAAAGGCCCCTCCCCTAGGAGAGGGAAACAGAAGAAAAGACCAAGGCCAGAATCGTTAGAAATGGAAGACCGAGGTGAAACCCTGGAACAGGGAGCTTCATCCCTAAGTAATGTGGACGAGGACAGAGACGACACAGGAAGTGAGCAAGACAAAGCTACAACGGATGACAATGAATAATCAACAAATAAAATGTTACAATAACAATGTGAATGGTCTCAATTCCCCACAAAAACGCAGGAAATTATTTACTAAATTAGGTAAAGAAAAGTACGACATCATTACGTTACAAGAAACACACATATCTCAGAGACACATACCCCACCTAGTAAACAATAAATTAGGGAAACTATATTGCTCATCACTTGAGAAGAAAAAGAGAGGAGTGGCAACATATATTAAGGACACATTAAACTCAAGATTAGAATTCAGAGATCAAGAAGGTAGAATCCTGGGAGTTACGATTTTCTCGGGAGATTTAAAAATACTGGTATGTAACGTTTACGCCCCAAACGGTCCAAAAAGAGCATTTGTAAAAATTCTTAAAGAAAAATTATTGAATACTGAATTTGACGAACTGATACTAGTAGGTGACTTTAATGGAGTTTTAAATAGTGAGGAAGACAAATCTAAAAAACAGAAAAATAAAAAAATCAAAGGATGGACATACTACCTTACCACAAAACTTAACTCAAATGAAAAAGGAAATGGAGCTACTGGATGTATGGAGAGTGAAAAATGAAGGGAAAAAAGACTTCACTTTTTACTCAAATAGGCATAGGACTTGGTCGAGGATCGACATGGTATGGTCATCCAAAACCCTTTTTACACGAATTGACGATATAAATATTCTACCGAGAGACATATCGGACCATTGCCCGATAGTAACGATCATTAACAAAGAAATAAGAACCAGAAAATGGAGACTTAATGAAAATTTAATTAAAAAGGAGCAAGACATAAAAAAATACAAAGAAATAGTTAAAGACTATTTGAAAATAAATCAAATAGAAGAAACTAAACCACAAATTGTATGGGACGCTCTGAAGGCAGTCCTAAGGGGACATCTAATACAGCATAACGCAAAGATTAATAAGATGAAAAATCAAGAGATAAACGAGATAGAAAAACAAATATTTCTTAAGGAGAAAGACTTAAAATCAAATCCCCAAAAAACATCTCTAACTAAAATATTGTCGGAACTCAAACAAAAAAAACATCATTTGGAATTAGAACGCCAAGCAAAACAAATTAAATTTCTAAAACAATCATACTTCGAAAATGCTAACAAGCCGGGGAGTTTGTTAGCCAGACAAGTACAAAAAAAGAAACAAAAATCTCAAATAACGAAACTGAAAATAGGAGATAAAACGATCACAAAAAATAAAGACATTCTAGAGGAATTTCAGAACTTCTATAAACATTTATACAAGAAGGATAATATCTCAAAAGATGAAATAGCAACATATATAAGTAAAATGGGATTAGAAAAAATAAACGAGGAACAAAGAGAGAAATTAAATAGAGAAATTACATTAGAGGAAATAGACAAAGCTATAAGCAGAATGGATCCTAGCAAAGCTCCCGGTCCGGACGGATACACAGCGGGTATATACAAGGTTTTAAAACATGAATTAAGTCCATTATTACAAAAAATTATGAACGAAGCACTACAATTGCAAATAATACCAGACTCTTGGAAACTAGCAGAGATAACCTTAATCCATAAAGAAGGAACAGATCCTACAGAAACCAGAAATTATAGACCGATATCCCTTTTAAATATTGACTATAAGATCTTTACAAATATATTAGCCTCTCGGCTTAAGGATTTTTTGAAAGACTGGATCGGGGAAGAACAGGTGGGATTCCTACCAAACCGAAATATGAAAAGTAATATTAGAACTGTGTTGGACCTGATTGAACATTATGAACTAAACCATCAAAAAGAAATAGCTTTTTTGGCAGTGGATGCCGAAAAAGCTTTTGATAATTTAAATTGGGATTTTTTTAAAATTTTAATTCAGGAATTGGACATGGGGGTTAATTTCGGCAATGCCTTAAATTCGATTTATGATTCACAGAGAGCCAAAATTCTGGTTAACGGTAACATGGGCGAAGAATTTAAAATATGTAAGGGGACTCGACAGGGATGTCCCCTTTCCCCCCTAATCTTTATTATGGCGCTGGAAATCTTGATTAAAGGGATAAAGGAAGATAAAGAAATTAAAGGAGCAAAGCTAGGAAAGTATGAATTTAAAATTAGGGCATATGCCGATGATGTGATAGGCATTATTGAGGATCCAGTAGAGCATTTAGAAGGATGGATAAATAAAATCTCGGAATTTGGAAAATTAGCGGGCTTCAAATTGAACAAAAATAAAACGATGGTCTTAACAAAGAATGTAGACGAAAGGAAGCAAGAACTAATTCGGAAACGGACAGGGCTAAATATAACAAAAAAACTGAAGTATCTGGGAATCTGGATCACAGCAAAAAATAACCAACTGCTTAAGAATAATTATGAGACTCTTTGGAACGAGATAAAAAAGGATTTGGACAGATGGAAATACCTAAAGCTCTCCCTTTTAGGACGTGTGGCGCTTGTAAAGATGAATGTTCTTCCTAAATTGACATTTCTATTTCAGAATATCCCTATCATAAGGAATGCAGAAATATTTAAAAAATGGAATAAGGACCTAATGAAGTTCATCTGGGGTAATAAAAGACCAAGGGTAAAATATACTGTCCTCATAGATAAGAAAAACAGGGGAGGCCTAGCCTTCCCCGATTTAAAATTATACCATGATGCAAATGCGCTAGCATGGACAATGGAATGGATGAAACTCTCGGATGAGAAATTATTATCTTTGGAAGGCTGGGAACTGAGAAAAGGCTGGCATGCCTATATTTGGTATGACCAAGAAAAGAAAGAAAAGGGGTTTGGTAATCACTTCATAAGGTCGGTTTTATTAAGAACCTGGTCAAAATATAAAAGAAATTTCTACTCCAAAACCCCTCTTTGGGTGTCACCCATTGAGGTGAATCAAAGGCGGTTGTTAGGATGGCAAAAGTGGCCAAGATATAAAGACTTGTTGATTAAAAATACTGAAATGCTAAAATCACATGATGACCTAAAAAAAGACTTTGGAAATGTATCATGGTTACACTATATGCAATTATGTAGCTATTACAAACAAGATAAGAAAATAGGCTTTTGCCTAGAAGAGAATGTATGGGAGAAATTACTAAACGTAGAGAAAAAGTTGATATCTAAGATTTATAGTATATTACTTGATTGGGCAACGGAAACAGAAACGGTTAAGAATTGCATGGTTAGATGGGCCCAAAATGTGAGAAGGCCAATTCCCTTAAGGGAATGGGACACCTTATGGAATAAAAGAATTAAATATACATATGCTACAAATTTGAAAGAAAACCTATGGAAGATGGTCCATAGGTGGTATATTACACCAAAAAAAATAAGCATAATGTATAAGAATACAAAAAATAAATGTTGGAAATGCCAAGAAGAGGAAGGTAGTTATTACCACATGTGGTGGTCCTGCAAAAAAGCGCAAGAGTTTTGGACAAAAATACATATGGAGTCTCAGAAAATTTTAGGAATCACATATTTAAAAAAGCCCGAGTATTATTTATTAAATATTATGGACTCCGCCATTAATTTAGACCAAAATAAGGATATATTACTGACATACTTATCGACTGCGGCAAGAATTACCTATGCAAAATATTGGAAACTGGGAGAAATCCCAAACACAGAGAGTTGGTTAACTAAAATATTAGAAATAAAAGATATGGACAGATTAACTTTTTTGTTAAGGAAGAATTCAGGAAACCCAATTCGAGAGACAGACTGGTCTCTCTTGGAAATTTATATAGAAGAGAAGAAGAAAGAAGATAACTGAAGAAGAAAGTCGAAAGAAGGTTGGAAAGCAACAAACTCCCAGAATGGAAGTCAACAACTTTTAATTTTTTGTATTTTTTTTTCTTCTTTTTTTTTCTTTTCTTTCTTTTTTCCTTTTCTTCTCTATCTTGTTTTTCCTACCTTTCTCTGTTTGAATATTGTTCCCACTCTTTCCCTGTAACCCCATAATATCTTAAAACTTCAATAAAATTTATTTCAAAAAAAAAATTTCACTGGCCACCAGAGGCCAAAGAGTAAAAAGAAGCTGCCTGTAAGAGCATGACCTTTCAAGTTTGCCCTTCTGATCAACCTTTGGATCCTACAAGGAAGAAATGGGAAGCCCAGCTAAGCACCTTGGCAATGGACTTCATAAAGAGAATGCTAAAAACAGTTGTGCAACAGGTTGGGAACTAGATGTATCTATCATCTTTTTCCTTCTTTCTTTCTAGCAATGTGACACTCTCCCTTTGTGACTCGATGCAGGTTATAACACAGCTAAAACTACACAGTCATCATAAACATTATAATATGTACATATTGAAACATATTCCTACAAGTACATACACAGATTAACATATAATAAGCACGAGACATGAGTTTAAAATTCATGATTGAAACCAGGCCCTTAAACAATACAATGAAGCGAAAGCTAGGATTCTTCTCCAAGCTCCATCTCCACTGCCATATAATGCAGTGTGACTCAGATAATGCAGTTAAAGGCAGCTCCAGGTGTTTTCCTTTTGTTTTGGTGGATTCCAACAAGGCAGACACATACTATATTTCTTTGATTCTAAGTCAGGCATGGGTAAACTTTCTAACTTAGGGGCCATATGGTAGGACAGAGAGGGGTGGGCAGGCCAGATTTTATCCAAGTCCCCTCCCTGCCCTTTCCTCCTATTTGGATCCCAAAAGGGTTGGAGAGAAAAAGTGTATCCATTAGACCCCGGTATTGACTACTCCTGATATAGAATCCTAGAACCCTAGACTGGAATAGACCGATCCAGTCCAGCCTCTGCCATGCAGGAAGGCACAATCAAAGCACTCCCAATAGACAGCCTTTGTGGAAAAGCCTCCAGAAAAGGAGGCTTGACTACACCCCGAGGCAGCCTATGCCACTCTCCAACAGCTCTTCTCTCAGGAAGTTCTTCCTATTCTTTTCAGTCGAATCTCTTTCCCTGCCATTTGAAACCATAGCTGTCTTGTGCTCTGATCTCTAGAGCAGCAGGAAGTCAGTTTTCCCCCTTCTCCTCCTCAATGGTGACACCCTTTTAAATCTTGAAACATGGTTCTCATGTTAGAAGATCCAACTAGTCCATACTTCAGGAAATGAAGCCCGACTGCTCATTGGAGGGAAGGATATCAGAGGCAAAGATGAAGTACTTTGGCCACATCATGAGAAGAAAGGAAAGCTTAGAGAAGACAATGATGCTGGGGGAAATGGAAGGAAAAAGGAAGAGGGGCCGACCAAGGGCAAGATGGATGGGTGGCATCCTTGAAGTGACTGGCTTGACTTTGAAAGAGCTGGGGGTGGTGACAGCCGACAGGGAGCTCTGGCATGGGCTGGTCCATGAGGTCATGAAGAGTCTGAAGCGACTGAATGAATAAACAGCAGCAACAGGTTCTCATGTTCTCTCTCAATTGTCTCTTATCCCAGCTAAGCATCCCCCAGGAGGAAAGGGGGAAGGGAAAAGAGAAGGAAGAAATGGAGGAAAAGAAGGATGGGTGGATGAATGGATGGAAGGGAATGGAGGGAGGGAGTGAAGGAAGGCAAGGGATGGAGGGGGAAGGAAAGAGAGAAGGAAGGAAAGACAAAAGGGAGAGAAGGAAGGAAGGAAGGAAGGAAGGAAGGAAGGAAGGAAGGAAGGAAGGATGGAAGAAGAGAGAGGGGGAAGGAGGTAGGAAAAAGTGAGGGAAGGAAGGAGGAAAAGGTTAAGGGAAGAAAGGAGGGAGAGAGAGAAATAGGGAGGTAAGAGATTTGTCAGGATTCAGGGACTATGAAATATGTGTAGCTTGCTGCAATGTAATGCTTCACTATCCCATATGTGATTGGGTTGACAAAAAAGGTGACTGAACAGAGATTTGCTAAGATTGTCTCCTGAGGAAGGAGCAGTGGTAGGTTTCATTCCCAAAAATTCCATTGCGCCCCAAATCACCGTATCTGACCTATATTAACTGCCATTAGCTTGAAGTTACTGATTATCATGTGCAGACTTTTACCAGGCGCAAAAATATGATTATTTAAAAACGGTGATAAATATACAACGCATACAAACATAATGCAACGAAAGCATAAAGAAGTCTGAACTTTGGAGCTATAGTCTTACCAGCAATGTTATATGCACCTAAAACATGAGCAACAACGTGAGAGGAAAAACTGGGGGTGACTGAGGCCCCTTCCACACAGCTGTACAAAATCCCACATTATCTGCTTTGAACTGAATTACTGTATATACTCGAGTGTAATCTGACCCGGATATAAGCTGAGGCACCTAATTTTACCACAAAAAATGGGAAATCTTATTGACTCGAGTATAAGCCTAAGGTAGGAAATGCAGCTGCTACTGGTCGGTTTCAAAAATAAATATATATATACCGTATATACTCGACTATAAGCCAAGTTTTTCAGCCCTTTTTTCAGGCTGAAAAACCTCCCCTCGGCTTATATTCGGGTCAGGATCCTGGCAGGAGTGTGTGGGGCTGAAAGAAGAGCCCTTTCCCCATGCCTTCCCACCAGGAACCCCACCTCGCCTCCCCCCTCGCCCCCTGTGCGCCTTTCCCTCCTCCGAGCCCCGAGGAGAGCAAGGCCGTGGACAAGCCCCATGGCCACGGTTCTCTACTCCACCGAGGAAACCTCGCACAGAACGAGGGAGGAGGAGGGAAATGTCAGGATTATTTGGTTATGTATGTGTGTTTTTCAATGTGTTTCTATGTAATTCAAGATGGATTAAGATGTATTTCAAGATGGATTCTATTCTGCTCTTTTGTGTATTAAGAAAACATAGTGCTGAGGCTGTGAAACTGTAACCTTGACAGAAATGAGAATATTCTTATTATTATTATTATTAAACTTTATTTGTACCCCACTAGCATCTCCTGAAGGACTCGATGCAGCTTACAAAGGCCAAGGCCACAACACAACAACAGCAAAACAATAACAATACAATTCAAAGCAAATTAAAAACATAAGCAATAACAAAACGTTACATCATTACGCAATAAAACCAGGGCCGGGCCAGTGATGGGTACAGGTTAAAAAGTGCTGGGTGTAGCAGCTGGTATGTTGGATTTCTGGGCAAGTGCAATGTGCAGAGAGTCTTAAACTCTAATAAAGTGCTTCTGGGACATAGTGCTGGAGGTTATCCTAATCTGGAAAGGCACATCGGAATAGCCAGGTCTTCAAGTTCTTCCTAAAGACTACCAACATGGATGCTAGTCTAATGTCTTTGGGGAGGGTGTTCCAGAGTCGGGGGGCAACCATAGAGAAGGCCCTGTCCCTCATCCCCACCAAACGAGCCTGTGACGCAGGTGTGATCGCGAGCAGGGCCTCTCCGGATGAATGAAGGGAGTGCATGGGTTCATAAACGGAGATGCGGGCACGCAGGTAGGCAGGTCCCAAACCGTTTAGGCCTTTGTAGGTAAGCACCTGCACCTTGAATTGGGTTCGGTAGGTAAACGGCAGCCAATGGAGCTCCTTAAACAGGAGGGTTGACCTCTCTCTGTAAGGAGCTCCAGTTAACATCCTGGGCACCGCCCATTGGACCAGTTGGAATGTCCGAGCCATTTTCAAGGGCAGCCCCATGTAAAGCGCATTACAGTAATCCAATCTAGAAGTGACCAAGGCATGGACCACCCCGGCCAAATCAACCTTTGCAAGGTACGGTCGCAGCTGATAACGTGTTCTCTGGCTGGGAAGAAGAGGGAGGATCTGGTCTCAGCCAGAAGTCAGATAAGCAGATGTTCAGAGACTGTTGTTTTTGCCTTGTAGTTCCTGTCTGTTGCTTGATGTGAATAGATGTGTATAGATGTACTTAGTAAACTTAATTTTTCTGTTGTAACAAAAAGCTTGCAGAGTCCTGATTTTCTGAAACACAGTGTCTGCTGATCTAGCAATCCTTCCGCTGGCAAAGCTTCAATGCTCTGATAGGAAAGACAAGCCTTCCTCAGTGGCGGTGGCAGAGGAGGAGGGAGCCCCAGCAGCAGGCTTTTCCACAGCCTTTCTCTCCTTCTCCCTCATCACATGCGCGGCCGCGGTGGTGGGGGCAGCGGCAGGAGGAGGCAGAAAAGCCACGCATGGGGCGAGGGGGGAGGGAAAGGTGCGCGCTGCTCCCCTTCCTCTCTCGCCCACGTGTGCCATCTGTCAGGGGTGCTTTGATTGTGCTTCAGCTGCATGAAGGCAAAAGGGGGTTGGACTAGATCAGTGGTTCCCAACCTGGGGTCCCCAGATGTTTTTGGCCTTTAACTTCCAAAAATCCTAACAGCTGGAAAACTGACTGGGATTTCTGGGAGTTGTAGGCCAAAAACATCTGGGGACCCCAGATTGAGAACCACTGCTGTAGATGGTCTTTAGCGGTCCCTTCCAATACTATTACTATTATTATTATTATTATCCTTAAGGATGGATTGGCATCTGTCGGGGGTGCTATATAACAACAACAACTTTAGTTTTATGCCCCACTACTATCTCCCCAAAGGGACTCAAGGCACCATACAAGGGGACAAGCCCAAAAATACAGATTAAAATGCACACAGTTAAAATTAAAATAAAATGAACAACAAAAATCGGGGGGGGGGGGAATCACAATCACAATACATATTTTTATTGTGCTTTCCCTGCATGAAGGTAGAATGAAGGGAGTTGAACTAGATGGCCTTTAGAGGTCCCTTCCAACTCTAGGATTTTATGAAAGGAGTCGTAGTCTACCAGGGTCGGAACATGATCCAACAAGTGTAATGCTGTAGCTGAAAAGGCCAATGCCATTCTTAACGCAGCATTTCTGTTGGTCATGGTGGTTCTGTGTGGGAAGTTTGGCCCAATTCTATCATTGGTGGGGTTCAGAATGCTCTTTGATTGTAGGTGAACTATAAATCCAAGGAACTACAACTCCCAAATGTCAAGGTCTATTTTCCCCAAACTCCACCAGTGTTCACATTTGGCCATATTGAGTATTCATGCCAAGTTTGGTCCTGATCCATCATTGTTTGAGTCCACAGTGCTCTCTGGGTGTAGGTGAACTACAACTCCAAAACTCAAGGTCAATGGCCACCAAATCCTTCCAGGATTTTCTGTTGGTCATGGGAGTTCTGTGTGCTAAGTTTGGTTCAATTCCATCATTGGTGGAGTTCAGAATGCTCCTTGATTGTAGGTGAACTATAAATCCCAGCAACTACAACTCTCAAATGGTAAAAATCAACCCCCCCCCCCCAAATCCCACCAGTTTTCTAATTTGGGCATATTGGATATTTGTGCCAAATTTGGTGCAGTGAATGAAAATACATCCTGCGTATCTGATAGTTACATGACCACCAATAACAGTAGCAAAATTACAGTTATGAAATAGCAATGAAAATAATGTTATGTTGGTGGTCACAAGAGGAGGTGCTCGGATGCAGGCAAACGCACACGCTTTCTGGACCTGCATACCACACCACACACTATTACAAAGGCAAAAAGGCTGTGCATGAAAAGCAGGCAAGGAGCTGGGATCAGCTACCACTTGCTTTTGTGTCGAACTGATTTTCGTACCAGGAGAGCTTCCCATTATGTGCTCCTGAAAGTAATGAAAGTAAAGAAAGACTGGATGTAACGAAGGAAAATGGATCCGGGCACAACTCTAATACACTTCATTTAGTTCAAAGCCACATAGACATAATGTCCCTCTTCAAATGCTACTAATATGTACATCCCATATTAGCATCAACATCTCTTGGGCAACCCTGTTTTATGATTGGAAATAAACCTGTTCCCAGCATCTCCCAGTTGAGTAATTGGAAGCATTTTGCAGGACTTGCCGGCCAATAGTGCAATGCTAAACATGGGAAATTGTGGAAACCATTGCTACCAACAAGAATAACTTGAATATTTGAATAAATGAAATCATTGCAATTAATTAATTGGTACGTGCATGCTGAGCTGACACAGGGATACGTATATATAGTCTGTGGTAACAACAACAACTTCGGCTGAGATCCTTGCATAGTGCAAACCTGTACTCAGATCAGTCTATGATGGCTGCATTACACCTTGCTTCTGTTTCTGGCCTCAATATATCTGGAGATATATGTGTTTATGGTCCCAGTGTGGAATGGGGAGTCCATAGCATCTGTTTCTGCATTTCCAGTGAAATAAACATCATTCAAGAAAGCACAATGAAGAGCCTTATCACACAAAACAGGTAAGTCACAACTGTATAATGGTACTTAATGGGGGTTATCACATGATGGCATGGCTTTTCTCTTTTTGTCGTGTATGGGACCCATTATTGGAGAAATTCTTTTGATTATTCACTCTGTTAATCAGCTCTTTTCCCACTTCAGCCATGCTATGATATCCTGCATGAGACTTCAATTGGGCTTTTATGCCAATTTGTGATGGTCGACAGGCATGCGTTGGGTATGGCTTTGGTGCCCTTTGCTAACCAGCGACCAGGGAGAAGGAGTGGACATTTCACTTTGATTTCTTTACAATTGGCAAAGTAACTGTGAGAAATATTTAAGTTCTTTCTTCCCGCACAGAAAAAAGAAAACTGTTACCAAATTACTATTCTTTGCTCACTGCTCCCCATGCCTCCTTTTGCAGACTCTATTCCAGAATCTCATTGGCCCCATCTACTTTGTCATGTAATGCAATTTGAAACTGTGTAGTAAACTCATATAATGCACTTCAATGAAGTTAAATATCAATTTGTTGTAAAAATAGGTCACTGGATAATTTTTTTGGCCAAGCAGGGAGTTAAACTGAGTTCTGGTACAAGCAGATATTTGTACAACAACAACTCTGGCACAAGCCAGTCAATGTGGTCCTGAAGCCGAGCATGACTCTCCCCCGCCCCCTATCAAGGGATGGTGACTTATAGTTCTGCAAAGGACAAAGGTACCAGACTGCACAATAGAGGTTAAGTCTTGGTCAGTTTGCCAAAGCCTTAACAACAATGAGGACCCCATGAAACTTTGGGAATGGCTAGACCTTGAGGTCTCTGCCTCTCTCTCAAGAGCTGTAGTTTTCCAAGGACCATGGGACCAGCTTCCATCCCAGCGCTGCAGGGCTTTGCGTCTTGGCCCAGTGGAACTCCATAGACTCCCTTTGGTGGCTTTTTTTTAATTCTGCTGCATTCCTGGACTTCGCTCTCTTCAAGGACCCATGAACTTTCTTCAAGACAACTTATGAATTTATGCTGTGTCCTGATATCGCCTGCTTTTTATAATTGGTATTATTAATCTCTCTCTGGGGTCCTGGATGGCAAGATAGGTGCATATGATTTCCCTGTGTATAATTTCTATATGGTTTTTATGTTTCCTTGTATTCTTGATCCTTTGCCCCTTCTCCCTCCAAAGAAATATGTAAGGGAACCCCCTGGCCTTCAGAAACAAAAGACTGAAACCTCCCGCCAAAGACACATTTGCATGGATAAAAGAAGGAGACTCTTATCTGTAGCCTCGGAAGATGGTCCACTAGAGTAAAGCATTGCTTGACAAAAGTTTTTGTAAGATAAGGGGAAATCTTCCCCTCTGCTTTTGTTTACTTAGCATTAACCTCAGGCTGCCATCATTGTTCTTCTGTCTCACAGCCAGGAAGGATCAGGACACATGTTGACTCTTTGTCTCAGAGAGCACATGGCATTCCTTTGTTTAAAGATTCCTTCCCAAATTCCTTTGTGTTCCATCATCCCGCCTCCATCTCTCCTGATTGGCTGTCGCCACCAGGTGGCAGAGGTCTCCCCATTGGATCCTACGGACCACTGGAGCTTCCTGATTGGTCCAGAGGCACCGGGGGGCGGGAGGGCCGCCTCCCAGGTGTCCGCCCATCACCCAATCACAGCAGGGAACAACAGGGAAGCCGGGACGGGGAGTTTGAGCTCTGCAAATTTGAATTTACTATAAATATGACTGCGTTGGTGTATTCCCCTCATGCTTAGATCCAATACAACAGCCAGCAAAATGATCTTGTTTACTGTGTACTCTTGTTGTGTTTCAGATAATAACAATAACGTTGACTTTCAGTTAACCAGAACACAAAAAACCGCAACTCTCGAGCAAAAAGCAAAAAAATAGGAAAAAATACTTTTAACTAAAAATCAAATTTAAATAAATTCTTAACTGCCATTTAACTACAAATTACACTCTACAGCCACAAAGCTGTGCTACATGGAGTTAAGTCTGTCTTAATTTGCTTTTAATTACTGCATTTCAATATCAATACCAAGACAATATGGAGTTTATGGGTTGCTGTGGTATAGGGTATAAGATTAGTTGGGCTTATTTTTTAATAGAAACCCTCAAGCAGCCAGATGCTATATTTATCCAACATCTATCAATCCCCCTAGTGCCATTTAACTGAGAGTTTACTGTAATATATTTGTTACCCACCTTAAAATAGAAACTCAAAACATAAAGCCACTTATGTTTCGAGTTAGAACACACAGGTCTTTAATATTATTTAAAATACAGTATGTTTTGCTGCTGAATCTCTGCCAGAGGTCATTTCTCAGTCCAGGGGCAGCTGATGAAAAGGTCTTCTGAGGCTCCATCTGCACTGCCATATAATCTAGTTTCTAAATCCAGATTATCTGTTTTGAATGGGATTATGTGGCAGTGTAGACTCTTATAATCCAATTCAAATAAAATAATATGGATTATTATGATCTGGAGATAGATAGATAGATAGATAGATAGATAGATAGATAGATAGATAGATAGATATTCTGTTGTGCGCTGGGCCTGTAAAGAATTTCCTTTGGAACAGGATGTGCAACCTTTGCCCAGTGGGAAGCCAGGGGGGCCAAAGAGAAGTTCTCAGAGGTTTTCCACCACAAATGATCTTTAGATGGCTTTTGAAGTATAACAAAGTTCTTTATTAATGAACAATCAAACAGAAACTTCTCTTGTCTCCAGTAAAGTTAAACAACTGATTCCAGGCTTTATGCAACTAGTGGCTTCCTAAACTTGCCCACGAAGGACAGGCAACTGTCTTCAATAACTTCTTCTTTACTTTAAAAGAAAATCCCCTTTTTAACTTCTCCCAGGCTGACTCTAATCCTGACTCTTACTGATGTGGGCTCTGCTACTGGGTCGAACTACATCTCAAAGCACCGAGTGGACCTACCAGTAAGGACTTGGAGTTCTTTGGTCTTCCAAACTGTTCACCCTCCAAAATTCCTCAAAGCTTTAGGACTGCTTCCCTGGAAATCTTTGGGTGTCCTGTCCAGTTGTGTCCAACTCTGGAAGTTGGTGCTCAATTTCTAGGCCAAAGAGCCGGTGTTGTCCATAGATCCCTCCAAGGTCATTTGGCTGACATGACGGCATGGAGCGCTGTTGTTGGGTATTTGTGCCAAATTTGGTCCAGTGAATGAAAATACATCCTGCATTTCAGATATTTGCATTATGATTAATAACAGTACCACAATTACAATTAGGAAGTAGCAATAATAATAGTTTTATGGTTGGGGGTCACCACAACGTGAGGCGCTGTCTTAAGGGGTCGCGGCATTAGGAAGGTTGAGGACCACTGTTCTAATGTTATATCAGGACTTTAGGTCAAGAAGGATATTACAAAATTGCCAAATTCTATTCCAGAACACATTAGTCCGCATATGAAAATCTCATATTAATTCATATCCATTATTATTGAACAAACAGCAGACTTGTAACTTCTCAACAGTTAATATACAGTATTCATATTTGTCTTTACCAGGGATGCTCTTCCAGATCACCGCAGAACACATCCGGAGTGGTGCAGTTTGCCGTTTGCTTGAGGTGTGCTTCAGACACATCCCAGTCCTGGAAATGTTCAGGATGACCATTACCCAGGTAAGTTCTGTTGTGTTCTGCTGAAGATGGTGGATGTTGTTAAGGATTGTAGCATAAGAGTAACCGAGACTACATCTTGGCTGAAGGGCTGAAAACCTATGTAATATTTGAATTGTGTTACCTATAAGTTGCATGGTTACTATTTGCCAGATATGCCACTAGGAAGCTTTTGAAAGCAAGCTTGCACATTCAGTTGGGTGGATCCATGAAGTGCAGGATCTGGGTTCATATGATTTTTTTTTTTTTAATCTCACGGCATTTTCATGAATATAATTAACACGCTATTCCTTCAGTAAGCAAATTACTAGGTATTTCTTCCTTATATTTTTGGAACTCCATTGGAAGCACAGTCACTTCTCAAGAGTGGCAAACAGTGGTTTACCATTCATCTAGAGAAAGCACAGAGACAGTTCACGGCAATGCACCTTGAATCCTTGGGCAGGTAAGGAAGGGCACCATCTTTTTTCCATAGAAGGAAAGTGGGTTGGACAGTGGGTTTTGATGCCAAGAACATCCTGATGGGAACTCCCATCATCCAAGGTAAATACTTAGCCAAGATAGGTAATAATCTGTATTTAGATTTCACCAAAACTTCAAATTTGTCCCACTGAAATAAAACCATGGGAATGTTCCATGTTTACAAAATGGGAATCTTTGCCTCTCAAGAACCTCATTTACAGAATAATGTTTTCAAACTACATACATTATTTCTGGTTGGATGATTGAAGCACATTCTGAGTTTATTGCTCTGTATGTGTGTCATGGGAGAGATGGAAGATATTCCATACTACTTGCTATGTTTCTCCATATATCGGAACTCTATGGAGATTTTCCGGTGACTTTGCTCACCTCTAGCCTTTCACAAAGCATAGCCAAGACATGCATGGCAAAGCAACATCAGCTCAAAATTCAAATGTTAGTAAAGGAAAAGAACACAAGGTTAGGAGAGGCTTCAACAGTTTAATTTTGCCTAAGTCTAGTGGGAAGGGGAAATTTATTCTTCCCTTTTCTCTGTTAGGTAAAGGTAAAGGTAAAGGTAAAGGTAAAGGTTTTCCCCTGACATTAAGTCTAGTCGTATCTGACTATGGGGGTTGGTGCTGATCTGCATTTCTAAGCCGAAGAGCCGGCGTTGTCTGTAGACACCTGCAAGGTCATATGGCTGGCATGACTGCATGGAGCACTGTTACCTTCCTGCCAAAGCGGTACCTATTGATCTACTCACATTTGCATGTTTTTTGAACTGCTAGGTTGTCAGAAGCTGGAGCTAACAGGGGGAGTTCACTCCGCTCTCCAGATTCGAACCATCAGCCTTTCAGTCAGCAAGTTCAGCAGCTCAGCGGTTTAACCTACTGCACCAGCTGACTGAGGATAAATGATATTTTGCATTTTTAATCTAATTTGGAGAATTGAAATAAGCATGAATGAAGGGGAGAGAGAAACTGGGACATGTCAAAAGCTATGGGAAAGTTGGGCGACAGAGAACTACGAATTAGAACAGTGGTGAAGTATGGTAAAATCCATGACTAGTTTCCTCTTTCTTTGTCTCAACTGGGAAAAAGTTGCCTCTTCATCAAGAATGGGACAATGCCTAGTTTTACCCAGCTAACCATTGCAGCAATAACTGGGAGAGGCGTAGATGCTTTTTGACGTTATCTTTATGATCTGCATGTATTACCCATTGTTGTAACCAGTAAACTTAGCACCTTCCTGTTTTCTCTGAAATCTGGTCTGACGAGGTCTTGAACCACTGGAAAGATTATGCCTTTCTCAGTTTGGAACCACTGCTTTAATTTTTGTTTCTTCTTCCGTCTAGGTATTTAACCATTCCCATACCACAGTAATGGGTTTTTTCATAGGACATAAAGTGACAGGATTATCCTTCCTGGTATATGGATTTGCGTGGGCCATCAAACACCCCTTGAGGTTCCTTGGCCAGAAATCAAATTATTCTCTACAGATTGAAAAGTTCATGCATTGGTTTGAACTTGTGGAATGGGGAGGCATGGCCATCGTCGGCTTCTTAGGTAAATATGACATGCTGTTTTTGTCTTTGTGTAGCACCGGTGCAAACAGAAAAAAAACTATTGCAAAGGCACTTATGAACAACTAAAACAAGCATATGTTTTTATGTCAAACATTATAATAGAAGCCTTCAGCTTAGACCAGCGGTTCTCAACCTGGGGATCGCGACCCCCAGGGGGGTCGTTGGGCCGTTTTCGGGGGGTCGCGAAGCTGCCTTGGTTGGCCCCGGCCCCGCCAAAATGGCTGCCGACCCTTGCCATTTGGGCAAGGTAGGACTGCCTGCCCCTCGTGCCATGAGTGCAGCCTTTCTCCCTGCCCCCTGCACCTTTCCGAGTTTGGAAGGGCGCGGGAGGCGAGGCGGAGGGCTGCGCTCACGGCCTTGCCATGAGCGCAGCCTGTCTGCTCGCCCCCCGCGCACCCTTCCGAGCTCTTTGATGGCAAGGGAGCTATACATCCCAGTAGCTCCCAAATGCCGAGGTCTGTTTTCCCCAAACTCCACCACATTGGGGCATATTGAGTATCCGTGCCAAGTTTGGTCCAGATCCATCATTGTTTAGGTCTGCAATGCTTTCTGGATGCAGGTGAACTACAACCGCAATGAGTCGCTCTTGGGCTGAGAATTGTGGTTTATAAGCGCAGTAAATAAATAAATAAATAAAATAAACTCCAAAACTCAAGGTCAGTGCTCACCAAACCCTTCCAGTATTTTTCATTGGTCGTGCGAGTTCTCTGTGCCAAGTTTGGTCCAATTCCATCATTGGTGGAGTTCAAAATGCTCTTTGATTGTAGGTGAACTATAAATCCCAGCAACTACAACTCCCAAATGACATAATCAATTCTCCCTCCAACTCCACCAGTGTTCAAATTTGGGCATATTGGGCAAGGTAAGGTAAACGTTTTCCCCTGACATTAAGTCCAGTTATGTCCAACTCTGGGAGTTGGTGCTCAATTTCTAGGCCGAAGAGCCAATGTTGTCCATAGACACCTCCAAGGTCATGTGGCTGACATGACAGCATGGAGCACTGTTGATTGGGTATTTGTGCCAAATTTGGTCCAGTGAATGAAAATACAACCTGCATTTCAGATATTTACATTATGATTCATAACAGTAACACAATTACAATCAAGAAGTAGCAATAATAATAATTTTATGGTTGGGGGTCACTACAACGTGAGGCGCTGTATTAAGGGGTCATGGCATTAGGAAGGTTGAGAACCACTGGCTTAGACCAATGCCTAGTTCTCTGCCTTCCTATGTCACCCTCCCCTACATTCCTTCCTATGTTATTGTTGGGGCCTGCTGCCATATCCCCTTATTAGTTAGCCCAAAACCTTCAGATTGTTTTTACCCAGTCAAACTCTGGAAGCCAAGGAGATAAAGTCACCTTACTGGCTGAGCAAAAGGAAAGTGCCACTCTGAGTTCAGTTTTAGAGTAAGAACTTTTGATCACACGCAAAGTTTAGTGAATATTTCCTTTAACAATGCCACAGGTGGTGATTAGATGGCGAGGTAATAGACCAAGTAAACTCCTTCTCTTATCTAGGAGTAACTTTCTCAGAGACTGGTTCTTGGATTTTTCATCATCAAAGGAGCGTACTCAGAGCAAAGGCTTGCCTGAGTACGGTAAAGGTAAGGTAAAGCTTTTTCCCTGACATTTAGTCCAGTCATGTCCAACTCTACGGGTTGGTGCTTATCTCCATTTCTAAGCCAAAGAGCCGGCGTTGTCTGTAGGCACCTCCAGCATGACTGCATGAAGTGCTGTTACCTTCCTGCCAGAGCGGTACCTATTGAGCTACTCACATTTGCATGTTTTTAACTGCTAGTGAAGTCGATAGGAACTTTAGGAAGGTCTTCCCGAGGAGGAGGGACCCTAAGACCCCACCAAAGAGGGATTGCTACTTTGGCGAGCTAGGAGAAGCCTGATTTCAGCAATTTTTATTTCCTTAAAAATTCAAAAAAAAATCTCATCAAAGTTGAAGAAGCGGCACCAAGGTGTTTTATTAGCGATTCAGCTGAAAAGGATGCAATGTAGCAATCATTCACCTACAGAGCATGTGGTTACAGAGATCAGAGACATTTTTATAGGAAAAACAAGCTCAGATGTTTCAAAATTCCTGCCCTCCGCCCTCCGCCTGGCTCGACAGTGATTGGCTGACGCAATAACAGCTGGGAGGGGGCTCGGCGGGATGAAGAAGAAACAATGGGTCAATGAGCCTTGGGGGTCCTGAGTCCGAGACACCAGACTGCGAAGGATGCCCAGTCTATTGTCTTTAGATGGATCTGTGATAAGCGTTGATTGCTTTATCCGAGTTTTCCTGTCGCCATCAGATATGTCACAATGAAGAGACTGGGGTGAATGTTTGTTGTGGCAAGTTTTGAAAGGAAAAAAACAGTTTTGGGGAAAAAGACTTTTCGGGGGTCTTCCGCCCCCCAGTGTGATGTGATCAAAGATGCCAAATGAGATTCTTTGTTTGACAGCCCAACTCCGAGACCAAACAAAGACCCTCAAGTCTATAGTTCCATGCACAAGTATCAAGATAAGGGTTCTTTTTGTGATTGCTGATTGCCCTTTCAACACAGCTGGCAGCTTCCTTGATGAGTTTCCCCGAAGGGAGGGGAAGGGGGCAGTGGGTTTGGAGCCAGGGCAAAAATGAGGGAAGAATACATGGGGAAATATAGGAATCACAAGAAATTCATATCAAGCACCCCTCCCACCCCCCACCCACCAGAGAAATTGATTAAAATAATAATTTCAGAAAAACATGTGTCCATAGTTCATACGGGGGAAATTCATATGTGAAAATGAGTTCATCAGAGCCAAAAATGTTGTGTAGAAAGTCCAACAGTCACAAAAGGAGCTTGGTGATTTCCACTGAGCCAAGGAACAGATTCCTGCAGCGCCAAGATCAAGCTGGTCCTTGGGAAACTACAACTCCATCCAAGGACTGGGACCTCGAGGCCAGGCTCTTCTCCGAAGCCTCATGGGGTAACCACACCGAGTCTCCAGGACAGGGGCTTGGCAGAGGCGATGGAACGGCAAAAGGCAGCAGCAGCGCAGCAGCTGTGAGGCCGGTCTTTTGACAGTCAGTTGTTTCTTGAAATTATATTCTTAAAACTTAAAAGATTATTCCCCGAGCATTGAGGCCCGAGATGTAAAAAGTGAGATAGCAGATAGTGTTAGAATTAAGCTATGAAAAATATGCCACCAAAATGGATGTGATCCGCCATCTCGAGGATACGGGGCCCCTGGGGGTTTCCGTATCCACGGTTTGGAGGAGCACAGATTCGGCCTGGAAGGCATTCCAGGCAGGCCCACAGTCTCCCGTGGCCTGGAAAAGGTTAGTTTCATGCATTTAGATAGTTTCAGCCAAGGAAAGGACACAAAGTAACAAGCTAGAGAGTTAAAAGTTGCAATTTCAGTAACCTTTATTGGGGGATTTGTTACATAGTTGGGGCTTAGCAGGGAAGTGAAAGGAGAGAGCACACGACTGTGTAGAGTCCCTGGTTGAGCTTGCTGTTGGGGCACATTTCATCAGTTTGGCCCAATTTTGCATCCAGGAACTGTGGAACCCCCTGCTGCTGGTCACACCAGCTTGAAGACAGGGGCCTGGGGTGCCCTCAACGACACTAGGTTGGCAGGAGCTGGGGCTAATAGCAGAAGCTCACCCCGCTCCCCGGATTGGAACCTGCGACCTTTTGGTCAACAAGTTCAGCAGCTCAGTGGTTTAATCCACTGTGTCACTGGGGGCTCCCCTGAATCTAATACTTAAACTAAAAATGCATAGCCATCCAACTACCCTAATCCCAATAATTAAAGTATATAAAGCAAAGTTTACACCTATGCTTTTACATGTAGCAGAAGTATCAAGTTTAAGTTCCATGTACATGTTCTGTCCTGCTTGATCCGTAGGTGCTGTACTGGAGCAGTGTGTGCCTGGAGGTCCCTTCTTCAATCTTTACAATGAAACCACCCACCAGTGGGCAGCCCTTAATGTTTGGCAACATTCGACAATGTACATGTTCTTTGCCATGGCTGGAGTGGTGGGCTTCCTCACTCGATGCAAGTTCCAGATCCCCGTGGGACTCGATCATTTCATGTTCTCTCTGGCACTTTTCAATGAAAGTAAGTGTGCGTTTCGTGGGAAGACTGAGCTTGCCTCAGTGGGTTTTGGAAGAAGGCATCTAATGTTCTCTAGAAGGTACAGAATATTTGTGCTTGCTTATGCAAGGTTTACCTTACCTGGCTGTTTCATTTCATATATGCATATTCTTAGCTTTGAAAAGGAAGTTTGCAAAAACAGGTTGCCCTGCTCTTATTTTGCCTTCATTATTTCAGCTTCTGTTACAAAACCCATAGACTAGAGAATGGTTTGAGGGTTGACTAAGACACCGGGACCCCTGTGTTCAAATTCCTCCATAGCCACAGAAACTTTATAAGGTGATCTTAGGCAGGTCACTCTCTAGCCATCTCAAAGGAAGATCTTGCCCACTTTCAACACATTCTGCCTGTGTTCAGATTATCTTAGGGCCATCATATGTCAGATATACCTTGAAGGCACACAACAGCATGCTTATCAAAGTCACCCTAAACCTAAATGTTAGTATTATTGGAACCGTGAGTAGCAGAGGCGATTATGTCAATCCTTTTCAGAGAATAGTTGCTATACTTCAATCCTGATGGAATCAGCAGTTCTTAAGTTGCAACTAATAGTAGTCCAACCAAGGTCTGTGAGTTACATATGGAATTCTTTTGGTCAAGGGCCAGCGTAGGACTATATTGGATCTTGCTTGTTTTGTGGGTTCTTTAATTTGGAATTAGATTGGAAGAAGTGATAAGCGACGACTGAAAGAAGTGACGAGCGGAGTGCCGCAGGGTTCCATCCTGGGCCCGGTCCTGTTCAAAATCTTTATTAATTACTTAGATGAAGGGTTAGAAGGCATGATCATCAAGTTTGTAGACAGGGCCAAATTGGGAGGGATAGCCAATAATCCAGAAGACAGGAGCAGAATTCAAAACAATCTTAACAGATTAGAGAGATGATTGGCCAAAACTAACAAAATGAACTTCAGCAGTGACAAATGCAAGATACTCCACTTAGGCAGAAAAAAATGAGATTGAAAGAAACAGAATGGGGAATGCATGGCTCGAGAGCAGTACGTGTGGAAAAGATCTTGGGGTCCTTGTGGACAACAAGTTAAACATGAGCTAACAATGTGATGCGCCGGCAAAAAAAACCAATGGGATTTTGGCCTGTATCAATAGGAGTCTAGTGTCTAGATCCAGGGAAGTCATGCTACCCGTCTATTCTGCCTTGGTTAGACCACACCTGGAATACTGTGTCCAATTCTGGGCATCACAATTGAAGGGATATGATGACAAGCTGGAATGTGTCCAGAGGAGGGTGACTACAATGATCAAGGGTCTGGATAACAAGCCCTATGAGGAGCAGCTGAAATAGCTGGGCATGTTTAGCCTGAAGAAGAGAAGGCTGAGAGGAGACATGATGAGGGCCATTTATGAATATGTGAGGGGAAGTCATAGGGAGGAGGGAGCAAACTTGTTTTCTGCTGCCCTGGAGACTAGGATGTGGAACATTAACATCAAACTACAAGTAAGGAGATTCCATCTGAACATTAGGAACTTTAGGAAGTCTCCTGACTGTGAGAGCTGTTCAGCAGTGGAACTCTCTGCCCTGGAGTGTGGTGGAGGCTCCTTCTTTGGAGGCTTCTAAACAGAGGCTGGATGACTATCTGTCAGCAGTGCTTTGGACTGGGTGGCCCACGAGGTCTTTTCCAACTCTATGATTCTATTATTCTAAAAGCCATGTTGTATATTGCTATGTATGTAATTTGAGACATAGCGCCAAAAGAAGTTGACTTATATGAAGTCAGATCATTGGTCCACCTCACTCAATCTCTTCTGCTGTATTGGCAGAGACAACTCTCTAGGTTTGCAGAATGGGATGGTTCATAGATTTTCTTGCAGACCTGGGACCTTTAGCATGTCAAGGGCTTGCTTTGTCACTGAGCTCACTTTCAGACTTTCTTGCAATCATATTGCATTCAATGCATTAGTAACTTCACTTATTTATTTATTTATTTAGTATTTTATTTCGTGCATTTCTACCCCGCCCTTCTCAACCCCCAAGGGGGGGGGGGGACTCAGGGCGGCTTACAAAAGGCACAATTCGATGCCAACACAAACAATAAGATAAAACATATATAAACAGCAATTAAAAACAATTAAAACAATCAATTATACATCATAATCAGTGCACTTTCCACCCAGCTGAATGATAAAGAACCCAGTAGACTTTTAACCACTCAACAATTAATGAATTGTACTTTTGTGTGCCTTTACTAGGTATGCTCATCTATACCCATGCAAACCGGATGTCTGCTCTGGATAAATACAGCCATCACATCCTGTTAATTCCCATATGCAGCGGGGCTGTTTGCAGTTTGTTTGAGGTGTGGCACAGAAACAACCCAATCCTGGAACTCTTCAGGACTTCCATGTTCATAACCCAGGGAACTTGGTTTTGGCAGGTCAGTTCTGATCATACAGATGAAGATAAGTATCATGATTGACAATGAGTCACACCATGAAAAACGCCTCCAATATGCCCAGGTCTTTCTCAATACAAGTGGCAACAAGAAGATCATCACTTGAGCCATTGAGAAGTGATGGGGCAGTTTTAATAGGCACAAAGTAAGATGCTTCTTTTCATTCTCTCCTTTGGTTCATTCATCCAGCTTGCATTCATACTGTTCGGACCCTCGAGATGGGACCAGAGTGACCCAGAAATCTACGTATTTACAACCCTGTGCTACTCTTGGCATTATGGGAGTGTCATGATCTTCCTCGCCTTTACCTATGGCATTATCTACTGGTATGTAATGGAGCTTTTTCAAGGTTTCTCAGAATCTCAAAAGTCATGGGCTCATAGAAAGAGCTCTTCCAGGGCACTCAGATTTGGGTCCTGCCTAACAGGAGGACACCATCTCTTCTTGACCATGGTTGAGCCCAATACAAAGAAGCTGAAATGGTCCTCTTGATGAATCCTGCATTTGCCCTGATGCCATTCCCTTCCCTTTTTAATGTGGTTTGACCTTTTGGAAGACCGTTCCAGATTGTAAGACCTTGGGACTAAAGGCCTGTCCTTTCACCCTTGGAAAGCAGTCACGTTCATAGTAAGCCAGGTGGCAAATGATGAAAATGGGGTTCGTTTGGCACAGGTTAGAAAAGGATGTAGGCCAGGGGTGATGTGGGGTTTAGCACCATGCATTTGAAGGACACTGATTGAGTGAAGGAGGATTTAGGACTTTTTGGAGCAATATCTTGAGTTATATCTATGGAAGTGTCAGAGCACCAGTGCATGAGATACTACTGGCCATAGTAATTATTCCAATAACAGTCACCTGGGTTGAAGGGCGGATGGCAGAAGGTATTAATGTACCCATCGGCCATTGAGTCTCTATTTGACCATCTAATATTCTGTTTTGGTTTCTGTAGGGTTCTTTGGATGCTGAATAGAAGGAGAGGGAATGGAGGAGAGGCAATGGAAATTCAGAAGTTCAACCAAGCAGACACAAAGACCTACACTGCTCTTTTGAATGGATCTGATGAAGAATGAAGATCTTTCCTTCCCTTAGTTTAATATAGTTTTTTGACTAAACAATGGGAAGAGATAAATAATACATAGCCACTCTGAGTCCCCTTCGGGGTTGAGATAGAGCAGGGTAAAAATACCATAAATGAATGAATGAATGAAAGAATAAATGAAGGATGATTATATTCATTTTCAACCCACATTTTCCCTCAGTATTGGGACCAAAGCAGCTCACACTTAGAAACATATGAAAGGTAAATATTAAAATATAATTAAATATATACAAGTATTAAAACAAACAATTTAAACTACATTTTAAAAATAAATAAACAATTAAGGATGGGCCCAGTTTGATATTTTTTCCAAAATAACCATTTCGATGGCATATGCAGTGAGGAAAGGTGAAAGTGATGGAAATCTCCCTTTCACTGCTGCTTTGCATTGCAGCACACCCAAATACCTGGGAGTCACTCTGGACTGGCCTCTGACCGACAAGAAGCACTTCCTGAATATCAAGCAAAAAGTGGGCACTAGAAACAATATCATACAAAAGCTGACTGGCACAACCTGGGGATCACAACTAGACACAGTGAAGACATCTGCCCTTGCGCTATGCTACTCTGCTGCTGAGTATGCATGCCCAGTGTGGAACACATCTCACCACGCTAAAACATTAGATGTGGCTCTTAATGAGACATGCCGCATTATCACGGGGTGTCTGCGCCCTACACCACTGGAGAAATTACACTGTTTAGCCAGTATTGCACCACCTGACATCTGCCGGGGAGTAGCAACCAACAGTGAAAGGACCAAGGCAGTGACATCTCCGACCCACCCCCTGTTTGGGTATCAGCCAGCACGTCAACGACTTAAATCAAGAAATAGTTTTCTAAGATCTACAGAGACACACGCTGGAACACCTCAGCAAGCGAGAGTCCAAAAGTGGCAGGCTCAAACCC
Source organism: Anolis sagrei (assembly GCF_037176765.1). Lineage (NCBI taxonomy): Eukaryota > Metazoa > Chordata > Lepidosauria > Squamata > Anolidae > Anolis > Anolis sagrei. The sequence goes on along the minus strand of NC_090027.1, from coordinate 33,383,560 downwards.
AGAACCTCGATCAATGGCTGATACCAAATGAGAGACTCCCCCCTGGGCACACAGAAGACTGGGCAACTTGGAAGGTGCTGAACAGGCTGCACTCTGGCACCACAAGATGCAGAGCCAATCTTAAGAAATGGGGCTACAAAGTGGAATCCATGACATGTGAGTATGGAGAAGAGCAAAACACTGACCACCTGCTGCAATGCAACCTGAGCCCTGCCACATGCACAATGGAGGACCTCCTTATAGTAACACCAGAGACACTCCAAGTGGCCAGCTACTGGTCAAAGGACATTTAATCAACAACCAAGCTTGCAAACTTTGTGTTTTGTTTGTTTGTTTGTTTGTTTGTTAAAAAAGAATGCAATACAACTGCTTGGTTTACTCCCGAAATGATAAATAAATAACTGCTGGGTTGTTGTAGTTTTTTCGGGCTATATGGCCATGGTCTAGAGGCATTCTCTCCTGATGTTTCGCCTGCATCTATGGCAAGCATCCTCAGAGTTAGTGAGGTCTGTTGGAACTAGGAAAAGGGGTTTATATATCTGTGGAATGACCAGAGTGAGACAAAGGACTCTTGTCTGCTAGAGCTAGGTGTGAATGTTTCAACTGGCCACCTTGATTAGCATATAATTGCCTGACAGTGCCTCGAGCAAACTTTTGTTGAGAGGTGATTAGATGTCCTTGTTTGTTTCCTGTCTGTTGTTTTGCTGTTGTAATTTTAGAGTTTTTTTTAATACTGGTAGCCAAATTTTGTTCATTTTCATGGTTTCCTCCTTTCTGTTGAAATTGTCCACATGCTTGTGTATTTCAATGGCTTCTCTGTGTAGTCTGACATGGTGGTTGTGAGAGTGGTCCAGCATTTCTGTATTTCACTGTAGTGAGCAACCTGGCTGCCGGCCATTGGACTAGTTGGAGCTTCTTCTCAGTCTTCAAATGCGACCACCATAGAGTGTGTTGCAGTCTACTCAGGATATAACACGAGCGTGGACCACTGTGGCCAAGTCAGACTTCCCAAGGCATGGGTGCAACTGGTACACAAGTTTTAGTTGTGCAAAAGTTCCCCTAGCCACCGCCAAGACCTGGGGTTCCAGGTTCAGCGAAGAGTCTAGGATCACCCCCAAGCTGCAAACCTGTGTCTTCAAGGGGAGTGTAACCCTGTCAAGCACAGGCTATAACCCTATGCCCTGTTCGGTCTTGCGAGTGATCAGGGGGACCTCTATCTTGTGTCTTAGAATATGTCTTAGAAGAATCACCATCATACCAAAGGGAGCCCCATTCTATGTTTGTTTAAAATACGTTGCTCCTGATGACAACACCCAGAGCGGTGCCATAAGAAGATAACCTGCTATAAGAAAAGTCTGTGGTCTGCTTTCTCTCGACAAATTCTGTTTAGGGTCATTATTGCTAACTGTAGCCTCACCCACTGTGCATTCTGTGATAGGAAAAATGCAAAATCCCATTTAGTCACAAAGGCAGAGTTGAAGGCACAAAGTCTTCCTCTTGATGCTAAGGGACTGGTTTGAAGACGCTTAAGATTCCACAACGTCGTCCAGGTGAGCTGGATATGAAGAATGAATCTTAAGCGTACAAACTTAAGAATTGGTGAAGAAAGATGACTTAACTGAGGGCCTTTGGAGCTAAGCCCTTCTCACATCCATCTGCTGAGATGTTTTGATGGTAGAATGAAAAGAAAGCCCTGCCCTCCTCCCCAGGAAGGTGAGGAGCCAAACAATTAAACAGATGCAAACAACACTGATAGAAAGCAATAGATAGCCAAACAATTCAACTGTACATTCACATACAAGTGGGGCCTGACGCGCTGTCACACTTATTGTTGGCTTCAAAGGTAAGTTGAACCAATGGACAGAGAATCCATGGATACAGAGACGCAACTAAAAAAAAAATTTACATAGTGGTCAGTGTCTTTAGTTTTACTCAGTTTGGTTGCCCAAGTATTTTTGAACAACAACTTCCATCACTTTTGATTATCCACCATGCAGACTGGGGAGAATAGGAATTGCAACCCAACAAGCACTTGTGGCTCTGGGGTTGGGGAAAAGTTAAAGGACATTTTATAATCAGGGATTACAATCCCTGATTACAATCCCTGATCACAATCCCTGAGGTTTGGATTATCACAATCTTAATCCAAACCTCACTCTTCTGATTTAACAGAAGAAACTGCAGCCTTCCAGGTGTCACTATATCACAATTCTCATCAGCTCTAGTCATGATGTCTAAAGATGAGGAATACAGGAGTTGTAGTCCAGTATCTGGAGGACCAGATAAAATGACACATTAGGCCCATGGGTCTTGAATTTGACAGATGTATTTTAGGTATTCAAATATTACAGGGTATCTTTATCAAGATCTTATTCACCTCTACTATAGTTTTCATCTTTTGTTTGCAAAACCTGAATTCATGCCATCAAAGTGGTATCATCTGCATATCTAAGGTTGTTAATGTTTCTTCTAGCAGTTTTAATCCCAGCTTTGCATTTGTCAAGCCCCGCACATTGCATGATGTGTTCTGCATATAAATTGAATAGCTTGGGTGAGAGTATACAACCCTACCATAAATTATATATATTATTTATATACTGCCTTTCTCAGCCCGTAGGTGAGAAAGTGCATTCCATCCACTATGCTTGGCATTTTACTTGCATTCCTCAAGCATATAGAGGACATGAATAACTCCTTGCACAATGCCAACTTTCTCGCCCTGCAAGTCTCGTGCGGATGCTTAAGGGCAAAGTCTTCTGACATTTCATAACTGGCAGAAGGTTGGAGCACAAATAGTGCAGTGGCCACAAGGAAGGAAGGAAGGAAGGAAGGAGGGAGGGAAGGAAGGAGGGAGGGAGGGAGGGAGGGAGGGAGGGAAGGAAGGAAGGAAGGAAGGAAGGAAGGAAGGAAGGAAGGGGGAAGGGGGAAGGGGGAAGGGGGAAGGGGAAGGGGAAGGGGAAGGGGAAGGGGAGAGAGGAAGGTGAAGGGCAGTTGTCTTCCTCCCTATCTACAGTCTTCATGCATATTGTAGAGGAAATGTTGCTCTCAGATGTAGAAGAGCACACAAATGATTTCTTAATGTTCAGCATCCTTCTCTGGCCTCTCGATGACAGAGAGCACCACCAAGCCGAGTGCAGCCATGCCAGGATCTTGGTTCACATTCTCTCTCGCTAGAAAAACTCCATCCTCCACCGGGTTCAACATGCAGTGCCAATGAGAGCACTGCTACTGAAGCTGAAATCGTCACGGAGGGAACTGTCGCTTTCCTTCGAGGCAGAGAAGGCAAGGCAAGACCTGGAAATACTCCCCAGTGACCAAGCATTGGGAGTGCCTTTCTTTGGACAACTCCTGCAACAAACAGGGAATGCACCCAATTACGATATCAGCCTGGTCTCTGTCATTACAATTTAACCAGCTTATTTTATTGCATTCCACTCTTTTCTTTTCGCACATCTTTTCCCTAAGATTGGAATTCAGGGTGTCTTAGAAGATAAAAGTCAGTTCCACAGACACATGTACCACATTGCCTTCTTTATGGCCCATCTTAGCCTGTATTGGTCTCTGCAACATTCCCAGTGTCTTTGCAATTAGTGGGAATAGCCCAGTATCAAGTATGGGTTGAAATAGCAAGCCATAAACATACCAGTTCTTCCACCAGCCCACCAATGTGCTCAGGATTGAAGATCATTTCTTTCACATCAAGGGTTTCATCAAGGACCTGAAAATAGTTAGGAAAGAATTTTATCCAAGGGATAATTGAACAGGAAGGGGAATATTGGTTGTGGTTTTGCATTAAAAATTCATCTCTGATTCACAAGAACGAGAGATTATGATCCATTACTGCTGAGTTTCAATCCCAAGTATCAACCTGTCAAAGCAGAATGGCAAAGCATCAGTGCAAATTCAGGATCAGCCACACCTGGATGCCTCCATTACATAAACCATTCTCAAGGATGTCAACATAGTCAATACATTATAATAATAGCTTTATATATAGGCCGCCCTACCTTCCATTATATGTTGCCATAAATTATTTTTAAGAATCCTACGGTGCCAATTTGTTCTTGATAGTTATTAAAAACAGGTGTTACTCCAAACAGCTAGCAAAGTTGTCAAGAAAGGGGAGGACTCAGCAAAGGTATTCATATACTCAATGGGAAGGCTCCGCATGTCCTTGTGGACAACAAGTTAAACATGAGCCAACAATGTGATGTGGCGGCAAAAAAAGCCAATGGGAGTTTGGCCTGCATCAATAGGAGCATAGTGTCTAGATCGAGGGAAGTCATGCTACCCCTCTATTCCGCTTTGGTTAGACCACACCTGGAATATTGTGTCCAATTCTGGGCACCACAATTCAAGAGAGATATTGACAAGCTGGAATGTGTCCAGAGGAGGGCGACTAAAATGATCAAGGGTCTGGAGAACAATCCCTATGAGGAGCGGCTTAAGGAGCTGGGCATGTTTAACCTGAAGAAGAGAAGGCTGAGAGGAGATATGATAGCCATGTATAAATATGTGAGAGGAAGCCACAGGGAGGAGGGAGCAATCTTGTTTTCTGGTTCCCTGGAGACTAGGACGAGAAACAATGGCTTCAAACTACAAGAGAGGAGATTCCATCTGAACATGTGGAAGAACTTCCTGACTGTGAGAGCCGTTCAGCAGTGGAACTCTCTGCCCCGGAGTGTGATGGAGGCTCCTTCTTTGGAGGCTTTTAAACAGAGGCTGGATGGCCATCTGTCAGGGGTGATTTGAATGCAATATTCCTGCTTCTTGGCAGGGGGTTGGACTGGATGGCCCATGAGGTCTCTTCCAACTCTTTGATTCTATTATTCTATGTCGAGGCATTGTCTTTGCTGGGTTGTTGTAGGTTTTTCAGGCTGTATGGCCATGTTCTAGACCAGGGGTCCTCAAACTAAGGCTCGGGGGCCGGATCCAGCCCACCAAGGTCATTTACCCAGCCCTCGCTCAGGATCAATCTAAGTCTGAAATGACTTGAAAGCACACAACAACAACAACAACAACAACAATCCTATCTCATCAGCCAAAAGCACGCCCGCACTTCCCATTGAAATACTAATAAGTTTATATTTGTTAAAATTGTTCTTCATTTTAATTATTGTATTGTTTTAAAGTGTAGTTTGCACTACAAATAAGATATGTGCAGTGTGCATAGGAATTCATTCATTTTTTTTCAAATTATAATTCGGCCCTCCAACAGTTTGAGGGACTGTGACCTGGCCCTCTGTTTAAAACGTTTGAGGACCCCTGTTCTAGAAGCATTCTCTCCTGATGTTTCGCCTGCATCTATGGCAAGCATCCTCAGAGATTGTGAGGTTTGTTGGAAACCAGGAAAATTGGGTTTACATATCTGTGGAAAGTCTGGGGTGGGAGAAAGTACTCTTGTCTGTTGGAGCTAGGTGTGAATGTTTCAATTAGACACCTTGATTAGCATTTGATGGCCTGACAGTTTTTAGGTGTGGTTGTTACTGCCTGGGAAAATCCTTAGTTGAGAGGGGAATAGGAGGATGACTTCTCTGGTTGAATTAGTCTGCAGAGCCTTTCTTGTTTCTTGATTCGTGTTTGGGCAATGTTGCTGCGTTTGGTGGTCCCTATGTAGACTTGTCCTCAGCTGCAGGGTGTATGGTAGGCTCCTGCAGAGGTGAGAGGATCCCTCTTGTCCTTTACTATACGTAGCATTTGTTGGATTTTCTTAGCGGGTCTGTAGTTTGTATGTTGTGTTTCCTCATCAGCCTCCTTAAACTTCTGTCCCAAAGACATTCCCAGTGTCTTTGCAGTTACCAAGGCAAGGATGTATGGGTTCAAATAGCAAGCCATAAACATACCAGTTCTTCCGCCAGCCCCCCAATGAGCTCAGGATTGAAGATCATTTCTTTCACATCAAGGGTTTCATCAAGGACCTGAAAACAGGAACATGAAAGGCACTGCAGACTGCTTCAACTAGAGAAGCCAGCCATAACTAGGCTTGGGTAACTATGGAAAAATTTGGTTCTAAACTCGTTTCGTTTTTAGGGGGGCCCTTGCGTTTCGTTTTTTTTAAAGAATTCCGAAATTTTCCTTTAAAAAAGTTCGAAATATACAAAATTTCGTAAAATTACGAATCGATTCGTTAATGGCAGACGCGATTGCGCAATACGCTAAAAAAACCCTCCAAATGGGACAGGGGGAACTTCTGAAGCTTCCCTCTCCCTCTGTTGTTGACTGTTGGTGTGATAATTTATTTTTTATCACTGATAAAACAAACAACAACTATAAAACTTGCACCAGACATACGGAAATAATTACGAAACAATTATGAAACGATTACGAAACAATTTTGAACCAATTACGAAACAATACGAAATAAATTGGAAAAATTGTTTCGATTTTATAATTACTCCTCACAGTAGTCCTGCATGGCTCAATATTGGATCGTAAGCTAATTTAAATACGAATTAATAACGAATTACGAAATTAACGAACGAAACCGCCCAAGCCTAGCCATAACAGAGCACTTGATGAACCAACCTGGGCAAGGCATATTATTGGAGAACTCAGAAATGCTGGACCACTGTCACAACCGCCATGTCAGGCTACACAGAGAAGCCACTGAAATCCACAAGAAGCATGTGAACAATTTCAACCAAAAGGAAGAAACCATGAAAATGAACAAAATCTGGCTACAATTTTTAAAAACTCTAAAATTAGTAAATATAAATGCTAATTCGACAGCTCAATGTGAGGCATTTGTTCAGTTATTCGAAGATAAAGTCTCTCTGATTCGCTCCGACCTGGACGCCACAGTTACTGCAGTCTCTGAAGATGTAGCGATAGCTCCTACTTGTCCAGTTTTATTGGATTCATTTCAATTTGTGAAACCTGAGGACGTTGACAAGATTCATGGAGAGGCGAGGGCAACCACATGCATCCTGGACCCCTGCCCATTCTGGCTGATAAAGAAAGCCAGAGGGGGGTTGGCATAGTGGGTCAAGGTGGTGGTGAACGCCAGCGAGCCTTAAGAGGCTGTGATAAAACCACTGTTGAAAGAGCACCTGATGAACCAGCCTGGACACAGCATATTATTTGAGAACACAGAAATGCTGGACCACACCAACACCACCATGTCAGACTACACAGAGAAGCCACTGAAATCCACAAGCATGTGGACAATTTCAACAGAAAGGAAGAGACCATGAAAATGAACAAAATCTGGCTACCAGTATTAAAAAAACTCTAAAATTACAACAGCAAAACAGCAGAGAGGAAACAACCAGGCACATCTTAACACCTCTCAACAAAATATTTTCCCAGGCTCAGCTAGGCCTTCAAATGCTAATGAAGGTGGTCAGTTGAAACATTCACAACTAGCTCCAGCAGAGAAGAGCTCTTTGCCCCACCCCAGCCATTCCACAGATATATAAACCCATTGTCCTAATTCCAACAGACCTCACTACCTCTGAGGATGCTTGCCATAGATGCAGGCGAAACGTCAGGAGAAATGCCTCTAGAACATGGCCCTATAGCCCGAAAAAACCCACAAGAACCTAGTGATTCCAGCCATGAAAGCCTTCGACAATACTGTTGAAAAAGCCAACACATGGAATAGATACAAAAATAGATTGTACCAAAAAACACCATTATGGTTCTCCCCTAACGAGGCATACCATAAGAGGGAAATACCAAGGAAGATCTGGTTAACATATAATCAACTCTTAAACATCAGGGGGCAGGACATAACTTTAAAACCAAGAGAGGAATTGAATCAGATAGATCCCTCAATCTCTTGGTTTCAATACCTTCAGATTGTAGAAAATTACAAAGAAGATATGAGATTAGGGTTTGAAATAAAGAAACCCTTCTGGGACAAGATACTGACTACCGAAACAAAAATTATAAGAAAAATATATAATCAATTACTAATTTGGGCTACAGAAACAGAACAAATCAAGACTAACATGATAAACTGGTCAAGAGACGTAGGCCAATCAATTCCACTAGCAGAATGGGAAAAAATATGGAAAATCAAACTCAAATATACATATTTATTTATTTATTTATTTATTTATTTCTTGCATTTATTGACCGCCCCTCTCAGCCCGAAGGCGACTCGGGGCGGTGAACAACGACAAAGAAAGACAGTATACAGTGAGTCACGACAATACAAACCGGACAAATACAACATAACATATACTATACTAAAAATCCGCTTCGTCAAGTCCTGGGGTCATAGCCGAAATTCGTAGTCCTAGTTCATTCCAGTGTCATTCCAAGATACACTCAGTTGAAGGCCTGCTCGAAGAGCCATGTTTTCAGGCCCCTACGAAAGGCCATCAAGGAGGGCGCCTGTCTAACTTCAGCAGGGAGGGTGTTCCACAGCCGGGGGGCCACCACCGAGAAGGCCCGCTCCCTCGTCCCCGCCAGACGTGCCTGTGAGGCAGGCGGGACCGAGAGAAGGGCCTCCCCGGATGATCTCAAGGCCCTCGTGGGCTCGTAGGCCGAGATGCGGTCTGCAAGGTATTTTGGGCCGGAACCGTTTAGGGCTTTGTAGGATAACACCAGCACCTTAAATTGGGCCCGGTAGCAAATCGGCAGCCAGTGGAGCTGGGACAGCAGGGGCGTTGTATGCTCTCTGCGTCCTGCTCCCGTTAACAACATGGCTGCCGCGCGCTGGACTAGCTGAAGCTTCCGGGCCGTCTTCAAGGGCAGCCCCACGTAGAGAGCGTTGCAGTAGTCGAGGCGGGATGTGACCAAAGCGTGTACCACCGTGGCCAAGTCAGACTTCCCAAGATACGGGCGCAGCTGGCGCACGAGCCTAAGCTGTGCAAATGCTCCCCTGGTCACCGCTGAAACCTGGGGCTCCAGGCTCAGCGATGAGTCCAGGGTCACACCCAAGCTGCGAACCTGCGCCTTCAAGGGGAGTGCGACCCCGTCCAGCACAGGCTGTAACCCTATACCCTGTTCGGCCTTGCGACTGACCAGGAGTACCTCTGTCTTGTCTGGATTTAGTTTCAGTTTGTTCGCCCTCATCCAGACCATTACAGCGGCCAGGCACCGGTTCAGGACTTCGACGGCCTCCTTAGTAGCAGGTGGGAAGGAGTGACAGAGTTGGACGTCATCTGCGTACAGGTGACACCGCACCCCGAAACTCCGGATGATCTCACCCAGCGGCTTCATGTAGATGTTAAACAACAAGGGGGACAAGATGGAACCCTGAGGAACGCCACAGGTCAACGGCTGCGGCGTTGAACAGGAGTCCCCCAGTAACACCATCTGAGTACGACCCTCCAGAAATGACCGGAGCCACTGCAAAGCAGTGCCCCCAAGACCCATCTCTGCAAGGCGCCCCAGAAGAATACCGTGGTCGACGGTATCGAAGGCCGCTGAGAGGTCCAGGAGCACCAACAGGGACACACTCCCCCTGTCTAGCTCCCGGCGCAGATCATCCACTAAGGCGACCAAGACCGTCTCGGTACCATGTCCCGGTCTGAAACCAGACTGTGCCGGATCCAGATAATCCGTGTCTCTCAAGAATACCTGGAGTTGTGAGGCCACCACGCTTTCCATGACTTTGCCCAAGAAGGGAAGATTGGAAACAGGCCGAAAGTTGTCCAATTTAGTGGGGTCAAGTGATGGTTTCTTCAACAGCGGCTTTATAACAGCCTGTTTTAGGCTCGCTGGAATCTTGCCTTCCCGAAGGGAGGCATTAACCACCACCGTTACCCACTCGGCCAATCCCCCTCTGGCCTCCTTCAGAAGCCAGGATGGGCAGGGGTCTAGGATGGACGTGGTGGGTCTCATTCCTCCAAGTATCTTGTCCACATCCTCGGGTTTCACAAACTGAAAAGAATCCAACAAAATCGGACAAGCAGGTGCTTGTGTCACATCCACGGAGGCTGCATCTAATGTGGCGTCCAGCCCAGAACGGATCAAAGCGACTTTGTCTGCAAAGAACCGAGCAAATGCTTCACAGCGCGCTGCCGAGTTGTCAGGGCTCCCACCTGAGGTAGGGGGAGTTAAAAGACCTCTGACAACCCGGAACAACTCCGCCGGACGGTTTTTTGCAGACGCAATAGTGGCCTCAAAGAAAGTTTTCTTTGCGGCTCTTATTGCCACGGCATATGCCCTTAAGAAGGACACAAACCGTGTTCGGTTTGGCTCGCTTGGGTCCGATCGCCACAGGCTCTCTAGAACCCTCTTCCTTCGCTTCATCGCTGCCAGTTCCTCAGTAAACCAAGGAGCTGGTTTAGCTCGGTTACTTGAGAGGGGACGTTCCGGAGCGATCTTGTCAATAGCCCTGGTCATCTCCCCATTCCAGAGAGCGACCAAGGCCTCGACACGATCACCTACCGCGGTGGCGGGAAACTCCCCAAGAGCCGTCAGGAATCCATTCGGATCCATTAGCCTCCTGGGGCGGACCATCTTAATGGGTCCTCCACCCTTGCGGAGGTTAGGGGGCGCAGTGAGCCTAAATCTAATCAGGAAGTGGTCGGACCACGGCAACGGAGAGATGGACAACTCCTCCACACCGCCACCCTGCTCCCATCCCTGGCAGAAAACCAAGTCCAATGTGTGTCCAGCACAGTGGGTGGGGCCAGTTATTTGTTGGGACAGCCCCATGGTTGCCATGGCAGACATGAAGTCCTGAGCCGCTCCTGTGAGGGTCGCCTCGGCATGGATGTTGAAGTCCCCCAGCACAAGAAGCCGTTGGGACTCCACCACCAGGCTCGAGACCACCCCCGCTAGCTCAGGTAGGGAGACTGTAGTGCAGCGAGGTGGACGGTACACTAACAGAATCCCTATTCTGTCCCGGTCACCCACCCTCAGGTGGACGCATTCAAAATTTGTGGTCTGCGGGATGGGGCTCCTGGTTAGATGGATGGTATCTCTATAGACCACTGCGACCCCGCCTCCCCGTCCTCCGGCTCTTGGTTGGTGTTGCACGGAGAAACCTGGAGGACAAAGCTGGGAGAGATTCACGCCCCCCGCTTCATCCAACCAGGTCTCCGTGATGCACGCCAGATCTGCCCGCTCCTCCAGGATTAAGTCCTGAATCCAAGTTGTTTTTCCGTTGACAGACCTGGCGTTCAACAACACCACCTTCAAGCCAGAGGGCCCGCTCACCTGGTTACACCAAATTACCTTAGGAGACCTATTGGGGATAGTTAATTTGGAAAAGCGGTCCGAATTAGGCCGAATTCGAGGTCTCCTTCTCCCGCATCTCCTCCTTCCCACCACGACCTCTATGGGGACCCCTCGGCTAGTGGAACACCTCCCCCCCTCCATGCCGCAGTTATGAGCTATAAGATTACTTTCTCCTACGCTTGTTGTTATGTTTATTGGTTCTTGCCAGCATCCCTCCTCCCCCTCCCCCCCTCCCCCCCACACTCTCCATCACAGGCTCCGGGCCACCTCCTCTTCTGCCCCCTCCCCAACACCAGAGCAACATAAACAGTACCCAAAGGGGGGCAGGGGACCACATGGGTAGCAGCAATACGGGTGGTAGTCGATATTCCGACTGCTTCAATAGACCAGTTCTTAAAGTGCATAGATTTCAGGAGCAGTCCGTCGGTGAGCGTGAATGATCGTAAATTAATTAGCAGCAACACACATTCAAAGGCACAATTAATAAAGTGCTAGGTCTAAAGTGCTCTACTTATCGATATAAAGTGCGGCACAGAGGGACAGGGAAAGGGCGAGAGTGCTGGTGCAATCTAGCAGCAGATGGCAGGCGCCTAGGTGCTCTAAATCGTTCTTATTACAATGATGACAGATGGCAACAATGACTACCAGGAAAGTGCTAGTTGATATTATACGATTACCCCTTATGGGTGATAATGGTGGTAGTTAACTAAATATTGCTATGACCCCGATGAGACTTTAGACGGTTGGTAAACCAGCGGATATGCTTCCGGAGTTGATAACTCGGGGGTGGGCAGCACAGATGGTTAATCACATTCTGCTCAGTAAATACCAGCAAAAAGCCAGCTTAAGATCTACACAAGCTTAAAGGTCAACACAAGAGAGGTCCACACAAAGACGGTCAGCACAGCTTAAAGATCTACACAAGCTTAAAGGTCAACACAAGAGAGGTCCACACAAAGACGGTCAGCACAAGGGTCTACCCAACTTGTTGCTTTGCCCTGGTGGAGTTTGGGCCGGGGAGGGGCCGTGAGTCCACAGCCGCCTGATGGAAGAGGGGCTGGATCGTAAGATGGAAAGGCGGCGACGGCCCCCCCCAGCCACGGCAATGGCGACAGACCGGCGAATCGTTCAGCCAGTCCCAACGGGATGGTAATAGTCTCGTCGGGCGGCGGTGGCAACGGCCTGGCGGCAAAGGAGGCCACCACTCCGCAGCGGCCTGATGGAAGGGGGCCACCACTCCGCAGCGGCCTGATGGAAGGGGGCCACCACTCCGCAGCGGCCTGATGGAAGGAGGCCACCACTCCGCAGCGGCCTGATGGAAGGAGGCCACCACTCCGCAGCGGCCTGATGGAAGGAGGCCACCACTCCGCAGCGGCCTGATGGAAGGAGGCCACCACGCCTGATGGAGGGGGCCGCAGTGGCGGCCTCACTGCAGTTGCGGCCTAGCTACCGTGGGGGCCTGGTGGCTGCGGTCCAGCGGCGGGCTGGCGATGGTCTGGTCGGCCCAGCACCTCCCAGTGGCTGGGGCCGTTGCAGGCAACGATCCCTTCCTGGGCAGGAGGCAGCGATCTCCTCCGGGCTACAGCGCTGGCAGCGGCCCGATGATGGTATCGGCCGCGGTAATTGCAGCCGCGTCAGCTACGCCTGGTGGTGATCCGGCAGCTGTGGGAGTGGCAGAGGCGTCCAGCCGGGTCCTCCCTGGGCTCAAGAGGCCCCCAACGCCGAGGCTTTTCGTCAAGCGCGAGGCTTTCGCCAAGAGCGCGGCAGCGCTAGGACCTGGGGCGGGCAAAAATGGCGGCCGCGACGGCGGCCGCGACAGAGCTCTCGTCGGGCCAAACGGAACCCACGCAGTGGTCCCAGGCCCAGGCGGCGGCGGGACCGTCGGCCAGCCAGGAGGCCCGCAGCAGCGCTGGCGAGCACCCTCCTCAGGGAGCCGTATGCAGTCTCTCCTTGACCGCGGCAGCAGCAAGCAGCAAGCAGCAAGGCCCGGCTGCAGTCAAGATGGCGGCCGGGACGGCGACCACGCCAGATCTCACGCCGGGCTAGACAGGGCTCCGCAGCGGTCCCAGGCCCCAGGCGGCGGCGGAACCGCCAACGGGAGATGCCCAGGCAGTTAGCTCACCAGGAGGCCAGCAGCGCTGGTAGGTATCTTCCTTAGGGGGCCAGCCACAGTCGCGGCGTTCCCTTCCTCCGCCTCCTGCCTCTCCCGTCTCTCAGCCCTTGGTTCTTCGGGTTCTGAGCCTCAACACCTCGTCCTTTGGTGTCGGTCTCACCTCCCCCAATTTTTGATGGTTCGAGGGGGGGGTTTTCCAAGGATTCCTTAGGATTCTGTGCAGATGGCTAGCGCAGCTCGGTGTTGTCGCTGCCGCCCGCCATCACCGGAACCGGAAGTCCGGTACATATGCCACAGATTTAAAGTCCGGTACATATGCCACAGATTTAAAGGAAAGCTGGGTAAAGATCTTTTATAGGTGGTATCTTACGCCTGAGATACTAGCAAAAATTAACAAAGATAGGACCAAAGATCGTTGCTGGAAGTGTGGCAAAGAAAAGGGCATGTTTTTCCACATGTGGTGGAACTGTAAAAAGGTAAAAAAATATTGGTCACAAATCCACAAGATGATAGAAAAAATACTTAATGTAAGATTTGAACTAAGACCAGAAATACTACTATTAGGAATCCATAATCTGAAGTTAGAAAAGAATGAGGATAAATTATTTTTTTACTTGACAACTGCTGCTAGGATGGTATTAGCTAGAGTGTGGAAAACGGAAGAGATACCAACAACAGAACACTGGATTGGCAAAATAATGGACATAATGAATATGGACATTTTGACGCAGAGAATCTCACAAATCTACAAGAAACCACAGAGAACGGACTGGAAATGTGTAATAGAATTCATCAAGGAAGAGAACCAAGAGATGTATACAATAGATCTATAAAAGAAACCCAAGAGAATGACTGGTGAAGAAGGGAACGATCACCCCGAGCAAATAAGTATAAATAAGCTTTAATAAATATTAAGAGAAGGGACAGAAGTTGGAAGACTAAATATGTGTTGAATGAATGTAAAGCATGTAGAATTAAGAATACTTGTACCACCCTGGGCTAACCTGGAAGTACCCAACCCTCACCTGCCACTCCCCCCTCCCCCTCCACACCCCCCCCCCTTCGCTTACCTTTGTAGCCCCCTCCTTCCCCATACCCAACTTATCCCTTCTGTTATTACCCCTTTAAACCTTCCCCCCTGTCTCTGAATTTTGTATGTTTAAATAAAATAAATTAAAAAGAAAAAAAAGAAAAAGCTATTACTGGATCCCACTGATTTGAACAACTTTTGGGCAGTTTCCAATCTTCCCTTTTTGGGCAAAGCCTTGGAACGTATGGTTGCCTCACAGCTCCAGGGGTTCTTGGACGAAACTGATTATCTGGATCCGTCACAGTCGGGTTTCAGATCGGGACATGGAATTGAGACAGCCATGGTCGCCTTAGTGGATGATCTCCACAGAGAGCTCAACAGGGGGAGTGTGTCCCTGTTGGTTCTCCTGGACCTCTCAGCAACCTTCGATACCGTAGACCACGGTATCCTTCTGGGGCGCCTCACAGGGATGGGCCTTGGAAGTACTGTTCTGCAGTGACTCCAGTCCTTCCTGGAGGGAAGGTGTTGCTGGGGAAGGTGTTGCTGGGGGACCCCTGCTCGGACCCAGCCATTGTCCTGTGGGGTCCCGCAGGGCTCAGTATTGTCCTCCATGTTGTTTGACATCTACATGAAGCCGCTGGGTTCGATGCCATCTGTACACAGATGACGTCCAACTCTATCCCTCATTTCCACCAGATGTTAAGGAGGCTGTCCAAGTCCTGAACCGGTGCCTGGCCGCTGTGACGGTCTGGATGAGGGTGGGCAAATTGAAGCTGAATCCAGACAAGACAGAGGTCCTCCTGGTCAGTTGCAAAGCTAAACAGGGTATAGGGTCACAACCTGTGTTGGATGGGGTTACACTCCCCTTCAAGGCCCAGGTTTGCAGCTTGGGGTAATCTTCCATTGCAGTAATCTATTCGAGATGTAACAAGAGCATGGAGTACCATGGCCAAGTCTAACTTCTCAATCTCCAGGGATTCTTGGACAAAACTGATTATCTGGATCTGTCACAGTCGGGTTTCAGACCGGGACATGGAATTGAGACAGCCATGGTCGCCTTAGTGGATGATCTCCGCAGAGAGCTCAACAGGGGGAGTGTGTCCCTATTGGTTCTCCTGGACCTCTCAGCGGCCTTCGATACCGTAGACCACGGTATCCTTCTGGGGCGCCTCACAGGGATGGGTCTTGGAGGTACTGTTTCACAGTGGCTCCAGTCCTTCCTGGAGGGTCGTACCCAGAAGGTGTTGCTGGGGGACTCCTGCTTGGTCCCACAGCCATTGTCCTGTGGGGTCCTGCAGGGCTCAGTATTGTCCCCCATGTTGTTTAACATCTACATGAAGCTGTTGGGTGAGATCATCCAGAGTTTTGGAGTTCAATGCCATCTGTACGCAGATGAAGTCCAACTCTATCACTCATTTCCACCAGATGCTAAGGAGGCTGTCCAAGTCCTGAACCAGTGCCTGGCTGCTGTGACGGTCTGGATGAGGGTGAGCAAATTTAAGTTGAATCCAGACAAGACAGAGGTCCTCCTGGCCAGTTGCAAGGCTGAACAGGGTATAAGGTCACAACCTGTGTAGGATGGGGTTACACAGGTTCACAGCTTGGGGTCCTCTTGGACTCATTGCTGAGCCTGGAATCCCAGGTTGCAGTGGTGGCCAGGGGAGCTTTTGGCACAATTAAAAGTTGTGCACCAGCTGCGCCCGTACCTTGGGAAGTCAGACTTGGCCACGGTGGTCCACGTTCTCGTTACATCTTGGATAGACTACTGCAACAATGTCTCTGGGTGTTTCGCCCCCCAACCCCTCTGTAAGCCCAATGCACTCTCTCTGTTCTGATGAAATTTGAGTCAATGTCTGTAACCATATAACAATATCTTCTTTCAAACTCTCTTTGATTTGGAAATCTTCCCCTCCTCCTCTTAAACATATGTTTGCGTTTCTGGAACAATCTGCAAGGTTAACAATTTTGGCTACGAATTGTTGATTTGCATATTTTAAGTTATATATCTCTCCTCTTTTTGTTTCCTGGACTCCTCTGCCACCTCCTTGAACATTCCCTCATATTTTTCCACCCTGTCCTTGATCAACCTGAGCCAGGAATTCATTACTTTAATTTGCTTCTTTATTTCATCATTCCCTTTCCTTAAAGAATCAGAACTTATCTTGAGTTCTTACAAGTTTTTCCTGATTCTGTCCAATTGATATCCCCACTCTGCTCTCTGCATCATCAGGAAAACTTACTTTTGGTTCTTCTTCAACCTGTTTTGTTATTTCTGAGATTTATAGCTTCAGACACGTCACACCGCGACCTCTCTAGCTTCTCTTTCAGTCCAGATACAGGTTGAGGAGAGATTTATGGTCTCATAAATTTAAAGCTTTTATTCCTTTGCCATCGGGGAGTGAGGTTCGAGTGTGTCTACCACTCTCCACCAAGGAAATAATTCAACAAGTTTAATTGATCAAGTCACCTTACTGCAGTGTTTTTCAACCTGGGGGTTGGGACCCCTGCATTGGTTGCAATGGGGTGTCAGAGAGGCTTCCAAAACCATCAGAAAACACAGTATTTTCTGTTGGTCATGGGGATTCTGTGTGGGAAGTTTGTCCCAATTCTATCGTTGGTAAGGCTCAGAATGCTCTTTGATTGTAGGTGAACTATAAATCCCAGCAACTGCAACTCCCAAATGTCAAGGTCTATTTTACCCAAACTCCACCAGCGTTCACATTTGAGCATGTTAATGATATGTGTCAAGTTTTGTCCATATTCATCATTGTTTGAGTCCACAGTGCTCTCTGGATGGAGGTGAGCTACAACTCTAAAAGTCATGGTCAATGCCCACCAAACCCTTCCAGTATTTTCTGTTGGTTATGGAGCTCTGTGTGCCAAGTCTGGTTTGATCCTATCGTTGGTGGAGTTCAGAATGCTTTTTGATTGTAGGTGAACTATAAATCCCAGCAACTACAACTCCCTAATGACTGGGCCGGCCCTAGGTACTTTTCAAGTGTAAGCAAACAGTATTTTGGCACACACACACACACACACACACCAACCAATCACTGAAAAATAAAAGATAGAAGGTGACACAGCTGAATAAAATCCCACATTTTCTGCTTTGAACTGGAATATATGGCAGTGTGAACCCAGGGCCCTTCCACACAGCCCTATATCTCAGAATATCAAGGCAGAAAGTCCCACATTATCTGATTGTGGACGCAGGGGAATGGGGACTCAGGAACACAAGGCAATGAGACAACAGAAGACATGTGAAGTTTTTGAGGCAATTTTATACGCATGAGAGATGTAGTTTCCCAAAGTACCTTAGCAAGCCAGACTCCCCGGTGCATCAATCCTAGGGGACTCTAAAGAGATGAAGGAAGGAAGGAATTTCTTCAAATTTTGGGAGAATGGGGGCTAAAATGACCCCACTACAGGAAAAAAACCTGGCTTTCCACTGAAGTAGAAATTCAACAAAGATCCGCCTAGTCAAAGCCATGGTCTTCCCTGTATTCACCTACGGATGTGAGAGCTGGACCTTAGGGAAGGCCGAGCGAAGGAAGATAGATGCTTTTGAACTGTGATGTTGGAGGAAAGTTCTGAGAGTGCCTTGGACTGTGAGAAGATCCAACCAGTCCATCCTCCAGGAAATAAAGCCCGGCTGCTCACTGGAGGGAAGGATACTAGAGACAAAGTTGAAGTACTTTGGCCACATCATGAGGAGACAGCAAAGCCTAGAGAAGACAATGATGCTGGGGAAAGTGGAAGGTAAAAGGAAGAGGGGCCGACCAAGGGCAAGATGGATGGATGGCATCCTTGAAGTGACTGGACTGACCTTGAAGGAGCTGGGGGTGGTGACGGCCGACAGGGAGCTCTGGCCTGGGCTGGTCCATGAGGTCACGAAGAGTCGGAGACGACTGAACGAATGAACAACAACAAGAAATTCTGACTTGGGTTTTTTACAGGGCAAGTGTGCCAGCCTCATAAGCAGGAAGGTCCGTGGGTTCAATCTCCCTGCCAGAAAAATATGGCAAAAAGAAAAAAAATTGTGGCAAATAATGGCAAACAGCAAACAGCAAGAGGCAGGGCATGGGGAGCCAGATGCACTTTTTACTGAAAAGGAAGGTGTGGAGAGTCATGGAGGCTCCCCTTTTCTGGTGGACACACGTACTATCTTTATTGCAAGGAAAAGGTTAGGGTTGCTTATTTGCTTTGCTGCCTTCTCTTTAGACACCTTTGTAGCAGCAAGACCTTTTGCAATCTTTACCATTGTGGGCATGGCCTTCAAGAATAGCTGTGCTTAGCCACACCCACCTCATCCCTCTTTGCATTGCCACTCACCAGGAAAGAGAAAAAGCGAGATTTTAAAACTGTTTAGGCTTTACCAAAGTTGCTAATGGTTCTGAAAATCAATATAACCTTGGGAGACATCCGAACATTACAGAATAATTCCGAACAAAATGGGTAAGTGGTTCAAATTCGGATTTGCTCCTCCCACTTTTCCTGTATAGTTCGAAACTGCTTCAAAAGGCCAAATTTGGTAGGTTTTTTGAATTTTAGGTTTTTCTGAACTGAACCTAAACAAGCCTAATAGAGACTACTGATAATTCCGATGGAAAGAGGAAGGGATTTGCAATATTTTGCTGTTTATCCATTCAGTTGCTTCTTGGTGACCTCTTGGACCAGCCCACGCCAGAGCTCCTGGTCCGCTGTTGCCACCTCTTCAAAGTCAAGCCAGCCACTTCAAGGATACCACCCATCCATCTTGCCTTTTGTCAGGCCCTCTTCCTTTTTCCTTCCATTTTCCCCAGCATCATTGTCTTCTCCAAGCTTTCCTGTCTTCTCATTATGTAGCCAAAGGACTTCATCCGTGTCCCTAATATGCTTCCTTTCACTGAGCAATTGGGCATTCTTTCCTGGAGTATGGACTGGTTTGATCTTCTTGCAATCCAAGGTACTCTCCAAATTGTTCTCTAACACCACAATTCAAAACATCTTCTTTCACCCAACCATCCTTACAGTCCAGCTATTGCATCCATAGGTTACTAGAGGGACTTACTTACTTAGGTGATCCCTCATTGTCCAAGTAAGATTATTTATTATTTGTTTATTTATTTAGAAGTTTTCTATACCGGCCTTCTCACCTCGACGAGGGACTCAGGTCGGTTTACAGCATGTATAAAATACAATCATATAAAGAACAACAAGTACAAATTCATTACATATTAAAATAGTGCAATACAGTACAATAAAACATCATTACAATTACCTAAGCCAAATCGTCAATCCAGTCATGGTCATAGTCATACTCGTAGTCATAGTTCATCATAATTCATCACAAAGAGAGGTTCTAGGTTCAGTCCTCAAATGCCACATTCCAGAGCCAGGTTTTTAGTAATTTCCTGAACGTCAGGAGGGAGGGGGCCGATCTGATCTCTAGTGGGAGGGAGTTCCAAAGCCGGGGAGCCACCACCGAGAAGGCCCTGTCTCTCATCCCCACCAACTGTGACTGCGAGGGTGGTGGGTAGGGTAGGAGAGCGGGGAGGGTACGAGAACATCAAAAGATTGTCCTCCAAGTGCGGTGTCCTGTCAGTGGGTACGTAGGTGACTGTGGAGCCCTATTCTTTCTTTTTTTAATACGATTTTTATTGATGAATAACATAAAAGACATTAAACAAAAACACTCTGTACACACAATAATTAAAATATCGTATACATTCCTAAGATATTGATTTTGATACAGCAAAAGTAGGAGAACATCAAAAGAAGAAAGTGTAAAAATTGAAAAGAAAACAGTTTTTCCTAAGTTCCCAAAAGAAATCTCACCAAAGTTGAAGGAAGTGCCACTGATATGATTTTATTGCGATTCAGCTGAAAAGGATGCAGAGCAGCAATATTTCATCAAGCTAAGCATAACATGTGTACAAATAAAAGCCTTTTTTATACAGAAACAGAGTTGCCAGATTTGAATCTCCCATTCCCCACCCCTCTAGTGGCTCAACGATAATTGGCTGGCGCTCTACAGCTGGGAGGAGGCTTGTCCATCTCCTGAGCACCTGGGCCAATCACTGGGCTTCTGCCGCCTCGGCGTCCTGATGAATCAGGAGAGAGGGAGGTGGGACGAGAGGGAAACAATGGATTCTTGAGAGGATTATGAAAATTCAGGAAATGTCCAAGGGGCTGGCGAGTCCTAAAGGCCTACAAGCTAGCCAGACTATTGTTCTGAATGGCTGCAATAAACATTGATATCTGGCGATACCGCCATAATCCGGATTTTCTTCCATGCCAAGACAGAGGAGCAATGGGGGAAACTTAGGTGGATGTTTTAGTGAGAGAGATTGAATAGGTAGCAGATCAGGAAGAGGTGCAGCTTTCCAAAGGCTCCCCTGTCCCATTGTGATATAATCAATAGTTGCCAAGTGGCCGTTTCCTCTGATGGCCAAAACCTCCGAGGCCAGAGGTCACGAGCCTTTGTTATTGTCCATGCAAAGAGTGTCTTTTGATAAAGGGTTCTTTCAGCTGGTAATTCCTTTCCTTTCCAGGGCCAGGGCGGCTTCCCTACATTTTTATACATTTTTTCCAAAAGGGGAAAGGGGCAAAAAGGGTCAGGAAAAGGTCAGACACACAGGGAGAAAATATGAAATATAGAAATGTTATAGAAAACATATCCACTTATCCCTCCCACCAGAGTCCCATAGAAGTTCAAGAGAGCACACAGTGTAAAGGGAGGTGGTTTCTTAGTAATAAATGTACTACCTTCTGCTATATATGAAACCTAGGGTATAAAACCTTGATTAAATGTACACACTAGCTAACATGGGAAGGGTCCTTGTTGTTGTTAGTGTCTTGGCCAATTGACCAAGGCTTAACCCTTATTATCCAGTTTGGTGTTTTTGTCCTTAGCAAAACTATAAGTTACTATCTTTTATGGGGGGGGGGGGGGTGTCATGTTCGACTTCAACTATGCAGATCTTTTTTGCCAGTGTGATGTCTGTACTCTTCACTATTTTATCGAGATTGGTCATTGCTCTCCACCCAAGAAGTAAACATCTTCTGATTTCCTGGCTGCACTCTGCGTCTGCAGTCATCTTTAAACCTAGAAATAGGACTCATCGCTGAGCCTGGAACCCCAGGTTTCGGCGGTGACCAGGGGAGCATTCGCACAATTAAAACTTGTGTGCCAGCTGCGCCCGTACCTTGGGAAGTCTGACTTGGCCACGGTAGTCCATGCACTGGTTACATCCCGTATAGACTACTGCAACGCTCTCTACGTGGGGTTGCCTCTGAAGACTGCTCGGAAGCTACAAATGGTCCAACGATCGGCAGCCAGGCTGTTAACAGGAGCGGCACTCAGGGAGCACACCACTCCTCTGTTGCGCCAGCTTCACTGGCTGCCAATCTGCTACCGGGCACAATTCAAAGTGCTGGCTTTAAAGCCCTAAACGGTTCTGGCCTGACCTACCTGTCCGAACGCATCACCCCCTATGAACCAGTTAGGACATTAAGATCGTCCGGGGAGGCCCTGCTCTCGATCCCACCAGCCTCACAAGCACGGCTGGCGGGGACGAGAGATAGGGCCTTCTCAGTGGTGGCCCCTCGGCTGTGGAACGCCCTTCCCGCAGACATTAGATCGCCCCCCCCCCCCTTACTGGCATTCAGGTGAAGAGTGAAGACTGGCTCTTTGAACAGGCGTTTAATTAAGCAGTGCAATTAATTGATTGGTTATTGGAACATGGAATAATGGACAAGGAGATCGGATTATGACTTTACTGATGAGACGTGATGGATTAGTTATATGGATGTATTGATGTTATATTGATGTATTGATGTATTGTTATATTGATGTAGTTGCCATGATTACTGTTTTAAATGCTAATGTTGTGAACTTTGTATACTGATTTGGTTGTAAACCGCTCTGAGTTGCCTACGGGCTGAGAGAGAGCGGTATACAAATGAAGTAAATAAATAAATAAATACAATGCCTGTCACTGCCTCCACGTTTTCTCCCTCTGTTTGCCAGTTATCATTCAGTCTGGTTGCCACCATCTTGGTTTTTTTTTTTTTAATGTTTCACTCCAACCCAGTTTTTGCACTTTCTTTCACCTTGCTTATCAGGCTTTCCTGCTTCTTCTTGATTTCAGTCATCAAAGTTGTATCTTATGCATATCTAAGGTTGTAAATTTTAATTCCAGCCTTGGATTCATCAAGCCCCGCACATTGCATGATGTATTCTGCATACAAGAATGGCTTAATGGCATATGGCAACATAAATGCTGAAATAGAAAACTTGTAGGAGAAGGTATGATTTATGCAAAGATACAGAATGGGGGACAATGCCTGGCTCGAGAGCAGTACGTGTGAAAAAACTCTTGGAGTCCTCGTGGACAGAAAGTTAAACATGAGCCAACAATGTGATATGGCGGCAAAAAAAGCCAATGGGATTTTGGCCTGCCTCAATAGGAGCCTAGTGTCTAGATCTAGGGAAGTCATGCTACCCCTCTATTCTGCTTTGGTTAGACCACACCTGGAATATTGTGTCCAATTCTGGGCACCACAATTCAAGAGAGATATTGACAAGCTGGAATGTGTCCAGAGGAGGGCGACTAAAATGATCAAGGGTCTGGAGAACAAGCCCTATGAGGAGCGGCTTAAGGAGCTGGGCATGTTAAGCCTGAAGAAGAGAAGGCCGAGAGGAGACATGATGAGGGCCATGTATGAATATGTGAGAGGAAGCCACAGGGAGGAGGGAGCAAGCTTGTTTTCTGCTTCCTTGGAGACTAGGATGCGGAACAATGGCTTCAAACTACAAGAGAGGAGATTCCATCTGAACATGAGGAAGAACTTCCTGACTGTGAGAGCCATTCAGCAGTGGAACTCTCTGCCCCGGAGTGTGGTGGAGGCTCCTTCTTTTGAAGCTTTTAAACAGAGGCTGGATGGCCATTTGTCAGGGGTGATTTGAATGCAATATTTCTGCTTCTTGGCAGAAAGGGGTTGGACTGGATGGCCCATGAGGTCTCTTCCAACTCTTTGATTCTATGATTCTATACTACATGTGCTTATCAAACAACAGTAATTTCAGGTTTGCAATCAAAATCAGAAACATGACAGCAGTTTCAGCTCAGGTGCAGTCACTTTATAATATCAATAAGGAACTCAGTGAAATTTCCAGAATATATCATATAGCAGTAGTTTCCAAATTTTGGAAACGTTGTAGTTCTAGAATCCGAAGACCAAGAAGTAGACCTTCCTTTTGCTCACTTTCATCGCAGGCGGCAACAAGCGGGTGTTGTCTCGCTAATAAGAAAAGACAGAACAGTTCTTGGAAATACTGAGATGCTTCTCTGACTGCTGTACAATTTCCCAGAATACTTGTTAGGTATCTGAACAAACACAAAACAATCTATGTAGGGAGAAGGTATAATATCCAAAGAGTATATAGTATACAATTTTCCCAAAATCCCCAGTACGCACTCAATTCAGTGTGTGCCGTCACACCCAGACACTATAAAGTTAAAACTAAGATGTGCTTCTCTCTTTATCCGGGTGAACTGCGGGTGCCTTACTTAGGATTCTCAGCAACTGAGGCCAGTCCAGATTTGAACATCAAACAGAACATTTATTTCTCAAAGTTCTTGACAGAACTTTGGCACAGCTTGTTGAAGTTACAAACACAAACAGTCAACTTGTGAAAGTATATAGATGTTCCTTCCTTCCTTCTTCAGCTGCTGAGTTAACTTTCCCCAGCGGTAGAAAAATCCTGGGATTCTTTACCCTAACCCTGAGCTGCTATTTTTAGAAAGAGCAGGTCTTTCCCTATCTAAGCTCAAGGTTAGTTTGGGGATTTATTTATTTATTTATTTATTTACTTTGCTTGTATACCGCAGTTTCTCAGCCTTGTAGGCGACTCAACGCGGTTTACAACAAGAGCAAAAGTCAATCCAACAGCATACAAAATTTAGAAACCATTAACAGCATAATATACAGAATGACACATCAATAACAACACATTAACGTCTCGTAACTAGAATCGTGATCCAATTCGTCTTCCATAATTCCGTTTCCTATATTCATCGTGTACATTGCCTTGTTTAACCGAACGCCTGTTCGAACAGCCAGGTTTTTAGTTTTCTTTGAAACACCATTAACGAAGGGGCTGATCTAATGTCCAAGGGAAGGGTGTTCCACAGCCGAGGGGCCACCACAGAAAAGGCCCTGTCCCTCGTCCCCACCAGCCGTGCCTGTGATGCAGGCGGGATCGAGAGCAGGGCCTCCCCAGAAGATCTTAGAGTCCTGGTGGGTTCATAGGCAGAGATACGTTCAGATAGGTAGCTTGGGCCCGAACCGTTTAGGGCTTTAAAGGCCAACGCCAGCACTTTGAATTGAGCCCGGTAGCAAATTGGCAGCCAGTGGAGCTGGTGCAGCAAAGGAGTTGTATGCTCCCTGCACTCCGCTCCTGTTAGTATCATGGCTGCCGCACGTTGGACTAGTTGGAGCTTCTGAGCCGTCTTCAAAGGCAACCCCACGTAGAGAGCGTTGCAGTAGTCCAAACGGGATGTAACCAGAACGTGGACTACCGTGGCCAAGTCAGACTTCCCAAGGTACGGGCGCAGCTGGTGCACGAGCTTTAACTGTGCAAATGCTCCCCTGGTCACCGCTGAAACCTGGGGTTCCAGGCTCAGCGATGAGTCCAGGATCAGACCCAAGCTGCGAACCTCCGTTTTCAGGGGGAGTGCGACCCCGTCCAACACAGGCTGTAACCCTATGCCCTGTTCGGCCTTGCGACTAACCAGGAGTACCTCTGTCTTGTCTGGATTCAGTTTCAATTTGTTCGCCCTCATCCAGACCGTCACAGCGGCCAAGCACCAGTTCAGGACCTGGACAGCCTCCTTAGTAGCAGGTGGAAAGGAGTGACAGAGTTGGACATCATCTGCGTACAGATGACATCGCACCCCGAAACTCTGGATGATCTCCCCCAGCGGCTTCATGTAGATGTTAAACAACATGGGGATGAAGTAATGGTGCCTCTCCCAATGGCAGAGAAATCCAGAGATATTCTCTGCCCCAGGACTGAGCTGCTATCTTTAGAAAGAGCAGGTCTTCCCCGATCTGAGCTCAGCACCAATTTCAAAGGCAAGAGGGTAAGTACTCACAATGGCCTGTCTGAGTTGCCTAGCTTGACTACAAGCACATCCGAGGCTTTTTCTAAACTGAAGAAGGCAGGAGAGCTTCTCCAAAATGGAGATCTCATCCTCAGGAAAAAGAGAGGTCTCTGGACCAAAGAGATACCTTTTTAAGCCAATAACAGCAAAAGGCTTGCAGGCTGGCTTTAAGCCCCAGTTAATAGTTAACTTTCAGGGTGCTGCTGAGACTGGAGCAACCCTGGGGAAAATGCAAAAGGATGCTATTTCATGCAACTAAGGGGCAATGCAAACCAAGCTCCTGGAAGACGGAACACAGTGGAACACAGCCGCTCTCAAACATAATAATTCATAGAATCATAGAGTTGGAAGAGACCTCATGGGCCACCCAGTCCAAGAAGCAGGAAATTTGCATTCAAAGCACCCCCGAAAGATGGCCATCCAGCCTCTGTTTAAAAGCCTCCAAAGAAGGAGCCTCTACCACACTCCAGGGCAGAGAATTCCACTGCTGAACGGCTCTCACAGTCAGGAAGTTCTTCCTAATATTCAGATGGAATCTCCTTTCTTGTAGTTTGAAGCCATTGTTCCATTGCGTCCTAGTTTCCAGAGCAACAAAAACAAGCTTGCTCCCTCCTCCCTATGACATCCCCTCACATATTTATACATGGTCTGATATAGATCCCAATGTATATAGGCTTCAGGGATACATGTTCAATGAAAAAACCTTTTGGACGAAGTAGGCAGATGATAAGTCATCCGGCTATATGGAGAAAATAATGATGAAGGTGGAGCAGCTCTCTCAAAAATGTCTTCATGGATAAAAACCAAGTAAATAGTTTCACTATTTAACTTGAATTCCTATAAAAAAGGTAAAGGTAGTCCCCTGACATTAAGTCCAGTCATGTCTGACACTGGGGTGTGGTGCTCATCTCCATTTCTAAGCCGAAGAGCCAGCGTTGTCCGTAGACACCTCCAAGGTCATGTGGCCAGCATGACTGCATGGAGCGCCGTTACCTTCCCACTGGAGCAGTACCTATTGATCTACTCACATTTGCATGTTTTCGAACTGCTAGGTTGGCAGAAGCTAGGGCTGACAGCGGAAGCTCACGCCGCTCCCCGGAATCAAACCTGCGACCTTTCGATCAACAAGCTCATCAGCTCAGTGCTTTAACCCACTGTGCCACTTCCTATATTACATCATTATTCATATATGTAAGTTAAACTGAGATGATCCTGATCCTGTTTAATTGCTCTGTTTCCATGATATCTCCTGTGCCATTTATGTTCCTATCCACGTTATTGAACTATTTACCTTTTAATCAATTCGTATGTTGGCCTCCTTCCCCCCCCCCCCCTCCAAAATTGGGTTGCTGTTGTTTGACGCTTGTTTATTTCTGTTATGTTGTTTTGTGTCATTTTAATTTGTAACTTGCTGTTGTTTTGCTTTTAATTGTATGTTGCCTGGGCTTGGCCCCATGTAAGCCGCCCCAAGTCCCTTTGGGGAGATGGAGGCGGGGTTGTGCTGTCACACGTTGAGCCTATAGCAATTGACTTTTGAACAGGAGGTGCTCTTTATGGCCAGCAGGAAGCCGGAGTGCCTCAGCTGAGAGGCTGTAAGGATTTTCCTATGCAAAAGTCTTTAGAAGCTTGAAAAGTTTAACAAAGTCCTTTATTATTGCTTAGGTCTTCAACAAAACAATCAAATACTTCTCAGGTCAAACAAATACTTAAAGGCTTTGAATCAACTGGTGGCTATCTTAATCTTGTCCACAAGGGACAGGCAATTGGCTTCGTGAACTGTTTGCCTAAGGAGGGGTTAAAAAGGAAAACCCTTTTTAACCCCTCCTTAGGCAATCTGTATTTAGGCTTTGCTGGTGTGGGGCCCATACACCCGGTTCCAATTTGCGTTATGGCTGCCGCGAGAGGTCCTTACCAGGCCAAAGTCTCTGTGTAGATTCTCCAGCTGGAGTCCTTTGGAACTGTTTTACCCTGGAATTTCATAAGAAACGAAGCTTCTCTACAGCTGGAGCTGATTCACATCCTGTAGCTAAGCTTTTAACTGTAAGACTGAGCTAAAATGGCTCCCTTTCCTTCCTGAACCCTGGGAAAAGGGGCGGAACTAAAAAAAACCAACGATGATAGGCAGGTGGCTGCAAACCAAGGGAAGCCACCTTATTGCAAAATGCATGGAACTTTGGAATGCATGCAAACACTCAATAGGAAGCAAGGAAGTTGGAGCTCCTGGTACAGCCATACTAGCACAGGGGTAGAAAAATAAAGATCTTCTTCTTCTTCTTCTTCTTCTTCTTCTTCTTCTTCTTCTTCTTCTTCAGTGATAATGGAGCACCACTCTCAAAAAAGGCTTCATAAGAAAAGTCCAAATAGCATCAGCAGGGGTTCCCGGATATTTTTGTACCCTGTTTCAGGTAAAGAAATCATCTTCTTCAGGAGTTGATATGCTCAGCGACTCTAGACTCATATCCAGATACACTGGACGGTTCCGGTCCAATTTATTTGTCCGAACGTATCTCCCGCTACGTCCCACCTCGGAGCTTGAGATCATCTGGGGAGGCCCTGCTCTCGACCCCACCACTCTCACAAGTGAGGCTGGTGGGGACGAGGAGCAGGGCTTTCTCAGTGGTGGCCCCTCGCCTGTGGAATTCACTCCCCGGGGAAATCAGAGCATCACCATCCCTCCTCTCCTTCAGGAGGAGGGTCAAGACTTGGTTATGGGACCAGGCCTTTGGGCAACCAGGCAATTAAAGACCAGCAGGATTGACGAAATGGTTTTAAAAGCGGATCTATGAGACAGCAAACACTGACAATGTAAGGGAGGAATTTAGGTTTGTATTGATTTTATTGATTTTTACTGGAATAATGCATGAAGCTGTTAGTAACTGTGAATTTTACTGTAAGTTGTGATGATTGTTGTGATGCTGGCATCTAATCGTGCCTTTACTGTGTAAGCCGCCCTGGGTCCCCTTCGGGGTGAGAAGGGCGGGGTAAAAGAACCCCAAATAAATAAAAATAAATAAAATCTATAATTTTGCTGGAAAATACTTGTTACTCTGTGTTTTGTTTTAGATATGAGAACTGTTATGTTTGAGAGTGGCTGCTCCTTTTCATTTCACTTTATGCCACTGAATTGAGCTGTGTTCTGGGGATTTTGGTAAAATTGTATACTACAAGGGTTGAATGAAAAGTAATGCCTCCACCTTCGTAACTCCTCAACAGATGGCAATACTGGTATGTGGCAGGTACTGGCTTGTTCAGTAGACTCTCCTCTACAGTTCCATTTTGGCAGGAAGCCTTAGCATTGCATGATTGTGTTGTTAAAGTACAAAGTATGGAGCCCTGCACAGACGGTCGGTCAATGCAATGTAAGCAACGTGCAGTCATTGAATTCTTGACAGCAGAAGGTATCACCCCACAGGAGATTCATCAGAGAATGCAAGCTGTTTATGGTGATTGTGTTGATGTGAGCACTGTGCATCATTGGGCAAGTATGTTTAAAGATGTTGAGGTGGGAACATCTGACTTGTGTGACAAACAAAGAGTTGGACGTCCTGTGACAACAACCACAGAGTTTCACAAGCAAAAGGTTGACACATTGATTCAGGACAATCGTCATATCATTCAGAGAGAAATTTCAAACATAATCAGCATTTCACAAAAACGTGTGGGTCACATTATTGCTTTGCTTGGCTATCGGAAGATCTGTGCACGATGGGTACCCAGGATGCTGATGCTGGTTGCAGAAACAGAGTGTTGACTTCTTCCATGACAGCTTCAGAAAGCTTGTTCATCATTGGCAGAAATGTATCCAATTCTCTTGTGATTATGCAGAAAAGTGAATAGTGATAATTAAAGAGCACGTTCTAAGGATTATTTCTGCATTTGATTTATTAAAATATTACCATCCAAACCCAAGTAACGAACGTGGAGGCATTACTTTTCATTCAACCCTCGTATATGCTCTTTGGATATTATATCTTCTCCTTCCATAGATTGTTTTGTGTTTGTTCAGACTCCATAACAAGATAACTTGCTTTAAGAAAAATCTGGGTCTGCTTTATCCCAATCAATTGTGTTTTTGTGTCATTATTGCTAACTGTAGCCTCATTCGCCTCTCATTCTGCAATAGGAA
The DNA here is from genome assembly GCF_037176765.1 of Anolis sagrei. Lineage (NCBI taxonomy): Eukaryota > Metazoa > Chordata > Lepidosauria > Squamata > Anolidae > Anolis > Anolis sagrei. The sequence goes on along the minus strand of NC_090027.1, from coordinate 33,354,002 downwards.
AACAAGCAAAATCAAACTCAGTCACAAAGGCACAGTTGAATGTCAGCATATTGCAGCTTCACAGTGCATGTGTGTATATGTGTCTTCAAGATGCTTGTTGAGTGATGGAGATCCCATGAATTTCAGGGGTTTTTTTTTTAGATAAGGAGTCCTCGAAGAGGCTTTTGCCAGTTCCTTCCTCTGGGATGTAGCCTACAGTACCTGGTTATTGGATGGTAGTCTCCCATCCAAGTATTAATGCTGCTTCAGTGGGTGAAGATGCTGAAGCAGCACCACCCAGTGGGCAAGCAAAGCAATTACACCTCAGCAGACCAGAGAAGAGAGCAGTGCCACCCACTGGACAAACAAAGTCATTGCTTCAGCAGTCTGAGAGTGTCAATACAATGCAAAACTTTATTATGGTCACTGACCAGCACAAAGCAGGGTACAAGCTCCCTGAGAAGGGAAACACAGCTTCCCAATGAGGCAGTTATTCAAAAACAGATTACAAATCAGTTTTAAATCATGGTTTAAAAGCACAGGTTACTTACGGGTTATAGTTCTATTCATCGTTCCTTGAAGGCACGCTGGAACAACCAAGTTTTCAAGCTCTTCCTAAAGACTGCCAGGGTGGGGGCTTGTCTAATTTCTCTGGGGAGCGAGTTCCAGAGCCGAGGGGCCAGCACAGAGAAGGCTCTCTCCCTCATCCCCATAAGTCGCACTTGCGATGGAGGCAGGAGCGCGAGAAGGGCCTCGCCGGAAGATCGAAGGGATCATATAGGTTCATAAAAGGAAATGCGGTCACGAAGGTAGGCGGGTCCCAAACCGTTCAGGGCTTTGTAGGTAAGTACCTGCACCTGGAATTGGGACCAGAAAATAAATGGAAGCCAATGGAGCTCCTTAAATTGGGGGGGAGGGGTAGAGTTCTCCCTGTAATTCACACCAGTTAATAGTCTGGCTGCCGCTCGTCGGACCAATTGGAATTTCCAGGCTATCTTCAAGGGCAGCCCCACATAGAGCGCATTGTAATAGTCCAATCTAGAGGTAACTGAGGCGTGGACCATCATGGCCAAATCCAACTTCACGAGGTATGGTCACAGCTAGCGTATGAGTTTTAATTGTGTGAAGGCCCTCCCAGCCAACGCCAACACCTGTGCCTGTGTACTCAATATGCCCAAATGTAAACACTGGTAGAGTTTGGGGAAAATAGACATGACATTTGGAAGTTGTCTTTGGTGGGATTTATAGTTCACCTACAATCAAAGAGCATACCTTCATGACCGTATCTCGCTCCACGTACCAACCCGGGCCCTTCGTTCCTCAGGGGACAGGCATGTAGCCGGGGGGGGGGGGGGGGGGAGCTCAGGGGGCTTCAGCCCCCCCCCCCGAAATTCTCATGGTGGCTCGCGAAAAGGCCTTACTGGTGCATTATTTAAACTGTTATGTTTATTCATATCATGATCTGATCACCATACTCAATATATCCCATATGAATGGGGGTATTGGAGTAATGATACAAAAGGTTTGCTAGGCTAGACCCTCTTTCACTCAGACTCAGCCCCCCCCCCCGAAACTCAGCCCCCCCAATCCTCCCCTGAAAAAAATTCACCCCCCCCCCCCCCCCCCGGAAACGAAATCCTGGCTACGGGCCTGTCAGGGGAGGTCCTCCTTTCACCTCTACCGATCTCACAAGCTCGTCTTGTGGGCACAAGGGAAAGAGCCTTCTCTTCTTCTGTGGCCCCCCGACTTCGGAACTTTTCACCTGGGGAGATCAGGAAAGCCCCTTCACTGGAAACATTTAAAAAGAACCTCAAAACCTGGCTTTTCCACTGCACTTTTGGCGAGTAGGTGCACAGCATATTTTACACCCCTCAACGTTTTTCGGCTAATGGAGTTTGCGCCCTCTAAATAGAACTTTCTGTCCCACAACTCTGTGTGTTTTATGAGTTCCATTTAAACGTCCTGCTCCTATTTTATCTCATCATAGTCTGTTAATTGTTTTTTATTCGGAATATGTGGCCCGCCCATTGTCATCTCTATCGTGATTGTGTCTATTGGAATTATTATTATTATTATTATTATTATTATTATTATTATTATTATTTTAATGTCATTTTGATAATGTTGTTATTATCTGTTGTATATGCTTTGATTTTATTGCTCTATTATGTTGTCCGGGCTTGGCCCCATGTAAGCCGCTCTGAGTCCCCATTGGGGAGATGGTGGCGGGGTAGAAATAAAGTTGTTTGGGTTGTTGTAGGTTTTTTCGGGCTATATGGCCATGGTCTAGAGGCATTCTCTCCTGACGTTTCGCCTGCATCTATGACAAGCCTCCTCAGAGGTAGTGAGGTCTGTTGGAACTAGGAAAATGTGTTTATATATCTGTGGATTGACCAGGGTGAGACAAAGAACTATTGTCTGCTGGAGCTAGGTGTGAATGTTTCAACTGACCACCTGGATTAGCATACAATGGCCTGACTGTGCCTTTCAAAGCACCGCAGGCTCACCGGATCTATGACCGCCTGGAACGCAACCTCTTACGAGAGAGAATTCACACCATCTGCAAAGAACTAAAAAACTCTAAAATTGCAACAGCACAACAACAGAGAGGAAGCAGGCAGGGACATCTAATTACCTCTCAACAAAAGTTTGCCCCAGGCAACATTCACACCTAGCTCCAGCAGACAATAGTCCTTTGTCCCACCCTGGTCATTCCACAGATATATAAACCCTTTTGCCTAGTTGCAACAGACCTCACTACCTCTGAGGATGCTTGCCATAGATGCAGGCAAAATGTCAGGAGAGAATGCCTCTAGACCATGGCCATATAGCACGAAAAACCTACAACAACCCAGTGATTCTGGCCATGAAAGCCTTCGACAATACAATAAAGTTGTTTATTGTTGTTGTTTTTGTTATTATTATTATTATTATTATTAGTAGTAGTAGTAGTAGTAGTAGTATTCTGAACCCCAGATAGAATTGGACCAAACTTCCCATGCAGAACCCCATGACCAATAGAAAATAGTGTTTTCTGATAGTCCCTGGAAACCCCTCTGACACTCCCCTTGCGACCCCCCCCCCCCCAAGGGTACCGACACTCAGATTGAGAAACACTTATTCAGATAAGTAACTAGAAAACCATTTTCATGCAGCTCTACCACAAAGAGGATTTGACAACTTTTTCTGATTGTTCCACATCCTTTCAGATATGGTTCAGGGTGAAGGTGTTACGATTATGGGCAAATGTAGTATTTTGTGTTTTGGCCTCACACCTGGACTCCTTCCACTCAACTCTTTCATCTCTCATTCGGTTTCATCATTCAAGGCATTTTGGTATTCAGTTCGGCCTTCCCGGTTGGACATCTACAGCATTGATCAAAGCCTCCTCGAGTGGAGGTTAAAGATGCTTATCTGGATGATTGCTACGGCTGTACATCATTCTGCTGCTAATGGAAAAGAGCAGCTTGAGAACAAAGGCTCCAGGATGACCTGCACAGGTCTGTTTTCAAGGATGAGACCTTTGAATTTTTATGTCAAGGAGCACATCTTGTATTTTCTTCCAATTGTTTTAGTAAACTGCTATGCCTTCAGGAAACAAGTCATAGTAGTATTGCTTCAAGCTTCCAAAAGCAGTGATACAACAATCCATATAGTTTGTGTAGTTTTGAAAGAAGGGGAACGGGTAATCAAAGGGCTGCAGGCTTAAAGACAAAGAGCTTCAAAAAGCAGGAACCAGGCTGCCCAAAAAAATTTCTGTTGGAAGTCAACCACATCCTGCACAAGTTTATAGTCCTCAACAAGGAAATACAGCTCAGTTAGCTGGCAAGGAAAGCCCTTTCTCCATTGCCCTCTTTGTCTGCCTCCTCCTCTTTCTCTCCTGATGTCTCCTGTGTGTTAGACTAACACTTCTCAGGGATATGGCTCTTTTTACTCAAAATTTCTAGCCGAATCCTCCATTTTGTACTTATCCTGTGACCATGGAGAGACGAGATGTCTCCAGAGAGCCAAATGGATGGATAGATAGGACCTAACTTTTCTATATAGAAATGTTCGTTCATAGAATCATTGAGTTGGAAGAGACCTTGTGGGCCATCCAATCTAACCCCATTCTGCCAAGAAGCAGGAAAATTGCATTCAAATCACCCCCAACAGATGGCCATCCAGTCTCTCTTCAAGATCCTACAAAGGAACCTCTACCACACTCCAGGGCAGAGAGTTCCACTGCTGAACAGCTCTTAGTGTTAGGAAGTTCTTCCCAATGTTCAGGTTGACTCTCCTTTCTTGTAGTTTGAAGCCATTGTTCCATTGCATCCTAGTCTCCAGGGCAGCAGAAAACAAGCTTGCTCCCTCATTCCCCTCACGTTTATACTTGGCCCCCATCATGTCTCCTCTCAGCCTTCTCTTCTGAAGTCTAAACATGCCCAGCTCTTTAAGCCGCTCCTCATAGGGCTTGTAAACTGCCTCGAGTCGCCGCAAGGCTGAGAGGGGCGGTATACAAATAAAGTAAATAAATAATAAATTCTCCAGACCCTTGATCGTTGGAGTCACCCTCCTCTGGTCACATTACAGCTGGTCAACACGTCCCTTCAATTGTGGTGAATAACACAAAAGACAATGGATTCCCAAAATTGCAACAAACACAAATCCACTACAAGTCATAGTACATAAATAACAAAGGGCATACGATCCCTTACTTTCTCTAAAGATACTATTGAGTGGAGCTTCCAGTCCCTTGTAAGAGGATATCCATGTAGAGGATTTCCAGACCAGTTTCAACTGTCTAAGTCTCCCTCAGGTGGAGAAATGTGAAGAGTACAATGGACATCAAGTTCTCCAAAATAATAATTCTTCCTTGGGTGGATAAGAATACAATGAAACAGTGGATCTAAAGGGAATATATACGGGTGGCTAGAACATGTCCCAAAAGGGATAAATATTTCTATATGTTGCTAACATATAAGGCATACAAAACAAAAGAGGCATAGGTACTTACTAGGCCTGGGCAACAACGGAAAAATTTGTTTCTAAAATCGATTCGTTTTTTGGGGTTTTTTGCGTTTCGATATTTAAAAGAATTCCGAATTTTTTTTAAAAACAAGTTCAATATTTACGAAATTTCGTAAATGGTAAAAAAATTACAAAACAATAACGAAACAATAACGAATCGATTCGTTAATGGCGGACACGACCGCGCAATACGCTAAAAAACCTCCAAATGGGACAGGGGGAACTTCTGAAGCTTCCCTCTCCCTCTGTTGTTGACTGTTGGTGTGATATTATAATTTTTTTTCACTAATTAAACAAAAAACAACTATAAAACTTGCCCCAGACATGCGGAAATAATAACGAAATGACCTCAAACCAATAACGAAACGAATACATAACGAAATACGAAGCATTTACGAAACGAATTGAAAAATTTGTTTCGTTTTTAAGCTGCTCCAGAATGGTTCGTTATCGCTTCGTTAACAAAAAAAAATAACGAATTTTTAACGAATTACGAATTAACGAAACAAAACCGCCCAGCCCTAGTACTTACATCAGGTTCTCCTAAACCGTGCTCTGCAGTGGTTTGATTCTGTAGCAAGCACGTGACCAACAGGTAGAAACTAGTATATGAAGTGAAGCAATTAAAGGAGCCCAAACCAGGTTGAGCAGGTGATAAAAGTGTTAAAGAGCTATACACTATAGTTTACAGGAAACATTGGTATGAGATGGTGTAATTTAGACCATTGGGATGTACAGTTTTAAGGGTAAAAATCCAAAAGGATTCATGCTGTAATAATGTAGTACCCAAATCCAAATTAGGGGGGGGGGGGGAGGTGACAACCTCTAAAACCAGCACCCAGAGTGATTCTGCATTATGATTTAAATCAGCAAAATGTTTATAAAAATGGAATCAGCGGAGTGATTTCTAATTTTGCTCTTCTGCTCGATGATCCATTGTTTGACTTGTCTGCTTGTTTGGCCAATATACATAAGAGAACATGGGCAAAAAATAATATAGACCACGTCCTTGGTAGTACAAAATGTTGTAACCGGTAGAGCTTTGGTGTCAGGATTCTGAAATATCTTTGTCTGGATGAATTGTGGGCATACCGAACAGTGACGGCATGCAAAATTTCCTAAGTTGGGTTTGACTTTAGTTGGTTATACGTTTATTATTGTATTATATAAGCTGAAAAAAACATTTATATTTGTGATAAATGTATCTTTGTGTGCCAGCAGGTTGAGGGTGAATCCAGCAAAGACGGAGATCCTATGGCTGGGTCAACTGGGCAGTAGGGATATCCAGCTGCCTACCCTGGATGGCAAGGCACTACACCCGTCATCATTGGTAGAGTCTGGGAGTCCTTTTGGACCCTCTGCTGACGATGGAGGCCCAGGTCTCCGCCGTTAGCAGAACCATTTTTTTTTCATCTGCGGCAGGCTAGACGGCTGGCCCCCTACCAGTCCAGGGGCGACCTAGCTACGGTGATCCAGGCTATGGTCATCTCAAGACTGGACTACTGTAACGCCCTCTACATTGACCTTCCTCCGTCGGTGATCCGGAAGCTCAAATTGGTACAAAATGCAGCTGCTCGGCTACTTGCGGGAATTCCGATGAGATGCCACATAACACCAATCCTACTACAGCTGCATTGGTTACCAATTGAGCACCGGATCACTTTCAAAGTGATGGTACTCACCTTTAAGGCCTTGCATGGTCTGGGGCCGATGTACCTGAGGGACCGCCTCTCCCCCTACCAACCCCAGAGATCCCTCCGTTCTGAGGACCAAGATCTATTGGAAATTCCATGTCAAGACCTTGCGTCTAACAGCAACCAGATGCAGAGCCTTTACAGCAGTGGCACCATCACTCTGCAATACTTTGCCATCTGAAGTCCATGCCTTGCGGGACTTATCAGGGCATGTAAGACATACCTGTTTCCGCAGGGCATGTAAGACATACCTGTTTCGACAGGCCTTTGATTTTTAATATTGCTGTTTTTAAATTGTTTTAAATTGTTTTTAAATTGTGTTAGATTTTAGCCATTCTTGTAAGCTGCTCCGAGCCCCAGGGGAGTGGAGGCAATAAGTTCGAATAATAAATAAATATATGTACTACGACTTGTAATCGATTTGTGTTTGTTCCTTCAATTGTGGTGCCCAGAATTGGACACAGTGTGATTCCAGGTGTGGTCTGACCAAGGCAGAATAGAGCATGGGTAGCATGACTTTCCTGGATCTAGGCACTAGATTCCTATTGATACAGGTCAATATCCCATTGATTATACTCCACATACAAATTCCTATTGATTACATATATACAATCCCATTGACTTTTTTTTAGTCTTTTGTACTTTTAAAAAACTTGACTCTGCTCCTGTAATTGCTGAAGCTCATTCACTCTTCTGCTGTGCTCAAAAAGCTTCTGATCTGCTAAAACCGCTGCCCTTGTTGCCGATTTACTTTTTAAAATGCTTTTTTTTTAATTACCCAACAATTTTCAATTGTGATTGAGAACCACTGAGATTTAAACCACAGTTCTCCAGGCCACTGTTAGAGCACATGAGAGGCTTAAGAAAGGACACAAGACTCACTCTGGAAGTTAAAGTGTTTATTGATGTGTTTCCAACTTTTTACATTCCCCACAGACCACACTAAGGAGTTTGCAGGTTAAGTAAATCTGTGCATAGTGGGAAGAGACATGGCAAAGGGTGGAAGGTAAAGAAAAGTCACGGATAATAGAAGAAAGAAATACACCACAGGTTACCAGAACCTCCAGAATTAAAAAAGAAAGAGCTGTGAGCTTTAACACCAATTATACAAGCATTACAAAGACATGATGGTGAATGGAACAAGCTCCATTAACACTTCAGTGCCCACCGATTCCCTTCACTTACCCATAAGTTGGTCACTATCCCTTAGATGCCCACCCAAGCCCTTTCCAAAATGGAGAGCAGAGGCAAGGAGTCTTTGGCTCCCCAAAAAGGCCTAGCTATTCCCAAACATGTCAGTGGCTCGGGTTCTGGCCCAGTATCAACTCCAGCTTTCTTGGGAAGACACAGCAGCCTCTCAAACCTGTAATGATTGTTGATTTAACACGAGGGTCACGTAAACAAAGAGGGGTTCGATTATACAAGGCAAGGTGCTGAAGGAGGCTGGTTTGGGGCAGGAAAGGTCTTTATGGACTTCATGGCTTCCGACTCTACGGCAGAGCTAGGTTCGAGAAAGCAAGGTCGGTGCACAATCCCAATATGCACAAACCATGGCCTAATATTCCACTAGAAAGGCCTGAAAAGGGCAGAAGCAATTTACCTCTGTGCCTCTAATTCATGAAAACCAAGCCACATAGCAGCAGAATTGCACACGTTACTGGCATCTGAGAATTTCTGCAAGGTTTCCACTATCATTATGAAAGTGCCTCCCCACCCACCCCCCTACCCCATGACCCTAAATCCAATTTCTTATTTTGGTGACTTCCAGGAAAACACAAATTTATTTTTTTAAAAACCAAACAAACGGAATACTGCTTTTATATATAAAAGCCAGAATGACCAAAGAACGACGAGTGTCTCATTTATACAATGCAGTTGGTAGAAATGACCTTGAATATACAAGTGGTGTATATCAGAAATAAAACAACATTTCTCGTTTATACAGAGAGCTTTGTTATCCAGACAATACGACAGCACTGGGATTTCTCCTCATTAGATTAAGTTCTTAAAAAAAGAAAAAGAAAACTACATCTCAAATATCTGCAATAGATCCATTTCCCCATTTAAGGTTTATATATCATATATTGTTATATTATCATTTCCTCGCCCATTTAAAAGAATGGAAATTGCAACTCTACAGTAGTAATTTAAGTCTTAAAATGATCCAGGAGTTCTGAATGTAAGATGGAGTCATCTTCAAGCAACAGTTGGTCAGTAGTTGATCCAAAATGCTGGACCGGTTTGGCCCTCCCTACCCTAACCCTTGGCTGATCAGGGCTCCTGCAGTTTCAACAGCCTCTAAATCTGCATCTGCTCCAGATATTTGTATGTTGGGTTCTCATAGCCGTGGTTCTGCATCTTGTTCAGATGCCGTTCTTCTGGGGTTAGCATTGGGTCGACCTTTAAAAAAAAGAGAAAGCATCAATAAGTTGTCAGTATCTGGTAACAGGCCTTTGGGTGCAACTAAGATGTCTTGAACCTTAATTAGTAAAGGTAAATGTTTCTCTTGACATTGAGTCTAGTTATGTCTGGCTCTGGCGGTGGTGCTCATCTCCATTTCTTTCTTTCTTTTTTAAAAGAAATTTTATTAGATTATACATATACATAAAAAAGAAAAGCAAAGAAGAAAAGAAAATATATACGAGGGGTATTTTTTAAGTAAGGTCCGTTTTGTTGTAGTTCGCACTACAACAAAACAACACTAGTAGTTCGCGCGCATACCGCAACGAGTGCGTGCGTCATGCCTCGGCATCTACACAAATGACCAGCCACTGCCAGAAGGGACAGAGAGTTTCATCTATGCTGATGATCGTGCCATTACCGCTCAAGCAGGGAGCTTTGAGATGGTTGAACAGAAGCTCTCCAAAGCTCTAGGTGCTCTCACTGCCTATTACAGGGAAGACCAACTGATCCCTAATCCATCTAAAACACAGACATGTGCCTTTCACCTTAAGAACAGACAAGCATCCCAAACTCTGAGGATTACCTGGGAAGGAATCCCACTGGAGCATTGCAGCACACCCAAATACCTGGGAGTCACTCTGGACCGTTCTCTGACCTACAAGAAGCACTGCCTGAACATCAAACAAAAAGTGGGTGCTAGAAACAATATCATACGAAAGCTGACTGGCACAACCTGGGGATCACAACCAGATACAGTGAAGACATCTGCCCTTGCGCTATGCTACTCTGCTGCTGAGTACGCATGCCCAATGTGGAACACATCTCACCACACTAAAACAGTGGATGTGGCTCTTAACGAGACATGCCGCATTATCACAGGGTGACTGCGCCCTACACCACTGGAGAAATTACACTGCTTAACCGGTATTGCACCACCTGACATCCCCTGGGAAGTTGCAGCCAATAGTGAAAGGACCAAGGCAGAGACATCTCCAGCTCATCCCTTGTTTGGGTATCAGCCAGCACGTCAATGACTTAAATCAAGAAATAGTTTCCTTAGATCTACAGAGACACTCGCTGGAACACCTCAGCAAGCGAGAGTTCAAAAGTGGCAGGCTCAAACCCAGCACCTCAATCCGTGGGTGATACCAAATGAGAGACTCCCCCCTGGGCACACAGAAGACTGGGCGACTTGGAAAGTGCTGAACAGATTGCGCTCTGGCACCACAAGATGTAGAGCCAATCTTAAGAAATGGGGCTACAAAGTTGAATCCACGACATGCGAGTGCGGAGAAGAGCAAACCACTGACCACCTGCTGCAATGCAACCTGAGCCCTGCCACATGCACGATGGAGGACCTTCTTGCGGCAACACCAGAGGCACTCCAAGTGGCCAGATACTGGTCAAAGGACATTTAATCAGCTACCAAGTTTGCAAAATTTGTGTTGTTTGTTGTTGTTGTTTTATCTGTTTGTTTGTTTTGTTCTGTTAGAAATGTAATACAATGTTCTGGTTGCGGATGACACAATAAATAAATGCCTCGGGAACAACTGTGCTCAGTTTCCGCTCTGTAGCTAACCTGTACGGTTCTGTTCTGTGCTTTAAAAATGTTTAAGACTATCAACTCATCCTCCGCATGTGAGGTTCGCGCAGTGATACGGTTTTTGTCAGCAAGGAACCTGCCTGCTGCAGAAATTCATCGACAGATTTGTGAAGTGTACGGTGATACTGTTATGAGTGAAAGCGAAGTGCGTAAGTGGGTACGACAATTCAAAGATGGCCGTGACAACGTCCATGATGAGGACCGCTCCGGTCGCCCTTCTTTGATTACAGACGATTTGGTTATCAGAGCAGGCGGCAAGTTTTTATGAAGGGGGTATTTTGAAATTGGTTCAGAGTTATGATAAGTGTTTGAACAAACGTGGCAACTATGTAGAAAAATAGAGTGAAGTATGTACTTTCTGAAAATAAATTTACTTTTTTGAAATAAACTTTCGTTGTGTACTTATGTTCAAATGGACCTTACTTAAAAAATACCCCTCGTGTGTGTGTGTGTGTGTGTGTGTGTGTGTGTGTGTATATATATATATATATATATATATATATATATCAACTTTGGTTTAAGTTTACAAGGAAAGTGGGAGAACATTGAATTATAGGATAGTAAGAAATTTGAAAGATCAATAAAAGAGAGAGAAAATAAAAAATAAAAAAAATGTTTGACTTCTATTCTGTGTCTTCGCCTACAATATATATCAACTTATTTAGTTTGAATTTGTCTCTTCTCATTCCCCTCTGAGGACTCCTTTGCACTCATATGCCTAAAAAGAGGCAATGAAAAATATTTCAAATAAACATCCCAGAGGATAGTCTTATCACTTGTTTGTCCTATTGACTCTTCTCATTTAAATAATTTTCGAATGATGACCAGTTTGTCCCTTTTATTGGTTTTCCCGAGCTTTTCCTCAAAAAAAAAAAAAAAGTTAATTTGTCCATATCTTTGATCTCTTGCAACTTATTTACCCAGTCCTCTGTTTCTGGAATTTTATCCATTTTCCAAATTTTTGCATATGATATCCTTACTGCCCTTGATATATAGGTAAATAAAATGTCCTTATTTGGATCTGAAGTGAGTTCTGAGTCCGTAATATTTATTAGGCTATATTCTGGGTTTTTTGGGAATGAGGTTCCCAGTATTTTTTGTGTCTCTTCATGTATATTTTTCCAATAAGCTTGGGCTTTCTTACATGACCAACACATATGGAAAAAACTACCCTCAACCTCATGACACTTCCAACACTTTTTGTCCATATTTTTATATATTAAACCTAATTTTTTGGGTGTAGCGTACCATCTATGAAACACCTTAAGCCAATTTTCTCTTAAATCCATCACATATGTCGTGGCCAGCATGACTGCATGGAGTGTTGTTACGTTCCTTCCAAGGCAGTACCTATTGATCTACTCACATTTGTATGTTTTCAAACTGCTAAGTTGGCAGAAGCTGGGCCTAACAGCGGGTGCTCACCCCGCTCCCCGGATTTGAACCACCAACCTTTTGGTGAGCAAGTTCAACAGCTTAGTGGTTTAACCTGCTGTGCCACCAGGGGACAAGAAGCTTAATTAAGATGGGATTTTTGGCACTAAAGTATTGGATTTCATCATTCTGACTACAGAAGTTCCTCCATGAACAAGAGAATGGTGCCTGAGGCATGCCAAAACACTGCAGAAGGACTCCATGCAAAACACCAATCGCTGCCACAATTCCCTACCATTAGACCCCTCTTACCTCTACAATGCCATGGCTGATGGTCCCGTACTGCCTCTTCCTCAGCATCACCAGGCTGATGACGATGACTGTGGCAATGGCAACTGCGATCACCAGGAGGCCAATGAGAGCACTGCTACTGAAGCTGAAGTCATCACGGAGGGAACTTTCGCTTTCCTGCGAGGCAGAGAAGGTAAAGTGAGACCTGGAAATACTTACCAGTAACCAAGCATTGGAGGTGCCTTTCTTTGGACAACTGCTGCAGCTACCATGAGATGCAACCAATTATGATAACAACCCCAGTGTCTTTGTAATTAGTGGGAATAACCCAGTACCAAGGCAAGAGTGTCTAGGTTCAAATAGCAAGCCATAAACATACCGGTTCTTCCACCAGCCCACCAACGCGCTCAGGATTGAAGATCATTTCTTTCACATCAAGGGTTTCATCAATGACCTGAAAAGAGTTACGAAGGAATTTTATTCCAGGGATAAGTGACCAGGAGGAGGAAAACTGGTTGTGATTTGCACAAAAAGCTATCCCTCATTCACAAGAATGAGAGATTTTGATCCATTACTGCTGGGTTTCATTCCCATGTGCCAACCTGGCAAAGCAGGATTACGGGATGGCAAAGCATCAATGCAGACTCAGGATCAGCACACCTGGTTGCTTCTATTACATCAATGAATTTCAAAGCACTTTAATTCATTATAATAAATAAAAAATAATAAATAACTTGATTTATATTCCACTCTATCTCCCCGAGGGGACTCAATATATATGATCTTGTTGTTTATCACTTGGCGTGAGAAGTGGCTGGGCCAGAAACTGTGAGAACGGATTTTTATTGGAAAGCGGGGGATGGAAAATAGTGTCTTGAAATATGCCAGGGTGTGGGTGGGGAAATTAATATGTCAACAGAAGCATGAGCGACGTATCAGAGAGGTCACATGTATGGCCTCCGTGTAATGGGACCCTGCATTCACAAACCCTCCCGCACATGGGGCTCCTCCATGAAAGCAAGAATCTGGGCTAGTCAAGGTTTCCATTCACACAGAGAAACCTCAGGATTGACAAAAACAATCTCATTCTGAGTAACAGTTGTAATTTTCAAGAAAAAGGTAGTTAGCACATACAAACATAAAACATCACTCCGTTATCTGCTGCCATCAAAATTCCTACAATGCCAATTTTTCTTGATAGTTATTAAAAACAGCGCTTACTCCTGGCAAAGTTGTCAAAAAAAGCCCAGGACACAGCAAAGGTATTCATATACTCAATGGAAAGGCTCTCCATGTTGAGGCATGTTGTTGTCTTTGCTTTCCTTACATGTCTATCCTTCTCTTATTGATACATACTGGAATCCTAAGGGCTGGGCTGTAGCACAGCTGGCTAATCACCAGCAGCAATAAATCACTCCCGATTAGAAGGTGGCAAGCTCAAAGCCCGAGTCGGGTTTGAGCTCCCGACTGTTAATAGGCCAGCTTACTGTTCACCTAAGTAGTTCGAAAACAGCTAAGCTGTGAGTAGAGAAATTAGGGTCCGCTTAAAGGGGAGAGGTTAATTTATGACACCAAAGAGCAAGAAGGAAATACTACCAACAAAGGCTTGGCATCAAAGTAGATGAAGTGACAGCTCCGTCCCATAGCCAGAATCGAGCAACTTCCAGGAGCCGAAGTTTGGGAAAAATGCTGAATTATCTCTGTCTGTCTAAAAACAGCACTGAATGTTTGCCGTGTATGTGTACATTGTGATCCGCCTTGAGTCCCCTTTGGGCTGAGAAGGGTGGAATATAAATACTGTAAATAAATTAATTAATAAATATAGTGACTGGAACCCAGCTGCTACTCCCCTGCATCATATTGAATAATGAATTCAGTGACCAATGTAAGTATCAATATCCACAAAAGCAAACCCCAGAACGGAACTCAGTGTCAGATCCAGGCTGTTCTGTGCAAAAACAATATTCAAAGGGGCCTACCACATTCTCATCCAGCTTCTTCTTGCTGTTAATGACTTTTTCTTCAGCTCCTATCAGTCCATCAAGGTCAGCCACTCCAGACCCTGCAGAGAAGAAATGACGTATGACATCAGATCAAGGAAAATGACATTTGTCAGACCTGAGAGGCATCCTATTGTGATCCATAACTTGTTTTCCTTAGACATGAATTTCAGAGACACCAAAATGTTACACCAGTGAGACAAATAATGGGCAATGAAAGAAAGGGTGGTCTGACAGGTGAGGTATATAGAACAGAACTCGTGCACTTTCCAGAAAGTCCCGGCACACAATCTATTACTAATACTGCAATGATATGGCCCAAAGCAAGGTGAGTCCACCAGTGTTTTCTTTACAGACAGTGCCTTCTCTCCCGAACGTAAACACCATAAGGAACCAGGTTATAGTCTTCTGAATTAGCCACTACGTGGGAGTGAATCTTGCCTCAGCAGAGCCAGTATCACCTCTTTTGGGAGTCTGTGTATCAGCTATTCATGCTTCGAAGTCCTTCCAAAAAGGTCAGGCGCTGAGCAAATAATTGGATGAGTTCCTGTCCTGTGCCTGGCTCGAGTCCAGAATCAATTTCAAGGGAGGAGTGAATGGAGTCCCAAGTATTCAGGTAGTGGGCCTGGAAGGAGGATATCGCCAAGACTGCTCTGCATTACCTGAACAATTCCAGATGGATCAGGATGAAAAGGGCACGAGAATGTCAGACTACCCAGGAGGATACGCCAAGGATCAATATGAAATTATGCAAAATGTCTTTCTGCATAAAGACTCAAGGCAGCCTTTGGAGTCTAATATGCACCTTTAGCCCCACATAAGGTAAGATAAACCACATTCCTTTAAATATTACTCAACTTAGCCCACATTTGTTATGCTCAAAAATGAAGTAATATAATGAGTAAGTGATGCTCTTTGGAAGAGAGCGGTTGGCTCAACTATGGTGTAGGAACCATTATTGGAGTGACAAGGGTCTAGCTCAGGCATGGGCAAACTTTGGCCTTCCTTCCAGGTGTTTTGGACTTCAACTCCCACCATTCCTAACAGCCTCAGGCCCTTTCCTTTTCCCCCTCAGCAGCTTAAGCGGCTGAGGGGGAAAAGGAAAGGGCCTGAGGCTGTTAGGAATGATGGGAGTTGAAGTCCAAAACATCTGGAGGGAAGGCCAAAGTTTGCCCATGGCTGGTCTAGTTTTCTACTGGCTAGAAGATGTCAAAGACATCGAGGAGTGGTCTGGTTTTGTTGCTCTTTTCTTTTGCTCCCTAAATTACCCAGGAAACGCTGCTTTGGATTCTAAGCACACTCCCAATTGTCCATATTGATTTTGAAGGCTGCCAAAACTAGTGATATACATAGAATTTAGGTCATCTTCAAGAAGCTATGCCCAATCAGTCGGCTTTTGCCCTCACCTTCCAGCTTCTGTTCACAAGCGCTGTAGGATGACAATTCATCAGCTGTGATAGCTACTATGATATACTTTGGGCATTACTTAACAGCTCTAAGGAGACTGGTATACTGTGGGAAAGCATGGTTCGTTTTTTAAAATTGTGCTTTTGAAAGCCCAAGGGAATAGTTATTTATTATTTATTTATTTCGGGTATTTTTACCCCGCCCTTCTCAATCCCCTAGGGCAGACTAAGACAGAAATAAATTCACCAGAACTCACCATCAACAACTTAGCAAACAACACAATGTCTGCTTTAAGTTTACTGAAGCTGTGGTAACTCGGGAAGAAACTCACCTCAGTACATTGGTCTTAAGAAATCAGAACCAAGCCTGTTGGAGAAAGACCACTGCATTCTTCCGAGTGTTTCAGAGTCTTTAACACAGTGGTTTCCAACCTTTTGACCAGGGACCAATTTGATCAGGGAACAATTGACCAGGGACCACTTGACCAGAGACTACTTGACTAAAACCATTTTGACCAGGGACCACTTGACTAAAACCATTTTGACCAGGGACCACTGACCAGTGACCACTTTGACCAGGGACTACTTGACCAGGGACCACTCTGACCAGTGACCACTTTGACCAGGGACCACTTGATCAGAGACTACTTGACTAGGGACCACTTTGACCAAAACCACTTGGCCAGGGACTAATGACCAGGGACCACTCTGACCAGTGACCACTTCGATCAGGGACCACTCTGACCAGGGACCACTTTGATCAGAGACTACTTGACTAGGGACCACTTTGACCAGGGACCAGTGACCAGGGACCACTCTGACCAGTGACCACTCTGATCAGGGAGCACTCAGACCAGGGACCACTCTGACCAGGGACCACTCTGACCAGGGACCACTTTGATCAGGGACTACTTGATCAGAGACTACTTGACTAGGGACCACTTTGACCAGAAGCACTTGACTAGGGACCACTGACCAGTGACCACTTTGACCAGTGACCACTTTGATCAGGGACCACTCTCCAACCTTAGTCCCAAAAGGGTTACGAATCTCTTTTTGTTCAACCTCCGATTTGGTTTGGAGTGCTGATTCAGAAAATTGCACTGGATAGACCGTATCAGCTCTAGTTTCTGATACAGAACATATGCCATGGTCAGCGATAGGGAAAGAATGGCAGCTGGTGCAAAAGGAAATAAAATAAAATAAAGAGAAAGGAGGTTCGCAGACTAGATTTTCGTCCTTGCGGCCCAAAGGTTAAGAACCACTGCTTTAACAGATCCAGAAACAAGTAAGCTTAAGACTTACAGAAATAATGTCAAAGGAAATAATACCATTCTTCATCTACATCAAATGTAACTACCATCTTTGGTGAGGCTTTCTTCACAAGCTAAGAACCAAAATTTGCCCAGAAAAAGTCCTTAGAAATACCACAAGTCTTTGACCTACAACGTAAGTTATACTCAGAAGATACCGTTCTGTATTTCTGAGCTAATGCTTTAGTCACAGAAGAATTATCTGGTGCAAGCACTGGGAAGTCAGTAAAATCAAGAACTCATACAAGAAGAAAACATGAGGGAAAAATTGATCCTAAATGTAGACATCCTCCTCTCACAAACACCAAAGATTTTGCAAGTGGAAGCATTTGAATAGGTCACTCAAATGGTCCTCCCAGTTAAGGTAAAGATAAAGGTTGTCCCCTGACATTAAGTCCAGTTGTGTCCGACTCTGGGGTGTGGTGCTCATCTCCATTTCTAAGCTGAAGAGCCAGTGTTGTCTGTAGACATCTCCCAAGGTAATGTGGGCGGCATGACTACATGGAACGCCGTTACCTTCCCGCCGGAGTGGTACCTATTGATCTACTCACATTTGCATGTTTTTGAACTGCTAGGTTGGCAGAAGCTGGGGCTGACAGCGGAAGCTTACGCCGCTCCCCGAAATCAAACCTGCAACCTTTCAGTCAACAAGCTCAGCAGCTCAGCGCTTTAACCCACTGCGCCACTGGGAGCTCCCTCCTCCCAGTTAAATACAGAATATTAAACATCTTGCCCTGGCATTTTCTCCTATTTTCTTCACTGCCATTTATCTGCTTGGCAGCAATCATTCTTGGACAGTTTATAGAGTTTAAATTCTGTACAGCATGTAAATGGTGTATAGAATTTATATAATTCTGTACAGAACGGACCATTCAAAATTTAGAACTGCATTTGGTTCTGTACAAAATCCTTAGACGTCTCTCCAGCTTCTGTCCACATTCATACAATGTAGAACAGACTGGATGTGTATGTCTGTGTGTGACCCATAACGTAATTTACCTTTCATCCAATCTGATCAGCACATTATAACACTGACCTCAATTCTGCTGCTTCAAAGACGGAAAAACACCCTAAACTTCCCTACCTGAAAACATTAAGTACCTACTCTGTGTAACACTTCCCATAATGACAACTTACGTCAACAAAGCAGAGGCAGCTAAACCAGATCATTTTGTATAAGGGATGGCTAATTCATCCTGAAAGCTTTGTAGGAAGAGAAGGGATGGTGGAGAGGGTGAAGCTGATGCTATGAAACTAAAAGCAAACACTATCAGAAACACACTAAAACAGTGGTGGGGTGGTGAGGAAATGATGGAAGGCATTCAGAAGATCAGTTTAGAACCAACCTTTTTTCACTGGATGGTACAAATCCGGCTGAGAATCTACAGCAGAAGGGAAAACAAGAACAAAAACAAAAAAATAGCAGAGAGAGGAGATTAAGAGGGAAGAAAAGAAAGGGGCTTGTGTGCGATTGCTGGCTTGGGCTCTGAGTATCACTTAGGTCAGAGATTAAAATGCAGGCTTCTTTCAACTGTCCTAACATACGGATAACAGAAAGTGAGGAAAGGGCATTTTTAGAAAGGCTGTAGAAATATTTGGGCTAAAAGGAGATTTATAGGCAAGCTGAAAAGACAGCAAGGTTCTTGAATGGCTACAACACAAATTAAATTATAAAGCTAAACTCAAATGAACAATTGAAGAAGTGATCAATGATAAAACATCTAGAAATTGGTTGCCAGCTTTCTTTTACATTACAAGTTTGACAAATGCTCTGGAGCAAATAGGAGAATAAAATGTGTTTGTGTCTTAAGCAGAAGACCGCTAAGATCATGTAATAATGCCAGGTATGGCAGCATGCCCTGTATATAAATATTATCTGGTCGA